>NC_088839.1:11136750-12338000 GCF_904066995.2 Poecilia reticulata | reverse complement strand
TAATCACTCAATATAACCTGTATGAATCACGTATTACATGTAATTAGGTAACATATTTTTGATTCAGTTTCATCCAAGCCTGATTACTGCCTGACCTGTACAATCAGGAAATCTCTTTAATCAGCGGTGTCCAGCTCCCGTCCTCAAGGGTCGGTTTCCTGCAGTGTTTGGATGCGTCTCTGCTCCAACACAGCTCAATCAAACAGCTGAATTATTTCCTTTGCATATTACCTAGCTCTGCATAGACCTGCTAATGAGTCATTCATTGGATTCAGGTTTGTTTCATCAGGGCAGCATTTAAGACATGAAGGTCACCAGCCCTTGAGGACAGACTTTGGACACCGCTGTCTTAAATAGAAGTGATACAGCATATTTAATATGCCTTGATCTAAAGAAATTCAAGAACAGATGAGAAGCAGAGTCTCTGACATTTGGATACAACGTTATTTCTCAGACTTAACTACTGAAGCAAACCAGAATGATAAACTAATCTACCAAAACTAATCAAACAGATCATCAGTGGCTGATTCTGGAGGTCACAACACAAACCAGAACATCTAAACTGCTTCACTTGCCTTAAAGTCAAGCTTTCTGGTTCAACAATAAGACTGAGATTGGATAAAGATGGTAACCATTGAAGAGTTCTAGAGAGAAAAGCACAGCTGGCCAAAAACGAACAGGAAGACCCGTCTCACAGTTGCCAAAAACATCTTATGATCATCAAGACTCTGAGGGAAATAATATGTGGACTGATGAGACAAACATGGAACATTATGGAATCACCTCACATCTGGTAAAAAGAGAGCTTCAGAAAAAGAGCCAATGGTCAAACATGGTGGTGGCAGTGTAATGCTCTGGGGCTGCTTCAGCACATGGAAAACTTGCTGCAATTGATGGAACCCGTTTTCCAGCAGAAATCCTGAAGGACAATTATCCAGCCATCCTTTTGTGACCTTAAGTCTTACTGAACTTCAGTTATGCAGTAAGGACAATAACCCAAAACACACCAGCAAGTCCATCTCTAAATGGCTAAAAAGGAAAAAAGCATGATGCTTTGTCTGGACTTATTTACAATTGAGATTTGGTGGGGTGACTTTAAAACAGGCCGTTAATAGTCAAAAACCCTCCAATTAAATTTTTATGTAGGGTCATGTTGGTTTGGAAAGCTTTTTTCCAGCTAATTTATGAATCTCGAAAACAGATTTTCTATGAATTAAGGTTATGTATGTCTGAAAATACATTTTTTTAATTTTCTGAAACTCTTAAGAACAACTCAAAAGTGAAAACATCACATTAGTAAAAAGGGAAATAATTTGTCACAGCATTGTTTGAAAAGTTACAGAAAAAATCTTTGAAAAAAATAAATTTGCTCATTTGGCCAGTAGTTGTAAAGTAAGAAAACTTCAAAAAACATTAAAAGTTAAAAGCACCTCAGGCAAGACCTTGTTTCGTCAAGCCTGGACTGGAAATTAAAGATAAAACGCACTGCTGAAATAAAACTAAAGCTGTACCTAAACCTTGGAGAAATGGATAGTAGACTGAAATGACAATGCGTCTTGCAAACAGTCTGGGAACAATTTCAAAGGTCTTGATGGGATCTAATTTTGTCTAAATGAAAATGAAGGAGGCCATACGCTCTGTGGCGGTTTCTGCTGCTGTGTGCATGAGATAAAATTAGCACTTTGTTGCATCATGAGCTGCCAGACGACCTACCTGCTGAGGGTGAGGGTGAGGGAGTCTGTTGCTGCTCTAATCTTGTTTTGCGCTTCCACGTGGGTCATCTCCTCGGCATTGGCGTCACAGATGGAGACCACCCAGTCGCCCACCCCAACTCCGGCCTGAGCTGCCTTTCCACCCGGTGTAAGCTGAAGGAAAACAACAATTCAGTTCGAGGGGGTTATCAGAGCAGGTATAACAGGAAATTACAGTGATCACTCAGGGGAATAAAAAAAAAAAATGCTCGGATGAAGAGAAAGGTGGAGCTTTTGTGGCTGCAAAGATCACGCTGTTGATTACAATATAATTAACTTGTAAAATGAACATAATGTACAACAGAAAAAACAACTTAAAATGAAAGTCATACTACATTTAAAAAAAAATGTAATGCTTCCTTTAATATTTCAGAACTGGTGAGACACAGATTATAGCTTTGAAGGACCATCCAGCTGAGAACAGCTTGCTAAAGGTTTTCTTACCTTTAGCTGCAGATAAACTAACTACTTAAAACATTTCCACAGGATTCCTCTTCAAAAAGTCTAAACTTTTAGACTATACTGAAAATAAAAATGTTTGGGTTATTGTACAATTAATATGTATTAACTTAGTCTTTAATGAAAAAATTAAAGTACAAAATGAGTTATATTAATAATATTAGCAAGTGAAATTCCCTAAAGCAATGACAATACATGCCAACTTCTTTAATATTTCTTCAGCAGTGAATTAAGGATGGAAAGTTTTTATACAGGAGAAAAAAATATGGCAAGAATTGTGATTTATGTTGGCAATAGTATGCTTTAAATGACAATGTTTGAAAACATTAAGAATATATATATATATATATATATATATATATATTATACAGAATGTATCATTGAGATTTTTTGTCTTTTGTAATTCGAAATGTAACAATCCTTCCCCCAGGCGAACATCAATTGATGTCAATATTTGTGATTAAATGCAGTTATTTGTGGTAAAATTGTACTACTTAGTGTAATTGGTTCACTGAAGCAGCTGATTTAATAGAAAGCTTTTATTGATGAAACAGTATTTATGTTTGTAAAGCTCTAACTCAGTGTTTCTCAACCTTTTTTGGGCCAGCGCCCCCCTAGCCTTTATCCAGGTCCCTCACCGCCCCCCACTATAGATTTTGTAGGCTACTTTGCATTGACTATTATTTTATTATTAATATTACTATCACTATTGTGACAGTATCACAATAGTGATAAATATGTTTTATTTTTATGCTTGTTTCTGTATTTATCATCAAAAATAATTTCCTAGAGAACAAAAAAGCCAGGGGAATAGAAATTATTTTCACAGGTGTCTACAAAAAATGCAATGAACATTGAACTTAAAATTGGTAGGCCCAACAGCAGCCAATCAGAGTGGGAAAAAATTATTGTTCTTTGCCATTTTCTAGTAGTTAAATCTTCCACAAAATGACCAGATAAAAGATGAACAACATGCCAGTTTAAACTTTGAGCTATTTGAAAAACGACTGAGCTCTGCAACATTAAAACATGGATAGAACTGTAACTACATTAATCATAGCTCTTCTTCTCTTCAGTGTTTCTGTCAGTTTCTGGTGGTGCAGCTCTGTGCTGCCTTCAGGAGAATGGGATATCAGAGTATCATCCATAAAACTTCACCCACATGGCATTTACTGTGCAAACCAGAGCTTTCAGTGGAAAAACAAAAGTTCCAGGTCCGTTTAATGCCATACAAATATGAGACAGAAACATGGATTATATCTTTATATAGACCTGTCTATTGATTTATAGATTGATAGTTTTACTGGACAGAAATTACAAAGAACAAATCTGGTTCTTAATCAAATCCTAATGAGTCAAATTGAAAGTGTCATGGAGTCATCAGCCTCATGACATTAACACTGACATGAAAAATTATACTGAAGAAATAAATCAAATTTAATTAAAAACATAAATAAGTGATAAGTTATTTACTGTTATGGTCTGTAAGATATATTTATTCTCAGTATTAGATATGGTCTCAACAAACCCACGGCACTTCAATATTATTTTACCTTTTATCTGGAAATAGTGTCTGTTTCTTGCCATACATCTTCTGTATTAAATTTTGATCAAAAGGTCTTGCCATACCAGTTTATTCCTCTGTATTAATTATTGCTCGAAATGTCTTGAAATACCAGTTTATTCCTCTGTATTTACTTTGTTCTTAGTTTATTCTTGCATTTTGTTCTTCATTCATTTCCATTTAGTTTCCTTTGATTAGTATTATCCTCTCTTGGTTTATTGCTATGTCCAACTTTAGTTTCTTTCCTGTTGCTAGACTTATTTGATTGTTTATTGACACTCACCATCAGTAATCTTCACTCATCACCTGCTGTGCCGCCTAATCGTCATGTGTTTCACATTATGTGTTGATTTTTCACTGTTCAGCTTTGGATTCTCTGTTTTTATGCCATAATTCACATCTAGTTCTTCGCTCCGTTTTATGTCCCGCTTCACCTGTTTCAGAGTTTTGCGCAATGTGCGCGTCTTTTATTATTATTTTTTTTAACCCCCTAAGGTGCAGGGCGGTCGGGAAACGTATCAATGGGAAAAAGGCAGACTGACATAAACCTTTTAAAACAATGGAAACAATTTCGGTATTCTGATTCTTGAAATTTAAAAGTGCTGTGGTACCGTTGTTCTATCACACCCGTTTCATACCGGACCACTTACAGCGCCGGTGTTAACGCTATAAAATGAACGCTCTCTATCGTGGTATCACCCATGGAGGGATTTCTTTATTTAAATGGGTTCATTATTCAGAGGGATACAAAGTGAGGGTATCGTGATTTTAGTAATTACATGTTTATAAGAGCGATTTTCTGTTATCCTCCCATGGAAGCGGGCAGCTTTCAAACGGAAATAAAACCCTTTTTAATATAAGTTGCTGCTTAACATGATCAGAGAACTGCCTAAACATATGCACAAAAATACCAGACAAAGTGAATCACAGCAACATCATCAGCCGGTGTAACGCTGAACTGATGCGGTGAAGCTACCAGTAGCAGGAGAGGAGCTGCGCCAAAAAGCTAACAGAAGCCAACAAACACTGAATAGAAGGAGAAGAAGAAGAGCTGCCATCTATACAGTTGCAGCCAAGCATGATTTAATGTTTCACAATACAGTTTTACCAAGTTGCTCAAAGTCTAAACTGGTATTGTTGTGCATTTAAGGTGTAAAGTTTACCTTTGACTAAAAGCCCCCCAAAGGAATCCCAGCGCACCCCTTTTGTAAAAATTTCCGCCAGCGCCCCCTGCCGTCCTCTGAATGCCCCCTGGGGGGCGGTATCGCCCACGTTGAGAACCACTACTCTAACTAATGGCAGATGTATTGCCTCTGTCCACAAATATTAATAAACTGTAAGTCGTAAGGTACAGTTTTTAAGCCAAATCTTTAGACAGTGTGAAACTAATAGGAGCATTTCTGACCAAGAACATCTCTCATAAACACATCTGCTGCCATAATGGAGCAAAATAGCATGTGTTTAACATTCTAAGCTGTCAAACAAACCTTGAAACAACCTTAGTAATTTAGAGAAGAGTTGCGTGTCTCTAATGTTTCCATCCATCATACTGAGTAATCAGAGGCAGAAATGCATGTTTTGAGGTTGGAAAAATGTTAAGCATTCCTCTGGCTTCATCGGGTCTAAACAACAGAAACTGTTCATCCAAACCACAGTGTAGGAAGTCTCTAACATTTCCTATAGCAGCATTACACTACTGTACCCCTAACCTCATACCTGAACAAACAAACAATCGTTCTCGGTTGACACGGTTGTAATGTCCGACACCTACTAATTAACTCGAGGAGCCTGTTTGTCTGTTTCACTCAGCACTACCAGGAACAGCCATTATAAGGTCACCATGATGTCATTAGTCGACAGCTTGTGATTTACTGCAGATGTAACTGGTGACTGTAGGATAAATGTTTGACAGCTACAGACGAGGCCCAGATGTTGCCATTACTCATACCATTAGACGGAACGATCTGTCCACCTTTTCTCAGTCTGACAGGTAAGCTGCTGACTGACACAGCAATGACATCATCCTCTCCCTCTGTCACTGAGGCTGTGAGAGCATTAGTCAGTGCTGAAGTCAAGCATAGAGTTATGTTACAACAAGACACAAAGCAATGAACACGTACAACCCGGCCTCCCATGTCCTCTATTACACAGATCAGAGATGCTACGCTGTGAATAGCAAGGGCTTAGTCCGCTTACCCATGCAGCTTAATGAAATCTGAGACCTGTGTCAAATACTAAGATAACCAGAGGAAACGCGTGCAGCATCAGATAAGTAAGCAGGAGCCTGGATTTCTGGCAAACAGAACCCCCATTAGGATTACTCTCAAATGCCACGGATCTCTGCAAATGTTAGTTCATCAAAAGCTCAGAGGACTCAGCCGTTCGATCAATAGTTTCCTGTCATGTTTGGCTCAGCTAATCACACTTGCTGCTTTGATTGGGAACATGAAACATGAACGGTTGCACAAGAGCAGAGAAGACACCATAAAAACGATAACGTCTCTGCTCATAAAAAAAAAAAAGGTACAAAAATAAATACTTGGCTCTCGACAGATAAAATCAAAACTGCAGCCAGGCTTAAAACACAGAGCAAGACTTAAATGTGGAAATGTCTTGGCCCATGTTCACGCAGCAGGCAAATGCAATCCTTATAGGATTTTTCACATCAGTCTGAACCAAAAGAAAATTATAACACATGCCACTTCCATATGTGGTTCTAAGTCAGATTTGTATCCAATTGATTTCAAAGTGTCTTAAGTCACATTTTATCAGACTTTTATGTCATTGATTTGAGGTGTGCATCATAATTCCAGAACAAGCCAGACGCGGCAAATGACGTAAACAATGGTGGAAAACGACAGAAGTCTCTGTCAGCATTACATCATAATCCCACCACTCTTGCTCTGACTACACATCCAAACAGATTTTGCTACAGAAGTTGCAGTCAATATCCGCAGAGGCCATAGCTACTAGTTGAGCTTTTATGTTAGCTTCCCTTGTGTTATGGTTTTGTGACAATGTTGGCTCTGAATAACTGATCCGTAGACGGTTATTATTTCTTTTTGTAAACAGTGTGCTGCTGTGTGACGTCTATGTTCTTGTTCAGTCCAACAAAGCAAAAAAAAACGTTCAACCAGGATTCTGATTTCAAAGATCACTTTAATTCTCATGGATTTGCATTTGCTGGAAGCAATTATAGGCACTTTTGTTTCAATTTTACAAACAAGTTTAACATTTTAAGCATTTTTTTAAGGAGAAAAATAACCGGAGACCCAAATACATGACTTGAAGCCTCCCCTTCACGTGGCAGGCTATTCAATCAGGATCCCCACAGAGATAAATGCAGCCCTGCCTCCATTATTCATACTTTACTTGACACCGTTTGGACATGCTTCTCAAAGCCGTTTTTCATTGTGCATTTTAGAAAAGCTTTTTGTGGGTTATAGATCCATACTCAAAATTATGATCAAAAAAAATATTAAACTTCTTATGTTTATAACTAAGAATGTCTTAATCACAAGCAGTGCTGCTGATAAGCAGCTTTTACCACAGATACTAAAAGGTATGACTTATCAGTCACAGATGACGCAAAATTGAAGTAAAGGCTCAGCAAGCACAGCAGAGGAGATCTACACAGTAATGAAGAAAAAGAAGAAGAAGAAATCTTCAATTTGGGAGAAAATTTCTGTCCAAATTGTCCCATTAAGTATGTTTTCAAAAATATTTTTAAAAAGTCACGACTCCAGAACCACCAAGACTTCCCATCATACTGAATATTACTTATAGTTAAACAACAGTAAGCATAACCAGCAAAATAAATCCTCTTCTCCAATGATCACTTATATTAAATCCTATTTTTCAACAAGTATACAGTGGAAAAACATTTTACATTAATATCCAATTTCAATCCCAATTAGTTCACGTTTGTTAGATTGGTGACCCCTGTAGTTCGCTTAATGTCTGATTTTAAATTAAATATTTTATAACTTACCTACAGTAAAACAAATATTATGGAAAATATAGAATGAAATAAGGCACCATGTTAAAATAAAAGAGAAACTCAGAAGCCACATACAACTCTTATAATTGAGTTCTCTCTCAAGGCGGCAGTGATGGAGCCAAATTCACCACCACTACATTATTCAGACACACAATCCAAGACGGATACAAGGAGTTCACCATATTTTTACACCTTGTTCATTTAAAACGTTCTTAGGGGAACAGCATGAACTTAACTTTTGTTGACTGCTCTGTGGCTCTACTGACTTGTCAAGCAACTATGAGCTGTAATAACTTTGATATATATTCAAAATATCTATGGCTGACACAGATTTAAACTTTGGAAAGAAGTATAATAGTGGCGTTTTACTCCAGTTTATTATACCCGTATCATCACAATTTCACAGTTTATT
Organism: Poecilia reticulata; assembly: GCF_904066995.2. Taxonomy (NCBI): domain Eukaryota; kingdom Metazoa; phylum Chordata; class Actinopteri; order Cyprinodontiformes; family Poeciliidae; genus Poecilia; species Poecilia reticulata. The sequence goes on along the minus strand of NC_088839.1, from coordinate 12,329,814 downwards.
ATGTTAACCATCTGTACAATGTTTATTTTATGCATTTAGGAGACCACTGCGTTAGATACCTCCAGCTGGCTCTCCTTCAGGAGTATCAACTCACTAACATATTGAGGTAAATAAAAAAAGTAAACTCACTACATAAAAGCACCTATTACTACCATTCAAATGTACAGTAAAAAATGAAAAAAAACTTTTACGGCCGTTAGATTGTGCACTCAATTAATTTGTATGAATTTAGTTGTGTTGATGGACGCAGACACCTGCGTTTCTGGCTCAGGTTCAGAGTGCAGCTGCTCCCTCACTTCAGAAGCCAGCAGTCAAAGTTGCTGCGTTCAGACCTTTCGGTTGGTAAGGGGCGGACAGAAACCCAACACCTGCCTCGTCCTCCGTGTAGGAGTCAATACAGGGAAGGACACTGGAAAACATGCACTTGCTATTGCAACACACTCTACTGTACCTCACAAAACCAGGGATTTCTCGTGGTTGTTGAGATATGATTGCAAAGATGACGTCTACACAGACTTTTCATTCAACCACTGTGAACCTTGCTTGGACTGAAGGGAATATTACTTTAGTTGTTTAACATCGGTGAAGCTTATAGAGTTGGTGAATCTGGGTCTCAGTGGATCTAAATGGTTCGACTAACAGTTCACGGCCGGTTTCAAAGCCGTCTGGCAGAGTGCAGCAGCAGAACCGTTTTTGTGTACTATCAAATTTCAAAGCTTGAGCCAACCTTTCAGGATGCATCACGCTAAATTCACCTTTGAAGTACATTCCTTGAGGCAAGCCAAAGCCTCATACGTATTCTCAGCTCGTTTTGGTTAATAATGCACCAAGGTTTATCAAACCGCTGGTGATATACAGGCTGGGTAGCTATGTACCATCGCAATTTTATTCTTTCCATGGCTATTTGGGGGCTAAGAGACCGTCTGTCCTTACATCACTCGCAGCACAGCTGATGCAAAGCCATAAATATCACTCTGAGAAATGGAAAACCAAACCTGCAAGTATGCAATCTCCCCTGCTGCCCCCCATAATGACTGCAGAGGAACACCTCCCACCAACTCACCTTAAAACACAACACGTATGTTGGACATATCCGACAACAACGAAGGCCTCCGAGACCAATGCATGTTACAAAATTAATTATTAATGCCCTCTAACAACGCCTCCTTTCTCACAGCTTTTGCAAGTGTGAGAAAAAGAGCGCACCGATAATGAAGCAACAGATGGTCTTCAAGTTAAGACAGAAACCCAGGGAAACAGAATCATAAGACTTAATGACAGCTGTAGATGTGGACTGGGGAGGCATTTTTAACATCTCTCCACCCGTTTATTGCTGTGACATCATTGGCAATTTTCTCCAAAACTTTGAAGTCAGTGGGGTGGCATGTGTTTGTTGATAGAAACCAGATGGTGCTCACAAGTTATGTGGGGTTATCATAATGTTTACTGAATTGCGATGGCATGGGATCTGGAGCAGAAATGTGGTAAAACTTCTCTAATCAGAAGGGACAGACTTAACCGAAGCAGCTTCACTTTCTACACCTTCATGCCAATTCTCTTCATATGGAATATTCCAACAAATGTGATGAGACATAAAGTAATGCAAATGTCTTCATTTCTAAAGTCACAAAAGTTTCTGGAAATTTGCACGGAAAAAAAGGAAGAGGAAAAGAAAATGGATAAGGGGAAAAAAATTACTCGAGGAGTGGATTAAATTGGGTGTGTTAAAATCCCCGTATCACAAGAGTGTTTCAGAAACAATATAAGATAGCATCATTTTCAGTACGAGTTGAAAATTATGTTATAAGTAATGAAGTTCACTTTCAAACATTGCCAATAAACTAAACTTAGATATTGTGGGACATTATGGACTACAACTAAACAAGAAAGAAAGACTCAACAAGCAACACAAAATCTACAAACCCCATTTGCAGAACTGTTCAGAAGTGCAAAGATGTTTCAGCAGAAACGTAATCTTCTCCATCTTGTGAAAATGCCTTAATAATGGAGACTGCTCAAAATGCTTGATAGGCCATGTCTTTGTCTCCCTTGCTGAATTTAAAAGCCTCTCTTTATCACTGTTATTTCTATTGAGCAATAAAACATTGCAACTGTTTGACTATAATGCCTCTGTTCCTCATAACATAACCATCACTTTTGAATTTTAGTATAGAATAGATTATATTTACTGTAATTATAATAAAGTTTTGCTAATTGTTAGTTAATATACTTTTGGTCTATAAATTATGAATACAAACTTTTAATCACAAAATAGAATAAAGAAGGAGTTGTATTGCTTTATCATTATTTTTATAGTTCAATAAAGACCTAAACACCACACTGGTCGGCAGTATAACTGGTCAAGATAGACACACACACACAAGACAAGTGTGTATGTGTATATAAACACACTCACTTCTCAGGGCAATTATAGGGTCAAATTTGTAATGGTAGATCAGCGGTTAGCACCGTTGCCTTACAAGCAGGAGGTCCCAGGTTTGAACCCTGACTGAGGGGTTTTCTGAAAACAACCTGGTGAACAGAATATGTGGATATAGACATTTGATGGCTATATGAAATGACTGAACTTGAAGGAATAAATAAATCTGTTGAAGGAAACTGGAGTACCTGGAGAGAATCCATGCATGTATTGAGAGAAAATGCAAACTCTAGTCAGAAAGACCTCAAAAGCCAGGATTCAAACCCAGAAACTTCTTAGTGGAAGACAACAGTGCTACTAGCCACTCCATCACTTTGTAACAGATATCTTAAAATTAATTTTCACTTTTGTGAAATCTGTACTTGATTTTTTTTTTTTAAAGGGAATCAATGTCTTAAAAATCTTTTCAAAATCGAGTCTCAGGCCGATGTGAACCTAATTTTGAATATCATCTCCTCTTGTAAACTGACTGGATAATTACGAGTGTTTAACATTGTTTTCTCAGCGTCTGATACACAAACGTATTAACGTCCAGAAAAATGCAGAGGCACATTGCCAGTGAATTCCTGTGAATCCTAAGCAATACTTAATTCTCCATTCTTATTAAAAATGAACAACATCCAGCTTCACTATCAAGAAAATGACTTGTCCGTTACTGGTGTCACGAGGTGTCCTTAAAGAGCTTTTTGTGTTATATTTGGCACCAGAATTAAACAAAACCTTATTGCTTAGCAATAAAGTCCAGGACAGAGATTGCTCATACACATCTGGAGAAGGCAGTTTGCAGTTTAACATAAATAAAACATTCTGTCTGCTTTCATTGGAAAAGCTGTCACTCCAGTCAGTGAAACGTGGTGTACGTTTTTACAGCTGATGGATGAGAACCCATCCTGCTAAGCTCAAAATCTCAGCTTTCCTTTTCCATTCGCATCCACTTAAAAATTATGGTCTTCATTCCTCTGATCGCACTTGGAGACAATTCCTTTGAGACTGGGGGAGTTCGTCATATGGATGGGAGAAGTGAGTGGTGAAGACAGACGCAGAAGGGAGACAACAGGATTGCCTGTTGGCAGCGGCAGGGTGGATATGAGAAAAATGTCTGGAATGCTGAGAAAGCACAAGCTCGGTCGGCACAGAGACCAAGGAAGGAAATACAAGCGATTGAAGAGCTCAGAAACTCCTGAACCCACTCACAATTGAGAGGTGACAAGTGAGAAATACACAAACTTTCCAGATCAATGAAAAGTTAATCAGAGGTTCAATTTGCGGCGCATCAATTGGAGTCTAAATTATAAAATAAAAAGTGATACTCTGTTTTGTAATCTTCCATCTTTTATATCCAGTCTCAAGCAGAGCAAATCATCTTCTAATATGCACAAAAAACAGACACACTGATCTTTCAGGAGTTATTGCCTGCAGTCTCATTGCCTCACTGAGAAACGAAAAGTCTTTTGTCATTTCCCTCCACGTGTTCATCGTTTTCTACAGACTTGCTTTAGATTGTTATCAGCAACAAGCTGTGAAGAAAAGAAATGGACCACCCACTGGATTTATCTAATGGAAACTCTTCAAGTAAAAGCTAGATCTCTTCCTGTTACGGAGAAATCCTGTGTAGCTAAGTTTCACTCTCTCTTGACCAAGACTTCATTGTTTGTTCTTTCTTGAAAGCCAAAATGAGAGTCAAATGTCCCCAAGTCAGGCAAAGGAGACATGCATGCTGGATGTTCATAGGCTGCCTTAATAAAAGTATTCTTTCCTCTTTCAGAGCTTTTGAGTCAGTATTTTGGAGAATCTAGTTTTACTGCAAGCATTTAGGAGAATCTCCCTACCACCTTAGTAAATCTATAACTTGTAAATAGCACTACCAGGTTCCCAGCTAAGGAAAAGTCTCTGCACAGTACAACCTGGCCTCCACCGTGTGTCACTGTGAGGATAGGAGGATAGTTCAATGCTGTGCTAGTTTTCTGTCACACATTTTGGACAGAAAATTCAACCTGAGTCTTTTCTCAGCAAAGATAACTCAGGTTTCTTCTGCATATTTGCTGTGTCCTGATTGATCCTTTTCTCGCTCAGCTCAACAGTCAGTTAGCAGGCTTGTAGTCGTGCCGGACACTTGCCATCGTCTTTTCAGATAATGGACTGAAACTTTGTGAGATGCTCTGAGTTTTTTTTTTTTAAACATTTTATAACCTTCCTTTTATCCATTGTTTATTCCTGATCTGCCTTGGTTCCTTGGTTTTTGTGTGTTTTCCCTCCTAATCTTCACTGAACAGTTGGCTTTATGTAGAGATTAGACTGTTTACAAATCAGGTAAGCTCTGACTGCAATTGGTGGCACTGGATTTTATTTTGGATAGCAAGGTAAAGGGGGCTTAGTTTATCTAGGAATTTTCAAAACCATCTTTATTAAATGACACTTTGTGTTGACCCATAATACAAATTACAATAAAACGCATTAAGATTTTAAAGTGACAAATGTGAAAAGGTTAGAGATACACGGACATTTTTTGCGGTGGACCATAGCGCCTAAACAAGCACGGCACTGACGAAATAAGAATATCAGAACTCCAAGATTAGGAATACAGCTTTCTCTTTGTGCAATAACCATGAACAGTGGAAAACTAGCCTCCAGACATATGTTAGGCGTATTTGACGGTGTTTAACAGACAACCTCATTGATATTCACCCCAGAAGTAAACCCCGCTTGTCTAGACTGAAATTCCCCTAAGCAATCATCTATAATCTGCTAGAAAAATGCATCTTTTGTGTAAAGCCATTCCTCCAACTGCTTGTGCTTATGGAAGAAACTCTGCTGGCTGAAACCAAAAGAAGAACATGAGGTTTCTTATCGAGATGAGCTGAGAAAATACAGGACATGTGCTGACACGAAGGGTGATACCTGCTGCCATCATCAAGGGATTACATCACCCTAAACGTACCCGCCTCGGTGAGATTCTACCCGCAATGCGATGCAGACTCTATTCTGCAAAATAAAAACATTAACTGCATTTGACCACTCTGCCTTTAATTGGTGTTCTGTTTGGATTAAGAGAGGCAAAGCTTCCGCATATGATGTGCCTTCAAATTATCTTTGTAAAAGGAAACAGCACATCCTGAACGAAGCTGATAAAGTAATAAACGTCAGTCAGCCGTGATGTTTATGCATTATCTTAACTTTTAAGGGAACAATGTAACAATCCCAGTGTGCTAAGGAGAGCCAGATCTGTGTATGAACTAGTTGGCTGCAACCGTGGAATTATTTTATGTGAGTGCGTTCATGCGTGACTGCAAGATCGAGCCTGTACCTTTGTCAGGCAAAGCAGCAGTGCACTTATAAGGCCTGGAAAGCAGTTGCTGCTCTCATCAGCATAAGCATAGTTTATCTGAAACTTAATTCTGAAGAATGGTTGTATCCCAACATGGAGCGTACGAAGCATTTTGGGACAAATGACAGTGTGTTTGTGTGATCAGTACATACCAGTCGTGCAAAAGCTCATAAAACTGAAGCACCGTCTGCAGACAATACCCATTGTGAGAGTGAGACAGGATATTCCTGTGCTCTCTGTATACCAGGAAGGTGTTTCTCACTGAAAGTTTTTTGTTATTTAGCCACAAATTCAAACTGGAGCTCAGGGAAAACCATAAAAGGCTGACGAGAGCAATCCTCAATGCAAAACATCAAGCAAATTCCTGAAACCTTAATGAACACAAACACAGAGAAGAGCTTGTTTCTTACCCTTGACACAGTGAGTGGCATGCTGAAGTCTTTGCCTCCCTGCAGCCTGAAGCCCCACGGCGCTGGGCCGCTGAGGGTAACAGAGTACATGTTCATAGCCTTGAGGAAGAGAGGAGAGGAAATGTTGAAATTAGCAAGAAAACCAGGAAAAGTTTTACAAGGTCACGCATCCTTTCCTGCTTTCTCCAAATGTCTTTGCTGTCGACTGTGGGAGTTTTCTTTCTAAAACTAATATTTCAGGCAAAGAAGGAAAGAACAGAAAAAAAAAATTACATAACTTTTTTTTCACATAAACTGTCAAAACTTTTGAATGGGTAACTATAGGAGAAAAAAAATGTCTGACAATAAAGAACTAAATCGAACGCATGATGAAGTTTTTGGCTTTTCCAGTTTCCATTGTACTTTTAGCTCTGACCCGATTCTTTGACAGAGAAACTGGTTATTACAGAAAACAAAAGCATTAGAAGATGAACCCCATCAATGCATCACATCATTCATTTAAGCTCCAAATTATTTCTTTACATCACTGATTTTCTTTGACATTTTTACTTAACCAAGAAATTTGTTTACGATGGGTAAGGAGACAAGCAAAGCTCAGTAGATAATACAGTAATATATTGGGGTGGGGGGTTTTATGCCTTTTATGTTTTTTTATATATATAAATGTCTCAAATTATTTATCAATAATCAGTGATAAGCTCCAAGTCTTTGAGATTGGAAGGTCTTCTTAACTAACATTTAGCTCTCTCCATTGATTATCTGTCAAAGTCTGGGTCACTCCAAAAAGAGCCATGCTGGTAAAATTAAAAGATAACTAAACCTATCTCTGCAAAAAATGTGCATTTTTATAAATAAAAGAAAACCTGTTGTTGGTTTATGTTTTCATAAAATTATAGAGATTCTTAGTTTTGATAAATTTGGTGAAATGAAACTAATCTTTCACACATGAACTGACCAAGGGAAAATTGGTCAATTCAAATTTCTGGTCTTTCTGTCTTTAACAGAAATATGGCAGATTTAATTATTTATTTGAGTTTCTAAAATGAGGAGAAAAACTATTTAGATGTGTGCTGATTGACATGGTCAGTAACTTCAAAACTGAGCAAATCACACTGGCTTTCTAACTTTCAACTACAACTTGTCCCAACTCTTACGCAACAAGATGCTCAAAACATTGTTCCAACTTTTAGGAAAATTCCCATACACGTATGAGTTATTCTGTCAGAAAGCCATACCATGTGCCCGAGCTTTCACATGGAAAACTTTCATGTGAAATATCACTTTGGAATTTGAAAAGGTTTTTACTGCAACATAAAAACTACTGGCGTAACACATTTCATGGAGAATAAAATTCAGCTTTTCCTGTCCAATAAGGCTCTGTGACATCATACTCTCACCATTTTCAACAAGTTTCAGTCTACAGCAAACAAGAGAAATATGTTCTGTATAGGTTATTTGTTAGAGGTGATCATTTTGAGTCCAACAAAAAAAAATCCAGGAATTATAATAAAGTCTTTATATATCAATTAATATATCCTAAACCTTTAGAGGATATTTTATTAAAGTCAAAATGTGCATCAAAGTACATGCTAATGAGTAATTAGCTTTGATGTGTTTAATGAATTTTCCAACCAAAAAAAAAATGATCCTGTTTCGCTCTCCAGCTAATCAATTTGTGCACCTTTGGCCAACACATCAATCAACCCTCGTTTTTGGGATGAAAATAGGTAACTCGTAAATGTCACGAAACGTCATCAAACACTGGCTGCTCGTCTTTAACCTCTCAACCTGCTAAGCCGTTTAACCTTACCGGTACATTTTGTACATTAAAATGTAAAAATGAAGAACTCTTTAGATCTTACTTCTAAAATGCAACAAAAATAAACCCAAGACGACAGACATTTTAAGAATTAAAGCCAGCTTTCAGACATTGGCTCCCTCTGTGATCTCTGAGCAGGCACCCCTACACTTAGTCCTCTTCCTTCTCTTCCGCAGGCTTACCAGGTGTGATCATTCTTCCTGACACATGTCTATCCAGCCAAGAGAGCGCCATGGCAACTTACCTTATCCGTGAGGGGCCAGCTGGTAGCCCAAACCTGAGAGAAAAGCTGGGGAGTCAGTGATCTGACTGTGCCTCAGCGAGGAGACTGTGCCTACCCCTGATGCTGCGTATGACACAGACGAGCCTTAGTCTCTGCTCAATCCTCAGAGGCTATATAAGGAATGTAAAACTACACCAAACTATTTCAGCCCAACACCCACATGAGTCACAGGGAGAAGGAGGGTGAGGAGGGTTGCTGGAGGAGGACCGGGAGAGGTAACGTCAACTGCCTTGAAATTTTGGCCAAGGGCCTCTACATAGACTTCTTCTCCGCCTTTCTTCTGAAACTACACTTGAAAACCGGCAGACAGCCACGAGTTAAATAAAACTAATGAGAGAGTGCATTCTTCTCCAAAGGAACAAGATGTATTACAAATAAACCGGCAATTACATTTCAACTTCTTAAAGCAACAGGGCCAGCGTGGGATGATTGAGAAGTGAAGCAGCCGTCTGCTCACAGATAACTTAACAATAATAATAAAAACAGATCATTTAACATGAGTCCTTGTAGTGTAAATAGAAAGCTGGAGGCTTAATACAAGTAAAACATGCAAGCAGCAATAATTTCGGGTAGAAAGGCACCGATCAGACTTTTCACGTGAATAAAAAAGAAAAACGTCTTGAAGACTGATAGAGATAGCAATTCTGATTTCAAAAGAATATAAACAAAATACAAGATTATCTCTATTAATGCATTACAGTACAATGAATTTACTGTGTTATAAAGTGTCCTTTTGGGGCACTTTATAACAGAAGTCAATGTAATTCATCTACAGACATAGAGCAGTCCAATCCAATTTATTAAACTCAAAACAGTGCATAATGTCACTTTTACAAACCAAATCATAAATGAGAGCCGTTAATTTTGATGCAGATGGTTTCATAAAAGTTTGGATTTTGTTGTTTGGTTTTAGTTTGAATTTGTTATGCTGATCACTGATCAAGAAAAGAATGGCTCATGTAAATCTCTGGCCTATTCGTTTGGTGCATCTCTAATTTCAAGACTTCTAATTGTTTATTCACTTGTGCATGATTAAATTCTAGACTGCATCAGCATATGTTTTAGTTGCAAAAACTCGAGGTTGGCATTTCGAGACAATGTGTATCAGCAGCACAGATGGCTTCAACAGCAACATCCTGGTAACAGAGGTCACATTTCGCTTGTGAGGCCACCACATAGCAAAATGATCATTTGGTTGTTAATCACCGTTTAAAGCTTCAATGTTTATTAAATGCAACCTTGTGAAGGTAAAGCTGGGAAATGAATCATCCAGCTAATGTTGAATTACTGAAAATCATAACCTAATATTTGCAACATATTATCCTAAAACAAAATGTTACATTATGTGGGGAACTTGTTTTGTTTTGGGGGGGTGGGGGGGGGTTCTCCTATACAGGGAGTTTATATAGCTACGTTTCAAATGGTTTTAAGAGAAGTGCTAATTAAAGATCATGCTGTGCAGACTCAGAAGTTTACACTCACAAAAGTACAGGAAGTTGTACGTAAAAAAAAAATCCAAAAAGCTGCAAAACGTCTTGAAGAACAACCAGGCAAAGCCATAAAAGCTCATTAGACAGCACAACACACCCCGCACAGTTACTAACACTGCGACAAAAAGTTAGTTTAAAAGTTACGTCGTACACAAGACACCAAATACAGACCTTTGAATTAGCTTACCTCTTGTGGCTCCTTCTGTTCGCCGGACATAGCGAGTTATAAGAGTTGCGAGCGATAAAGAGCAAAGTCAGTCCTAACTTTGTAGTTTTCCTCAGAGCGGAGGTCAAGAAGCCGCAGCGAGTCTCCCTCCTGTTGAGGCACAAATTTATTCCCTCAAAGTCTTTCCAGCAGGACCAGTCTGTGACGTCACATGTCACGTGGTTTGGGCTCGTTGGGCGCGCGCATGTCAGCTCGTTCACTGTTCAGAGGCTATCGCAGCTCTCCCATTGTAAAACCAGATATGTTTTGTGACAAAAAATTTTTTATCAACACATAAAGCTGGCTTTAATTATTGACCAAATGTGTGGAGGGAGAAAACCGGAAATACATTCAGAGGCCAGCTATATTACAAACACAAACTTCAGTCTATTTACGCATACTAATTAAAGCAAGATAGTTTTCAACATCTTTTAGAAACAAGTAAAATTTGACAAGCATCTGTTTCGAACTCCTTCATCACGTTGTCCCTGAATAAAATCCATTGCAGCCAGTTGCTTTAATAGATCCCTTCTAAAGATTAAATAGAGTGCATGTGTATGATTTAATAAAAATTTTATACAGAGGCCTCAGAGATTTGGCAGAAAGAAAGCATTAGTGAAAAATCAAAATATCATCTAAAAATTAAAACTGTATGGTATAACTGCGAACCAAATGGCTGAGTTAGGAGGGCATTAGTCAGAGAAATAGCCAAGAAGCTAGTGGGAACTGTGGAGGAGCTGTAGAGATCTGCTTTATAGCTCAGCCAGTTAAACTTTATGCAAATTGATCAACATGAGAGCAGCAACAGTATGTAAGCAATTCAGTGAGCAAGAAGAGATTTAAAGTCCAGAATACTTTTCACAGTTCCTATGTGGTTGTGTGATGTCAGTTATGTCAATTATTATGAACAACTCTCTTCGTGAGGTTGTTTTACAACAATATTGTTTTCAATTGGAAGCTTCGAAGAACCTGAGATAACATAAGTTACAAAATACTTTATTTCCCCTTTTGAACTAATGAAGTATTTTCTGAATTTGAATGCTCAGAGTCTGACTCACTGCTTGCACTGAGACCTCACCCTGCTGACCAGAGAGACCAGCAATATCCTTCCACTGTGAGCTTCTCTATCGATTCAGTAAAGCTATTTTGTGATATTTTCACCACCCTCTCTGGGTGCTTTTCTTGTGAGTCCACTGTGTTGTATATTTTCAGCTAGTGGTACATAATAAACTGTATTAAAGAGCACTCAGTGTCATTATGTGTAACCTCATTTACATATTAAGTACAACCTTGAGATTCTTATTTAAGTTACATTTATCTTTAGCTATATTTCAAAGGGAGTGCTGTATAATCTAACTTTGTTGCAGAGTTAAGGGAAGTGACTATTTAACAAGGTCTTAAACAGTAACACATTGTTATATATTTAACAAGTACGAGATCATGTGTGGTCTCCAATTTCCAGAGTGGTTAAGGTAACAATAATAATAATACAAAACACTTTTAGGTTTCTAGAATAAGTCCAGTCCTCTGAAGAAAGAAGCAAGCCAAGAGCATGATGCTGCCACCACTGTGTTTCACTGTGGAAGTAGTGTTCTTTGTGGTGAAGCTGAGTTCTGTTTAATACCAAATTTACCTAAGAGGGGGCAATATGGTGGCAGAGTGTTTCCATATTTTCTCCTATTATTGAAGCTAGTACCGTTCCTTGGTGTGTGTGTGTGTGTGTAAGTGTAAAGAAATACCAAACACGACAAGTTAAGTTTAATATTTGGTTATATATCTGATATCGAACCCTCGTCCTGCAGTTCCTAGTTCAGCCAGCAGATGCAGACAAAGGCTAACAAAACAGCGGTGGTACCCTCGGGGTGCTGCCCTTCTTCTATCATCACAGTGGACGAACAAGTGGAGAAATCATGAATCACCAGTGAGGGCCTTACATTGAAGCCTTTATTGTTGGTTGTAGATAGCTTAGTTGCTGTCTCCATTAGCTCCTGTAGCGTTTTTGAAACGGAAGCAAGGGCAACGAGTTAAAAATTTTTTTTAATACAACAGAACTGTTCTTTTATTTTTTGTGTGTGTGGCTTCAGCGTCAGCTAGCTAAACCAACTAGCCTCAGTTAAACTTGCACTTTTTTGTGTACTATGGCCGACAACGGGGCGCACCTGACCGAGGAAGATCCTGCGGCGGCTTTCCTGGCCCAACAGGAAAGTGAGATTGCGGGGATCGAGAATGACGGAGAAGGGTTCGGGGTGCTGGAAGGAGCGGACGACGTGCAGCCTTCTCAGACAGCAAACTATGGTAAGTTTGGAGTAGAACTAACGTCCGCTTGATGCTAGCAGGCTAATGAGCAGACTGGCTAATCTGCTTTATGGCAGCTGTTACGAAATGATGTAAGTTTAAGATAAAAGGCCACACCTACATAGGTGCGTAGTAACACAACTGGCTAATGTAGTAAGGAGGTGTAAATGATTTTAGATTACGAAGAAGATGCATCTCTTGATAAAACAACTGACAAAGCGTTAGCTTTTTAGCATAGTACATAGCCAGGAGTATGTTTGTTTAGCTCACCTGCTCCGCGCGGTTTATATTTGAATAAGCTTTATTCTGAGGGTTTTAGGGCGACCCACAAACACAACGAAGCATACATTCATAAAATTATCAATTGGTAAAAAAATTTTAATCAATACATAAATATAACACGCAGTTTTTTTAACCCGTGATAACATTACAAAAAAATGCAATGTTATCTAAACTCAATTGAAAGTAAAATCTAAAGATGATTGACGCACAAATGTTAGGAGGATCATTGTAATGTTTTATCCCACAAAGTTTTGTTGTTGGATATAAGCTGAAGTGAACTAAAACGCAATTATATAAGTAGCTAAGAGAGTTCCTTTAAAAATGGTCCTGCTTTTAAAAAGCCATTTTTGCATGTCTGAAAAAGCCTTTTTTGGATTATTGGCTGAGAGCTTGTAAATAAAATCGTCGTTTCTGACGCCATGTTTTCAATTTCAAATAAAACCTTTTAATCTTTCATTATGTTTGTGCATTTAAATGACAGCAATGTGAACGTGATGTTAAAAAAATAATTCAAATTTCATAATTTAACGCAGCAGCACTGAGTACTCCCACATTTTTCAGTCTGTAAATGCATAAAAACATGTTCTCTTCACTTTGTTTAGACTTCAGAAAAATCAGATAAAACCATTATGCATGAATGGGTTCAATCACAAAACGATCTCCTTTTTTTTTCCCAAGGCATGAAAACATAAGTCTCAGAATCAGACACGTCACAGATCTTGATTTTTTTAAATTTTTTTATTTAAAAAATTTAAATAAAAATTTTATTTAAATTTTTAAATAAAATTTAAAAATTTCGCTGGCAAACGAGAAAATCCTGTCTCGTTTGCCAGCGAAGCAACAGAGACGACAGCAGCGCCCAAACAGGTGTGGCAGCATTTCTAAGATCTTAACAGTTTCAAGACCAGTGACGGTTAAGAACATTCAGTCGGTGAAGTTACAGCAGAGGAGACGACGGGATTACTGGGAAAAACTCCTAGAAACTGTGTTTAACTTTAAATGTGTGTGTGTCTCTAATCGTTATGCTTGACGACTTTGAAGAGGAGCCTGCGACGGTGAACGGAGACTTTTTCCAGGTGAGGTTCTTCCTGTTCGTGAGCGTGTGGTTCACCTGAATCCTATCTAAATAGCAACATTGGAAGCGGTAATGGATTTATGATTGTTTGTTATTTGATCGAAAGGAGTCTAATGGCCCAACAGACAGCTATGCAGCCATTGCCCAGGTGGACATTCAGAGGCAAGAACCAGAAAGTTTGCGCAAGTGGAAGGAGGAGCAGAAGGCTCGCCTCGAAGCATTAGGTAGCAAAAGATGATTACTTTTGGTTCTCAGTAGTATGACAGTTTTGAACTCGTGCATAAAACATGACGCTTTTCTTCTTTTTTTTGGGTTGTTTCACCCTGTATTAAGACTCGGCTTCCAAGGCAGCGGAGGCAGAGTGGAGAGAGAAGGCCAAGAAGGAGCTGGAGGACTGGCATGTCCACCAAAACGAGCAGATGGAGAAGAATAAGGCCAACAACAGGTGAGAAAGGGCAACACTTCACCCGTTTGCACATAGAGATGTTCTTGTAGACAAGCGTATGCCGATCACTACAGTAAATATGGTTTATTCAGATTTAATAGTCCATTTTTGAGGCAAGATTATTAAAAAAAAAAACAGTTGAATGTTAAATATTTTATTAATAGCTCTATTTTACTTCTTTTTTTTTTAAGAACTGTTTTGCTACTGCCAAAAAAAACTCTTGGTTTCTATGTTTTCACATGTGTTGTAGCCTTTCCTTTTCTCGTTCAGGCTAACTAGATCTTTTCTCACCACTTTCCAACAGACTCTGTCCAAGTCTGGCACGGTATCACTCTGCATCTGTTAGCTGTAGTGTTTTTTTGTTTTTTTTTGTTTGTTTTTTTTTTCCCAGAGCCCTGAGAAATAATCCTCTGATGAGATATTAATCCGGAACTGTCCCGTTAAAGTAAAAAAAAAAAAAAATGCCTGGAACCAAAAAAAAATTCCAGGAAGTTAATTTTTTTCAGATTCCAAGGAGCAGAGAGCCCATTTTTCATCCAAAATACCACCCCAAGGGTGTTTGAATCTTCTCAGCTTGTTGACTCCTGGCAGATTTGTTTTGGACCTTTTAAAACTCTCCTCCATCCTTTTCCCCCCACTCATCAGAACTTTCTCTCAGCGCTTATAAATCGCAGCCTAACATTGCTCTGCTTGTTGTTTGTTTGTTTGTTTGTTTACTAAAACTGTTCTCCTCTCTCCTTCTTTTTCCTGCTTTCTGGGCCTTGCCTGTGCACTAGGATTGCTGACAAGGCTTTCTACAAACAGCCCAACTCTGATGTTATAGGCTTTGTGTACGTTTAGAGTTCTTGTGCTTTCTAATGTTGTACGCTCTGCCGCCCTTTTACCTGATGCATGCCTCCCTGCAACCTTTGGCTCGTAGTCAGATTTCAGTAGATGTTTTTATTTTATTTTTTTACGTTCAGATCTTTGCAGTGCATCTCAAAACAAAAAGGGAAAAGTAAAGTGCACGATGCACGCTAAGTGAGTAGCACAAAGTATTCACACTCCTTACACTTCTTCACATTTTGTCACATTGCAACCTTAAACGTGTTTAGTTGTTTTTAAGTGTGGCTTGCCTTTGTATTCAGTCAGAACTATATTTTGCTTCAAAACGTTACATCTAAAGCACATTTAAAACAGAACTGACCAGAGGAGTGTACAATCATAAAAAAGAATATTAAAGGAAAAACAAGTTACGAGACAAATACAAATAAAAGAACATATTTTATAAATACATAAAATTTGATATGTGAAGTAAGACGAGGAAATGAACAAAATCCCGGAAGAAACAACTTAGTTGCCTGTCAACAGATTGTGAATCTCTGCTGCTCCTCCAGAGCAGATTGGAAGTATTGTTTGTTTCCCTGATTAAAGCTTTTCTTGGACAGCCAAGTTTTTGTGAGTTTAACAGCGCCGTTTGTTTGTCCAAAGCTTGGGAGATTATCGTTATCTCTAGCCAATTTTAAACGGCTTCATCTGTGACTCCACTGCTGTGTTTGTTGGTCTTCACGGTGGTGTTTGTCTACCCCAAAAGGAAATTAAATGTTGTATCTTGTCTTCAAAAGAGTTGTCGTGCATGGCGATGCTGCAGGCAGGAAGAACCTCAGGTAGCAGTCAGTCTTGCAACTAATCTGAAGAAACCTCTGACTGAACACTGTTGCTGTGTGAGAGTTGCATGTCATTACAGTTTGGTATTCAACAAAGTATTTCACAGTAACATGCCCTAGATGACACCATCAGTGTTTGCCACGCACTGCTAATCCATCTTGTTTTTTGCTGCTCCGACTGTAAATTTCTGTCTGTCCGTACGATTAGAGTGCCAGGCAGAGACGTTCAAGTTATCTCTTCCATCGATCAAAACGTCCTTCTTCTGCTCTCAAGTAATTATTTGAGCTTTCGAGGTGCTAATCGGCTGGTCCCAGTGGTTAAAGACGATGCTTTGTTGCCATGGTTACACAACATCCGTCCGAAAGTTAAAAAGTAAGGGCAGAAATTCTTCCTGCTACGAAGCATCCAAAAACGACTCGATCAAAACAAAAATTATGAACAGAAGTCTACAAAAAAGAACAAATCAGAACTTGCCTAACAAAATGCTGCCACCATGTAATTCTAGATTTATAATAAAACTCTATATTAAGATTGTTACACTGATATTTTTTTACTACCGTATTTTCCGCACTATAAGGTGTACCGGATTATAGGATTATAGGGCGCATAGAATAGACACTACTGTTGCCACCCGTCCCGTATTGAACCTATACGGGACAAGGGTCCCCGAGTACTTTATATAGTAGGCTGCCCCAGTCATTGTTTCACTCACGGTTTTGGTGTTGCAAAATTGTGCCCAACTGCTTTCTGGGTAACACAGACCAACCGACACGCCGCCGCCACCGCAGACTGTCTCTCCTCTACCCTAGTAACCCTAGTCGAAGCACTCCGGATGAATATCTAAGAATAAGAATAAAGGAGATTTAATCCAAACATGCCACACTATTCAGATATTTGCTGGCCAAACATTTCAATAATCTTTGCACCCTTCTCCTTTAAAATCCAAGTAAAGTTGCAATGTTATGAAATATGAAAAATTCAAGCGTTACGAATACTTCTGCAAGGCGCCGTATGTAAAGACGTCAGTGGTTGTAGCTTGCATCGTGTGACAAAGCTCAGTAGGTGAGCCGCTTTTCACCCTCTTCCCCACACACCATCTAATTTTCTCTCCCTCTGGCTGCGTCCCACAGAGCGTCCGAGGAGGCCTTCCTGGCGGAGACTGACGGCGACAGCCCTGGATCCGAGTGGGAACGAGTGGCGCGCCTGTGCGACTTCAATCCCAAAACCAGCAAGCAGGCGAAGGATGTTTCCCGAATGCGCTCCGTTCTCATCTCTCTAAAACAGACACCTTTAGTCCGCTAGCCGGAGCGCTTCGGAGAATGTTCTCGGCAACATCGCCTTTTCGGTTTTAGCGACACATTGTATCCAAATGATTTTAGTTCCTTTTCCAAAAGAATTCCCTGACATGTTAAAAACCTTTTAAAACTTCCTGCCTTTCTTGATGCCTATATATTGATATACTTAACCTGAGGCTGCTGTGAGAAGACGGACTGCTCTGTTACACCTTTCTAGTGTCTGCTTTAATGTCACTATACTGAAGAAAATACTGTTACTGTAAGTAAATGGGTTTCCCCTCCCCCCCCTCTTTAACTTATAATTTTTAGGCCAACTTTGTTTCTATCAATATTTTTGAATGCCTAGTTTTTATTCATTCTTTAAATTAACATTTTGGTCAGATGCTTACTAAATGCAAACTAGATTGTATCCATTTATGCCTCTCATCAATTTATAACCATGAATCACAAATGTTCACGTTTTATTTGGCATGAAATCACTAATTACTTTGGTTCTAGGTAGCAAACATGTTTTGTTTTATTTCACAGACATACGCTTGTGGCCTTTCTGATCTCGCTTAGAGTATTAAGCCAGATAGTTTTCTCACTGATGAGGCTTTTTTTTTTTTTTACTTTGCAAAAAAAAAAAGAAAAAAAAGGTAAGACTCACAACCAAAGACATCTGCTACAGTCTGAATTTAGAAATTAAAATGTGCACTTTTTTTGTTTCACTTATCTTTCTCTCCATCTTTGTGTTACACCAGCACACAAAACGTTAAATACAGGTATTCATTTCAACAGTGATGTCTGCATTGTTCACATGTTGCCTATTTGGAAATGAACAAAACGCCGAATGTTTAAAGGGACGCGGAAAATTAAAAACGGGTGGAATCTGCAGATCACTTAATTTAACTTCAAATATTCTCCTGCTGAGCTTGTTGCCATTTCATAAACCTTGGAGATGATCACTTGAATAAAGTCATGTGTAGCCCAGAATCCCTTGCATATTGTCACACCTTTCTTTTGGGGATTTATTTAGAATGTAGGGCATAAAGATGAAGGTAAAATCTCCAACCGTACAGAAAGGTTTCAGATCCATTTGTGAATGTTAAAGTGCCTTTACATTCCTAATGTGCTGTGAAAAAGTACTTGCCCCAGCAATTCCCTGTTTTTGCTTCCCCCCCTCCCAATATCTGAATGTTTTAAGTAAAACTCAAACATTTACATCAGGGTTGCCAATATCCAGTTGTAGAGCTGCTTTCCTCTAACACACCCAAATCAAATGGCTGAAATCCTTCGTCAGCAATCAGTCAGGATTGGTAACGAGCTCCTTGTTTGATTTTGCAAAAGGGCGAATATTTTCTCACAGCACTTATAACTCTAGATGTGGTTTCAGATAAAAGTCCCAAGACTTTGACGGCATCATTTTAAAGATCCTCCCAGAAAGACGCTTTTTCCACGCAGAATAATAAAAAACAACACAAATATGGCTAATGTTATCAACAGAAGAAACATTTAATGCAAAGTTGAAAAGTCTTAGCGCTATTAAACCAATTTCCCATTTGCTTACTTGAGCGGACACCACTTTGCTGTTCCGCACAGCCGATTTTTAACAAATGGGCAGTTCAATATTTTTCTTTAAAAAAAACAAACTATAAATAGGATGTGTAACTGAACAATGTTGGCTATATTACACATCATTCAGTTATTCAGAGGCCATTTCAACAATGGATCTGGTCTGAGTCCAGAGTGAATGGACACTTTCAAGAAGCGCGAGATTTCGTTTTCACTGCTTGGGTTTCAACGATGTGGCAAAGATGCCAACGATGATGGCGACTACGGTGAAGCCTTGAGCAAAAATACGACCCCTCATCAACAGCTGGGACTGTCTGGTTTTTCCTTGGTGGAAGGCGCGAAGACCATACATCAGCGCTCCGGCTGTTGCCGCACAACCTGAAGAACATAAAGGACGGGAGAAATTAAATATATAAATATAAATAAATAAAATATCTGTATTGACAATGCCAGAATCATGTTTCACTGCAGGGCTGGTGTGTTCAAGGATTGCTAGAAGGCTATCTTTTTCCACCACGATGTTGGTCCATCACATAGAATTCCAAAGAAATACACAAAGATTACACCTTCACAATATTAGAAAATCTTCCATAGGCAATAATATTGATTAATCCTGCAATCAGTTATGATAAATAACTATTTCCTGCTTTCTTGTTCTCATCTGTGCTTTCATGACTGTGGCCTTCAGTATTTTTAAGCAATGTTATTTGTGTTCAGTGTGACCATCTAGCCCACTAGCTAGTGGGAAAATGCAAGTTCATAACACTGGAAATACAGCAGCCAACAGATATGCATATACCACACAGAGATACTATATTGTATCTCTGTGTCTAAATACTACATGTAATACTGCATGTATCTCTAGCTACACATATTGTGTAGCTAGAGATACATGTTTGTACCTCCTCAAGACTTTAGTTCAAAGGACAAAATAAATTTTAAAACATTTTGTATGTTTGGGAAAATAAAATGGGAAAGGCAAAAAACTACATATAGACATAAAAATGGCTTAGCTAAACAAAATGTTTTAATAGTGCAACTTTGCTTCAGGAAGAATAAAAAGCAATCATAATTTTCGAATAAACATGTCACGGACACGTCAAATACATGTAAGGTCGAAGGTACAGTCAGGTCTTTTTACCTCTGATTAGTATTCCTTCCTAATCATCCAACCATTACCGTGTGTTAGCACAAAAAAGTTACGGGAGTAAAGTGTCCCTACTAACGGTATCATTACCAAAAAGTTGCACTGAAATATTAATTTATAGTTTTCTAAGTTTTGTGACTTACTGGGGTTTTCTTGTTTCAACTACCGCACTTTACACTTCAAGGTTGCACTGTCATATTAACGTATGTAATGGGAAATAATTACACCAGCCGATAATAGAGGACATAGCGTAGTACACTTGTCTAACATCCGTCTGCAGTGTCTTGTTTGTATAACTCACCTATCGGGACGAAAGGATTTTCCTTGGTTTTCCTCATGAACTTTTCCTTAAAGCTCTCATTTTTGGCCAGCGTTATTGGGGTGAAGCCTTCGATAACCGGGGCCTGAGACGGGTCAAACGGCACCTGCCCCGGTGCCTGCATTTTAGGCGCTTGATCGGGAACCGCTGGAGTTGCTGCCGCCGCCATGACAGTACTGGATCGCTGACTAAATAAAAGCACTTCCGGCTGCACTTTCCGACAGTTTCACAATAAAAGTCTGGTTGTTTATCAAGAAGGAAAACAAGGGAAGGTCATCGATAGTAACATCTCTTCCTTGCCCTTTCCAAGTACCAATCCCATACCGTGGCTTACAAATAAAGTTATTTTTAAGCGGACATTAATTTTTAAAGTATGGAGCCCGCCTGGTGATATCTGGGAAAAATGTCGTAGCGTTAAGTAGCTCCCACGTCACGAGTCATTGTCGTGGCCATGATTTTTTTTTTTTTTTTCTCGATGCTACCAGACCGGCTACGGATTAAAAATTATAATACTCACACTTTTTTTTCCCCTAAACTACCTACAAAAAACATGTAGAGACATGTTATGGCTAAATTTACACCAACACCCACCGCCAGATGGCAGTATCGTACAACTCCAATCCTGTTTACCACTGGTAGTCAATATACACCACAGACATGAATGTTTGGGGCCTGCCCATTAAAGGCATGGCAGGAACCTATTGTTCTACACCCAATAAGCGATCTCTTTATTATTTTTGGGGCCTGTCCATGAACAAAGACTTGGACTTCCTCGCCCAAATTATAATTTTCCTCCCTCGCCTCCCAACCTTCCCTTAAACACATCGTTTAGGCTTTCCGGCCCTCCTCATCATCCTTTTCCCCTTTTTCAACACCGATCCCATCAGACAAGCTGGCTGATCAAAGGATGCGTCGCCCCCCATCATAACGTAGAAATGAGATCAATTGACCAAAGCGTATTTAAAACTATGACATCTGTTGAGTGGGGGAATGTGAAGGAGGAAGAAACAATGAAAAATGAAGAAGTTAAAGGAGAAGCACAATCTAAATGTCTGCGGTGGAATTTTGAGAACAAGTCCTAAACGATGTCTCATCGTGCTTCGTTCTGCGAGTCATGCATAATTGCTTTTAGATCCGTTCCTATGGAAACTGTGATGCTCTTTCGGCCTGGCAGGGATGTTTCATCACCTTTGCCTCCTCAGGTTTTGGCTCACCATTATGGAGTTTGGATGCAGTGAGAGGCCCACAGGGGACCCAGTTGCTTGGGCTTCACAGGACAAACCACACAGATTAGGAGAAATGGGGACTGCAGGAGCTTCATTTTAAGAAAATGTTAAAAGTAAAGCTCTCACAGAAAAAGAGAACGAACAGGCATTGGGTTGTATGTGTGGATTAAAGTATCATGAAGGGCAAATTCACCTTGTCTGATGAAAAAAAAACTTTTATCTAGCTGCTTGGCCACAATAAAAAGTATATTTATGTCTATAGCAAACTCTTATTATAGATGTCATACAACTACAACACAACATTAATGCCATAATAAAACAGTGTGTTTCGCTGCAGTCACACAATATTACTTTGTAGCTGTAATGGATGGCTTCATATACTATTATCTGTATGAACATACCTTCTATATATATATAATTCCCTTCTCACCCTCTGCAGGTGGTCTCTCTCTCTCTCTTTCTCTCTCTCTCATCATCTGAGCTCGGTCCTCTACCAGAGGCCTGGGAGCTTGAGGTTGTATCTTGGTTGTGCCTAGAACACTCTAAAAGGCTATACCTATTCTTACTTAAATTAGGTTTGTATGCTTTACTCAAGTCTCACTAAATTGTTTAATCAAATCAGGTAATGTGAGTAATGTACATGTTTGGCCTGAGAAAAGTACAAGACTACGTTATTTTGAGTAAACTGGATTTGACTATTTTTGTTACTGGAGTGAATGCTTCAGCTCAGCGATGCGCAGTAAAGTGCGGGAAGCTTCCAGAACGTTTGTGGACTTGAACATTGGAAGAAACAGAGCTTCTTTAAAGGTGAGTTATCCATCTTCAGTATATTTTCATGTGTCACGTATGCCTTTACTACTCGCATATATGGTTACAGGTGGATTTTTCTTTAAAAAGATGACGCATAAAAGTCTTTGCAGGCTAATATGCTAATGTTAGCATGGGCTCATGGGTCCAACATAATCTAAAACTGCTACGCCTTTTACTTGAGAGCCTTTAATGTTTTTGTCCATTGTTGTGTAAAAAAAATATTACCAAACACTGTTCAGGTAAAATCACTCAATCTGGTTTATTTATGAATTGTGCACAACTCAGAGGGCAATTAATCATGAAACAGTTCTGGATGGAAAGCTCTGCCAGGCAGAGACAACACGAGTCTAATATAAAAGGACATTTCTATAATTTTTATGGTGAGAAGTGAAAAATTATTCCATACTTTTTAAGACATGTTCTTAAAATGCAGGAGCAGGAACATTGATCGTCTGTCTACTCAGAAGGATTTGTTACCTCCTGTCAGAAAAGTGTAAATCTTCACTCTCCGCTTCGGTCACTCGCCAGTGGACCAGCAATAGTTCTTTGAGTGGAGAGCCTTTCAGTAACATCTAAACTAGTTGTTGCTATGGACATTGTCCTCTTTGGAGTCAAATGTTGAAGTTCTTGATACTTGGTAGAGTGAAGTTTTGCTGCTCACTCTGTTGCTGTTTCAGCTTTAAAGTCGTGATCTAGATGGACATTACAGACAGGTTGTCCTTCACAGTGGTTGATGTGGATCCAGGTTGTTCCTTCCTTTTCGCTCCTCTCACCCACTCGGTCTCAGCGTTGCTGCAGTGAAATCCTCCCCCGTCTCTCTCCTCCGGCTTCCTGTCAGTCCAACTGGTTTTGGCGTTGGATCTTTGGGTTGTCCAGATCGTCCCTCAGGAAATGTCCATGTTATCCACAAATGAAACAAGCGTCAGCAGTTCAGAGTCGTCTTCTCTCACAGCTCCAAAGCATGTTTAGCTTTTCTTCCTCTACGCTGATACTAGACAGCAGACCAGCGGAGGTTGTTAAAGCTCAGTCTCACACAGTTTTCAGTCCAAATGCCCAACAGGAGACTGACAGTTGTCCCCTGCAGGTGATGTAGGTCTTTTTTGTCTTCTTGATCCTCCAGATCTTCTCCATCATTTTCATCGGCTGGTTTTGTAGGAGGGACATCATCTGGTCCATGGGAGGACAGGTTTGATGGGTTGAGGTCAGCGATCAGATGCACCGCGTGAGGCTCAGACAGAGAAAGAGAAAAAGCAAATATAAATCGATTAGGGTTTGTTTTGTCATTTTCCTTGTTGTTTTCTACACATATACATTTCTATTTATGAATCTTATTTTAACCTTTTTACATGATCATATAGTTTTAGTCATTTATTATCCATCCATTATTATGGCTCCTGTTTTTGGAACAGTTTGTCAAAGAAACCTGAGGGCCAATTGTTGGTACAGCTTAGAGCTGCTTTTAGTATGAAAGGGTCCGTTATAAATAAAATGTATTAATTGATTGATCCTTTTAAGAAATATATATTTTTAATTTATTTATTCAAACACACAAAAGAAAAATTAAACATATTAAGGCCTGTAATTTATCAACAAAAAATTTATGGTCAGCATTTTACTCCAAACAATTCACCCTGAGGAGGAGATCGCTTGCTGGAACCACTTAGACCCATTCTCCTTGAATTGGGTGGGATTTTCTCTTTAGACTGCAAACGTCTTCACAGAATCCAACAAATCAGCTTTGTGGTCGCTCTGCCTCTTAATCCTCTAAGAGGATCTTTATCGGAAAAGATCTTTCCGATAGCAACTAGTTGTTGCTATGGACATTGTCCTCTTTGGAGTCAAATGTTGAAGTTCTTGATACTTGGTAGAGTGAAGTTTTGCTGCTCACTCTGTTGCTGTTTCAGCTTTAAAGTCGTGATCTAGATGGACATTACAGACAGGTCGTCCTTCACAGTGGTTGATGTGGATCCAGGTCTCACCCACTCAGTCTCAGCGTTCCTGCAGTAAAATCCTCCCCCGTCTCTCTTCTCCGGCTTCCTGTCAGTCCAACTGGTTTTGGCGTTGGATCTTTGGAGGAGGATCCTTTAGGATTCTCTAAAGGTTTGGTTCCCTCAATTTAGAAAACCAAAACTCAAGGAATCACCTGCCTTATTTACCATCCTTGCGGCTCATGTTTAGTCAGGGTGATGGATTTGAGGTGGAACCCTCCATGCCTGGTTAGTAGTTTCCGAGTGAATTTTGCAGAAAAGTTAAACATAAGTTCTTTCGAAATAATGCTTACCTAATTAGATACAAGACATTTACCATCGGCAAATTTTGCAAAAGTAAAACTCTAATGTTCACTTGCAAAAGTAAAACTCTGATGTTCACCAGTTACCAGTAAACACACTCAATTGTGGTTACCAGTAAACACACTCATCTCTTAGCAACAGATTATCAACAAAAATTGTTATTGTTCAAAAACGTAAAATTCGTTGTGCTCTTTTGAAATACTACTTATTTTACACTATTTAATAAGAATTGTGCAGTTGATGAATTTTGCAGAAAAGTTTTTTTTTGTTTGTCATTAGTGGTAAATATATTGTAGAACGGACATTCAACACAAAAATAAAAATCTTGATTTATACTTCGTGGCAGTTCGTTACCAGAAAAAAACCCGCTTATCTCTTAACACCAAATTAATAATAAGTAATATTGTTTATAAAACATAAGCTTCAAAATACTGCTTATCTGCTTAGACACAAGAAATTTACAGTTGGTAAATTTAGCAAAAGTGAATATTAAATGTTTACTTTGTCAAACTTGGTTACCAGAAAATCATCTCTTAGCCACAGATTAACACATTAGCAACAAAAAATCTTTTTGTTCAAGAAACATAAAAGATTTCTTCTGCTCTTTTCAAATACTACTTATTTTACACTAACAAGAATTGTCCAGTTGGTTAATTTTGCAGAAAAGTTAAGTTTTTGTCATTAGTGGTAAATATATTAAACACAAACGTAAAAAATCTCGATTTGTACTTCGATGCAGTTCGTTACCAGTAGAAAACGCTAATCTCTTAACACCAAATTAATAACAAGTTATATAGTTTATAAAACATAAGCTCTTTCGAAATAATGCTTACCTGATTAGATAAAGACATTTACCATTGGCAAATTTTGCAAAAGTAAAAATCTGAAGTTTACTTTGTGGAACTTGGTTACCACAAAACGCGATCATCTCTTATATAGACAAAACAGACAGAAGTGTACTTACAGATTCTTTAGTAGAACGCCAGCCAACCTGCAGACTCCACGCCAACGGACTGATGAAGAGACTGCGATTTTGAAACCGCACATCCATCCGCAGTTAACAATTGTACGTTTTCCAAGAAACATAAGATTAATTTTGAGAGTGCTACAATGGTTTAACAATTGTAAAACTGATGTAGCACTCACGAACGTTCTCAATTAAAATAAATAAATATAGTCGTCCGTCCTTATTCAAATGTGGTTTGGAACTATTTTCTTTAGTGGATGTGTAAAGTGCCTACTTCAATTCACCAACCTTTATTGGCAACGGTGCCAGAGAAAAATGAACCAAAAGGTCAAAAAGATTATTGAAAAAAGATATAAAAATAATCATTAATAGAAATGTTACGTTTTTTTTATTTTATTTATGCTGACAACTTGGAAAATGTTTACAGATGAAAAAACAGATGCTCATAATTTTACTGTTGTCTTTCTCAATTGATGAGCTTTCTTTTATTTATTTTCTAAACATTTATTTATTTTAGTAATATTTTTCACGATGGTCTGATCTGAACTATTTCTCCAAATAAGAATTAAGTCCTGCTGTGAAAAAGCTGCAATAAACACTTTGGATGTCTGAACATCCAATTGATAATAAAATTAAATTAAATTACATTAAATTTAAAAAAGAAGCAAGGACCAAAGTCCACTCTGAACCATGATCTATTTTGAGTGAGCAGCAGAAGATTATGCACATTTAAAACAGATAATGTCGCAAAAACATTATAAGACATCTGGACTGTTCTAGTGTAGAATAATAAAAAGAAAAATGTTAGGAGTTCAAAGTGTAGCTTGAACAATACTGAACTGGTTTAAAAAATAAAGCATTGAAGCATATTTTGGTCTTCTGGAAGCCTAGTGTCATGTTGGTGTTAGTAAATGAGCCAGACACAGAAATCATGGAGTGAGCATGTTTTAGGTTCAAATACAATACCTCTTTATGACCTCCAAGACGAAGTCACCATCCAAGGACAGCTTTTCATTTTGTAGAAAGAAAAGCTGTACCTTTTATCAACTCCAATACAGGCCAGCTGAGTAACAATTTCCTTAACTAAAGGCCATCAATCTGACATCTCGGGTAATTTTTTTCAAAGTGTTTATAATCTTGCTCTTGCAGCTTTTGTTTTTGATATATAGTGAAAAGATTGTAAGTGACAGGGTTACCACAGTGTCTAATATGATTTTAAAAATGTATTCCCATTACCCCACATAAAAAGGACCAGGGTCTACTTTTTCCTGTCCAGGTCCAACTCATATAAAAATGGCCCATGGTTATCTCATGTGGGTTCAATGCGGTCAGCCCACATGGGCTTCCCATGTTGGGCCCATGATGCTGAAACTATACGGGCCCCACATAGTGTTGCCCATTTCCAGCCCATCCCTAGTTAACCCACATAAAAAAGGAATGGGGCCTACATACCCATGCCCAGGTCCAACCCATGAATGGTCAGCCCATGCTATCCTTATGTGGGTTCAATGTGGTCAGCCCACATGGGCTGCCCATGTTGGGCCCATGATACTGAAACTATATGGGACCCAAACAATGTTGCCCATTTCTGTCCCATCCCCAGTTAGCCCACATAAAAAAGGAATGGGGCCTACATACCCATGCCCAGGTCCAACCCATGTATGGTCAGCCCATGCTTATCTCATGTGGGTTCAATCCGGTCAGCCCACATGGGCTTCCCATGTTGGGCCCATGATACTGAAACTACATGGACCCCACATAGTGTTTCCCATTTCTGTCGCACCCCCAGTTAGCCCACAAGAAAAAGGAATGGGGCCTACATACCCATGCCCAGGTCCAACCCATGTATGGTCAGCCCATGCTTATCTCATGTGGGTTCAATCCGGTCAGCCCACATGGGCTTCCCATGTTGGGCCCATGATACTGAAACTACATGGACCCCACATAGTGTTTCCCATTTCTGTCGCACCCCCAGTTAGCCCACAAGAAAAAGGAATGGGGCCTACATACCCATGCCCAGGTCCAACCCATGTACGGTCAGCCCATACTTATCTCATGTGGATTCAATACAGTCAGCCCACATGGGCTTCCCATGTGGGGCCCGTGATAGTGAAATTATAAGGGGCCCCAAATAATGTTGCCCATCTCTGTTCCATCCCCGGTTAGCCCAATAAAAAAGGAATGGGGCCTATAAACCCATGCCAAGGTCCAACTCATGTACGGTCAGCCCATACTTATCTCATGTGGGTTCAATGTGGTCAGCCCACATGGGCTTCCCATGTTGGACCCATGATACTGAAACTATATGGGCCCCACATAGTGTTGCCCATTTCTGTCCCATTCACAGTTAACCCACATAAAAAAGGAATGGGGCCTACATACCCATGCCCAGGTCCAATGCAGTCAGCCCATGTGGGCTTCCCATGTGGGGCCCATGATACTGGAACCACATGGGCCCCACATAGTGTTTCCCCATTTCTGCCCCATTCACAGTTAGCCCACATAAAAAAAGGATTGGGGCCTACATACCCATGCCCAGGTCCAACCCATGTACGGTCAGCCCATGCTTATCTCATGTGGGTTGAATGCGGTTAGCCCACATGGGCTTCCCATGTGGGGCCCATGATACTAAAACTACATGGGCCCCACATAGTATTTCCCATTTCTGCCCCATTCACAGTTAGCCCACATTACTGCTGAATGGGGCCCATACATTTAGCCCACATGGGTCCCATTTTAGGTTACCATATTGGTCCCATACAGTTAGCCCAGATAAAACCCATGCCCACTCCTAACCCATGTAGCCCACATTAAACCCAAGTGGGGCCCACCCATGCATGCTGGCTGGGTGCCCATCTCCAGCTAACGTTCCGGGCGAGAGGACAGTCGCCAGTCTGTCGCAGGGCAACACAGAGACACACAGGACACACACACTCACACCTAGGGGCAATTTGGTGAGGCCAATTAACTTGACAGTCATGTTTTTGGACTGTGGGAGGAAACCGGAGTACCCGGAGAAAACCCACGCATGCACAGGGAGAACATGCAAACTATGCAGAAAGACGCCGGGCCGGGAATTGAACCCAAAACCTTCTTGCCTTGTGCCATTATTAATCATTATTTATTTGTGTTTGACATTTGACATATGTCAAAATGTCAACTTGACTTCATATACTATCTGGTGAAACATACCATAGAAGCAAAAAAAAAAGTTGTTTCGTTATTCAATCTTATAACTGTATCTGTTATGCGTCTCAGATCACAAAGAAAAAAGCCAAATTAAGACGACTAAGGAGACAGAAAATGCAGAAACACTAGGGCTGGAAGACATTGTATGAGGCCACTTAGGAGTGTGTCCTAAAAAGAAACACGTTACGAATCTGAACTAGATGAGTTCATATTCTTTGTGTCTCTAACAGTCAGTGAGTCAGTCTCAGTGAGACACAGAGGTAAATTTAAGAGATCAATTAACTTAATCACTTTTTAAGTATTTTAAAGGAAAAACCGGAGCACCCGGAGAAAACCTATGCATTTATAGAGTGTCTCCAACACTTAGTGAGCGAGAGACAAAGGTAAATTTAAAAAAAAACAAATAGCCTAATCAGTTTAGGCTATTTTTCTCTCAATTTCCGTTACAAAAATCTTCCCGCTTGCCTGTTTAAAAGGCAGGCCGGCCTTTCAGGCTTCCTTTTGCTAGGGGGTTTTAAATTTTCTTGTGCTGTGAGGGGAAACTCTGACTTGCCTTCACCTACAAGCAAAAATCTTCGATTATTAACTGGCTTTATTTGGGGTAGCTGTAATTGTTTTTTCTGGATCGGTGGTTGAGGTCTTAATTGTTTATTGTTGGTTTGTGTTTTGACCTTGCTGTCTTCTGTTGGTCCTTCCAAAGACTCGTTGCTCTCTGTGGAGTCCTTCAAATTCTCGTGTTTCATTTTCTCACCTATGTACAATTCTGTCACCTTAAGCACTTGGTCAGTGACTTTCATGTGATTTTCTTGCCTCTTCCTGGTTTTGATTAGAACCTTAATCTGAGAATTTAAGGACTCGTTTTCTTTTTTCAGGTCTCTGCACTCAGCTTTTGTTTGGTCCAAACTTTCTCTCACAGCCACAGCCTCTCTCTGTGCCTCTCTCTGCTGCTCCACGAGTTCACTCACCTGCCGTTCTTGTCTCATCAGATGTCGCACTATTATCCTGTTTAGCTGTTTTTCCTCAGCTAACACGTTTTCTTCAGGTAAATCTATCCTTGCTTTAAACTTTTGCTCGTTTTTATCTATGGCTCCCTCCATAGAAGTTTTTGAAAGCTTAAGAATTTCATTTTTCTCCTCTGCCTCTTTCAACTGCTTTTCCAGAACTTCTACCTTCCCCTCAAGAAAGCTGCGCTTGTCTTTTTCTCTCATAATCTCATTCTTCATGATGATGTCGTCGATCTTTCGGGACATCTCAGATTCAAGTTTCTTCATTTCACTTTGATGCTTTTTAACCTTCACTTTGTATGCAGTGATTTCAGACATCATTTGCCTTTTTTCTTTCTCAGCCTTCTCAGCTTGCAGTTTTGAGACCGTCTCGAGGATTTCTAAAGAGGTTTCAAGCTCTTTGACTTTATCTCTGTAGTGTTTTACCTCGTGTTTTAGCTTTGGGATTTGCTGAGACTCCAGGTTTTTGTTTTGCTTGCGAAATGAGTTTAGCTCTTTGGCGATTGAATCAATATGCTCAATTTGTTTATGAGCTTTTTCCAAATCCTCCTTCTGTGTGTTCATACTCCGTAAATCGCATCTTTCTCTAAGCTTTTTTAAACAATCCATAACCAAGGTAACCAATTCATCTGAAGTCATTTCTTTAACTTGGGACTTGGTTAAAGAATCAGTGTCAGTTTGCGACATTTTGACTGTCCGACCGATAAAAAGCTACGAAGAAACGCTATGTTAAATCCAATATGGGAAAACCGTGCTGCTACTTTAGTTCTGCAAGGACATTCAAGGCATCTGTTTCTTATGACATCACAACACTTTGACATCATCTGATTACATCAGTGGAATAATGTAATGTATGCTATGTTGCTAGGCAACAGCAAAGCCAGCTCACTTTCCAGCCTCCTGGCTGTTTCTACTTTATTGTAGAAATAGCCAAATCTTGCAAGCACATATACTTTTTATACAGTATCTTGAATGACTAGAAGTCAGTGATTACACTAAGAGAAAGAATAACATGAGGTTACAGAATAACATGAACGTTACGTGACACAACAGGTCATTATTAGCAAATAAAGGAAGCCTAATAAACGGAATAACTGGAATTATTTTCAGGGTCTCAATCATTAAATAGATTAATGTCAAAAACCAACAGGACAAACTACTACAGAGCAGAGTAGCATTCTTTGTCTCAATCATTTTCACAGAGTTGAACAGAAGTTACATTTCTTTAAGGTAACATCAAAGGTTGGGGTAATTAAAAAAATTATATATTACATTTGTGTAATAACATTTGGCCGTTCGAGGCTGCTTGCAGAATTGGAATATATTAATGATATATTCCAATTTTGTGTCCAAAATATAAATGCCAAATTTAATATTATTGTAAGTCAAAGTTGGATTATTTAATTTATTAGTCAGCAACCAATCATGAAGATCTTTCCAAAATTTAGATGCATAACTACAAGAAAAGAATAAATGTTGCAAAGTTCATTAACACTGCTAGTTCTTAGTCCATCATGTTTGATAAGAACTAATCAAGTTCTGTTCACACATGAATGAGATGAACCACAAAAGCATATTACAGAACCAAATTATCAACGACTCATATCAATGTAATGAGTACAATTTGGACCCAGGACGGGAACCACAACCCAAAGAAGGTTAAACGTTTCTAATTACAAAAAACAAACAGAATTTTGTTGTTTGGCAATAGCATTTTAACACACACACATGCACACGCACGCACACACACACACACACACACACACACACACACACACACACACACACACACACACACACACACACACACACACACACACACACACACACACACACACACACACTTCTCCAATGATCAAATCTCGCCATCGGGTAAGGGGACGATGTCCGCAATCCAAAGCTCAGTAGTCAGGTAAACAGTCCAGGTCAGCAACAGGGCAAATCCAAAATCTATGGGGACAGTAATCAGGGTTCAGGTAAATGAATCCAGGACTGGGGTCAGAGCCAGAGGTAGATAATCTGACAGAGCAGACAAGAGTCAAGCAAAGGTGTATGCAGCTAAAGTGGTGACATCTTACACTGGCATTAAAAAAAGAACTTTGGCATTGAAAAATATCATTGTAAAATCAAACAATAAAAAATATTGTCATTGAATAAACAAACAGTGAAGATCCTGCAATACTCATTTTTACGCTGCAGTTTTTTTTTTATGTGAACATTTTAATGCCACTAGAGATCAATAACAGAATACCAACACTAATACTAACAACAAAAGACTTCTGTAAACCTAATATGCCTTTCAAGAGAATAATTCATTGTTCCTTTGCTCCTCCTTGTCCAAATCATGGCTGCTGCTACCCATCATGCAATGCGCTCTGACATTGATTCTCAAGCTCCAAATTAATTTATTTATATAGAATACCTAATAAAAGGAGTTTTCTCAGTAGAGGTTTAAGACCTTTCACCTTATCTTATAATGACAATTACAAGACAACATTTTAAAATCGATTTGTTATTGTTTCACACATATATAGCTTATATGCTTACTTTTATACATGTACAAAATATTAATATGTTATATATATTAAATGTTATCAATTTAAGTCACAATAAATTTTGAAGGATTAGGAGGAAAAAGTAAAGCAAAGAGAACCAAATGGGTAAAATAACAGAGCAGCTCAAATGACAACTAGGGAGACAGAAGATCTAGAGTTGGGTGTTACATAAGTCCCTGTTCCAAATTACCTTCTAGTCACTTTTCTGGAATATCATCTGTTTGAAGATCCGATGTTGCTTCTGCCCTTGCAAGCCTTTATCGCGCTTCTCCATAGTACTCTTTAGAAAATAATTTTTAAAAAGTATTAAAACACTGGTAAATCTCACGCTCCCATTTTCATTGACCAAACAAATGGCTAGTTGAGACCTAAACACCAGACTTAATGCTTGTCATGCAGTTTGCTTTTTTCAGTCAAACTATGACAGAATAAAACGCTTTAAAATATCACTTGCACAATAAAACAAACATGATTTTAAAATATTTACTACTATGCCTTCATTCCATTTACAAAAAAGCTTTTATGCCAAATATACTGAAACCACATGGGCCCCATTTCTGTCCCATTCCCAGTTAGCCCACAATAATGCTGAATAGAGTCTATACATTTAGCCCAAATGGGCTGACAATATGGGTCCCATTTTAGGTTAAACATATGGGCCTCATGTAGTTAGCCCAGACAAAACCCATGCCCATTCATCATTACCCATCTAGCCCACAACACGATTCAATGCAGTTTCATTTTTAAAAAAAATG
This sequence comes from Poecilia reticulata, assembly GCF_904066995.2. NCBI lineage: Eukaryota > Metazoa > Chordata > Actinopteri > Cyprinodontiformes > Poeciliidae > Poecilia > Poecilia reticulata. The sequence continues at coordinate 12,296,986 of NC_088839.1, read as the reverse complement.
CACCTATGCAGCCAAGCCAGCGTGCATGGGATCCAGCCATGCATGCTGGATTAACTGGATGAGAAAGATTATTAAAAACCCATGTACACAGAATGAAAGCTAAGTAGTTACTCTTTATAAATAATGTAAGTGGTTTTATCGTGTCAAGATACTTTAAAAGTAAAAGCAACCTCTGCTAGCAACGTAGATTCATTAGTGAACCGATTTTATTCTGCCGCGTTGGCGCTCAAATTTACCGGTGGAAGCAGCAAACAAGATTGCGCCGCAGCGTATTTGAAAATGATGTGACCCAGAACAGTTTGAAATCGCTCTGCATCCAAATATTCTTACCTTAATGATGGCAGATGACTTATTGTGTGTGTGTTTTAACAATATCAAAAATAATTATCACCTAAAAGCAAAAAAAAAAAAAAAAAAGAAACAACTAATTAGGTCTCTTTTGGGGTACTCCGGTCAACCATTACGAGCAACATATTTTTTAACTAGCGATTTAAAATCTCTCCCTAAAATTTGATACTATATAGACAAAACAGACAGAAGTGTACTTACAGATTCTTTAGTAGAACGCCAGCCAACCTGCAGACTCCACGCCAACGGACTGATGAAGAGACTGCGATTTTGAAACCGCATATCCATCCGCAGTTAACAATTGTACGTTTTCCAAGAAACATAAGATTAATTTTGAGAGTGCTACAATGGTTTAACAATTGTAAAACCGATGTAGCACTCACGAACGTTCTCAATTAAAATAAATAAATATAGTCGTCCGTCCTTATTCAAATGTGGTTTGGAACTATTTTCTTTAGTGGATGTGTAAAGTGCCTACTTCAATTCACCAACCTTTATTGGCAACGGTGCCAGAGAAAAATGAACCAAAAGGTCAAAAAGATTATTGAAAAAAGATATAAAAATAATCATTAATAGAAATGTTACGTTTTTTTTATTTTATTTATGCTGACAACTTGGAAAATGTTTACAGATGAAAAAACAGATGCTCATAATTTTACTGTTGTCTTTCTCAATTGATGAGCTTTCTTTTATTTATTTTCTAAACATTTATTTATTTTAGTAATATTTTTTTAGATGTCTGAACATCCAATTGATAATAAAATTAAATTAAATTACATTAAATTTAAAAAAGAAGCAAGGACCAAAGTCCACTCTGAACCATGATCTATTTTGAGTGAGCAGCAGAAGATTATGCACATTTAAAACAGATAATGTCGCAAAAACATTATAAGACATCTGGACTGTTCTAGTGTAGAATAATAAAAAGAAAAATGTTAGGAGTTCAAAGTGTAGCTTGAACAATACTGAACTGGTTTAAAAAATAAAGCATTGAAGCATATTTTGGTCTTCTGGAAGCCTAGTGTCATGTTGGTGTTAGTAAATGAGCCAGACACAGAAATCATGGAGTGAGCATGTTTTAGGTTCAAATACAATACCTCTTTATGACCTCCAAGACGAAGTCACCATCCAAGGACAGCTTTTCATTTTGTAGAAAGAAAAGCTGTACCTTTTATCAACTCCAATACAGGCCAGCTGAGTAACAATTTCCTTAACTAAAGGCCATCAATCTGACATCTCGGGTAATTTTTTTCAAAGTGTTTATAATCTTGCTCTTGCAGCTTTTGTTTTTGATATATAGTGAAAAGATTGTAAGTGACAGGGTTACCACAGTGTCTAATATGATTTTAAAAATGTATTCCCATTACCCCACGTAAAAAGGACCAGGGTCTACTTTTTCCTGTCCAGGTCCAACTCATATAAAAATGGCCCATGGTTATCTCATGTGGGTTCAATGCGGTCAGCCCACATGGCCTTCCCATGTTGGGCCCATGATGCTGAAACTATACGGGCCCCACATAGTGTTGCCCATTTCCAGCCCATCCCTAGTTAACCCACCTAAAAAAAAAATGGGGCCTACATACCCATGCCCAGGTCCAACCCATGAATGGTCAGCCCATGCTATCCTTATGTGGGTTCAATGTGGTCAGCCCACATGGACTGCCCATGTTGGGCCCATGATACTGAAACTATATGGGACCCAAACAATGTTGCCCATTTCTGTCGCACCCCCAGTTAGCCCACAAGAAAAAGGAATGGGGCCTACATACCCATGCCCAGGTCCAACCCATGTATGGTCAGCCCATGCTTATCTCATGTGGGTTCAATCCGGTCAGCCCACATGGGCTTCCCATGTTGGGCCCATGATACTGAAACTACATGGACCCCACATAGTGTTTCCCATTTCTGTCGCACCCCCAGTTAGCCCACAAGAAAAAGGAATGGGGCCTACATACCTATGCCCAGGTCCAACCCATGTATGATCAGCCCATGCTTATCTCATGTGGGTTCAATCCGGTCAGCCCACATGGGCTTCCCATGTTGGCCCCATGATACTGAAACTACATGGACCCCACATAGTGTTGCCCATCTCTGTTCCATCCCCAGTTAGCCCAATAAAAAAGGAATGGGGCCTATAAACCCATGCCAAGGTCCAACTCATGTACGGTCAGCCCATACTTATCTCAGTGGGTTCAATGCGGTCAGCCCACATGGGCTTCCCATGTTGGACCCATGATACTGAAACTATATGGGCCCCACATAGTGTTGCCCATTTCTGTCCCATTCACAGTTAACCCACATAAAAAAGGAATGGGGCCTACATACCCATACCCAGGTCCAACCCATGTACAGTCAGCCTATGCTTATCTCATGTGGGTTCAATGCAGTTAGCCCACATGGGCTTCCCATGTTTGACCCATGATGCTGAAACTACATGGGCCGCACATAGTGTTTCCCATTTCTATGCCATTCACAGTTAGCCCACATAAAAAAGGAATGGGGCCTACATACCCATGCCCAGGTCCAACCCATGTACAGTCAGCCCATACTTATCTCATGTGGGTCCAATGCAGTCAGCCCATGTGGGCTTCCCATGTGGGGCCCATGATACTGGAACCACATGGGCCCCACATGGTGTTTCCCCATTTCTGCCCCATTCACAGTTAGCCCACATAAAAAAAGGATTGGGGCCTACATACCCATGCCCAGGTCCAACCCATGTACGGTCAGCCCATGCTTATCTCATGTGGGTTGAATGCGGTTAGCCCACATGGGCTTCCCATGTGGGGCCCATGATACTAAAACTACATGGGCCCCACATAGTATTTCCCATTTCTGCCCCATTCACAGTTAGCCCACATTACTGCTGAATGGGGCCCATACATTTAGCCCACATGGGCAAGCCCATGTGGGTCCCATTTTAGGTTACCATATCGGTCCCATACAGTTAGCCCAGATAAAACCCATGCCCACTCCTAACCCATGTAGCCCACATTAAACCCAAGTGGGGCCCCACCCATGCATGCTGGCTGGGAGATTAACAGATTAGCAACAAAAATAATTTTTGTTAAAAAAACATAACATTTCTTCTGCTCTTTTGAAATACTACTTATTTTACACTGACAAGAGTTGTGCAGAAAAGTAAATTTTTTTGTCATTAGTGGTAAATATGTTGAACACACATTAAACACAAAAGTTAAAATCTCGATTTATTCTTCGTGGCAGTTCGTTACCAGTAGAAAACCCGCTTATCTCTTAAAACCAAATTAATAACAAGTTATATAGTTTATAAAACATAAGCTCTTTCGAAATAATTCGGAATGATTTTTTTTCCCAAGTAAAAATCTGATGTTCACTTAATGTCACTTGGTTACCAGTACACACTCATCTCTTAGCAACAGATTAGCAACAAAAATTGTTATTGTTCAAAAACATAACATTTGTTCTGTTCTTTTGAAATATTATTTATCTTACACTATTTAACAAGAATTGTGCAGCTGATAAATTTTGCAGAAAAGTGTTTTTTTTTTTGATTGTCATAAATATATTGTAAAACAGACATTCAACGCAAAAATAAAAATCTGATTTATACTTCGTGGCAGTTCGTTACCAGTAGAAAACGCTCATCTATCTGTGTTTTTTTTAGGTGTAGAATAATAGGTGCCTTACATGCATTGCATGGAAGCATTGAAAAACAGTGTAAAACATTGGTGTTTATGCTATGAAAAAGATGGACTTTGTTTATTACAGGTTACTTCTGAAAGTGCTTGATTTCACTCGATTTTATTTTGGGGTATCTGAGTAATAAAAACTCTACTCAAATGCACCCCAGATTTTTCTATTAAAAATTAGTAAAATTATCAATTATTTTGATTCCCCAATAAAATACGAGGCTGTAGTGATTTGATCTACCAATTAAACTATAGGCAAAACATGACAAACTATGGCTCAGTTCAAAGGATGTAAATAACAGTATTTTGTTGACTACTCCATTGCAGTGATGGAGACAGACTTTATAACTGCAGATTAAATCAATAGGCAGGACAAGTTCAGGGTATTAAGGATAATCCCTACTCACCTCCGCTTGGTGGATAACTGAACACTGCTCCCTGACATTGTGGATCAACTTAAGAGAAGCAGCTTCCTACACTGGAAAAAACTACTGATAATACATGGTCTGTTATTTTGTTAAATTGTTAGACATTTTGGCAGGCTTTTTTTTATAGTATTGTTTTAATCTAGTTTAGACTTATAATGCTGCGTTTTAGCATTTCTATTTAGAAAGAATGATCACATAATTTGAGAAACAACCAAAATATGGTGCAAAAGTTTTGAAGTTGTGGCCGAAACATTTTGCATACCTCTCCATTTGGTTAAATGTTCCTTGTTAAGTTTAAAATAATTCCCTTATTTTACGTCAACTGGCTTTTGGCTAGATATAGTTGCACATTTTTGAAACGGCAGAAAAAATTTACTTTAATGCTTCTTCGAACAAACCGGACAGAAAAAAATCTAATCTTTTTAAACATTCACACGGTCCAGGTCAGTGGTAAGGAGGTCAGGAAGTTTATTTTAAGTGTTTATCGCTATCAATGCATGTTCTGCAATCATAAGAAAAGTTTTAGGGTGAGTTAAGAAGTTCTGTGACTTAAGAGACCATTAGAATCCATGCATCCAGCTTTTCTTTTTACTACCCAATGTGGTATTATCAAGACCACGACAAATATGGAATGTAAAACCTGCCAGAAACCGCAGAAATTAATTTGTGAACTGAACCAGATGTGAACTGGTGATAAAGGTGTTGTAAAATGTTTTGTACACATTTGCTTTAGCTACATTTTTATCTAAATTAAAACATGTTGAGTTTATTCATAAATAAGGTTTCAACAAGAGCTGCATCTTAGTGGATAGCTTAGTTTTAGGCCATTATATAAAAAAAAAACAACAAAAAAAACACATTCTTTCTATACCCAGGAGTGTTCAGTTAATTAGTCATCAAAGAGCACACATACTTTTCAATCTTTTTATTGAATATTAAGGTAAATATTTCACATTAATACAGGCTACATAAAGTAGAGCCACTATACGACATGAAATTTACTCTCATTTTAACCCTTTTTAGTATGTAAACAATTATACATGTATTTACCACTCTAAAAGGTTCTGATTTCTCTTTAGGTAATCATCATCATCATCATCATCTAGTTCTGGGCCAAGTTTAAATAGCTACTTCATGTTGAGCCCCCTGCAGCCCAAGAACGGTGTATGTGGGGTTTAAGTCAAAATCACTAAACTACGCAGAGAATAGATCCTGTTGAACAGGTGAACGCGCATGTTTGTGTTCGCGTCATCACGACAGTGATGACTGCCGTCGCCCGATTTCCTCTCTTCCATGTTTGAGATAGGCACATCAAAGAATGGCGTCGAGAGAACTTCCCAATTCTTCAATCCCTGCTCCGCACCTTCAGACCTCTAAAGTTAACCATGTTGGGGCTTTTTTGTTTTTTCTTTGTCTCATTCCGTCTTATGGTATCACATGTTTGCACTGTGGGTCATGCTGTGTGCGTTTGTGTGGATGCCGCCTAGTTGACGTGGTTCAGGTGCACGTTGCCCACATGAGGAGCCCAGGTACCAGGCCAAACCTGAAGAAGAAGAAGAAAAAAAAGGACACTGTTTTAATTGCTGTAAACTTTAACCTGTAATGGCTGATTCAGCATCACAAACCTGCTGCTGTGGGTCAGAGCTATCTGCATTGTTGGGGACCACTTTTATGATGGGATTCCATGCGGGGTCACCTGCGTGCAAACCATTGTACATTGGACCCCCCGGGCCTTCTGCCATGGGAGGGTGGGGGGTCAGCATGGTTCCTCCGTACATTGACACAGGCATCCCCTGTACAGATGAAACAGGTGATTGGTATAACACACAGAGAGAGTGGGGAAGTCAGAAAAAAGGGGCAAATTCTGAGTTGTGCACCACCTTTTGGAAGTCCATGTAACTGTTGGGCAAATGCTGAGGCTGGTGGTAGCTGTTAGCCGGGTTAGCAATGCCCGTGTCGTCCTGCTCCATGGGCTGGTGCTGGGAGAAGGCCGACTGCTCTGCCTGCAGCTGAGGGTGCATCATATGGCTGCTCATCAGCGGCTGGGACCAACCAGACATGGCTTCTGCACCAAAACACAAAGTTAGGCTATCCGTTTTGGTGGATAGCACCCATGCCACACTAAACTCTGTGGTATGGGTTCGCAGAATTCCAGGAGCAATTCTCACCCGAGGCGCTCCCAACTCCAAACGACCAAATGCCACCCTGTCCAACAGAAGCCGTGTAGCTGGTGGTGAGTAGAGGTGGGTTGACAGAACCCGTCTGCCGGATCCTGGCCAACCGCTCCGTGCCGATGGGAGGGGGGACCTTCCTGTCCTGCTGAGAGGAACTGCCTGGCTTAGGCTGGGGAGGAGGAGCCACGGCTGAGGTGGACAGGGCAGACGAGGACACTGTGGGAGGAGGTGGGACCGGGGATTCACCTGGTAGAGGAAAGACACAGGAGACAGCGACAACAGGTTTATACATGTTAATGTATTTCTATAGGAGCACGGGGAAACTGTCTGGTAACTGGACACAACTCATCTTACAGCCTCAATGTGTCAATCACAGCCAGAAATAAAACCAAAAAAATCTAATGTTTCATTTAATCAGAACACAACCATGCACCTCGTGTTCAAAGTCGTGTAGCTTTGAACACAGAAGACGATTTAGAGGAATAGCAAAAGCTGCTTCTAGAAACAAAATTTACTCAGAGGCTATTTATTTAGGCTGCTACTGTTAAACACTGAGGAAAATGATAGCAACTGCAGAAAGCAGATCATATTAGCCTAAAGCTGCTCCGCAATATTCATTTGAAGAGTCTAATTCAATCCGTTACAGAACAACCTAGACTAGGAAATGTGGGCCATTTTTTGGAAATCTCACAAATAAATGCTCCGTACTTACAGCTTGTAACGTTACCCATCCCGATCGTACTAATAGGTCACATGACTGAAGATAGATAAAAACATCAACTCTAATCAGTTTGTTTTTGCTTTAAAATGCTGCTCAACAGCAAAACTGTAATACTGCTCTTTCTCTCTCACACACAGGAAGACTGTAAAAGACTGAAAGTAATGAGATGTGCTGCAATTATTTTTAGTTGGGTTTATTTGATACGGCTCCTATAAACTGAAGGATTTTTACTACATAGCAGGGCTGTTTAAAAAACATTTTATTGTTAAGACCATTAAGTTTCCAAGTTAGTGAAAACGGTATAAAACTCTTCTTGAAGAGAGGTCAGAATTGGCAACGGCATTGGTACCTTCTTGTACCTAAAGATAACATGTTCAAAATGCTTTATACTTAATATTTAACCAATTCTACGAGGACTCTACCTGATGTAGATGCACTCCATGGGTGAGGGGAAAAGTGCTGTCGGCTGAACGAGGGCGTGCCAACCCCTGTGTGACCGTGCAGATACACTGGGCTGCCAGAGATACTGGTGGCATAGCTGGTCAACGCTGCGGAGAAAAAAAAACAATAATTAAAGCAAAACTGTTGCTCAGGTTATATTACTCATTAAATAAAAGAAAGACTCCTACCGATTGGGCTGTTGACCATCCTCTGAGAGGCTGACCGGTAGCCAGGGGCTTTGGAGCTCTCTGGAGGCGGAGGCATAATGTTCTCCATCTGACCGATGTTCATGTAGGCTGGCGGGGCTGAATACGACTGCTCTGGAGGTGACCGGGCAGGCAGGTGGCACGCGCCCCATACCTGATTGTTTCCCACCTGCTGGTCATCCAAATATTAAACATTAACACCTTCGCACCTGATTTTTTATCCAACTAATTTTTCTGTTCCCTTCAGCACTGAAATATGACGGGAACAAAATGTATATTTTCACAAGCAGTTCAAGAAAGTCAGAGGTGACGCTCGTAAAAAGCAAAAATGACAAAATAAGTGGATTGTGAAATCACAAATAAGCTGTAAAATTCTTACAGTTGTCTTTTTCTTTGCTTGGTAACAGTAAATATTTAAGCATTGGCTAATATATCCCAACTCTTGATGTCCATTGGGATGGACAATCAACTTAAAAAAAAAAAATCCTACAAATTAATGATAGTATTTGAAGTTATTTTGAAAGTATTTTCTATCAGTGCCAATAGTGATAGTGATTTATTATTCATTTTATCTAATTAAATTTATATATTTTGATGGAAAATAGACACTCCTTCCACCCTCTAGTTACAGAGAAATGCTCATCTTGTCTGATGCTTGAAGCTCACTCATATCAAGTTAAGATTTAGGACTTACATGTCATTTGTCAAAAAGAAACTAGTCAGTAATAAGAATCATTCTAATCACAAAATCCCTATTTTCATTTAAACCCATAAATATATCATGTCCATTCCAGTGGCCGATGGGTCTGATGACTGTCGACATCTGTAAGATTAAAAACAATAGATGCTATCTGTGGCTAATACTAACAGTGTAGAGGACTTCCAACTCACCTGGTTGTTGTTATCGAAGATGGTGCTGAAATTGAAGAGACCTGCAGGACCGAAGTTGGCAGATATCTGCTGCGGCTTGCCTGCGCTGGCGATGTGCTGCATCTGGGATCCGTTCATTATCCCCAAATTAGCAGAGACCTGAAGGGAGCCCGGCACTTGGCCTTGAGTCTGGGGTTGAGGGGGAAGGTTTGCAGGCTGGGACGTCTGGCTTTGGGATTGTTTTGGTAGCTCCTGCTGAGCGCTGAAGGGTACAAACACAGACTGCTGCTGCGACTGCTGCTGCTGCTCAGGATGGGAGTAGTAAGGCCCCGGTGGCTGCATACGATGGGAGACTCTGGGTGCGGGAGCTGAGAAGTGGGGAACGGTGTTGTTTGGATGTGCAACATTGTGTGAGTGAGCCGGAGAGGTTCCTGGGGGAAGGCCGGAGCCGGGCTGCGAGTTGTGGAGCGGGGGATGAGCCTCTGTGGATGGTCCAGAGGAAGCAGGAGGTCGAGGTTCTGGCTTGGTACCTAAAGCTAGAGCAGGGGAAGTGAAGCTCTCGCTGACGGACGCAGGCTGACTCTCGGGTGCAGACGGCTTCTCCTTTCCGGCTGGGGCGACAGGAGCAGTCTCCGTTTTGGTCAGCTGGATCGGAGGCTGGGAGATGGGTCCCACCTGCTGTTGGGGAGCATTCGCTGTTGTTGTAGTGGACGTGGGATGTGCAGGAGAACCCGTTCCTCTTACGGCATTGCTGACGCTAGTGGCAGCCGAGTTAGACACAGGCGTGACGCCTGCCGGCTTGGGGTCGGGAGCAAACAGCTGCTTCCTGACTGATGACGGGGTGGGGATGCTCGGTTGGAGGTTGTAAGGAGCCGGATTCGGGGTGTGGGCTGAGGATGCGGACGTGTTGGGCACGCTGGTGGTCATGGTGTTGGTTGTCGTGACAGCAGTTCCTGAGCTGGCGGTGCTGTTGTGCTCGCCATGGGCGGAGCTGGGCTTAGCTTGAGGGTTGTTTGTTCCTCCATTGTGTTTCGGTGAGCCGTTAGCGCTGCCGGGACTCACAGGACGCACGGGGAAGGGTCCCCAGGTGCTGGCCGCTGGAGAGAAGGTGCCCCCGAACTGCGCCATGGGCAAACGAGGGTGTCTGATCTGGTGCATGGTCTGAGCAGCCAGTAAAGCCAGCTGAGGGTGAGCGTACGCTAGGGGCAGAGACACCGGGAACGGCTGCCGGACGTTCGAGGGAAGGCCCTTTCCGATTTTCCCCCCGGGCTGAGAGGAGGACGAAGATGTGGATGACGCAGGTTGGAACGAGACCCCTGAAGAGGTGACCAATGAGCTGAGAGGCTTTGGGCCTGTAGCTGAGCCACTGGTGGTCCCCGAGCTGTTGGGGAACGAGGCCGAGGCCGCCTTGGAGCCCGGAGGTCTGATGTGATTCCGGGGGATCAAATCCTCGAGCTCCTTGGCGGGGTCCTGGATCAGAGAGTTGATCAACTGGACCGCATACCGCGTCGACTCCGTGCCTCCTCTGAAACAAAACGCATTTCAATCAGAACAAGTTCCAATGTGTGAATTCTACACAACTATGACCTTCCTTTTTTTTTTTTTTTTTTTTTTTTGGGAAAAAGTTGCTGCAAAAAACAGTAATTTTAGACCTCAGCAATCAAAAAAACATCCTGGACAAACTGGGACTGTCCCAGTGCAACTTTTTAGTTGACTGTATTTGTAGTTTTTTGTTTCCATTATCTCAACAGTGTGTAGCCTTGAATCCCAATCAAATCACTTAAACGATTTGATCCTTTAGTTCAAGTTTGACGTGAGCCTAACAGATTGATCCACTTTGTTTATGTCACAGTTGCAGTGGAGTCCACAGGGTGGTATTTTTTACCTGATTGTGATCATTCTCTCTCCGTTTTTGTCCTTCTGTTTGTCCACATCTATGTGAGCGCCAGTCACGTCCTGGATGGCCGTGATGTTGCAGCCTCCCCGACCCATGATCCGGGACACAACTGAGGCTGGTACAGAGAGCTTCTTTGATCTAGAAAAGAAGTTGCTTCCAATCAGATGTAAACCTTGCTTTACCAATTGCATCTCGCAAGAAAGTGTAGCTGCACTTGAAATACAACAGAGCTTTAGAGAGAAACAAAAAAGCAACCTGAAAACTGACCTTCTGACCACCTCTTTCCAGCCTTCTTCTCTTTTCTGGCCTCTCTTCGGACTCGTGAGGCTTAGTTTACTGTTGGGGGAGGTCACCGGAAGAGCCATGGTCTTGAACGGGGAAGGCAGGGAGTTGGAGGAGGAGGAGTCACTTGTATCTGGAGCTCTGTGACAAAAACAACGCTCACATTTAGTTTCCGTCGACAATTAAGCAATATGATGAAGACATAACCTGGTATTAGTGGCGGATGTAGAATGCTTAATAGTTTGTGACACCGAGAGGCGGAGCTTGAGTTAGGCTCACTTTTGCATTGGCTTTGAGATGGAAACTGTGACCTTATTGTCCACTTTGGGATCTGTTGGTGGCTGAGGACAGTGTCTCTTCTCTGGGCCGGGCATGAGAGCCTGCGATTGGGTTGCTCCTGAGGAGGGGGCTGAGGAGGAGGAAGAAGAGGAGGAAGAAGAGGAGGAGGAGGAGGCGGATGAGGTGAGGTCAGGGAGGTAGTTGAGCTCCTGACTCTTCCCCCCACTGCTGCTGCTCTCACTGGCGCAGTCGGTGCTGTCCAGGGGGTCTGAATCGCTGTTGCCACCAGTCACTCCCCCGCCCCCGCCCCGTGGCTCACCATGGATCTTGTTCTTGTCAGCCTTGTGCTGCGCAAGTGCAACCTTTAAAACAAATCCGCAAGCGTTAGATTTAATGCAGAAATCCATAGGCAAATATGTCACCGTAATAAGGGTTGGTCAAAATTTTAATCACAACTGTTTTGTGGTGCAGGTAATTTACTTCTTTAGGACAACAGCCACATCAAGAAGTGTGATTTGCATCATTAAGCTGGGCACAGTAACTACTTTTAATCATATTTTCAAATTTGTTAGCATTGATTGGTATCATTTTTGAAAAAACAGGGGAGAAAATAGGATGACAATGAACAATGAAGAGGTTAAACATCATTCATGACAACAGTAAATCAAGACTCAATACTCTTATTCACTTTATTTTATTCCCGTCTTGGTGTTTTATCCATTTTTAATCTGCACCGTTTTATTTCGTCTTTCGCTTCCTTGTAACTTCAGCACTTTGTACGAAAATGCTTCATAAATGAAGATATTATCATCGCAAGAATTTATTGCGATAAATGATAAATGGTACAATAAATGCCCGCCCCTATTCAATAAATGAGAATGCCACATAATATTTTGAGTGAATCAATTCAAAAGTAAATCTCATTTCTAGATTACACAAGTTATTTATTTCAAGGGTTCATTTTGTGTTAATATTAATTAATATGGATTAGTTTTTGAAACTTCACAATTCAGTTTCTCTGAAAATTAAAATAATATATATATTTTGTGCAATATTAAGTGTAATGTAAACTTTGCATTTTTCCTTCCACTGAACTTCCCCTTAATATACTCAGATGCAGCAATTTTAACAACTAGCTGTGTTAGCAACAACACTTAGAGGGTCTTAACGATTATCTACTAGAGTAATGTCAAAATCAGCAATAGTTTATTAGCTTAACATTGCTGTTACAAATCCTGCAAAAAACTGTTTTTCATTTTTCATCACCTGTGATCCACAATCAAAGAGAGAAACAAAATCTAAATATCACTAAAAGTCGCTATATTGCATCTATAGTTTTTAAGTTTCAACCCATTTACTGAAATACTTTTTTTTGATAATTACATTTTTTTCTAGAAATTAAAATATCAATTTCAATTTGATATTTTAATATTTTAAACTGAAGTGTCAATTTGAAATTGAATCCTTGAGCCATATGGCTGAAGGAAAAACCAGAGAAGTGCTCACCTGTGGATCTTGCAATATGATTGGTTCATTAGGTGCTGAATCCTTGGTCTTGTTCTTTTTGTTCTTCCGATTGGTGTTTGGGGTAGTGGCCACACTTGCTCGCTTCTTACCGAACGCTGTAGTGAAAGTGGTGGAGGTGGCCGATATGCCGATGGTGGTGGTGGTGGTCGCACTCGGAGGCTCGATGGGAACCTCTTTTTCTGAGAGACAACAGGGATCGAGTTTAGACGGAAACTAAATATCAACCAAGTGATCAACACCATCCCGATCCAGAAAGTCTCTTCTAGTGAAGGAACAAAGGTTACCTTCGGCTGAATCCTCTTTCTGCTCCTGCATCTCAGAGGACTCCTCCTTGGTTTTCTGCCCTTCCTCTTCCTCCTGCTTCCTCTTTTGCTCCTCCTTCTTCTTCTTGCGCTTCTCCTTTCTCTTCTCCCTCTTGGCAGCCAGCGCCTGCTTCTTGCTCTCCTCCCGAGACTGTTGGACACAACAGAGTCTATTAAAACCTGCTTCCTGCTGTTCCTTGGTGGTTTTCTGGCTGCTCAGAAATGACGAGACGGCGACGATAAGATTACCTTCTCCAAGTCCAACTCCTTTAGGAGGATGCTAGCGTTCTTGTTGGCCTCTGCCGCCTGCTGGTCTTTTGCTTTGACAATGGTCTCCATGCACTGGTGACACTTCTTCAACAGCTCCTGCAGGAGAAAACTCTGGTAAACAACTCTTTCCCGCTCATCACATCCAGCATGAAGATAAACTCTGAAATGTTTTCCCACTAGAACTTAAATTCCTAAAGCTTTCATGTTATCCTACTTCTGTTTCCACTGTGGGGACCGAAACCACATCCGTTTATGTAAACAGACCAGAGGGTCAATCCAACGGCAGCGCTTATTGGCCACTTTGGAAATGTAGTAAAACCAGAGTTGAAATACAGCCTTCATATTATATTAATCTGTTGAGATCTAGTTTTAATAGCAGGAATATTTCTTCTTTGTTTTCAAATGCAGTTTTTAGATGTCGTTATAAAAAAGGATGAACTACCAGTTGCAACAGAAAGGTTCAGAATGTGGTAAAAAAAAAAAAAGAAAAAAAAATAGAAAGTGAAATCTGACCAAAACGACATTAATCTCCGACTGTTTCACACTGTTTATGATTCAAATGCTGAGTAAAATCAGTCCCCACTTTGTTCTAATGTCTACCTGTAATCAGTTTGAGGTATGTTCAGTTCCTGGAGGCTCAAAAAAAAAAAAAAAAAAAAAAAGAAAAATTCACCTTTCAGCTACGACTTGTAATTATTTTCCAGTTATTCCATTGTAAAACAAAAATAAAACCACAACACTCCAAATCAAAGAATGTCTATTGTTTCTACAGACATTGTAACAAATACAGCCTTAATCCATGTCTCTCAAAGGGTCATAAATCACACACAGTAAGCATTACCTCCTTACTTTCAACATAAAAAATCATCGCTTGCCACAAGTGAACGAGAGAGAAATGTTTCGCCATCACAAAAATCCCACACATAATTCATACTAGACATCAGTAGTATGATGTCCCTCCAAGCATTATTTTGTACTGTAATTGTCTACCATGGTGGTCTGATTTTAAGGATTACGCCGGTTTCAAATTTAACGCTTTTTAAGACAATTAAGAAAGAAATTTAAGTAGCCTCAACCACATCAAATCGTCTTCCTCTGCAATGACAAACTTTTGCCTGACAGAAGTCCCACAAGAAAATAAAACCTACAAGATTAAATAATCCTGTCACAACAAAATCCAAGACCGATGATTAAATTATTGCAATGACTAAGATGTTTTAAGACCTTAATTTTAGGTACAGGATATGAACAATTTTTAAGGATGCGCAGGCAATCTGTATTTGGTTCTTAGAAAAGTTTCCTCTGGCAGAAATAAAACTTTAATGTACTAAAGGAATTCAACAGCTACCTTGTCAGCGATGGTGGCAATGTATCTCATGCACTCGATGTCAGATGGAAACTGGTTGACTTCCTTCACAAGATACTGCACCACCTTCACATGACCCTACAAATTACAGGAAAGACTGTTACTGGGGGGTTTGTTAAAGTGATGCAGGATGCCACTGAATGTAGAATAAAGCACGCACCTTGCGAAAAGCAGCCATGAGTGGGGTGATTTTACGGTTGTCCGCAGCGTCCACGTCGGCACTTGCATGCACAAGGAGCTGAACCACGTCAAAGTGACCACCGTTCGCTGCCAGCCAAAGGGGAGTGTTCCCTTTCTTGTTTCGCACATCAATATGAGCCCCTCTACAAACAGAGAGCAGTAAGTGTAATAATATTAATTTAAAAAAACGCTGCAGCACTGTCTCAGAGAAAAAAAATATACAGATACTTTTAAAAAGTACGTTGATGTGAGGAAGTCTTACCTGTTAATGAGCAGCTCACAGAACTTGTAGTGGCCCTTGTCGGCAGCGATGGTGAGGGCGGTGTCTCGGGAGGAAGGAACGGGAGGAGCGTTGACATCGGCACCTTTATCCAGCAGAACTCGGCCCACCTCGGCATAACCCCCAGAGGCTGCCTCCATCAATGGAGTGAGACCGGTCTGTGTGAACAAAGGATGGTCAACGGATGCAAACAAAAGTAGAGCAGAGACAATGATTTCATTAATTTAAAGAGATGGACGCCCAACAAAAAAAAAAGATTAAATGACACTAATGTCCTGTACCTTAGCGCGGTGCTCTACGTTGGCCTTGCGATCTAGCAGCAGACTGACGACCTCTGCTCGCCCCTGGAAGCAGGCCAAGGTCAGAGCGGTGTTTCTGTTGGTCTCGATCTGGGCGTTGATGTCCGAGCCCATATCCAACAAGAGCTTCACTGCCGGAACGTGGCCGTTCATCGCTGCCAGCATCAGAGGAGAGATCCCCAGCTTACTGCCAGTCCTGTGGAAAAAGGACAAACACTTACAGAATGGAACTTCTTCTATGAAAACATCAGTGTGTAGTTGTGGTAGACAGTTTAAGAATGATCAGTATTTAAACATGAACTCTCCAAATATCACAGCAGGTAAAAAGTGAAAAGAAGGTATTGGTAAAATCTTTTAACAAGGTAGGGATAAACTTCAGAAATGCATACTCCATTTTGTTTTTCCCCTCACCTGGAGTTGATCTCAGCGCCAGCGTTGAGGAGAATCTTGATGATGTTGACATAACCCCCTGAAGCAGCCAAGCTGAGAGGCGTGTAGTCGGAAACGTTGCGGTGTTCCTTATTGGCTCCCCGCAGCAGCAGCAACTCCACAACCTGTCAAATACAAAAAAAACAAACAGTTATGCATTATAACTGGAAGAAAAACCAAAATGAACTTCAATATGCTGTGAGCAGATGTTAAAGGCGGTTTTACCTCCTGTCGGCCCCCTGAACATGCCAAGGAGAGGGGTGTGTCTTTGGTTCTCTCTGACTGAGCCTCGATGTCTCCACCTTTGTCCAGGAGTACCTCGACCACTCCGACATGGCCAGCGGTGGCAGCCAGAATCAAAGGAGTAAAACCTGTGGAGCGCAGAATGAATGCGTTTATTTTCCAATTCATCTCCTCAGCAGACATTCTCGCCCCCCCTTCTTTGTTCCTCTGTACCTTTTTTATCTCGGTGCTCAATGTTGGCTTGCCGGGCGATCAGGACTGACACGAGCTCCTCATGTCCTCCTGCACACGCCAGCGTCAGCGCTGTGTCGTGGTTGCTCTCCGTCTGTGAGGAGGAAATGTTTCAATGGGATAAATTACATTTCATGCATGTACATGTTAAAGTTCCCTTTGAAAACCACGGCTTTGAGGCTTACGTGTGCGTCAATGTCAACCGAAGGGTAGAGGGGCAAGACGGAAGGGGGAGAGGCAATGTTTGGGTTCGTCTGCGTGGGTGGCTGGGACAGGGGCGTGGGTGACGTTGTAGTGGTTAGCATGGGCACGCGGCTGCTCACAGCTGCGATAGAGAAAGGGGGCGAAACATCCATATTTGCAGGTTTGGTCCAGTTGGCAACTGTAAAATTTCAGTTTTTCTGCCTTAAGCAAATATCCTCACCTGCCATGATGTCATCCAGTGTGTCTGTGAGCGTCTGCGCAGGTGTAGCCACCATGAGCCCGTCTGGGGCTGGTTGAGGTATCATTCCCGGCCCCAAACCGGCCAGCTGTTGACCCTGACTTTGAGCTTGCTGCCCCAGCATCTGCTGGCCCAACATCTGCTGCCCCACGAGCACCCTCTGCAGCTCTGGGCTCGTGCTTCCTGGGTAGTCGGCGGGGTTGTAGTCTGGCAGCGGCTGGATGGGGACAAAGGCGGCTTGGAGGGGCGGAGGCGGCGGCTGGGGTTGGGTCTGGGGCGAGGGAGGAAGAGGAGGCTGCTGTGGCAGCTGAGGCCCATCCCTGTACAGGATTGTGCCGACCTGAGGGAGTTTGGGGTAGTCGTCCTCTTCTCCATCGGCGTCGTCTTCCGAGCCCTCATCGTCATCGTCATCCTCCTCATCCTGAAAGCACAGAGAAAGCACCTCGAGTTTCTTAGAATAATTTAAAGTGGCATTAAGAGTAGAGACTCGCAGACAAATCGGTGGAATGCAACCAGCAGACACAATAAGTGCCTGCTTTGGGTGAATTGATCAAAATTAGCTTTTTTTTTTTTTTAGAATTAGGGGGATGTTTAAGATGAAGTCAGAGGAAGCACATAGATGTAATAAGTTTCATAAGAGGTAAACATTTTGTAAGCGCACAGAAACGTCTGCTGTTCATTTGAGTTCGTGAGAAACAGACATCCTAGACCACTCAGGTCTTCTGGTTCTGGTTTACTTCTGCATCAGAACCAGAACTAAACATGGAGAAGCAGCATTAAGTTTTTCACACACCACAAATCTGAAATGAACTTCCAGAAAAGTGCAAAAATGCTGCCTCACCAGCGCCCTCTGCAGCTCTGGGCTTGTGCTTCCTGGGTAGTCGGTAGCGACTGGACGGAGACGGCCCCGGCTATGCAAGAAGTCCCGGGCTTCCCAATAAATTCTGTGTTTTTGTATAATGATTTCATGGTGTAAAGCACTTTTAACTGTTTTGTTGCTAAAATATGCTACACAAATAAACGTGACTAAATGTGTGTGCGTGCGTGCTCTGTTCTGTCCTTATGAGCCTTTAGCCTGGGTTCATCTTGGAACATGTATGGATCAGAGGTGTGGGAAGCCCATCAGAAATCTAACCTCAAAGGTCAACATTGTGTTAGATCCAGACACAGAAACTGCTATTTTGTGATGCTGTCCATGATAATCAATGATGTAAAATGGCTTGATCAATTTTAAAACGTCAACTCTTCTAATTTTGGCTTTGTTTACATCAACTGCTCGCTTGCACACGACCTTTGCTCCCAATGCAAGTAATTAATAACAGCCCCAAGGCATGAAGGCAAGAACAACATATTTTCAATGTGTTTTATACCAACTCTTGGGTCACAGCTTTTAAAGAGAAACTGGAGTAAGTTAAAGTTTTTGTGCATAAAAGGAGACACCCTGATTGGTCTGGTTTTTAGGTTGTGGCGAAGTGAATGAGAATTTTACCTCTTCCCCCTCCTCCCCTGGCGGCTGCTCCTGTTCCCCCTCTTTGTTGGCCTCCTCGTCGGTGTCGGAGCCAACCGGTAGCTGACCACCTGTTGGGGTAGGAAGGGGCCCCGGAGCAGTAGCCATACACCCAGGCCCCGGGCCCGGACCCTGATTCTGTCCTGCCTCCTGGTCTTCTTTTAAGCCCTTTGCCTCCATGTACTCTTTGGTGAACTGTTGCTGTGTTTTTAGCTGCAGCTGACGCTCCACCTTCTGAAGCTCCTTCAAGATCTTCTTCTTCTTCTGCACCTGAGTACAAAACAGCCACATCTATAATTGACAGGCTTTCTTTTGATGGCTTCACCCAAGATAATGACAGTTTTAGCCGGGACTGTACCTGTTCTTCTCTGCTTTTCTTCAGCTCCTCAATTTTGTCTTTGGTGAGCGGCTCGCCCTGAATGAGCTCCAGTGACTGGAGCTGAGCTTTCTCGATGGCGCTTATTCTCTGGCCCAGTTCGTTCAGCTTTCCCTCCGTTTCCTCCACTATGCATTCCAACGGCGGACACAAGTGGAACGGCGGCAAAGGCTCTGCTTCAGGACCACGACCGACTGCACTGGGGACGCCAGGCTGAAGGGTTGCTTGTCTCTGTTTGGACACCGCTGATTTTAAAAACAGAACAAGAGAGATCAAGATTAAAATTAGAAAGAAGGGTAAAAGTGAACGAGCACGGCTTAACAAAACCCAGGATTTTCAGCCAACATTTGTCAAACTTTTCAGGACTCCACTTTTCAAATATCTCAGATTGGTTTTAAAATACAACATTTCTTTGTTTTTTTAAAATTTATTATTATTTTATGGTGTTTAGTATGATACACTCTTGGCTTCAAAAACAAGTACTGTAAATGTAAACCTGCACTCATTACATTAAAATGGATTGGGACACATCATTGTGTTTACAGTCTGTTATTCAAACACCCAGGTGTTTATGGAAAGCAGTTCTACTTAAGTAAATATTGTTACTAATGAATAACTAATACTCAAATGTCAGCATGATAAAAACAACAGAATATTCAAGATGCTGTTTCATTTGGTGACAGTTTTTGTAAAGCTTCTTTGCTTATTTCAGGAACTTATTTTTTAGGTTTTTTTTTATTTCAGGCTCTTTAAATTTTATGTTCTTCTAAGAGAAATCCTTTCCTCTGTGAGGTGGGTCGGATTCTCTGAAGAACTTTTTCTTAAAGTATCAAATTTTAGCAGCTTCTCACAAAAAAAACAGATGTTCTCATAATCAGACATTTTAAATCAGTTTAAAAAATGAGAAGTCAGCCAAAAATGTCCTTTCGTTCCAAAAAAGTAAATCTTTTATACATTTTGTTTCCATTTCATGTTGACCTATTTATTTATCTTGTATTAATAACCATATTTTATTTTGAATGAAACAGCTCTCCATTAGGTGTTATGTATTTTTATTGATTTTGTTTTAAGGCCAAGGGTCTTATAGGGTCTTATAAAATTAAACTGAATTATTAAATTAATTTGAACATTTTGAGGTGCATCCACTCATGTTAAAAGACATCTCAAGTTTGTCTTCTTGTGACTACTAAGCATCTCAAAATGTCAAAGCATTAATATGTACATGATATGATGCCTAAAGCTGGTTAAAAAACACTTATTTCAGACCAGAGCATTACTGGCATTAGAAGACAATAAAAAGATTCGAACTCAACTGCTTGGTTTTGTTTATTAATTGCCCTATTAATTTAAAAAAATTATTGCGTTTTTGTAATATTAATATTAAGAAAATAATATTAATATTGAGAAAAATCTCTTCAAAATGAATCAGAGTAGGCATAAACCTCTTAAGGCATTGTTTACCTTTGCTCAAGACGGGTGGGGGCGTAGCAATGTTTGATGGGGCTCTGTCGGGTTCCTGAGGGGGCACGACCATAGCGAGAGCTTGGAATGGGACACGAGGAACCTGATGGGACAAAATTATGTCACAATTAGGAAGGGGAACATGACTGTCTAAAAAGAGGCAAAACATTTTTTTTTAATGCAAAACTTCATAATATATGAAGCTGTATATACCTGAGAAGCATCTTGTGATGGGGGCGTGAGCTGGGAGAGATCCGGGGCTGGGACAGACAGAATGTTGTTGGGGTAGTCCAACAGGTAGGACACCACGTTAGTGTGGCCACCTTTAGCAGCTTCTATCAACATGGTTGAGCCATCCTAGAGGTAAACAACATTAACATTATAAGGTTTTCATTACGCTGCAATCAGAGGAGCAGAGCAAGCCTCGATAAGCTACACGTTTAGGAACGGGAGCCTCACTTTGAGCCTGTGTGTGGGATCGGCTCCGTGCGCCAGCAGCAACTCCACCACAGCCAGATGGCCCCCAGCACAGGCCAGGGACACCACGGTGTGATCGTTGTTGGCAGTAGTTCTGTTCACATTAGCACCTGAACAGGAGAAAAAAAAACAAAAGAAAAAAAAAACTGAATTTATTGGGAAGCCTGGGACTTCTTAGACTAAAAATTCAAGAAACACAGTAAATCTGACCAGCGGATTAAAAAAAACACATACCTTTGCTGATAAGAAACTGCACTGTGCACAGATGTCCTGCCCTTGCTGCCTTCATCAGAGGTGTCCGCCCCCCTTCAGACTCATGTTCCTGAGGATCAGAGGAATTATTTCAGGTTTCAGGGTGCTTTTACAAAGTAAGGCTTGTTCTTTTCAACTGCACATGTAGTTTTAAAATCCCAGAATCCCTAAATAACATCATTAAGACTGAATAGGAGTATTGTGAGCATACCAAATTGGCTCCAGCCTGAAGCAACACATCTGCCACATCAGTGTGTCCATTCTCACACGCGTACGTCAATGCCGTGTCTCCTGTTGCTGTGGTGGCGTGAACGTTCGCTCCTTAATGGCCGACAAAGAAAACGTATTTGTAATTAAAAAGGTGCAAGTGTTGGATTCTTAAAGCAAGAGATAAGTTTGTGGCATATGTTTTCTCAAGAGAACGTTATTGCTCTAGCTTTTTATTACTCACCGGCAGCCAGCAGGTATTTCACCAGCTCCAGATGGCCCTCCTGTGCAGCCTCCATTAGAGGAGTGGAGCAGCCCAGCTCAATGTCGGCTCCTGCTTTGATAAGGAAGTCGGCCACTTCCAGAAAGCCTCCGCAGCAGGCCAGAGTCAGCGCCGTCTCCTGGGTTTCCTCCGTCTGGGCATTGATATTAGCACCTGGAAAACATGTGGAAGTGGTTGTTAAAAGAGACAAAATATGAGCTAGGCCTTTAACGACATATCGGATTAATTGATTATTGAAATGATAAACTAATTTAGTAATCAATCAATAGCTGGAGTATACAGACTCAAAAAAGGACATTTGGTGTCAATTTTGGATGCCTTTAATAACTATTTTTGTATAGTAATTAAACCAAAACTATACAAAAAAATATTTTATTTTTTATTTTTCTCAAAACTCCTCAAGCACCAGTTTCAGCTTCACTCGGTTCAGATTTACCAAAGGAATGCTACATTAACGTGTTTTAGGTCATAAAATGCTTCTTTTTCTATTTAAAAAAGGAATTTAATAATTTGTCAGCATTTTTTTTAATGCATTTCTAACATTGTATAAAAAAGGCTTAAGTGGTTAAAACAAAAAGTCTGATAAATGTGCCACTTTTTAATCCAATTAATGGTCAGAATAATCGATCACTAGAACAAATCCCTAAAATCAATCAATTTTATTTATAAAGCACTGTTCATACTAAAAGCAGCTTAAAGTGCTGTAGAGAGCAATAAAAACAAACCCACATAAGCAAACAATTACCCACCCCACATGGAAAAACACACAACTGCATGAAAAATGCACAAACTACACATAAGTACATATAAACAATCTGACCCTCTTTCTTTAGAATTCGTCATTGATCTGATTTTCTGTTTCAAAGTATAACACCTGTATAATATGACACAAAGTGTGGCCTGGATGTCAAAGCTCCATTAAACAGATGTTAGAGGAAGTGTCCCACCTTGAGCCAGCAGCAGTGCTACCATCTCCTCATGGCCTTCTCTTGCTGCCTCCATCAGGGGAGTGTAGCCCTCATCATTAACCTGGAGACAAGCCGAGGATGGACATTATGATTGTCCTGATTTTGAACCTGGCAGTAAGATGAAATACTCCACACTCCAAAATAGGATGCAATTCTTCCATCAATTCGGATAATTTCGCATTATTGTTTTAAATAATTTATTTTGTTCAACTCTAGTTTACTGGACTAGATTACTTTACCCGAAAAAAAATAAAAATCCAACTGATAATAGGAGTTGCACCATCAGAGAATTAAAATGTACAACTTTTTTGTTTTAGAATTTCCTTATACCTCCTCCAGATTGGCGCCTCGTTCTATGAGCAGCGCTGCGAGCTCCACGTGTCCTCCACAAGCCGCGAGGGTGAGAGGTGACTCGAAGGAGTCAGCTGGCATGTTGACCTGCGCACCGCTGTCCAACAGCAGCCGCGCCACCTCCACATGGCCGTCCTGGGACAGCGAGACACAGAGGATGTAGAGATAAGCACCTGAATAAATACGTACTAGCTTGTACCAGTTCGGCTGAATCTGGCCAATTTCCATGGCGAAAATGTCACTGTGGACGTTTGAAACAGGGTTAGATAACCTAAAATACAGTTTCTGTTTAGTTTTATTATTTGTGTTGTTGCAGCTACGAAAACATGGGAGATGCTGTCAACGTTTTAAATATTGCGATTTTATTATGGTGTCCAATTCTATTAGAAAGAAAAAAAAAAGTTTTATCAAATCAAAAATAATAACCTTTTTAAGACTATATACATTTAATTTAAAGGTCTGAGTAAAAAAACTATCCATATTATATCCATAGTTTGAGCTGGTTGACTACATATTTGCCGTTTTAGCTAAATTTAAAGTACATGTTGAGGATTTTGACTTCTGCTGCTGGATTTTCTGAACTGACCACTACAGGACTTTTGCTGTTCCTTCGCATCCTTCTGGACTAGTAACAGTCTTGACAATTCTCCTGATGGGCCAGTGAGCTCTCGGAAGTGATGGGTCAATGATTAGCGCAACAGAGTCCACAGTGATGTTCTTCGACGATGTATGCCACTTCGGAAGGGTCTGGAGGTTCGGCAAATAGTTCTTGGTGAATTGGATAACAGTATACATTCATTATACACTGAGCTTTAGGTTTCAAAATCCTGCATGCACATTAGGAGGTAGTTGTAGTAGAAGCAATAACATAAACTGAAGCTTAAGACATTTTAAATTCTGGAATTAGATTCATTAACAGCTTTTTAAGACCCGACAGAATTAATGAGTAAAACTTAATGAAAAAAATAGTAAACAACCTACGTTTTACTAAACATTTTACCCGTTTTAGTGTCTGGTTGAGGTTTGAGTCAGATGCTCACCATGCAAGCCTCCATGAGCGCCGTGTGCATCTCGTCTGTTTTATGCTCCTGGTCTGCTCCAGCCTCCAAAAGAAAGCGAACCATGTCCAGATGACCTGGAATTTAGAACAAAGTCATCAATTCAAAGTATTAGGTAGCAAAGTTTTACAAGCAGTGACTAACAGGACGTTCATTAACGATACAGAGACATATTTGAGTCCAGACCTTTGTAACAGGCGAGTGTGAGCGCGCTCTCCTTGAACTCGTTGGAGTGTGTGTTGATGCCGGCGCCATACTCCAGGAGCACCCTGGCCACCTCCACGTGGCCCGCGCTGGCTGCCTCCATGAGAGGCGTGTGTCCGTTCTCGTTGTGGTCCTCGATGTTCGCACCCTCTTTCAGCAGCACCTTCACCACGTCCACGAAGCCACCGGCGCACGCGTACGTCAATGCTGTGTTGCCTGGAAGACAAAAACAGCGTGAATCCTCAAAAAAAGGGGGAACTAAAGCTTTTTTAGGGCGGGTCAGACAGTTTTACCTGTGGAGGACTGAGCGTTCACATCTGCCCCGTGGACCAAAAGCAGTTTGACAATGTCCACGTAACCTCCGCTGGCAGCAGCCATTAACGGTGTTATGTCCCCCTTGATGCCCCTGTCCTCTACGTTGGCGTGCATTGCCAATAAGACCTGTTGACGAAACGTGAAATCATGAGGTAATGAAACGCCGACGGAAGGCTGTCGGAGACACAAAACCCGTTTCATACCTGCGCGAGTTCGTAGTAGCCAGCCGAGCAGGCGAGGCACAGGAGGCTCTCCCCCTCTTCCGTGTGCTCGTTGACGCTTCGTCCCTCGTCCAACAACTTGCGCACAGCGTTGACGTCCCCATCTGAACACGCTTCTGCTAAACTACGGCTGAAAATAACCAGACTGCTACAATTACTGCCACGGTGACAGGTGGACACACATACGCCTCAAAGAAAAGAAGAAAAAAAAAAACCTGCATTTGAAGTGTACATTCTGTGAAAAAATGGCTGAGATACATACTTGTCGGCTTGACCAGCATTGAGTGTGTTTTCAGCTCTCATTCGGGTCAGGGCGGCGGCTGCCTCATCCAGCGCACAGCTCACGGACGATGTTAGTCGCCGTAGCACCTCGGGGTCTGCAAAAGCTTTACCATCGGCAGTGGACAGTTTACCGATGCCTGCCGAACACCAAGAAGGCAGAGGTGCATAGGGCAATGCAAACCACAGGGGGAGCAGAACCACACCAGACCAGATGAAGAAGCAAGTCCAGTCCAGCCAATCCAATCCAGGGTTAGTAGCAGCATACACAAACGAGATGGAGAGAAACCCACACACAGAAAACACACACAAGCACTTGTTAATTTGGCTCAACATATCCTGTCACTACTTTCAATGCAGCATCATGTATGAATACTCCCTCCCCCGCCCCCACACAATCTAAAGCACAAACAATCTTCATTTACAGACAATTGTGTAATGAGCTTTAAAATGTGCCAAAAACTACAAGGAAGGCAGTGAAGGAAGAAGGTGGGCAGTTTTTTTGTTTTGTTTTTAATCATTTCTTTTTCTTAAAAACTCAGGTTAAAGCCATTAATGGTTGAAGAGAAAAAACATCTTGTGTATGAATTTTAGATGGATGAGAGGAAGAACGTAGGGAAAAAAAAGGAGGGACTAGAAGAGGAGGTAAAAGGACAAAGGAATATGAAGAATTCTAATTACCATGAGACAAAAATGCGCTTGTGACTGTTATGAAAAGGTTGAAAAAGCGAAAGAGGGAGAATAAGAGGCAAAAACAAGAAAAAACACAACAGAACAGAACTAATTTGATAACTTAAAAAAAAAAGAGTTTCTTTCTCTTTGACAATTGCATGTTTGAGTTTAGGCATAAGAAGCATGTTTTACAATGAAATGAAAATGTATTTCTTCATTTGTCGATGGGATCTGAGCTTTCCGTACCGGAAGTTGAAAGCACGGCAGAACAATATCTGGGAAATTGATCGTTATCGCAATAACTGTGTGCGCAAGATGCATAACATAAGGAACTGCTAGGACTGCAATAAATATTAGTTAATTAAGCAGCATGCACTCAGGCTCTCTGTCAGAAGTTTATTTGATGACATTTATTGTTCAATGCATCACAATTGGATTTTTATTTATTTATTTATTTTTTTGCAAAGAAGTGATAGGTGGTAAAGTAATTATGAATCAACACCAAGTTGTTTCAATACCAAAATGACTGTCTACCATGGAGCGAATGCTAAAATATGTTAGCGGAATTTTATCATTTGTTTACTCATGACAAATTGATCCATGACTGCAACATTCATCGATATTGTTGCATATTGGATCCTTTCCTGAAAACTTAGCGCCGGTTTGAAGTGTTTGTGACTGAAAGCAGAGTTTGTATAGTTCTGAACCCAACACTTTTCCAGAAGCAAAAGGGAAGCATCTCCTGGTAATTATAGTAATTAGAGAATTGTTTCTATGAAAAACTCCGATGAAAACTTACATTTGATTTTGTTTCTTTTTATTCCCAACTACCTGTAACTAAGCTTGAAAAAGTGCATACATTCCTATTAAAAAGCTAAGTTTTTTGTAAGAAAATGAGACCATGATAAATCATTTACAAGCATTTTCCCAAGGTAATTTTGTTTATCTAACGCATCCGTTAAATATAAACCATACAAAAAATAAGCAATAACTTGCCTGTACAGCCTTAAGCTAATCCTTTGACAAAAAACCCTTTGATGTGAGAACAACACTCTTCTTGAATACATAACTATCAATTATAGCGAAACTGACTGCCAGAAAAATTTCACCAGTCCGACTAGAATATTCCAGACACATTCTCAGTCTGTAGAGAGGTAAAACAGTATCAAAATGATCTCATTGTGCATATGGGAATCAGTCTGAAAAATCCACAGCAATACAGTTATGCTATGGTACAGAGAAGACAGTCATTTTTAATTTGATAAAAAAAATATAGAACATCAGTGACACTTAAGAAACTGGAGGTTTCCACAAAATGATGCTAAAGACAACACTAAAACTTGTTAGGGAGGCTGCCAAGTAAACATGACCGAATGAGCAGGGCTGTAAACGGACATTTCCTTTCAACTTTGGCTTAAATTTTCCAACACATTGTGGGAATCTGTGTTATAGGCTGAAGAAGCCAAATTTCAACTTTTGGCCCATTATTTCCCAATCCAAGTTTGACACGCACACACACAAATCACTATTTTAAATGACCATGAGAGCATCACACCTACAGTGAAACATAATTGTAGCAGAATGGTTAGTTTTCTTTAGATGAAACTGTAGATTTTTGTCTGGGCAGATGAAATCATCAGCAGAGGTACCAGGTCATTTTGACAAAACCTTTAAATGTCTACTATGAAAAAACAATGACTCCATTGGACAAAAGCTTTGGAAAGGTTAAGCCAGAGTTTAGATCAAATTGGACAGAAAAAATGTAGAAACATCCAAGTCGGGCTGCATCTTCATACTTGGCAAGGTAGAGAGGGCAAATGCTGTCAAAATGTGGGATTTTGAGACTGAATGCTGAAATTCAAAGGTTCTTCAATAAGGTGTAAAATTTAACGGTGTGTAACTGGCTGACTGAATGTTTCAAAATTCCCAGAAGTTAGTTTGTTTATTATGCGACACATGAGAAAAATATTTTAAATGATTCATTTGGAGTCCATTTTCCTGTTGCATATAACAGGATTTTAAGCAGGGCTGTGCAGACTTGAGAGTTGCTTTATGTTTGCCAACTAAACTTTACTTGTTTATGCTTCACTATTTTTAGTAGAGCAAAATACAGCCTGAGTTCTCACAGAAGACAGTACTCAGGTGCTGCAAAGGCTTTTGGTAAGCTTTGACTTGCTACTGGCAGCAGCTTTGAAGCAAAAAAAACATCTTGAATAACAATGCATGTGCTGGCAGGTTGCTAAAATGACGGCATTGAGGTAAACTGACCGAGATACCAACAATGAAACTCAACCAACCTTTTACAGAGGTCATTAAAAAAACCCATCTGCATTTAACCGTTTAGTGAAAAGCTAAGAATGCAAGATGATTATTTGAACTGGTGCTTTTTAAAAACATCAAGTCACCATTTTATCTATTTCATGGAAATCCATTATTAAAAATACACATTTACAGTGTCTTCAAAAGCCATTTACATGCAAAGCGTCCCCAGGTCCCTCATCTTAGCTTTAGTTTAACAGCAAGGACACTGAAACATCTGTTTTAGCTTTAAAAGCCCTATTCAGTGAGTGTTTACCCATAAGCAACCTCTACACCCAAAACTGTCATATTTACATTGACAACATGAGCTTTGCACTGGGTAAAAAAAAAATGCCAGGATGCGAGTATATAATGCAATTAAAAGAACAAACCGACATCTACAGCAGTAAAATAAAGACATTTTTGCACTTTTAAGTTTGGAATTCTCATCAAGCTGTCAATCTAGATTCTATGGTAATGATCATAAAGATTCAATTTAACCCCCCATGTTACAGAATTAGGTCTGAAAGTTCAAGATTTACTAAGCATTTGCAATCAGACTGTTGAGCCAATGAATTGTAATTTTTCTTCTGCTTTTGGGACTAAAAGTAAAAGTACTGCGTTTTAAAAAAGATCAATTTTATTCCGACTGGTAGAAATGGTCTGCTGTATGCCATCTAGTCACCTCTTAGAGAAAATCTGACTTTAATAGTCTGAAATCAAACTTAATAGAAGCGTCAGAAAAGGCAGATAATGGCAGAAGAAAAAACCCCACAAGCCTAGAAACTAAACCTTGGGGTCATAGGTTAGTGGTGCTCGTCATTACATAAGCCCATATTAACTGATACCTTGCATGAGCAGCGGTTAAGCCAAGCTGTATTATATGGAGATTTGAAAACACTACAGACTGCTGACTGGTAAAGGGGCCGGGGGTCATTAGTGTCACATGTGGGAATCTATTACAGTGGGATAGCTGAATATGAAATTCACATGTAAAGAGTGTATACAATATAATAGCTCATAAATATTACACATTTCAAACAGTCCTTTGCTACATTCAGAGTGTCCACAAAACGACTGCAAGTAATGATTAAATTAATACATGATTATTCTATGGATTAATTGGATACAAAAACTGGCACAATTTTAACTAAGCCACTTAAGCATTTTTAATACAATATAGATAAAGATGCAGATAAATATTTTTTTTAATAAATAAGAAAAGCATTTTATTGCAATAACAGTATTCTTTAAGTGAATTTTAACTGTGAATAAAAAAAAAAACAATCCCACTTGAGGGTTGAATAAATTTAAAGACAAAGGGGATTTTTTAAAAAAGAAGTATATATGTTTTGTACACTGTTGGCTTAATTACTGCTCTGAATATGTTGGGAGTTTTTTCAGTCAATAAATTCTCTTTTTTAAAATCTTCTCCAGTTAATTCATTGATTACTAAATTAGTTGACAGCTATTTCGATAATCATTTGCGGTTAATTGTTTCAACATTTATTTATTTTTTCTCCCCAAATATCTGCCACCCTATTCACTGCTATACGTGGTTCATAACGAGCTGCATCTGTAAGTGGCACGGTACTGCTGTGGCTAAAGAGACTGTCAAAGTGTAAAATATGTGACACTACAGCCTCGTGCCAGTCCACACAGCTGAAGGCAGATCCCAGAGGAGTCAGTGGGACACCAATCTGTGTGACGCTGCCTTAATGTCCAGCCTTCGATCAGCTGCAGCTTAGTGAGCAATAAGCTCTGACCAGCAGTGGGTCTGAAAGCAAGCAGCTCCATTATAGTCTATACTGGTGAATCGCTCCCCT
Organism: Poecilia reticulata; assembly: GCF_904066995.2. Classification (NCBI taxonomy): domain Eukaryota; kingdom Metazoa; phylum Chordata; class Actinopteri; order Cyprinodontiformes; family Poeciliidae; genus Poecilia; species Poecilia reticulata. The sequence goes on along the minus strand of NC_088839.1, from coordinate 12,267,345 downwards.
TCCCAGACTGTGCCTGCCGTGAGGCAAAGCAGATCTGGTAGAGCCATCCAAACCGTTTCTATCGTCAGAGCTATAAAGGCTCAGAGAAGAAGCTACAGCTTCAGCCCGGTTATTTTAAGTCACCTGTACATAAATATGTTCGTGGAAATGCACAAGTTGACAAAATAAATATGAAATTTCTATCAGCCATATAAAACCCACGAGTCAAAGTCGATTCAAACATGAAATCCGATCCGGTAAATGTGTGGCTCAACTTATGTATTCACTGCTATATTTAAATGTAAACGTCATTTCTCTTGAATGCATTTCGGTTTCCTGTCTCGTGTTCATGTCAGACTGCAGCAGCACTTGCTTAAGACACTGTGGTCTAATTTAATTCGACATGGTGATAGAGACAGCTGATGGTTGTCAGGAGCGCAACAAGGCACGGCAACGTTGTAGAGCCGCAGTGTGTGCACACAGGGAAGCAGGGTTGTGTTCCTGCAGCTTCACACACCCTGCAATAAACAGCTGATACGCCCAGGTCAAGAGAGAACTGGAGTAAAAATAAAGGATGAACCCACGTCAGCCTGAAGCATATCCTAGCCTAGCCTCGATACAAAAAAAAATCAACTAATAATCTTCCACAGACGGATCCTTTCCAAATAATTTAATTTGAAGGCATAATGAGTAATAAATAATTTTCCAGCTAATTTAGGCCTTATGATATTAAAAGTTATCTCTAATTCTTTATTAGTATGAGCTGTGTATTTTTATTATTAATCCAACACTTCATTTCAATGACTGAAACAAAATCTGGAAAGAAGTTTGGACTAGTGCACACTTCCCCTCCTGGTTCCCGCATGCACGTGTGGTCATATGCTAGTCCACTGGAAGTGTAATCAAATTGATCAGAATGAATGCAACTTTTTTTGGCTCAACAAAACTTGCCTCAAGAAAACATAATATTTGCAGTAGATTTCCAAAGCTCTGCCGCTGTGGCCACAGAGTTGGAACAGGCAGAACGACTCGACTCAAACTCGTCGCTCTCAAAGCATCGCGGTGCAAAATACGCAGAAAAAGTGAAAGTATTCACTGGACTTCTGTAGGGCTTTAGTCAATTAATTTCTATGAATCCAGACTGACACCTGTTTAATGTAGTATAAAAATATTTAGAAGGTGCCACTGGAACCACTTTTATGGGAAACCTCCCCCCCAAAAAACTTAACATGTCAGAAGATGTTCTAATTGTACGCATTCAATATAACGATTAACAATTATAGGGATGAGCTGATCAGTCCTTAACTTACTTAATTTTACGAGAGCGACGACGAGTCGATACCCACATATGAAACCGATCTACCTCCAAACAGGCCTGAAAAAAATCAGCCGCTGCCCCTTTTTGCTCTACCGTGAGAATGAGCTGACTGACTGAACGACTTGATTGTTTTAGTTAATTTAGTAGACAGCAATGCACTAAAACCTTTTACAGTATGTGTATTTGAGAGCACTACCTCATGTGCAACCAAAACAAAAAGAAAAAGAAAAATCGGGCTTTTTAAAGATTGGTAATGAGCTAGAAAACTGCAATCTATTAATCCCTCAATGATCAGTATTGTAAGTTTCTTGACTTCAGGTGAAGAAAACACAGAAGCAGGTTACCAGATACAATGCAGGGGTGACTAACACCAGTCAGATGTTTCCCTACTCCGACACAGTTTATTTAAATTCTTGAATTACCTCCTCAGAGTGCTCTTATGATCAGCAAGGATCTGGTAGTGAACCATCCTTTGATTCAGGTGTGCTGAACCTGGGAAAGGTCTGAAACATTCAGAATACTAGCCAGGAAGGACTTGGTCTGGACACCACCAGTGTAATGTTTCCACTGGATGCTTAAAGCAGCAGGTCGCTGAAAGCTAACATGTAGCTTTGGCAACGCCGCTGGCTCGAGCCAGCTCGTCTTTTGTGCAATTCAAATTAAAGTCTGCGTAAATGCCTCCATTTATAGATAATATTTCTAATAGTTTAGTCAACAACTCTTTGCGGTTTAGCACGTTTAGAATATGCGATACAAACTGTTCCTCTCACGGTTAGGTAAGAATTGGCAATATTTCTTAAAAAATTAGAATAATCTCTATACTACAAAATTAGAAGCTTTTTATTATGTTCCGGGGAAATATGTGAGCCTCGAGTCCAGCAAAATAACCATATCCAAAGCTCATGCTGCATTGTTTTGTGAAAACACAAAATATTTTTTTCACACGACTTATATTTTGCGCAGCCTAGCTTGTAGCATTTCATCTTGGAGTGGGAAACAGACAGTAGATAACACTTAGGTCCAAAAAGTACAATTTGTTTAGAGAGATCGATAACATCAGTAAGCGTAATCTCCAAGTGCTAATTAGAACCTACTTTGAATTGCTTCAAGTAAAATTAACCAAACCCTTTAAAACAAACGCCTCTAATCCAGTTAGGTCTAACTTTCCTCTGATAAACAGTTTTACATAATACTAGAAAACCCGAATGAGCTGAGACACCCGATGGATTGAATCCTCTAATAAAAGCTCTAATTTAGTCGCGTACCCATATGGAATGTGAACTTATGTCAAGAAAGCTCGTGTTAACTTTGTTAATATGTCAAGAAAAAAACAAACCTATAAAACTTCAGACTAAACTTTTAAATAACTAATAAAGGACCAAAAACAATTTACATGGCATTTACAAAATTGCCTTGGCACATCTCTAGTGTTCACCTCACCCAATATAATAAAATGAATAGTAACAATATGAAAGTTTTGATATGGAAGAAAAAGCTGATCGTATTGTATGAGCATTTCAAATGGAGTCTCGTGAAATTATGCGAATGGCAGCTCATTAAAAATAGCGCGTTTGGTTTGTTAACTTTACAGAACATATTTTAGAATGCGTTTTGGCTTAATCATCTTCAAGTGGAAGTGACATCATGGTTAGTAAGCTATTGTGAAGTGTGCTAAAGTTTGGCAGTCAGCGCTGAGACCAAAAACAAAACTTAACCCCATACAGAGAAAAAAGGGGGGGAAAAAAGGAGACGACAAAAATATTTAAACTTCACAAAAACGAGACCGGTTTATTTGTCATCATGGTATCATAATATATTTCATATGAGATGTGATATTACTTCATACAACATAATAGTTAAATTACCACAATTTGATGGCATTTACACACTTTGTTTTTTAATCTTTATTTAAATAGTAAAAATTTCTCCTGCTGCTTCAAAACTAATCATATTAGTTACAAGTTTATAAAACATACATGCTGAATACATGCTGAAAGTAGTTATTGTTAAGTAAGTTGGCTCTATGGACAGAATATTATATACTTTTTTTTTTACTGGAGTTTCAAAACAGTAAAACAGTAATATGAGACTCTTTAGTTACTCAATACCTGAAAGATTTTCAAACAGGCAGGTTTTTCTGTGCTCTCACGGATGGAAAAATCCAGTAACCTTCTGAGTGGCAGTGTGCAGCAGCAGGTGAGGGAGGGGCAGTGCTGCATTATAACATGCTCCATAAGGCCGGACACAAATCTTACTAAAAAGAAAGCCATAAAAAAACTTTTTTTTTTTTTTTGCTTTAAACCATGGAAATAAAAAATACTATTTTAGCAGCTCACTGGAAACATAACCAGTAAATATGACTTTGTCAAAGGCAAAGTAATATTAAGCAAGCATTTACCTTCTCAGATGTAATCCTACATATTTCACGATGGTTCATTGTGATTTCACCACCATTCTGACACAATTTCCTTCAAATTGCGTTCATTTAAGCAACAACAAAGAATCATAGCCAATAGTCAAGGTCATCTTTTATTGCTACTGGTAACAGAAGCATTCATTAATAATCCATGCTTGACTTGTCTTACAGCTTGTGTTTGTTGTAATTAAGTCTGCAGGGCACTGGTAATCATTTAGCAAAATATGTTTCAAGTCCCACATGGAATTGGGGGAAAAAAAAAAAAAACGTTTTTCCGAGAACTGTGGAAAAGTATAAAAAAATTTTTAGGAAGCAAAATGTACCGACTTTAAATTAGCTTATATTCACCAGCCTACATGAGTGGTTCAGTAGGATAATATATATATTACACCTCAAATTAAATACTGTAAATCCAATAATTGCTAAATGTCTTGGCAGGAGACCAACAAAGAGCACGACATGGGGTTAGCTTTTGTTTTTAGCCTCAGCATTGACCATCAACCTTTAGCACACTTTACAAATGCTCACTAACGATGATGTCACCTCCACTTGTCACCACTGACAGGTGACAGATGGGACTGAATGACTTCAGACTACAACAACTTCCACAAACTGCACCTTCAGTGTTTATCTGAATAACTTAGCTGCTACCAGATCAAGAAACCTAACGTTCTGGTCTATTGTTATTGTTAAACCACTAAAAGGAAGAAGAAGAAACATTTGTATTTTATTTCAGCTGTGTAGTTACTGTAGTTAAGGGTGTGTAATGAAGTTAAACATTTAATATCCATAAAACACCCTATATGATTGCTGCAGTGTCCATCTCAAAATTAGAGGATGAAAGTATTTGCTCATTTCACAAAAGCACCTGGTTTTAGTTGTGCCATGTTAACTGACAAAACTTGAGAATGTGTAAAACCCATCATATGAACTTATTTGGTGGTTAACAAGCACTTGCCAACTACCTTATGTTGATAACCCACACAGATTACGAGATTAATAAAAACTGTCTTGGCAACCGGCTTGTGGCTTTTGGCCATATTATTTATGCTCTGTACCTACATACATTACACATTTATCCTTTTTCTGATAAATTGGCAAAAAAATAGAAAAGTTTAGTATCCTGTCACAGGTGGAAGTGATCAAAATGTATTGGGGTTTCTTCACAAAAAAAAAAAAACACAGGCAGATTATGTAAGGACTAGTCCAGGAGAAAGGAGACTAGGGTGAGATTAGCCATTAGCTGCTGAACGCAAACCCCACGCACGCGGTGGAGGCTCAAGCGCGTTCCAGCGCTAATCTGCATCGTAATGTTCACAAGCCCAAATGAGGCCAGGACACCCAGCCCGACTGGATTAATACATACAGGCCTTCTTAAACGGAGATTACAAGTTCTAATGAAAAATAAAATTCCCAAATCATGCCAATTAGACTTTTTATTGTATTACACGCTCCCTCCACCTAATTTGTTACTTGGCCTGTATTTGTGCCAGCCTGCTAATATAAAATATGATACAATATGCCTCCACAATAACTTGGTTGGATGTCACACCACTTTTTTGTTTTTTTGTTTTTTTAACTATAAATATAGTTAGCAGAGAGAAAGCTGGCTCAAATTCCTTGGTTGTCAAAATAGGTACGAAACGTCCTCCTGAATTAATACATTGTCGGTACAAAATGTGCTGCAGCAGACAACTCCATTTCATACCTGAATATTTTCAGTGCAACACGACTGAAAAATACTATAGGCACAACATGACATGGGGTGACATGATCAGAACTTATGTAGGACCAGGGGACAATGTTTTACTAGCCTGGGACACAAATGGAAACGAGAATACTGGATTTTTGTGACGATGCTGCAGGAGGGTGGATGTGCATTTGGGTATTAATCAAAAGTTAATTACTTTTCAGGCTTGAATATGGTTGTTAGAGCCTTTAACTCACTTACTGTAGGTTCAATAATATCAACATGCTTTTGAGCTGGCATGATTAAATCATAGCATTACCCAAATTATGAATGCTGCAAAAGCAATGTTGATTTACTTATCCCCCATTTTAAACACTATCCCTTTCTTCTCCATCAGAATAAAAACCCACCTATCTCCCTGAATTTTAGCATCTCGATCACCAAGGCCTAAATCTGATGAAAGACACCAAGTATATCCAATTGGCATTATTATTAATTGTGTTGGACTTGAACTACAAAAGCCTGACAACTAATTCTTCCGAGCAGTTCTTAACGTTTGTGACGCTGCACACACTGATTTTTAAGAGTTAGGGTTAGCAGACGGAGCCGGTAGAAAAGTAGGAAAAGCGTAAACGAGTGGGTTACTCCATTCCTATAACGTTCCGTCTTAAAAATAAGAGTAAACTGTTGGTTGAAAAAAGAAGCGGTATGGTCTCGCTGTGGTAATTTGACAAATGTTTCTGTGACCTCAAGAAATTAAGTCACCTCAAGGAAAAATAATAAGTCAGAGAGAGTCTCTTTTGAACAATGTAAGGCTTCCACCTTTCTAGGGATTAAGAGGGAAAAAAAGGTGCGGTCCTCCTTACTGAATGTTAGTGTATGTTAGAAGAATGACTTCAGACAAGTTGCATTAAAAATGGGTGTGACCATTAATGCAGTGTTTAACGGCACAGTCTCGTGTGTTACGTCCGTGGGTGAAATTAATTCAGATGAAAGCCGTCGTACCTGCAGCTTCCAGTAAAGCTTCGAGTCGAGCTTGCGTCTCTGGATCTACAGTCCTCAAATCGACTCCGTCTGTGGCGCTGGACAAAAGCAGCTCTGAGGCCGTCTTCATAATGGGGTTATCCAGGTCCTCCTGGTCCAAAATGAATGACTCCACCTGGGAGAGACAGGAAAAAGTTGGTGCTCAATTCAAATTTGCTCGACTGCTTTGATTTTCAAGTTAGCCCTTAATGTCACCCAAAATCTGATTCGCAAGCCATCGCTTATAAGGCAACCATCACTACATCTGGATTGGGGACTGAAAAGTAGAACAAATCGGGCATGGGAAATAAAGTAAATCAAAGTATCGCATTACCGTAACTACCGTTTACATTGCATCGTATAAAAAGAGGTCTCACACCCTCCACATAAGTCCACCATCTATAAAAAGACCGGGCATGTGGCTCTTGTTTATTTACAGTTTCTCCGAACAGAGGGAAAGCAAAAGAAGGAGCACAGGGACAACGGCGTCAAAGTGCAGAGAGCCTTATTATGGTGAGGCGTTATAACCTCTGCACACAGTCAGATTCAGCTGAGAGTCAGCTGCCCAAATTCACCACTAGAGTCTCATACCTGAGCTTCGGCACACTTTGTTATGTTTTGCATTGCAGATGATCTATTCATGCACACAAGTCTAAGGAGTACATGCATTAAGGAAACTTTTAAGAAAAAAATTTTTTACAGATAGGCTTAGGGGAATAAAGGGTGGTGTGGGAATTAGGGGGGTGGGAATAATCTCACCATAATAGTAAATAAAATATCTTTGAAATGTTCTGGTTATAATGTTTCCCCCCTGTCTCGTCCATTTCTTTGCTCTTTATAAATATTTTAACATTTGTGACCTATGCAGAAAGAAGTAGTGGTAATGGAGAACATATCAGGACAACTTGTATATATACTTACCATCAGTTTACCGCTAAATATTTAAAATTCTAACAAAACCTCAGAATAAATAGGATTCCTATGAAGCTAAATTATAAGATTAACCCAAGAAGGAAAACAAAAATCATTAGAACTTAAAATAACCGCTATCTTGTGCAAGTATTAATAAATCCCTCTGCAAATATCAACATTTTCCTTTTTTTTCTATTCAGTATTTACATCAATGATAGACTGAAACATTGTTTTTTATAAAACATCTTAAAATATTTCACTTGGTTGGATCTCAAATCAATGTCACAGAGGAGTTAAAAAAACAACATTGTTTCCAAAAAGTTTAATAAAACTAAAGCAGGCTTTCACTCTCTAGAGCTAATATGGGAAGAGAGTCAACATTCAGTATTTAGGAGGAATTTAGTTATATTATAAGGCGCAACGGAGCATGGGAGATGTAGTTTTGAAAGGCCTTCATGATAAACAATGGATATCAGTCTTCCCTATTAAATGAACTACAGCTCCCAGCGTGTTGGTATCCAGAGAGTTGGAAAGGCCTAGAATGGCATCTGCTTAATCCCGGGGCTCAGATTTTAGCTACTGCCCAGAGTAGCAAGCTCTCCACTGGACTACAACACAACAACAAATGTCCTATTTCTGCTCGAAACATAAGCATCTTTGCTATGGTTCGAGCAGAATTAAAGCAGCCTGATTCAACTGTCTGAATCAGGTGCAAGTGGCAAAATTGTCGTCGTCTTCTCACACTATTGCAAAGCAGATGTTCAGACAAAAACAGCCAGATCATATTGACAGTGCTGTCAGCTGATATCCTTACTTGACTGTCATGACTTTAGGTTTTCAGACAGATAATCCTTGGGTCAAATGTTAGAAAAGTATAACGGAGGCACCTCGACGGGAACAATGTCCAAGGGTCTGTGGTGTCAAATCTCTCCACATCCCAATAACAACCTGCCAGCAGGCTTTCTGACAGTAAACTTGAAGGTAGGGTGCAAATGACAAAAATAAATAACTTTGCCATTTTGTGCAAGTGAAGTGTTTAACATCAACTAATTTAAAATGAGCATGTCTGCTTTTGTCAAAAACCTCAATTAATGCTCCCAAAAAAAACATGCAGAGCAGTTCTAAGACATTGCATTTCATTTGTAGAAATGCTACAGATTTTACAAAAGCTACCAAAAGTTGGGGTGCTACCTATTTGTTTACAATTACAGATCGAACATGTACATGTGGTGTGACAAACTCTACCACAGATGCAATCACACCTGTGTGTCTGCATGAGACGTGGAAAGTCACATCACAACATGTATCCAAGCTGTTCTCATATGTGGCGAGACAAATCAAGCCGACACTCGTGGTGGTCAGAGGAGCAGATGAGGTTTACAAAAAAAAATAAAATAAAATAAAAAATTAAAAAAGCTTGCTTATTTATCAGAACCAAATGTGGACCACCAGAGTTGTTGGGCTTAAACGTGATTACCTAAACGTGTTGGAAAAGTTCGCAGAGGTAAGATCCCGGTTAATTTACATGATTTGGAAAAGTGACGTAATTGCACCACAACTACGAAATGGCTGGCATTTAGCTGGCCCTGTGCGTCCGAGGCTTTCTGGACATCTAGCATACGCTGTGGCTGGAAAGCTGCTGAGAGACAGCAAACTTGTGATGGGTGTTGCGAGACGACAGCACCGAACGAGGCCGTAGTCGCTTCCACCCGAACTAGGCCGTGGCCACAGCCTGCGCTGCATAAATAAAACATTTCAGCCTGTTGGCATGAATAACTGCCCCCGTCTTACCAAACACCGTCGACATCGAGCTGTTCATAAACTTCTGGACTGAGGGGAGATACTACTTCTCCACTGTGTTTGTTAACTATACGTAATTTAAGCGGCCTGGGAGGGGGTGGTTGCCAACGGTTAAGCTTAAGCTAACTAGCTTAGCGTTGCTACCTCGGAAACCTCGTCTTCGTCGCTGCCGGATCCCGGACCGGAGGAGAGGACGGCCGCGGCCGCTAGTTTGAAATCCAGTCTTTCTGCGGCAGGTCCACCGGGCTCGCCGTACAAACGCACTTTCTTTCCACCAACACCAATCCCAATGCTTCCAAGTCCGACTCCTCCTGGTGTCGCTCCTACCCCCATCCCTGCCACTGGGGAGCGAGGAGTCACCGAGTCAATCTCGTCCTCGAAGCCGTCCGTCAGCATTGCCGTCCCGGCTACTGCATCCTGCATACTTCTGTTCACGATACGCGTGTTAACGGGCTAGTAGTTAACTTAAACGTCCGCCCAGGCGCTTTCTTGGAAGATATTTGCTTGATTTTACTTCAGGGAATCCAGAAACTCTCCCGAAGCGAGGGTTGAGGAGGTTCTCTTTCCCCCAGCCATTAACTTTCTAACAACCTAACCCGATACGCACTGTTTCTCAGAAACACCGCCTCTGTGGAGAATCCTTTTCACCTTATTGGCTGAGCACGATAGACCTCTGTTTCATATTGGGCCACATTTCTGCTTGTCAAACATGAGACCGCAACGTCATGTTAGGTTTACCAATATCACGAGGCTGTAGAACGAACATGACATAGTAGGCCAACTTAACTAGTTACTAGTTTTATTAGTTTACTTAAATTTACTGGGGAATTTTAAATTCATGGAAGAACAATTTGTAATTATACTAGTAGCTGACTTTTTTTTTATTGACTTGCTAAGCGTGAATTTACATGACAAACAAGTAATGCTGTGTTACTTAAGTGTATTGTTATTAATATGCCTATGTCTCATTTTTTCTGTTTTTATGTTTCTTTATATTTTTCAGAACTCCTGACAGTTTTGCAAGCATTTTGCTGCAGGTATGTGCAATATTTGCACAGACACAAAAAGGCAATTTTTAGATGCTAAGTACATAATTAGAGTTGACAATTAATTGCTTTTGGAGTATGTCTATAAGGTCTATAAGGTAATCTGTCAAATTTTCCTAAACTGATGTGTATATGTTTACTTATTTGTTTATTTGAGTTCTGTAAAATATATGTACCGGTACTTTTTTTTTCTGGTACATTTTTCAGATGTGGAATATTTTCAGAATAAATCAAATAATGTATGGACTTGAAATAAAATGTTCTAAAGGCGCCTTCTTTCAATAAAGTTGATCATATACCTTTGACTTTTACAAAAATATATTAAATATATGTTATATAATCAATAATCAAAAACTTTCTGTTGCAATATAGGTAAACTTCTAAAAATGTAAGCAACGTTGAAAGTGTCTAGAAATATTAAACATTTATTAGCTAAAAAAATTTAATAATATTAAATTGTGTTCAAGAAATCACTATAGAGCTAAAAAAAATTCACTATGCTAGAAAAAGAAACAAGTACCTCAGATATATAATATGTAAAAAGTTTTCTCCTACTTACAGAAATACACAACTGTTTTAGAGTCGTTTTTGATTGACTACTAAACAGCTTAAATAAGAAAAGAAAACATAAAAAAACTTTGAGTGATTACAAGTTTTATTCTTTGGAGACATCCTGTGTCATCTCTCTTGGCCACTCTGGTTTGACAGTATCTTGGATTTAAAAGTAGCAACATGCTAACAAAAATAATGTCCCTCTATTTCCACCAATGCCAACATTTGCATATTGTAATCAGCCAGGCTTACAGCTTCAATATAATGCAATTGTACCTGGATTACTGTAACACCTTTTTATCACAACATTGTAAATATCGACTTCTATAACTTTTTGGTGTAAAACAGTAAAAAAAAAAGATGTGTGATAATTACTGTGTTGTTTTGAATTCACTTACATAGGCAGGTGTTGTAAAATGCGATGTGTTATACCACCTCTACATTAAAGTAATACTAAAAAAGAAATAACTGATAGCTGTAAACCATGTTTTTCGGATTTGTAGGCCAGAAGATGCTGAAGGCCAGGCCAGACTGGGCCTCGGGCAGCAACGTCATCCTGCCGGGGATTGCCAGGTGCAAAAAGAAACCCACATTTTGTGCGATTTTATTATGTTTATGAAGATTTGACAAATGTTAAAGTCTTGTGCCGTTATTTGCTTTAAGTCTCATTTATAAAAGTATATTTGGTAGAAATGTATTCAAAACTTGACAGTTGAGTTGTAGTTAAGACCCGTACTCCTTCTGTAATGTCTTGAAAGCGCTCCCTGAAAGGGGGATAGCTGGAGCATTCTGGCAACACAGCGCGAGGTCTCAGCCGCATCACGCAGCGGGTCCTACCATTCTGCTCCGGCGTGTTGCATCTTCGGCTGAACAGGTAAATGTTTAAATGTGTTTGGTGTTTTGCTTATTGGTTTCATTCCTAAACAGCATTTATTTTACTCATTATGGTAACAGAATATACTCTGTAAAGTAAAGTTAGCAGTTACACCGTAGCCTCAGTTAAAATGTTAGCCGTTGAAGCTAAGAACATGGCGCTGGTTGAAAGGGCCGCTATTGTTCTTGTATCCGGGTGCGGCGCGAGCGTGCTGTAGGCCACACACTTTTTATTTAAAAACAGATGATGGTGTAGATAATTGCATGTACACATTTGGAGTTAATAAAGTTTCAGGCAATAATTGTAAGGCCTCAAATGTATACTAAATGTCGATTGAATATTTTCAGTTAGCTACGGATTTTTTGTTGCCACAGAACTGCTAATTCGCGCTGTTGAATGATTGTTTGAGATATAATTCAAATATTTTAATGATTCTTGTGTGTAGACTTTTTTGGTTGTTTCTCGTGAGGATATTTTGCACTACATAGACGGGTCATTTATAATTTGATACATAATGACAAGTGTTTAAAAAATAGGCGCGAGAGGGCGCTGTTACAGATCAGTTATAGTTCTCCATTCTGTAAAACGTAATATTTTTTAGTCATATAGTGTTTTGAAGCAACATTTAAACATATTCGGCTATCTAAAGTAGATGGCAGTTAAATTGGCCATGGGTGTGAACACAACCAATGAAGGTTGCTTTGCAAATGTGTCTTTCTATTAACAAACACACATCTGCTGCAGAGTGGTCTATAAGAATGTTTTTAACATGATTTTTTTTTTCTAACAGACATGTAGATTAAACATGTTTACTTGTGTTTGTTTTTCCCATTAGGAATTGGGACAAGTCATGGCTGATGAGGGATATGTTGTGCGAATCAGGGGTCTACCTTGGTCTTGTTCAGTAGATGAAGTTCAGAGATTTTTCTCAGGTATGTATGCCGGAGGGAGGAACATGACATTTAACTTGTAAATATGACCTGTTCATTATCTTATCTCTAACAAAAAGACTGCTTTTCTATTGTACAGCTGCATGCTCTACATTTAAACGCTTGTCAAATTACAAACACACAACACAGTCATGTGAAATAATATTGCAAAACAAATTACAATATTATTGCAATTTATTTTGCAATAAAATGACACAAGGAAAAAGAAGGCTGATACTGTCTAGTATCCCTTCTAGACAGAAATGTGTCACATTTGAGAACAGATGATGAGTTGAGTCAAATTCAATACACATCTTGTACTTAAAACTAGAATTCAGCACAGATATAAATATCTTGAAAGTATCCTGGGAAAAACACAGTCACTGTGTTGACTTTAGTATTTTTATGACCTGCCATGCAGATAGTTATGAATGAATTTGGTACAGTTACTTAAACCAGAGATTGTCCAACCTGACCCTAGACTTATAGCTTGTGGAATTACAACATTTAGTTGCTTCTGTAAGACATTTTACAGCGTCGACATAATTTCCCCCATTAAACATCTTTCTAGGCTGCAAAATCCTGAACAATGGAAGTGGAATACACTTCACCTACACAAGAGAGGGCCGCCCTAGCGGAGAAGCATTTGTGGAACTGGAGACGGAAGAAGACCTGAAGATAGCCGTGAAGAAGGATAGAGAAACTATGGGTCACAGATACGTTGAGGGTGCGTATGTCAGAGTCCTTCTTTTGACAGATGTTGTATTTTTCTGTGACACTGCCTTAACAAATTGTTTTTTTCTTTCATGCAAAACAGTGTTTAAATCCAACAATGTTGAGATGGATTGGGTCATGAAGCACACTGGCCCAAATTGCCCAGAGACGGCAGGAGATGGGCTTGTGCGCCTCCGGGGCCTTCCCTTTGGCTGCAGCAAGGAGGAGATTGTGCAGTTTTTTTCAGGTAAAAACTTCTGTTGTTTGTTTGTTTGTAACTCCATTTCGGGTTAGGAATAAAAGATTGTTGCCCCGTCTTCCTTTCTTTGTTTCTTTCTTTTACAGCACCGATTCTTGCTGCTTCTGTGCAAGAAGTGCTCTTTAAGTTAATTAGCTTTTAGAGTCTGTTGCGAGAACATAGAATCATAAAATGAATTAGTTTATGGTAATGAGCAAAGAAATGACACAAGGAAAAAGAAGGCAGTTGAAAGTTTGAACTTAGGTTTTCTTTTATTTAAGTATTTGATTATTTATTAGGGACCTGGAGTGTGTATGTAAATACCCATTTTCATCTTCACACCATTGTCCATATAGAACAATCACACATCAATTATTTTTCTTAAGTCGGGTCTGGTTCTATTATATTCCACTAGAGATGCACCAATTGAGGATTTGTGACTGGTTCCATGATACCTTTTTTTTTTTTTTTTTTTAGATTTTTTTTCTTCTTTTGAAGCGCAAAAAAATACAAGAGCCAAAATATTTCTTCTGTGACCATCGTTGACGCATCTCACTGAGTGAGAAAGAGTTCAATGTAATAGAGTTTTACTAATTTAAAAGAAATTTAGAGTTTATATTTTAAATTGCATTTAACATCCTTAGTTATGTGCTGTGTCATTCTAATGCAGGCCTTTACCAATAACTCTGAGATTTCTAAAAGGCTGTCAGAATTTTTTAATTGTGCACGTTACATAAGAGATAAAGGTTGAAAGCTCAAAGCTTTTTGCAATAAATGAAGACGTTATCAGCTCTAATCTTTTTCAATAGCCTTACCTCCTTTGCCTTTTTGAAAAAACATCCAGAGTGCAGTTAAAAACGGGCGGTTCCTTTTTTGTACCCGGCAAAGTCCAGTACAGTGACTAATACCCAGCACTCTTTCTGTTGTTGTATCCTGAATGAACAGTTGACATATCTCTGTAGAAAGTAGTTCCTTTTTTAAATGGCTTCTCTGCTTCCTCTGCCTTCATATTTAAACACCCCACATACACTGAAAATAGCTTATTTAGGGGGTTTTTCTCTTAGAAGCTACAGTGTTGAAGAGCTTTTGTTAGTTAGTTAGTTTCCAACCAGCAGGTTTTACTGAAAATTGCCCGACGAATTCTCAGTGCATCTCTACTTTTCACTGATAAAACCTCTTTCATATTTAAGTTTCATTTTGTTCACATTTCTCCCTGCTTTCTTCTCCTAAATCCGTTTTCTTAACTTGCAGTATAAGACTGTTGTATAGTATCTCGCAGGTAAACCGTAATTTTACTCATGTCACCCACCAAACTCCTGTTCTCTTTTCACCCACACTCCAATACTACCCCGGTTTTCCCCACACAAATCCCCCCCTTCCTCCTCTCTTTTTCATATGCTTACTCTATCCTGTCATTTCTACTTTACCCCCAGAGTATAATAAATGTGACTCCTTTAAATGGCCAGTTGAAACTGAACTGGTGTATGTGTGATGTAAAATTTTCTATCTCTCTTTAGAGAAAATTCTCTGTTATTGGGCATGTGATTTAATATGTCCCCTGCTGGGGTTATCTGTCCTTGGGTTGAAGGGTTGGAAATCGTGCCAAATGGGATAACATTGCCGGTGGACATCCAGGGGAGGAGTACGGGGGAGGCCTTCGTGCAGTTTGCTTCACAGGATATAGCTGAAAAGGCTCTAAAGAAACACAAGGAAAGAATAGGGCACAGGTGGGGATGGTTGGTTGGCTGGCTGGATAAGTTGCTTTTCTTATGGTGTGCACATTCAACATCTGAACCAAATGCTAAACTGACACTACATCTAGAATATGAATAATAATTAGAACACACCCACACAAAAAAACTGCTGTACTGGATCAAACTCTGCATACATTCAATATTTTCAGTGGGAGAATAAGTGCCAGGGCTTCTTAAAAAATGTAGTTGAGAGCTTGATTGGAAAATGTAACAAATTTTAAGATAAAGACTGAGTCCAGGTTTTAAATGGTCAGGAGTCTCCCTGGTGATAAAATCAGAGGGAGAATACACACTTGGCTCTAGAGCCCACTGCTATAGGCAATGCTTAGAGGTCAGCTCAGTAGGGCTGCAGTTCTCTCTGACTCTCCTAAACCAGGATGCTGGCTGTCATGGTAAAGACCAAGAGTTTACTGAAGTATGCAACAGATTTCTAAATTACCTCAGATAACCATAAGAAAAGTTTAAAGTTACCAAGGCCCTTGTTAATTTGGAAAATATTTCTTTCTTAAACTCAATTACCATTTTATTGTTTTTTTTTTGTTTTTTTTATTAACAAATATTAGGTACTCATAGGCTTTACTACCAATGGAATACATCATAACAGCATCTGCATAGCCCAGTATTAAGCAAATGCAGTTTCATCCACTCCCTCTGTGCCTGAAGGGTTTTCTCTCTATACTCTTAGGTACATTGAGATATTCAAGAGCAGCCGCGCTGAGGTGCGGACCCACTACGAACCCCAGAGGAAGCCGATGGGGATGCAGAGACCTGGTCCCTACGACCGGCCCTCGGGCGGACGCGGTTACAACATGATGGGCCGAGGAGGCTCCTATGACAGAATGCGTCGAGGTGGCTACGGAGGAGGTGGGTGCAGTTAGACACAAAATTACACCTGCTACCAAATCAGAATAAAAAATTTTTTAATTATCTGGCATTTACTATTGTAAACTAACATTAAGTGTAGAAAGCCAACCTGGCTATCCTGTGTTTTTTTTATTTTTTTATTGAAAAAGATGAAACCAAACTGAGACGTCTTAAGAGTGTGGACTTTCTTTTTACCGTTTGTGTGTAACTTGTATATCTCTGTGTGCTAGTGTTGCACGGTGTAACTAATGAGATTAAGCTGTAAAGTCCATGTAAGACCATATGCTAATCTGACTCTGTTTTCAGGTGTGTCTGATGGGCGGTATGGCGATGGCAGCTCTTCCTTTCAAAGCACAACAGGTCACTGCGTCCACATGAGGGGGCTGCCTTACAGAGCCACAGAGACGGACATCTACAATGTAAGAGACACCTCACCGTCTCACCTACATGCCATACTTTCTGTGGAATTTATCACAAATCTCCTCGGCATACGCCTGGGTTTTCTTACCTTTTTTTAGTTCTTCTCTCCGTTGAATCCTGTGCGAGTCCACATTGAGATTGGCCCAGATGGGAGAGTAACCGGGGAGGCAGATGTAGAGTTTGCAACGCATGAAGATGCTGTTGCAGCAATGTCCAAAGATAAAGCCAACATGCGTAAGTTTGTTATGGTTCACTTTAAAATAACTGCGTTTAACAACCCTCTCTTTTACGTCTGCACAAACATAATGACTTGTTTCCGCTACAGAGCATCGCTATGTAGAGCTGTTCTTGAACTCCACAGCAGGGGGCAGTAATGGAGCCTACGGTAGTCAGATGATGGGTGGCATGAGTAAGTGTCAGGGTTAAGAAAACCCAAGATTCAGTAAAACCTTATTACTTAAAAATTGTATGACTTGAATTTATTTCTTTAAGTAAATAAATCTATTCAAAAGGTTGCCAGCTATTATAACATTTATCATTTTTAAATTTTGTTATATAGCAAAAAATCTCATAAAGAGATGCTTGTTGAGAAATTAACTTTTACCAAAGAGACTGAAATGCAGTTTTATTTTTTAAATTATTTTATTTGTAGTTTTAATTGGGCTATTAGATATTGAAATGACTGACTGGTTATGGATCAGACTGTGATTAAAATGGTTTAGCATAAAGAATGGACTGAAGTGAGTAGAAGCACACCCTCACCTATAGACACCATTCTCCTGACAGTTACTTAAAACCATCACAGGTCCAACATATTCATCCTTTGTTTTGTTTTTTTCACAAAACATAATCGGGAAAGTCCCAGTAGAGTTAATTGGAATACACATTTTATGTTTAAACTGCTTAATTTTTGCTCTTCCCCTTAAGATCAACACATTTTGCAATATATAAATACCATTTTTTTCTTGTTTCCAAATTTTAAGTGACTAAGGAAAATGGGCATGATGTATGACTGAGATGTTGAGTTAAAAATATTGAGTTAATCTAAACAGTAGAGCAGTTTCTTAAATAAGGGTTTTATGTAAAAAAAAATAAAAATATTGAGTGTCCTCTCAGGCCCGTCATGGTTTGTCCTCCACAGGTAACCAGTCGTCTTACAGTGGTGGCCAGCTCAGCTCAGGGTACTCTGGTGGGTACAGCAGCCAAGGAAACATGGGCGGCTACAGTGAATATAGTGAGTGTCAGCTCTTTTAACTTTTTTTTCTAACTTTGCTTTGACTTTAATTTCTGGGAGCTTTAGTAAATCACAATTAAAAATGTTTATGAAAAAGCAAAATAAATTATTTTTAAAGCTCTGCAGCTGCTCAGTGATAAACTTCATACTCACTGTGTTTCTCATTTTTGCTTTTCTTGTTTTGAAAGGTTATTTACTTTTTATACAGTTTGTTTTATGTTTAGTGAGAACTGCTTGTCGTAATGATTTTAACAGCCTGCATTTAGACCACGGCATCATGGTAATTTTTTTGCCATGTACTGTACAAACTTTAAATAAACTGAAGTTTACCGTTATAAGAACAATTAAATATTTGACAAATAAAAGGAAATCACTGTTATGCTGAAAAAGGTTAAAGCAACTCTGTTTTCTTTTGAGAGTTGCTTTTTTTTTAACACTCATTTAGTAAAACCTTTTCATAGCTGAGACACTACCTCTGGTAGGTTAAAAAACAATCTTCCTAGAATGAACAGCGTGTGCTGCTACTTGGGCTAGAAATAAAACCCCACAGTTCATGTTATATTGGTTTTCTATCCATGACCAGTCCTGTTCCTTTAATAATCACCATTTTAACAGATGTATAACATGATTTGTTGTGCATGACTACATGAATGAACTCTTGGGTCCTATCGTGTTTATTCTCTCTCTTGTTAGGTAACCAGGGCGGGATGGGAAGCAGTTACTACGGCGGTGGTGGTGGTGGAAGCAGAGGCTCAATGAATGGACTCGGTGGAGGATGGGGAATGTAGTTTTTCTGTTTTTTTTTTTGTTTTGTTTTTTGTTTTCTCACTCTCAACCCTTAATTTCATGTTTTTAAACTCAGCATTTTGCTGGAAGGACTGGAAATGTCTCACTTTGTTAAACATAGGATGATGAGGTGAGGTTGTCTTTTGAAAAGTACCGAGGGGTGGGATTTGTATTTTTTTTAAGTGCGTGATTTACAAAGAGAAGTGTGATCATTTGTCGTCACAAGAAGTGTAACTGAAGTGTTGTCTTCCCCATTCCTCCCAGACCTGACTCATTACAAAAACCACGTTAATGTCCAGTCATCCAGAAGTGTGACATTTTGTTCTCCAAACATCTGCCTGATTCTGAAGGCCAACTCTTCCCATACTGGTGGACTTTACATGACTCAAGGAATGCATGAACAAAAAACCTGTCTGGTATTTTTTGGATGTTTGACCTCATTTTTCTTAAGTGTTTCAGTTAATGTAAATCTGACTTCATGGTGTGCAGGTGTTTTGTTTCCTAATGTTATGACTGTTCATTGGACTTTTTTTTGTGATGAGGGCTATGTGAATGGCAAATCTAAAATCTGCTACCATGGAGGTTTTTACAGCTTTGAATGCTATTTGTATTTTCTGTGCACAAAGTGAATAAACTAGTCTGGAATACCTTAATTAAAGTAAGGCTGGAAAAACTGGTTTTATTGGTTATCAAATAGATTTATAAAAGTCAAACATTTGCAGATTATATAAATGGTTTTTGCAGAAGTTGACAATCTACAAAGCTTCAATTTCATACATTAAGTTTGATTAAGATTCTACAGTTTACAGACACTCGTTCAGTACTGAGGCAGCTGAAGTTAAGTGAACTACCAAACAAATCCTAGCAAAACTCAGTTTTACATAGTACACATCCAGCTTTGTTATAAAAGACTAGTTACTAGAGATGCAACAATCAGGCTTTGTAGCCAATACATTTAGCAAATATCTACAAATTGATTTTTCATAGGTTTTACTTAGTTTAATTATCCCCATTTATGCACCAAAGCATATGCATTTGATCTGCCGATCAGTGCAACTTTAGGAAAAACTGATTTAGACTGATTGGTGCGTCCCTAATCTTGTTGTGCAGTACTGTTTTTCCTTCAGCTAATGAAACATTTAAAACCTTATTAGTCAACAATCATTGCAATCTTGAGTTCATCCTATTTTTTTTTTTTATGTAACCCATTGTTTAATACAGACAAGTAAATCCACCTGAATTTCAAGTTGACCAACAATGAAATGCCAAACCTGGTTGTAATTTGTATTGTACGCTCCCAACTTCAGTGGTTGGGTTTCTCCAGTGTTGGGAAGTCTTTGTAGAAACTTGTAAAGTTCTAAATGTTTCTGTCAGGAAGCTGTGGAGGAACTTCTCTGCAGCAAGAGCGAGTGACACACGTCGCACACTCTTACGGGCCGAGGGTAGGACGGTAAGGCTAGCTCATTACTTGAACAAGTGTTGCAGTAGATGTCGCCGCAGTTTCTGCAGTGGTGCTGCAAGCAGAGACCTTGGATTGAAATCTCTGTCATGCTGCATATCAGGAAAAAAACGGGTAAAAAAAAAAACGTGTGGAAAAGCCAACCTTTCTACGCGAGATGGAGAACTCTTTCTGGCATTGCTTGCACTGTGTGGCTTCATCGTCTTTCATCCATGCGTGGCCCTGTGGAGGTGGGTTTAAAAGTTAGCATCTTCCCTCTTCCAGCACCGTTATTTGCTCATCGATACGTTACCTTCAGGGCTTTGTTAACCTCCTTAAAGTCCTCCATCTTGAGTTTAGACCTTTGACAGGGATGAGGGCAGAATCAGAAATGTTTTGTGAAGAAATGATTTGGATTATCGAAAGGGGGGGGAATTCACTATATTTTTACGTAGGTAACTAACTGGCTTAGATGCAGGCCCATTTCCTGTAGTGTCTGCTCCTGCTGTTCACACCTCTGCTGCAGCTGCTTTTTCTCCATCTTCAAATCCTGCAGCTCCTGCACCAGGTACACAAATGAATTGTTAAAACTATATTCCTGGAATAAATTAACCTCAAGGAAATGTACTAATTTCTAGAGATGAACCCTGTGTTTGTACTGCGAACCGACCGTGTGGAGGCCCTGCAGCTGCTGCAGCTGGGTGCGGAGTTCGGTACTGTTGTCCTGTTCCCGTTGCAGAGCTTTCTGCAAACTTTGTCTCTGTTCTCTCTCTGCACGCAGCTCATTCTCTAACCCCGTTCTGTGTAAGAAAAGAGTCGCAGATTAATTATGTACTTCAAATCAGCATTTAAATTCATTCCATTTACCTCCTACAAGGTTTCAGTCTGCAAAACCTTAAAAGCGCTCTGCACACGTTATGCCCTCTACGTGTGTGCTAACCTTAACGTGTCCAGGTCTGTCAGCTGTTTCTGGAAAGCGACGACTTTTGCTTCCAGCTCCACCCTCATGTCTTTGTCTGACTGGTCGGTTTGTCGACTCTGCTGCTCCGATTTCTGCAGCCTGAAATGTCAAGCAGGGAAAATTAACCAACCCAGAGCGTTTTATCAAACAACACAAGCAAAACCCACCAGGGACATACCGCTCCTCTAGTTCCACCATGGCCTTCTCCATCTCGTTTATCCTCTGCTCCAGCTGCGCCGCCTCCGCCTGCTTTTTCTCCGCTTGTCGCCCCGAGTCCTAGGAGACCAACCGGCTTGTTCAAAAGCGTGCACTGTGTGGTGGGTGGGGTGAAACACAGCACTCGCGACCATTCCCACCTCTGCTTTGTGGAACATCTGCAGGTTAAGAGTCTTGACCTGGTCGAGCTGGAGCCGTAAGGCTGCCAGAGTGTCCTGCTTCTCGTGGATGTCCTTCTCCAGCAGCTTCATGGCCACCTCCATCTCCTTCTTTAGGCCCACCTGGAGCTCCAGCTCACGCTCCAACTCCTGGCATTCGCGTATTTAAACCCAAGACAGCAGGAGTCAAATATAGTTTTAAGACTAAAAATGTTAAGAATGAACGTATGTAGCAAAAAGACCCATGATAACTCCGCAGAGAGCCAAGCAGACGAGACAAATATTAATTGTGCATTCTCCCAATCTGGCCTTTTTGTTTTCCAAGAGCCATGTAGCGGACTCATCAAACATGTGGAAGAAAGTGTTCTGTTCAAATGAGACGAAATCTGACATGTTCTTTTATTTCTATGAGTGCCAGAAAACTTAACACTGCACATTAACCTGGTAAGGGATGCCCAATAAGGACAGTAGTGGGGGAAAAAAAAAAGAAAAAAAAAACTATTGAAGTCCAGATTACAGTCACAGTTGCAATGGAATGGCTATCAAAGCACATTCATGTGTTCGAATGGCTCAGTCATTCATTGCAATAATGCAGTAACAAACCTGGCGAATTCGCTTTTCTTCTTTGTATTGCTTCCACACCACATTGTACATCTCATCCAAACCTTGTCGAGTCTGTTTGTATGTCTCCAGCTCCACCTGACTGTCCTGGAGCGCTGCCTGAGAACAACAACAACAACAAAAACAGGGTTATTTTCCGTAGATCTGCTTAATTTTTAAGAAGCTTTCAGTCTCTTCCTGCAAAAACAGCTTCAAACCTCTTCCTTCTTCTGGCTCGTCATCAGGATGGAATCGTTCTCCTGCCTGAGCTGTTCCTGTTCCCCTTGCAGAGAATTGATTCTGTCTGTTGCTGCCGTCAGCTAAGAAGAGCAAAAGTATTTATTGCACTTGGAGTTGGTCAAATAAATACACGGAAGATCTTTACAGTGACGTTAAAATGCCAGTAACCTCCTCCACGAGCTTGCTGTTGGTCTTTTCCAGAGAGTCCATCTTCGCCTGCAGGTCGGTGACGGTGCCGCTCAAGTGCCGATTCAGTTCTTCGATGTAGTGCTTCTGGTCTAGAATGGCTGTCATCTTTCCGTCACTGAGAGGAAAAGAAACGTCGGAACGGAATCAGCTTTTGAGCACGCCGTGGCGCTTTTGTTAGCTTTACAGTTGAAGGCGCATTGACCAAGCAAAACCCACTCACTCCTTTGGCGCCTCGCTGCTGGTGGCATCTTTCAGGTAGAGGGAGAAGTCAATGACCGCCACCTTAAAGTGAAGGACAGATAACGTCAACTTGTTCAGATACAAACTGGAGTCTGAACAGCTTCAGCTTTTTACCGGGTACTTACCTGAGAGTCGAGGTCCTCCCCTTTAATGCACAGGTTAGCGTCAATGACGTTCAGGCCAACGAGCAGCCCTCCCATCACCGCGCCTTCCTCCTCCAGCATTAAAGCGCCGGCGTCGTAAAACTCACTAGGGCGATTGAAATTTGCACAAAATGACACTTTTGTACTCGCTTTTCGTCCTGCAGCGTAAATTCTTCCTGCTCGCCTTTACAAACCTCAGGAGGTCCTTGCGGTCCAACAGGGTCTTCAGGTAGTCGGCTACTTTCTTCTGCATGAGCGCCAAATGCAGCCAGGCCCGAGCCCGCCCTAAACCCGTTCTGGGGAAGAGCAGCAGAACATGAACACGACTATACAGGTGAAAAGGGTTCTTGACTTTTTTGTAGCTAGAGATAAATCAAAACGATATTAATATCTGTACCAATTCCGATGTTGAAAAAAAAATGTTTTTTTAAATTCTAGATCTGGTAATGGTGACATTATGGTTGATGTATAAGGGCAGATCTATTCAGTCTAACTCTACACTTTGAGCTCTGAGCAACATCAAGCTCTATTATTTATTTCACATTATATTCAGAATTGAGCTGTCTGAACCATTTGAAAGAAGATTTGCTGCATTTTATTTGTACATGCTTGACCAACATAGTCAACCTGTTGTTTTTGTCAGTTTCAGTAACTTTATCATTTATTTTACATTTTACTCCTAATTACACTGACTGAAAAATTAAGTTTTTTTTTTGTAAGTTTCACCTAGCTTGTGAGCTATTGGTGTACTGAAGTGTGCTGTAGTGGTGCAGCATCATCAAATGTGTAATTCAATACATTTATATCTGTGTTTAAAAAAAAATCAACGTTTTAGGTAAATTCAGTGATGTTCTGTATCGGAATCATCCGATATTAAGCCTCGGATATCTGTATCGGTATCGGAAGTGAAAAAAGTATATCGGTTCATCAATAGCTTCTACATATTGATGAAAATTCACAACTACTCCAGAGTCAGATTCCAGATTAATCAATTTACAGCAGTGATTAATGGACGAATGAGTAGAGGAAAGGCTAGAGACTGCTGGTTTGATTGAAAGAAAAACTGAAACAGATGGATAGATGGTTAGAAAGACAAAACAGATATATATACAATTTGACAGTGGTATATCTTTTCTAAATTCATGTTCCTTTTCCAGGATATTCCATACTTTTCCAGGCTGTGAAGGGAGCAGGAACCCTGCACAACATACCTGATGCCAGGCAGGTCTCTGGCACTTGTAGCGATGTTGGCAGACTCTGGACACAACTTCTCAACAAGCTCCAGAGGCCCCCATATGGACTTGTTCTGACCAATAAAGGACTTCTTGGCTGAAAGAACACGGAGTGTAAAAGTCACTTACGCCAACCTGAACTCTGTCCTCACAGAAAAATAACGCTTGTTGCCGTTGACCAGACAAGCTCACCTTTA
Source organism: Poecilia reticulata (assembly GCF_904066995.2). Taxonomy (NCBI): domain Eukaryota; kingdom Metazoa; phylum Chordata; class Actinopteri; order Cyprinodontiformes; family Poeciliidae; genus Poecilia; species Poecilia reticulata. Next base: position 12,243,182 of record NC_088839.1, on the reverse strand, counting down.
AGGCCGTGTTTGAGGCAGTGTTCAAGGACCAGGAAAAACTGCTGAAGAGGGGGGTACTCGGAGTCGAGAGTCCTGCCCAGGCTCAGAGAGGACTGGATCAAAACTTTGATGCTTAACTTCATCATGCTGAGGAGGTTGGATCTCTCTATGGCCATCGGGTCTCTGGTGGGTCCAACTGTGAAATAAATAAAATAAAAATCTTTGCATCAGTAAGACAGGCGTGACTTCACCATAACAAGCACAGACTTCTTGACAGAACTGCATATCATCAAATCTCGAGCTACATTTCATGCCCACATAGTCATGTGTTGTGACAGCTGATACTGACAGAAACTAAAGAGGAAGTAGCAACTTGGGAAAAAAGTAGTCCCTAGTTTGATTGAATAAAGTTTGAAATAGTTGCAACCTACCGGGAAGCTTTTCTGAAGTGCTGTTCAGATCATTTTCTGCCTCCTTCTCGCTTGCAGAAGCCACAGCGGAATCCTGGGAGGCTTTTCTTGGGGCGGCAGCGTAGCTCATCCCGCTGCTGATGGTCTCCGTGGCCTTCCGAGCCAGAGAGAGGATCGGAGCCGACCAGCCGCTCTCTGCCGCGACCGGGTGAGTGTCCTCAGGTGGGTCCCAACACTGACCACCGGTGGGTTCATCTTTGGTCGCCGGACCCGAAACTCCCTGTTCGCCTGGCTCTGGTTTTTCTACGTGATCCTCAACAGCTGTGTTTACCTCCAATGTTTGGTCGGCCATGTTTGTTCCCCCCTCCTCCCCCTTTTCCACGCGAACTCACGTGACCAGTTCAGCTCAATCACGCGCCCTATAAGGAACGAACTCTTCTTCTATTTATTCATTGGCGATGAACGAATAATTCTTAATGATCCATTACCGCCGCCTCCTGGACAAAGAAAACCCCCAATTTATACAGATAGATACATTTCTATCCTACCCCAGAGCTGGTGGCAATGTGTTGCAATATTTTAAAGTTTCAAACCACATAAATTGTTGCGGGGGTGAAAGCAAGTAGTTTTAAGGATGTGGCCCAGGCATGGAACTATGTTTTCTACACAGAGCTTGCCATAATAATAATGTCTATTAGAGTAATTAAAATACCCTGCTTGGTTCATTGAATGAATGAATGAACTGAACACTACCTGGGCCTGGCTCCTTGGTCAACTTGAGACATGTTGTATCTGGAGTCCCATTGACACCTAACTCCATGAATACATTGTTCATGGAAATTAAAGAGACGGTCAAATAATACCTGAATTTTATATATATATATATATATATATATATATATATATATATATATATATATATATATATATATATATGGGCAAAATATGTAGGCCATGCATAGAGGCAGTTTGATCTCCTCTAATATCTGTATTAGCGACTCGGAATGTGTTGTTTTAAGCACTGTAATCTACTCGTGGAAATATACACTGAGGAAACAGGTAATTCAATGGCACTTCACTTCTGTTTCAGAACAAGTTTGGTGCAGTTCAAAGATTTACCAAAAAGCGGCGCCACCAAGCTGTGTCTTTCCCCCCCCAATTTCTTTACTTATATGTTTTTACAAGATACTTGTATTATCAACATTACAGTTATGAAGGATAGGCTAGTTTTACCAACATGGTAAACCCTTACCCCTTACCCCACCCCTATTGCTAAACACTTTTTTTTTTTGGATATATCTATCATATATGGCAAAGTATTACTAACGTCCGGGACTACCAGGACACCCGTGTCAACGCCCTGGAGTCTACGCTAAATCGCTAGGGGTGTGTGTTGACTGCATCAGCAGGAGGAGGAGGAGGAGGAGGAGGAGGAGGAGGAGGAGCACTACAGCAGCCCTTATTACCACCGTGCCTCAGTCCTGCCCTGGACAGCCGAGCAGCTCCGACCTCCAAATCACATCTAGAGCTCCCGAACAGGCGGAATTAACCTCAAAAGACTAAAAAAAATAAATAAAAAAAAGTAAAAAATAAAAATAAAACAAAGACATCCAGAGGGGGAAAAGTTGGAGAACAAAGGATATTTACTGGAATACAACAAATCTGAACGCGCCGCTAATTTTCATTTTGTTGGAATATTTGACACCATGAGGATTTTCCCCGTTGTGCTCCTGCTTGTTCACAGCTTGGGTAAGTGTTCAATGCGCTTCGTACAAATACAACAGTATTTGTTTATCTGTACCCCCCCCCCCCAAAAAAAGCTCTAAGTGCTGGTTGACCTTTATTTATTTATTTATTTATTTATTCATTTTAAATCTAATCATCTAAGTATATAATTTTTAAAAAATGTAATCTTAAATCGTTGCTCTCTGTCATGCTATGCTGTTCTGGAGTTAATGGGGTCATCTGTCTATTTTAGATGAAGCTTTATGTAACTGGATACATTTATTTTTAACTCATATTCTTGCCATGACATTAGCTAAGAGTCTGTCCATGAAATTTGGGGGTGTGCATGTTTGGGTCTTGTCTCTGGCTACATTTTGCTCCCAAACCACATAAGTACTTAACATTGATCTTTAGCTGCTGTAGTGCTTTGGAACTAAGTTCAAATAAGCTATTTACTTGTGACCAAACATGGATTAGTAGTGTAACTAAAATCTCCTCCCAATCCCACCTGGAGCTTGCTTGTGTGCAACATGTCTCAACTTGCCCAGCAATCTGTGCCCAGGTGGAGTTCAGTTCATTACCCTCAGAGTAGTAGCTTCTGCTTCTGGAACTCAAATTCTCTCTCTTTTTTTCTTTGACCCTCTCTCCTCCAGTTGTGTCCAGACTGGCCAGTGGGGCTGCAGTCGACCGGCATGAGGGCGACAGGCAGCGGCACACGTCCGTCTTCAACCTTTTAGACACAACCAGGGACCGGAGGGCTGAGGAGGAGCGCACAGGTGACACAACAGTGCAGCATGGCCAGGATGGCAAGGAACAGGAGGATGACGATGGATATTACTACGATGACGAGTTTGACGACGAAATGTCTGGAGACTATGACATGGATCTGCCCCGAGGTAAGGCAGGATCTTGAGTTACTTTCTAAAATCCTTCAGTAATTTTTGTCTGCATGCCTTTTAATGACCCAACTTACCGACCTCTGAGTAGCTCTTTGAATGAAACTTGACCATGAACGTAGCTGAACAGACTGTCTTGTCAATGTTTTAGTCTGTACTTCTAAAAACAAGTGTCTTTATTAAGGTGTATACCTTTATTTGCTCTCTAACACTGGAAATCCTCTTGTATTGTCTGACTAGATTACCGAGCCATTACATAGTTACGACCAGCAATGTGGGAATAAAGGCTCAATAGGCGTCAACAGAAATGACAACACTGTTGAGTCCAGACGTAGCTGAATGGGTTTTTTTTTGGCTTTATTGGTTCAGTTGCCATGTTGAGCAAAGCTCAGGCGCTTTTTGTATTTTGAACGAGCCTCATCAGTAATAACCATACAAAAAACTGGAGTCTTTAGTAATCATGTAAAGGCTGCACTTATGCGATAGGGTTTTTATTTTTGCATTGTTGGTGAAGTCACCATGACAATAAAACTGAAAGTCCTTTCATTAGCCGAAGTGAGATTATTTGAAGTGACAGTGAGAAAGTGAGGAACAAACTCAAGTCTCACTCTAGAAGCAACATGTCAACCTTTAAAGGACTGAACTTTACTCATCATTTTTATTTATTTATTTTTTGTCATCTTTATTGGTTTAGTCGCCATGTCAAGCAAACCCAAAGACCCGTCATCCCTCCCGGAGCCCCAAAACACTGAAGAAACCCAAAGGAGGGGAAATGGAAGAAAGAAGGGGAAAGGCAAGGGAAGGAAGAGGAATCCCTGCCTGAAAAAATACAAGGACTTGTGCATTCATGGCACCTGCCAGTACCTGAGGGAAATCCGTGCCCCATCTTGTGTGTAAGTACCAAAGCTCTGCAAGCACCTGGATATCACCTACGGAAATAACGATCAGCAACATTAACTAATCGAGTACCTGCTATGCTTGCAGCTGCCATCCAAATTACTCTGGCGAAAGGTGCCAGTTGTTTACGCTGCCTGTCCACACCTCGGAGGGCTACAGCAGGACCACAGCTTTAGCAGTGATAGCTGTGGTGCTTTCATCCGTCTGCCTCACCATCATCGGCCTCTTATTAATGCTAAGGTGAGTAGAACATGCATTAAATGCCATAAAGAACAATAAAAAAAAGAGTGAAATAATCTGACTAATCCACCGTTTCTTTTTTTTTAAAAATTATCTTCAGGTTTCACAAGCGTGGAGCATATGACGTAGAGAGCGAGGAGAAGGTGAAGTTGGGACTGGCGTCCAACAACTGAAGCCACAAACAGAGGTGAGCGCTTCAGAACTGATTTCTTATCCCAGACGTTACCTAGAAGCGTCTTTGTACCTTCATTAGATTAACCTTTTATTTATTTATTTATTTTTTGTCCTATCAGGCATAAATGCAGAAATTCTACCTCAAACTGGAAAAACAGAAGTGTACTGCAATGGGAGGCCCAGGAGGAAACATGAACGTATGTGGAGACGGGAGCTGAGAGCGCTCAGATGGATGTTCGATGTCTGGTCAGCTGTGGGCGACCGGATCGGTATCCCCCACGGGGCGTTCACTAGAGTAGGGGACATCTTCCGGGAAGCGAAATACAGAACGGCTTAGAAGATGGACTGAAGATGGGATCGGCAGGAAGAAAACAAGAAGAAGGGACGACGTTTAGACTGTGCTCTGCTTCGTGACTGCGTGAAAAGAAAACGTTTCAAGTGGAACTGAAAACTTTAAACAGCAAGGATAGCTCAATTTGGACTCTTTTTCTCTCACGAGAAAATGTTTTGTATTTTTCCTGCACACCTTTTTTTTTTTCTTTTCCTGTACAGTAAACGTTATATTTATAAGTTTAATTTATTTATTTAAATGTATTTATAGGGATATTATTCCCTCAAGTAGTTTTTAAAATTGTAATGTTACAATTCTTTTTATATTTGCTATTGAACAATATTTATTTATAAAACAAACAGGCAGAAAACAAAATCACAAAAAAGCTCTTTGCCTTTATTTACAATTTTCTTTGTGTATCCAACGTTAATTCTGGCAAACCCAAAGTGATCCAAAGCACTGTAATTATTAAATTCCAAATAAACTGTTTATTTGGGTCATTTCTGTTTATTATTATTTTTTTTATCTTTGTTTTATTTTCTTCGTTAAAATATAAACAACTCTTTAGAAGCTACCAATATCACACCAGGTGGACTCAGTTGGAATATAAAACCAGTGGGCCCCATCGTGTTTTGGGGGCTTTTTGCCCAATGCCACATCAGAGTTGAAGATCAGGGAGGTCTCCTTCCCTTAGCTCGACTTTATCCTGCAGGCTCAGGGATTTGAAGGCCAGAAAGTAACGGAGTTTCTGTATTTGGCTTCTGTTTTCTAAAAGAAAAAGACAAAAAGGTCAGCAAAGAGTTTTTTTTTCCTTACAAGTTTCTCCACCAACTGTACAGATACCACACCCTCTCTTACCTTATGAGAACCGAATCAATACTGAAGTGAAAACTGGCTGTGTGGAGAGAAGTTGAGTTTTTTTTTTGTCTTATCAGAGGAGAAAGTGTCACACTGCCAAAGTAAAAAAAAAAAAAAAAAAAAAAAGTGAATTAAGGTGTTCAACCCTTTCAAATCCTGATTTGTCATTTTTGAAGTGATGATTTGTGATTGATTTGTTCATTGCAAAATAAAAAAAGAAAAGAATATCTTGACATTTTGAGTGTTTCCTCATTATTGCATCTCATTATGTTGGTGTGTGATTCTCAGTCATTCAATATATGACAATGATGGGTGCTTAAATACAAGATAACTGGATTTCTCTTGTTGTTTAACCTCTTATCCAAAAGGATTGTTTTTTAGCTACTGCATGGTTGGAAGGATCAGTAAAGTTATGGCCTCAGAAATCTCCCAAATGGATCCATTAAGGTCACATGAGTCACTGGCCCTGCCCTCTATTCAGTTAATGTTGGACTGTTGCCACTTGACAATCCAAACATTTTTACCTAACCATGCCAACATGTGAGCTTTTTTGGCCACATGTCAAGAAGAAAAAAAAAAAGTCCAATTGCCTTCCGTTTAACCACTTGAGATTACTCTTCATTTCATAAATGAACAGATTCAGATGTTCCATGCTTTCAGCACATCTCTTAAGTGAAGTCAACTTTATTTTTGCCCTTTTATCAACTTCCTGACTTGGCCCACACAGTAATGCCTGTATGGAGATACCGTCGTTTTGCTCTTTTGTCCTGCTCTGGACCTGTAATTATAGTAAACACAATATTTTTATTTCCTTTCACCGTGACGTATTTGCAACCTTTATTCGCCACAGCACCTGCATCCTGGCATGCAGGGCTATTATATCCTGCTGCCTATAAACGGCAAATATTAGCTTGAGCTGTACATGGAGTTATAAGGCTGACAGTGTTTATTATGTTTAGCTTCAGTCGGACAATTGTAGAGTGACATTAACATGTTGTGTGTAGGGAGGGGCTTTCTTGAAATCAGTTTGTTTACCTTGTTGACAGCCTCATCGGTGTCACTGAGAGATTAACCTGGAGTACACTAAAACTTTTGCACGGCTGACTTGTCCCCTTGCTGACAGCGACTTTTCTGACATCGTTAAAACAGAAGCGATTTCTCCAACTCCAAAAGCTGGCGATCATGACCACAACCGTGAACCAATCAGAACTCTGCCCACAACATCCTCAGTTTATTACAGACTCACTTGCAGAAGAATTTATAAGATATTTATTGATAAAAATCACCTTTTTAATGAGTAAGCAGGCACTGCTTACACTGGTCAGCACTTTTCCTCTTCTTTTATTGCTATTCTCTACATTTACCATCTGTAAACCAATTCTGTTTTTGTCACGTCTTGTTTTATTAATAGTTTCAAATAGGTCTCTTAATATATTTGTAGTTTTTAAGGTGAGCATTTTAAAAGCTCATAAGCGCAAGCTAAGGGCTTTCAAAGTAATCCTGCTGCAGGGTCTTTGATCATAATAACAGCTCATTTTACTGTTTGTGTAACTTTTGTTTGATGTGTTATGCTCTCTGATTAAAAAGCAGCCCCTCGTGAGAGTGCCAACCTTTTGTAGCACAGATGTAAGGTGTGTAAAGCAGGGAACACCTGATGCTCACTTCACAGCTTCACGCACTTCATTACTCACACAGGCAAACAGCTGGTGTGTTCAAAGAGTTGCATAGCGTAACATCATGAGGCCCAGAGTGCCAAATCGGTTCAGAAAGACCACGGAGGGCAAGTACCAGCAGCCGGTGTAGCTGTTACGCTTGCCTGCATTTAACAGAAGTAGGGATGAAAAAAAAAAAAGAAAAAAAAAAGAAAAAAGCCCCAGCTGGACTCAAACGAAGCCAAAGTTTAGTCATCCCTTGAAGTCATCTCCTACACGGATGTTGTTACACCGGTGCTGTGTGTGCGTAATTTTGTGTGTGAGCGGGAATGCCTCAGCTCTGACTCTGTGTGGTTTGCTTGGGTTAACCAAATCATTAAAGGCAAAAAAAAAAAAAAGAAGCATACTGTAAAGCATACACGTTTACCAGCTGATGCTCCTCAGGCCTGTTTGTTGGTTTGACTGCATGCTTTCTATGTTTTAGTGAATAAACAAGATACTCAACCTCAATGCTCTGGTTGTTGTAGTTAAAAGCAGACGTTCAGCCTGACCGAGGGTGTGGCACCTGATTTAAGATGTAACTTTCATCATAACATCTGTTGAGAAATCGAAAAATAGAAGTTCAGCTTGGTTTTTTTTTTTCCCAGGAAAAAAAATATAGCCCAAAAGCTTTGGGTTTTTTTTTTTTTTTTTTTTTTAAACACATGAAAAAAAAGCACATATGTCTTTGCCAGTACTTTCAGGTTGTATAGAACTTCTCAAAATGATTCATACCCCCTTCAACCTGTTTCATCCACAGCCTTTCAATGTTTTTCATACAATGATTTTTTATTTTACATCTTATGTAATTGACCAGCAGAAAGTAGTGCATACTGTAATTCAAAAGTTAAAGTATAAGTTTTGAATTTCCTATTTTCAGACGATTGAAGAGAAGAAGTCCAAAGCTTGGTATACTGTTCTAACAAATCATACTTTTAAAGTGCTCTTTATGACACTCAAAAACATTTTCCGAGGCAAGGAAAATACAAACAAGATAAACAAATTGCTGCAAAGTAAATGTGGGAATTCTGCTTTATAACATGAAATAGAAAAAGGAAGACGGTGAGGTTTTTGTTTTTTAAAAGTTGCACTGTGACAGTTGCCTTGTGCACAGCACTGTGTGTGAGTATTTACAAGGCGCACATACACACATTTTACAGTAGTGAAGCCACCTAATCCAGGCCTCTCAATGTCAAGTAGCAGAACGCCCAGAAATAGTGATGTAGAGTCATGCTCACATAGCTGCTATTCCCGGGGCTGATGGTGACTGAAGAGCTAGAATGCTGAGCGAAAACTGGGAGTTCACTGCCCGCTCGTCCTGGGACGACTGGTGACTCTGAGCCAGGAAATCAAGCCGGACACAATATGCCATTTTCCTACTTGTAGGGTTGGCTCCACAGAGTCTAAATATGTAGTTTGCACTCACCTTCTTGGTGTTTTTCAGCATTCCTAGAGAGAGAGCGAGTGAGAGAGAGAGAGAGGCTCAGAGGGGATATTTTCACAACTTGGGAGGCATTTCCTTACAGGTTGTCCAAAATTCATTGGAAAGAGCGAGATTCATTGTGTGCCTGAAGCCTTTGGGACATAACAGCCATACTGGTATTGGTTCATTTCTGTCTCAGCATGGTAAACAATATGCTACGAACAGAAAAACTACAGGGAAATGTAAAAATAATAAACAAAAGACATTTACAAAAGCCGCATCTCTTTACCACTATCTGAATCCATTAGTGTTCGACTGACATATTGGCAAACAGAGTGCAGTGGTCAGGCGCGGTAGCACTTGTAATACGTTGCATTAGTGTAGGAGGTTGAGCTTGTTGTGAAAGGTGCTTCCTGTCCCGCTGAGAAGCAACAATGGGTAGTTTCCACCCTGACATGGAAGTGCGCACGCCAACAGTTGCAAATATAATCATGCCTTTACCGGATCTCATAAACGGGAGCGCGTTATTACCTGGAATCAACAAATGTGTGTGTATGTATGCGTGTGTGTGTTTCAGAATCAGCTTGAAAAGCTCAAGGATACAGTTTAGTACTCAAGTGAGTCAAGTGAGTTTGTGCGATGCGCCACAAGCTATGATCGGCCTTTGCGATAGTTAACGCACCACTGAGGCCTGATTGATGAGGTGGTGACAGAAACACAGACATTGTCGCATGACAGGCTACGATGGATGAGTGTGTTGCTCCCCCCATTTGCACAAAGGCAAACCGCAGGGGAGGAGGGCGGGGTGCGGAAGGCGAGAGGAACCCGCCGAATGAGTGAAAGGTCAAAAAGGTAACACGAGAGGGAGGAGAGCTCGATGAAGAGAGGAGGATGGAGAAGGGGTCAAGGTGAGAACCTCTAGTTTGTGGGGTGCTGACTTGTCTTCACTCACGTTAAATAAAAAAGAGATTAAAGTGTCAGAGCACTCTGTCGGTAGCTATTATAGCCCTCCGTCTTCCTCTTTCTGGCCTTTACCCTCCTCTTTCCTGTGAATTAGCTGCTCATTTTCCTTATTCCAGCCCTGAATGACTCCCGTTTTCTCTCCCCATTTCCATATCCGTTTCCTGTCTTCTCTCACTTTACCTTCTCTACAACTGAAGAGACAGTATGGTCGTAGTAGTACATGGGGAAGTTACAGTATGTAAGGCTGAATCAGCTACTAAATTGAAATGAAAATATACATCTCATTAAGTTTTGTGGTTCCTCTATTCACCACAAAACCATCTTCCTTACCACAGTTCCAACTGCTTCAAAGACACGTTCTGCTGTTCATTGCCATTACTTCAGAGTAATAAAAATGAGGCTTCTGTTTTAAGTACTCAGAACTTTAAGTTGATGAACTCTGCTTATTTCTCAAGTGGTCAAAATGTTGTTTTTATAGTAAATTGGAAGCTTTCTGCTGTTTTTTTTCTTCTTAATTTCTTGCACACCTTGGTTAACAGTAGGACTTGTGAAAAATCACTCTTTTACTTATGAAGTTAATTTAAGAATTCAGTAATTGTTCCCTGTGTTGGTCTCAAAAGTAATTAATCATTTTAATGATCTCCTGCAACTTCTTCATGAGCTTCAATGTTATAGTTTATTTTATACATCCCACAGCTCTGTTTTTAGATCATTTATCTACTAAATATATTTATCTACAAAGTAAATGGCAAAAGCACTTTTGATTTTGATCAGAGTATTTGTTGCCTGCTCTCAACAACACATCAGAGTCGAAGGCAAGAGGAGGGCATGTTCTCTTTTATTATGCGGTCTCATTGATTTGAAGACCAGCAGATGAAGGCCCTTCAGTTTCTGTTTGTAAAAACAGGTCAATAAAGGCGAATGCAGTTCTCTGTGCGCCGTGTGGTGCAGCCGCTCTCACTATGTGAGCAGAACAGAGTCCAGTATCAAATGCGCAGCAGCAGCAACTGGGTGTGAGAACAAGGGGAGCCGTTTCTGTGTGATGAAAGTAAAAGTGTTTTACCTTTGTTCCGTCTTATTTTCCCTAATATATTATTAAGTTTGTGAAAAGTAGAAATGTGCTGCCAGATAACGTTGAAGAACTGTGATAAAAAAATACTAATCAATTTCACACACACACAAAAAAACGTATTTTAACTATGGTGGCAAAAAACCACGAGTTGGGAAAATAAAAGTAACCTAAACAGAAGAGAATGAGTTTATTTTATCCCAAGTCTACTAGAATGAGTAAGCAACTTGTATCCAGAAACAAACAAGAAAGAACCTGCAGCTTCACAAAGAAAAGATCCCCTGCAAATGTGCTTCATCACTGCGCAGTTTTGAACGTCAGACATTCAAAACCCCAGGCATGTCAGGAGCAATATGTCCTACAGGAGATAACTATGTGGACTACGAACGAGTTTCACACACGTCAAGACCTTTCATGTGGAAATTTGTACGATTTCAAGCGAAACACGAAGCAAGGCTGCCAAAGCTCAGGTTTTGCCTGAGTCCCCTCGGTTTTCTGATCGCTCTGTTGTGTCTGACGACGTTGCTGAAAAAGCATCTCCGCTTGCTCCCGAAGCCAAGAGCAGCTGGACCGGGATGCCAACAGATTCCCCGTTGCTGATGTCACCCTGCTGGGCAGACACTTGTTATGTATCATGGTCACACTATTAAATTCTCACTGGAGTCTATTTAGGCCCTACTGAGCCCGACGGCTGCATCATGTTACTTACTCTGTAAAACGAGAGGACCGAGGGACTGAAGCTGGGTTTAAAAGGGAAAGCAGGCAGGTGATCAGAGGGCAAGGGAGAAGAGAAGAAAAAAAGCAGAGGACTGAGAGCACTTATTTAGCCAATCTGGTCTGACACGGACCCAAACACAATGAAGAAAATCATTTAAACGACAACATCCCGGAAAGTGGACAGGAAGGTGTGATGACTCTATGCTTGACTCATCTGTTTTCCCCAGTCCTTACAATATAGCCTGCGGTTCTCTGTTAAAAATAAATAAATAAATAAATCCTCTCATATCCGCCCAGGGTGCACATGCGTGTGGAGGACCAGGGGCATTCTGGTGGTTTTAGAGGATCAGCCGAACGCGTGCAGGCTGGCTGAGTTGGCCGACACCGCAGCTTATGACAAAGGAGGGGCTGTCGGATGTGAGGGGCAGGCAGCAGGCTCCGGTTACCTCAAGGAGCGAGCTCCACGCTGTTCCTCTTCATTGTGTTTCCTTTGCGGTTGAGCCGTGTTTGTAACTCCGTAACCCTTTGACACCGTTCCTCACTCCCACGGCAAAGACTCTTAAGAAATCTTCATTGTCATGCTTTGATCCTGAGAGGACTGCAGAAAAACAAAAAGTTCAGGGATTTTCCCTGTGGAGAAATACATCTTCATACCTGAGCTGTGACTTTACCAAAAGGCAAACTTAACTTGCCTCGTTCCATGCAAAACAATGATTAGCTAGACTACTTGGAAAGCTTATACTTCTTACCCTTGTTCATTAAAATACTTATTTCTTCTACGTAATAGGCTGACCCATTAACTTGAGTTGCATTTTGACATGTAAAGTCAACAGTTTGGGGTAAAATAGTAGCACCACAACAGATATAGCCTTAAGAATATGTTTATTCAACCAATATGTTTGTTTCCTACAGGAAATGAAATGGGCATTTGGGGTTTTTTTGTGTTTTTTTTTTTTTTCGTTTAGATGACACATGTTGTAATTAGGGCCATTTAAATAAACTTTATCGAACTGAAATGTAACCAGCTTATTTAAAAAGGTAAGCTATTGAAAAATGGTATTGCTTAGTTTTAGTACTTTATTTGAAAACGTCATGTTTATAACTAATATTTACACATTTTTCAATCAAAAATCAAATCATTTTATTAACTGCTGATCAACTTGGGTGATGATTTCCAAGTCTGAGGCTGGAATACCATCTGGCTGCCATCTGAGTAATGTTTGTCTTAACTATAATTATCAAAAACAAAACAAAACAAAACAAAACAAAACAGTCAATTTTGGCTAAATGTACGTAACACTAAACAGGAGTAAGTAGCAATGCTTCAAAATTCACATTTGGCTCAGTATTTTCAAACCTCTGCAAGCTTTTCTTCTTTTTCTTTTTAAATATAATACAAAATACAATTTGTTATTGTGATTAAATGACATGCATCCCTCATAGATGAAAAGTAAACAATTCATAATATTGTCCCAGGAGGATTATAATTATTTAATAAAAGTAACTTACTGGCAACATCTGGTAATTTTGGGACGTTATATCAAAACTTTTATAAATCATAATACTCAGGCAACGATTAAGGACACAAATGAAAGGTTTGATTAAATTTAAATTAAATTTAAGTTTCTTAAATTTGCGCTGTGTTCTGTGTGTGACTCCAGATCGCTAAAGACAAGAGGTAAGTGGTTATTGAAGACATAGTGATATGTTCGGCACATGGACATATGACGGCAGAGTTTCCAAGAAGGAAGTGTCAATCATAGCTGTAGATTTACCCGACATGCTAAAACTTAGAGAAGTTGCAACGAAGGGAGAAAGTAAGTCAATGTTGTCATCTCAACGTTCACCTATTGTATATCACGAGCACAGGTTTTCTGAATAGCACACAGCTCTGGTCAGTGCTCTTATATTTCCAAAGAACCGTTGAAATCTGCAGTATTGTGCCATTGCTTCTCGAAACAAACTACGTCACTACAGAGAGTCTGACAATTCTCAAAAAACAAGAAAAAGTGCACTTGACAGATTTGCTGGATGTTCGGTCGACTTTTGCTCATTACGTGATTGAACCAAGAGCCAGCCACATGATTTTAAGCTCTTTGAACTTCTCATCCATTTGCATTCATCCCTCTGACTCTGACAGATTTATACTCCCCCCCTAACCCGCCTAAGCGGCCCACAGACTATTAGAGGTCTGTGACCTCAGCGAGACTTCTCCCTCTGTTGCTCCCTGTCCAAACATCTACTCACTGAAACTCTGTGTGTTGCTTCTTTCTCGCTGTGGCCTTGGGACAGTGTGGGAGCTGTTCAGAGAGCTGGAATGCAGAAGGAGTGCTCAGCTTCTGGAGCAGAGAAAGGCTGAAAAGGGGGATTTTTTTTCCTTTGGATGAGATCATGGATGATGGCGCTCCCAGAGCGGGAGCTGAACTTGTGGAAGACGCGCCCCTGACCTCCCTCTGCGCACACACACACACACACACACACACACACGCATGCACAGAAGGAAAACACACATACACATTTTTACATATCCTCACAGGGACTATGCAGCGACTCCCATTCATGTTTTGTTAATTTCCACAGCCCCTAACCCTAAACATAACTAACACTTAAACTCAAGTCATATCTCACTCCTAAACCTAACCCATAACCCCCCAAAAAGCACCTTTTCTTTGGGGCCTATAACGGGCAGTCAGTTCTCACAAAGTATGCATTAGGAAAATGGTCCTTACGCTGTGGCAAATACATGCCAGCACACACACACACACACACTTACACACACGTATAGAGGGGATGAGCACGGTTCATGGAAGCAGAGAGATGACATCTAGTTTTCATCTCTGCCCATTACACCCACAGCTAATCTCAAAATCCAGATTGTCCTGTCTTTTTCAACACGCCACACACGGCGGCTTTGCAAAAGTCCCCAGCGGACCACTTTAGCGAGCTCAGCCATGCGAGGAGCTCTGCTATAATCTACCCCATTACTGGCAGAGAGATGGGGGTGATTAGTAAACCACGACAATTAGCCCGCTCAGCACCCATATGCTGACACAGCGGAGACGACGGCAGCGCTGTCTCATCTTGAGGAGTGGTCTGTTATGTGGTGCTAAACTAAGTGGATGAGGAGTCTGTGTTCACGCAACGGCAGTCGAGACGGCAGGATGATGCTTATTGTGATTCGTCAGCCCCTTGTTACCCGTATGTGAGTCACGGAGACAGGCACTCATGGCTTTGTGCCTCAGTGTGAAAAATATCTCTCTTTCCTGAGCCCCTCACTCTCCAAACGTGACTTTTGGGAATTTGACAAACCAAAGCTCTGACAGGGGACATGAGCCTTGGTCTAAATGTGACACATCGCTGTGGGAGCATTTGTTGTTTTTATAGATCCTCTAATCATTCCTCTATGAGCTGGAATAACTGGAACCAGTGTTAGTGCTTGATTACAGCACCGGAGAGGAATAAGCTCAGTGTCTAAGCTGACATAAAAAAGCAACAGTTTACTCTTCTGCAGTATGTTGTTGACTAGCTGCGGTCCTGATTGTTGACAGTTAGCGGGGTTTGTCTGTCACTGTTCTGTGGTCACAGTGGACTGGCGTTATGATGACAAATCCTTTTTGCACGACAGTGGATTTCACTGAAAAGTCCATGGTTGGATAAACGATCCAGTCATTTTCATTTGAACTGCTCTGTGATGCAACGCCACTCAAAACACAGGAGTAAGCATCACATGTGGTGTTGGCCAACAAACGTAAGTGAGCCTCTATGCAGATGATAACGCACCGAACCAGAAAAATCAGACTAGATCGCTACGCGGCGTGTAGTTTACGCCTGCATATTTTTTATGTAAGAAAACTGAGTCTACATTTTAACAAACAGCTATGTGATTATGTTCATTGTTTTTTGCTTTTTCAGCTTTCAGTATTGTTTTTGATCTCACCTCGCCGCTAACTCTTCGTTGGAAAACTGTTTCCTGACAACAACAACAAAACAAAGCCAGCAAAAGCAGTTTTATCAGATAATTTGTTTGCCAAACAAGTTTGTGTTTTATTAAATTTGTCTATTTGACATCAGCTAAAGCCAGCTGTGCTGCTCTGATTGACATTATCAAGATTGGCCTTTCAGGTTTCAGTGGAAGGCAAACAAACAAGACAGTACTTTGCATTGTATTTTCCCTGGTATTCGAATCTCACACTCGTCAGACACCTGCCTTCGTTTCTAGCTTAGTTTCGTCCTCTGTAAGACAGCTAAACGACCGGTTCACAATGCAGGTTTGTTGGCTGCAGTATGAGTTCCTTTGCACTAATTATAGACGCCAGCCTGACATCTTTATCGTCACTAAATTCTGTTCCGCCTAAAATGCCCCGATGGTATTTCTGTTGTTGTCTAAATTTGCTCTCAGCTCAGAGGCTGTGGAGCAGCTATGCGTCAGTTCAGGAAAGGCCTGGGAAAAGAATGAGTTTGGTAAACCACTGAGCCGCGGTCCAATTGACCTTAACATCCTCCTGCTTCTGTGCGCATTAAAGTTGTGCTTTCCAACTTGCAGTGGGGTACAGCGTCACCCTCTTGGCTACCAACAAAGACCCCACATCAGTCAGAAGAAAAGGCTGCCAGGACGTGATGCTACCACATCAGTAGTCCTTGTTTTAAAAGCATTAGATCACCATGAGCCCTTTTCAGTAGGAGTTGAGATTAATGAGAAGGAGAATAATGCAAAGTGAGTAACTATTAACTGCTGTCCACAGCGAATTTCCTGTAACAGACAGGAACTGTGGGTTTGAGAGGCTGGTGTGATAAAGAGACTTCACTGCAACTCCTTATATAGTGACACATAAAGGGAAACTTGAAGTTTACAACGGTCAAAGTTTTCGTCCTTTACTGTAACACATGAGCTCAATGTTTTTCTCTAGAATTAGTGCTGGTCCGCTCTGTCCATCTCTATAGTAACTGCAAGCAATGCCAGGCGGGGAAAACAACATCATAAAAGCTGACTGCAGTGCTTCACAGTCATTATTGGATACTATAGCGGCATTGGGTGGGAGTAATTGATTGCAGATGTTAGTGAAAGAACGTTTGTGTGCATGTATGTTGTCACTGTTGTTATATAGCTGACAGTAGAGATATGTTATGGGTTTTTGCTCAAAGTTAGTCCATCGTCCTCTGCAGCTTCATCACAGTTCCAGGTTTTAATTTTCTTGTTGATGTTCTGAGGGAAATGCTGGATGAAAAAAAAAAAAGTCTACATTACCATTCCAGCAGCACAGATAGTTTTTGGTATACGTTTTGTATTGTTATTGCACAGTGACAAAAATATTGTTACATCTAGATACAGAAAATTGAAACTGTGCCGGAGAAGAAGCACTAATCTTCTTGACAATTATACAGCCGTAACATTACAATAAATCAAATATAATTGTGAAAAAAAGTATTAAAAAGAAAATGCAGCTTAGGAAGTTGCAGTACGAAAGCACAGCTCTGTGACATGCTATTGGCTGGCCTTTGCGAAGCTGCCAGTTCTCTGCACTGATTGGCTGCATTCCCAAAAGCGGAGATATGAAAGTGGATGTGATTCGTTTTAACTCAGTAAAGTTGGAAAGCTTTCTAATCAACCCTCCTCTCAAAGTTACGGCTGTTGTACGTATAAAATAAGATGATGCCTGCAGAAATTACCTGCTTTTATTAAATTCCACTTTATAATCTTTAATAGTTTAATTCCACAAAATGCAGTGAAGTATTTTAATATCTTCGTTTTGGTTGATGTTCGAGGTTAGCTGTGAACATATTCACTCAAATTGTAAATTAACATCAGTGCAGCATTCATCTCAGCTCCAGTTGAAGGAGTCAAATGTTTACTAATGATTGAGCTTTAGAAGACATGTTGTATTTTTAGATAATTAGACATGTTCTTTAAAATCCTTCTTCATGACAATTAATTACCTAAATAGTGTCACTGACCATCAGAAATGAATGTGAAGTTGCTGATTTATAGAACCCTTCATGACATAATTGCTATAAAAATACCTTCAAATTTATTTCTTTTTTTGTTTTGCTGGCATTTGCGTTGCCCCTCTGCAGTTCTTGACTTGCGCATTCCTACATTTTGTCTTTTTTTACATAGTTTTCCATTCTCTTATCTTGGCATCCAGTTCTCTAAAAATAACCCTTTTATCGAGACCATTGTGTCTATTTATGTCACAGAAAGCAGCCCAACAATGTGTCTCACACTTACTAATTTCTTTTGCTTTTTATTAGTTTCTTCCTGGTATTTTTTTTTTTTGTTGAACTTTTGCAATCTAAACTCTGCACATTGTTGTCTGTGAGCTGTAAATGACACAGCAAAAGAGAGGAAAAAAAAGAAAGATCTATGTTTATGTGATTTGGAAGCTTTCGTATGTGACACTGGGTGGATCCTCAGGCTGTGGGAGATACGCTGTCTGCACTTGAACAGACTTTTCCCCCTGGCTGATTACCCCACAGTCATAAACGGAAACCCAGAGCGGGATACCAATGCACAGACAGACACAGACGGAAGCCTACAAACTTGACGACACACTACTGGCCCCCACACGCCCAAGAAAAGGCCGGTCTTGCATAAACACTAAGATTGTTCATTGTTTTCCTTATTTTTCCAGCCGGCCTTGTCGTCACTCAGGGTTTTCTTCCACTTGTCTGTCAGTTTGGTTATTTTCAGAAACTTTCTGCTGAAATGGGTGTTTGTGGCCTCAACTTTGTTGAACACGCTAAATATATAATTTTTTTCATAGAGTTAAAAATAAGACAAAAAAAGGGGGAAGCAGAGGAAAATGAGGATGTGCAGGAATAGCAACAAATGTCTGAACATTGCTTAGAATTAGTGATACAAGATGCCATCTAGGTTTGCATGCAAGGAAGCACAAATAGGACGCTTTAAGTGATACAAGCTGCCGCCTTCATTAATTTAAACTTTTTAAAGGATTTCTCTAATCTGCATGTAAGAACCAAAGCGACGCTCAACATATGTTTTGATGAGGGAATAACATTGTAACATGACATAAAGCTCTGTTCACAGTCATAAACTTCATGTTATTTAACTGAGATTTTATGTTGGGGACAAGTGAAATGCTTAAGTGAAAGAAAAATGGCACAAGTTCTTCAACATGAAGCAATTGAAAATCTAAAATGTGTGGCTCTGACACCACTAAATAAAATCCAGCACAACAGATTGCATTTAGAAGTAACTTATTTATTTGACAGAGGTCAACCACGTGTAATTTAATTTCAGTATGTATGTTATGAGAAGTCCTCAGATGTTTGTTCAGATTAATAAGGTGAGAAAAAGCATCGTGAAGACCAATCAACACAACTGATAAGTAGGAAGAAAGTTGTGGAGAAGTGTAAGTGTTAGGTTCTAAAAAGAGCGGCAAGATTACAGCTCTTAAGCTCACAAGACATTTTTTTTATGCTGCTACTGAACATGTAGGAAGAAGGTACTTTGGTCAGATGGGACCAGAATGTTTCCATGCAACATGATAACCTAATTAGTTAAAGGAAAAGACTTTGAAGATCTGTATCAACATTTCCTTCCTTCTTGGTTACAACATTAAAATAACTGCCATTGTATAATTTTTTTTGCCAAACTCTAGAGGTGTTGTAAGATTGCTATTTAGAAATAGTAACCAACTCTCAGCACTTCTGATACAACACTGCTTTTTTGACATACATGGTAGTCCTCTCTCTCTTTCTGTCTTTCAGCCAATGGAGCTGAGAAATGAATTATGGGCCTCTTTACGAGCTCCGTTTTTATTGAGGTAGGAGGCCAGTTCCTGTAGACGTTTCAATAGAGATTTATCATCTGTAAATTGATCAGCTTTTATCTTCCACACATTCTTTCCAGGTGCAAACACAGGGTGAGTCAGTATTTGTTAACAGGGTCAGCCAGAGTTTCCATGGTGATAATAGGATAGTTTACTTTAATATTTGTATTATATAACTGAACACGTTCGTGTATTAAAATTTAACGTTAAGCAGTGTGACCACCAAGAGGAGTACGCGAGGATACATTTTTTAACTTTTTTTTGCTGCAAAGGGCAACATTTCATAAACTACACAACAGCTTCGAGAAAGAGGATTAGATTTACAGAAAATGAATTTGTTTACACTCACTGTAGGTGAAAGAAAGTCAGTGTTTTTCTGGCTTAAAAAGGATGTCAATGTTTTGCGGAAATAATTTTGGCAAATACGACAGAGTTGCTCATGAGGGTACATCCTGACCAATGTTTACTGTAAACTTTCAGACTTGCACATGTTTACCTCTCAGACTGACGAGGTGACAAACGGAATGAAATCAGCTTCCTCTTAGCTCATGACACACCAGTTTCTGGACAGGAAGAGGTAAGTACCTGCAGATTTCTTGATTATGTTCCTGTGCATGAGTAACTGCGTTGAGGTTTAAAATATTACAACTCTGAACTCTCACACCATCCGTCTCAAATGGTGCAAGAGTCCAGTCTGCCAAAAAAACAAACATTCAAAGCTGATTCACTGTGCCACCTTCTGACCTATATTACTCGGATAAATGACATCTGGGAATGGACAACACATTGACCACTTCCTTTCTTTATTTGAAGCACTGCGGTCAGATCACCATCTTGATTTTCTTTTCAGCGATGATGTCTGTAGCTATTGTGGCTTTCTTCTTTTAATTCTTTCGTATTTTAATGTCAAAAGTCCCCCCACTGACACATTTCTACCTCCGCGGCAAATATTTCTCACAGCTTTCTTTTTGTCCAATTTGGCCGAGTGTGTGTGGGCGCTCTCGGCTGTGTCACAGCATTCCTCCCAGACCGGGTCCTGCAACGATGCCCTCAAAGCAGCGCCGAAAAGAAAAGAGCTGAAGACTGAAAGCGGCCAAAGTGATAAAATGGAGCGACGTCAGGGGAGCGAGGGTGGCCCTGTGAGGTCACCCCTTCCAGTGATGGCATGGGGAATGTGGCATACCACCCCCACAAGGTGCTGCAGGAAAATTCAGACCTATAAAAGCACACAAACATGACACGGTGAGTGTTTATAGTCTCTCTGAGTTAATAGCAGAGTGCGGTTTGAGAGGATGTGGCCTCGCCAGCTCACGAGTAAACATTGGATCTTCAGGTCGTCCTCGATAAACAGCAAGAAGCTGAAACAACAGTGTTTGAAGTTCACGAGGAAACGCGTTGAGAGGATGAAAGGGAAGCGAAGAGGCGGGGAGGGGGGGGGGGGGGGGTAAGGAAGATGCTTCAGATTTTTCTCCGCTGGGTCATTTTCAGATGATGTTTGTGTGAGAGTCCTTTCAAATAAATAAGTGGGGAAAATGAGAGACGTGCAGCAAAACAAAACCACGCTGAGAATGCCACAGTGGTGAGCGTTTTACATTTTCACATTACTGTCTTGGGTTTGGTCACACCTGACGGAAATTAGGCTGTGATGAGACTACCTCAGCTTTATATCTGTTCTCACCAAACATACTTCCTTCTTGCTCCTGGATTACAAAAAATAAATAAAGTGAATAAATAAAAGCTATTTTCCCACCTCCATGTTTATGAGCCGGGCCTGGTTCTAAAACATGTCTTGGTTTTTTTTTATGACCTGCTTTGTTTCTATGGAATGCTTATAAAACCTCACAACAAGTTTACTATACTCTGAAGTATGCGCCCGCTTCATCTGCTGACACGGAAGCTCTTACTAAGCTGCATCGCTATTTACCATTTCAACGGGAGACATTTGGGCACCTGGCCTTTTAAAGACAGATAAAAATGATTTGCAGTGGTCGATCACTCGTGCATTTGGAAGCAGTTATGGAGGAGCTTTAGAGACCAGGCAGTGGAAGAAATGTAATGGACACCATTAAGCAGCAGCATCAGAGGTGAAGTAACGCTCCCCATTAGTGTTTCGTGACTTATAGATTTAAAAGCGTTTTTTGATGCGCCGCTTAGAAGAATGAGAAATAAATAAGTAGAAAGTGTGTGGGTTTTGTTTACTCAAGAAACGAAAGTCTTTTTCCTTTAACTACTCGAGCTGGGCCGGGCAGAAAAGCTTGTTCTTCAAATGGTTGACGGGGAAAAGAGAAATTTCGTTTTGCTGCCCATCAATCCCACTGCTTTTACGCCTAAAACCATCCACTCTAAAGACAGATTTGGACCTTTGGTTTGTTTTCTGTAATTAGCTGCTGGAAAGTCTCTTTCTCAAAAAATGTTTGTTAAGAGATGAGGTTGTTCCAGTCACAGCATTCATTTGATGCTAAAAAAGAGGAGGCAACAAAAACATCTTAAAATCCAGTTAAATTCAGTTCATAATAAAAATGCGAAAATAGTAATAGAAATTAAACAGCATAATAGTGAAATGGCTATGCTACTTATGTTTTTTTTTTCTTAGCGTATGCTGTTGGAATATATCTGTTAAAATAAATAATCCTTTTTTTATTTAAAATGAAGTCTGTTTAGATCTCTTGTTGGTATGTATCAATCAATAAATCAATCAGTCAAGTTTATTACCATACCACATTTCAACAACAAGGCATTTCAAAGTGCTTTACATCATGAAAACATAAAAACATCAAATTGTCACCAATTGTGAAAACCAGTATCAGGCACTTCATTTTGTATCATAGTGTCATTATCAAAACCATCAATACACATCAAGGTGCAATCAGAGGAGTAATTCTAAGCCGGCGGGGTTTTAGTCTAGATGTAAAGGAAGTCAGTGTTTCAGCTATTTTGCAGGTTTCTGGAAGTTTGTTCCAGATGTGTGATGAATTAGAAGCTGAATGCTGCTTCTCTGTGGTTGGTTCTGGTTCTGGGGATGCAGAGCAGAACCAGAACCAGAAGAGCTGAGGAGTCTGGAAAATTGACACTACAACAAATCTTTGATGTATTTTGGTAGTAAGCCATCCAGTGATTTATAAACTAACAACAGTATTTCAAAGTCTATTTTCTGAGCTGCAGGGAGCCAGTGTAAAGACTTTATAACTGGGTTTTAGTGGTTTTAGTGAGAACGCAGAGTTCTGGAACAGCTGCAGCTGTCTCATTTGCTAGACAGACCTATGAAGACGATTTTGCAAGAACCTCAATGATTCTCTAGATCTTTCTGGGACATTAGTCCTTTAATCCTGAAAATGTTCTTCATGCGATAGAAGGCTGACTTTGTGGCTGTCTATATGTGTCTCTTAAGGTTCAGGACTGAGTCCATCAGTAAACCCAGACTTCAGTTCCTGGCTGTAATAACAGATGTGCTTCATAAAGCACCTCAAGTCTCTCCGTGTTCCAATTAAGTCGGCAGGAAAGCACAAGATGGAGCTGAGGCGTGTGGTGGTGGTTGTGCACCAATCGGAGGAAGGGCAGCAGGCGAAGTGTGCCAAGTGTAGCCTGGAGCCACCTTCTGCTGTCTATATTGAGTCAAAGCGTGCTTTACAAAAGCAGGTCTGACTCACAGACATGATACTGTGTTACAACAATTTGTGTTCTCTCTTCACCGAGGTCCCGGTAGAGCCAGCTGGAGGAACCTGAGTAAACCTATAAAAAGGCAACAGCGCTCAGGTGACTTCAAAGCTCCGTTAACAAAGGTACCACTTAGCACTGATGGAATGTTTCTCTTCCAAAGAAAAGCTTTCATGAGCTTTCAGGCTGAAGATGACAGAGAAACGTTTGATCGCTGCTTAAACGTTGGATGCTGACTGAAACAAAGGTCAGAACAGGAGTCTGTTGTCCGTATGCTGAGATTTACAAAGACCTGATCTCAAGGTTGCCACAAAATTTCCATACAAAATCCCCTACCTTTCCTGTGTCAGTTTTCTTTTTTTTTCTTTTTTCCCCCCACTTTCTTTTTATAACATACTTGACATTCCCGGATAAAAATCTACACCTTGTTTCATTTTTAGCTAAGTAAAAAATGGAGGATATTAAGTTATCTGAGATAAATGGAGATCTTTGAAATCATACGGGTCCAGTTTGAAACTTAGAACTTTTCCATTTTTAATGAGTCAGTATTCATCTAAGAAGCAAAAATAATCATTCATTTGACTCAAGATTTGATGAGGCAAAGGAAAAATGCTCTTAGCATATAAATCAAACTACATGTGGAAAACTTTTTTCCTCCCCCCAACACAGATAAAAAAAATAAAAAAAACTGAATAAGACATAAATACGGAAGAGGATTAGGGCCACCGAAAAAAAAAAAAAGAATTCTGACTTTAAAGTCAGAATTCTGAGATTAAAGTCAGAATTCTTTTTTTATTTTTTCGGTGGCCCTAATCCTCTTCCGTACATAAAGCCTTTTAGAAATCAATGTTTTTTTTTCTGCACGCTCATTTTCTTTTTTCTATTACTATCCAGATGTGGAAAAAAATTATTCAATGCTTTTCCATACTTTTCAAGACTCTGAACTCTGTGATCTCCCTCTGCAGCACCTGGTTAGTGTGGAAGGAACCGTTCACATGCACTCCCAGAGGAAACCACTGACATTTAGTTTTTTTAAAGGTTGGAATGTTTAGGCAGTTTCACATCATTCCCGTATGCAAGAGCAGGAGGATCCGTAAATTATCCAGATGGTTTCCAGCCTTGTCATTGCAAATGTATGTCAAAAATGACAGATATTCGCAACACTGAACCGTGAACCCTGGTCTAGCTAGCAAACAGCGTGTGTTGTTACACAACCGGAGAGAGAGAGAGAGAGAGAGAGAGAGTGAAGATGATGCAAGGCTGTGACATTTTGGCTTTTATTGACTTTGCAATAAAACTAATCTGATGCAAACCTGTGAAACTGAAAATGTTCAATAATGCTTCCTGCTTTCTGAAACAGAGTGATGCAAATATCTGCCAAATATGGTGTATTACACTTTTAACTGTTGAATATTGCAACATGATTATAGTACAGGCATTTAGTTAAAATATTTGGAGACCCACACAGAGATGTGGACATGATGCTTATGCTCCCTTTAAAACAAATTCAATTTTACAAAACAGTCTTTCACTTTAGAATAAAACTGTTTTAAACACAAATTTAGAATAGTTAACTTTCTAAGTCAAAAATCCTTCTGAAGATTCGCAGTAAATCCCTTGCATTTTATTGTCTAAAGCGAATGGAGGTCGTACAATTGTGAATGGCATATTCATGCTGACTAGCAGGTCAAAGCGCTGATTTGACTCTGACAGCTGGTGCATAAAGCTGTCTTCGCCTCGTGTTTTATAAGGTTTCCGTTTAGGGTTGGGCCCAGCTGAGCAGGATGGCCCAGTGCTACAGGTAACCTAAACAAATCAAAACCTGTTCGAAAACCATTTATCATCTATACCTAGGAAAATGAGAGGAAAAATAGTCACAATAAGAAGCATGGACAAAGCTACAATAGCAGCAAAAGTATTCATAAACTTTAGACTTTCACACTTTGCCACTAGCCTTTGTCCATTTTCTTGGAAGTCGACATATTTCAACAAAAGGTAACCCACAATAGGAGGTGAATAGAAATTCTGTGAAATTGTTTGGCATTCTTTTAAATTCAACCTGCTTTACACCGACATCATGAAATAAAATCAGAGCAACTGAATTAGAGCGTAGTGTGTGAATTTAAACTAAATCCTGCAGCTCTGTGAAGACCTCAGTGATCTGTGGTTGTGCCGAAATGGACACAACAAACATGGGGAAGAGATCGGTCCGGTCAGATGAGACCAACATTTACATTTTCAGACTTCCGGCAGTGGACAGACAAAAAAAAAAAAGGTGAAGATCGTGACTTTAAATTGCCATGCGAGAGAAAACATGCATTGTTTTACTGTTTACTTTTGTGCATTTGTATTTAGCTCCAAAAGTCAATGTTTGTGGAACCTTCTTTTGCTGCAACCATTTTTTTTTTTAGGGATGTTGGGAGTTGTAGGCTTTGTCGGCTAACATCAGTGACTTGAATTTGATGCTAGCAGCAAACGGTAGCCAGTTGAGCTTAATACCCTAAGGGAATAAATGACATGTATTTTATTTAGGGTTTCCATTTGACTAATATCCACTATCTTTGTGGGTTCTTCATACAGGTTCCCATTGAAAGTTGTAGTAGTGTAACGAAATGTGAAAAAAACATCACCGGTTCTGCTCAGCAGACTACAGTCATTTTCATCATTCCCAATATTTTGATATAAATTCTGGTCAATGATTTACACAGACTCTGTCTCTCTTTACAATATCATGCGTACCGGCTGCTTTTATGACCTTACTGTTATCTGATCTCCGGTCAATTGTCTAAGTTGATGGTAGCAACACGATTTCCTCATGGTTTCTACGCTTGGAAGTTGAGTTTCGGGTCACGCAAGCCTCCCACCCTTTCAGTCACTTTAATTGAAAAGGATAATAGGCAGTTTGTGTTTGCTGTGCATGGGTGGGCCATTTTGAGAAGATGTGCCCTGCATAAAGGAGTCATTGTTAAACTGTGTCCCAGTCGTTTATCTTTGATCAGCACGTAGTCTCAGGACGAAGTGGCCTCCATACAGTCACCGTCTACCCAGCAGCTCCATACAGAGGCACACACCCATCATGAAATGCAGCGTCACACTCTCTGGCTTTATCTCAGGTTTCTCTGTAACAGGATCTGTCTGTTTACTGCTTTTGGGGAAAAGGTGAGCAGCACAAAAGTAGACATCCATAAGGAAGCCTCTGCTGACCTTTCAACAATACTCCTTTTGAAACTAAAGTTCTAGGAGGACCAGGGGATATGTGTGTGTGTTTATGCATGTTTTTTTTTTTTTTGTGGTCTAATAGGGGGAACCGACAAGACACTTTTTTGAACAACCTCAGCAATTTCCTGGTGGATTTTTCCAGCAATCAGCTGGTTTTATTTACTCCTTCACAAACTTATTATAGAATGGTGTGTGTGTGTGTGGGTGCGTGTGTGTTCTGATGAACGTTGCATGCATTTGAAAGGAAAAATGAGGAAAAAAGCATAAAGTCTGAGGTCTGTCTGCCTCAGTTTCCCTGACGAAGCGTTGCCTGCCGTGATGAAAGGCCTTGTTTATTTTTCTGTCACGTACCGCACTCCCGTCCTACAGGGAGGGAATATGCAGACGGCCCTCAGCTGCGCCTCATGGATTATGTGAAATATGCAGAGGATGTGTGGGAGACAGACACATTCAGTCTGATACTAGAAATAAAACCAATCTGAGCAGACAGGCAGTCTGATGACACTGCTGACACACAGCATCTGAGCAGCAACATGACTTTCCTGCGAATGAGTGACAGTTCAGTCAAATCTCAGATCACATCAGGACTTGTGTTTGTCTATCCGGACATGTAAACTTTTGTGGCTTTGGCGTGGTAGGTGGAACAAGAGCTCTTTCGAGAACACTCCTACGATGGAGTGAAAAGGTAGTTTGATCTTTTGTCGTACATCTACAACCCAGCAGCCAGGTGCTTCACCGCTTTGCAAGCTGAATATAAGAAGAGTTAAACTGTTGCTGCCTAAATTGTAAGCAGCATTGATTTAGGAATCAAATCTGCCCCCCAAAGAACGCAACAATACGGCCAAAACAAAGATCCAGTCCCGACCGTCTATTTTTGGGTTCACTGACAACAAATGCTCTTCTATAGCAAGGTGAAATAAAATGTTACAAGGATTAACTCCACAAAACGTTGGGCGCCCTTTGGGTGCTTTTACAATACTTTGACATCTTCTCACTTTTCTATGCAAATACCTAACATCAGTTCAGGGGAAAAAGGCAAATTTAAGGGATGAGCATGCAAACTGAGGAGGAACACACGTGGCGAAATGCAGGAGAAAGGAACTAGTGTAGACCAAAGGAACAAATGCAGACAATTCAACAAATAACAAGGGGACGGAAAGACACCGTAAAGGAAGCAACTGTCCTCCAAAGCAAACAAATATGTAAACGGACAAGACAGTGCCTTTGGAAAAAATGGTACCAAATATATACTACTGGTAATGGAGAGAAAAATAACACTATTCGTCGACACAAACACTAAAATGAATTCCAACTGTGAAGCACAGTGGAGGAAGCATCAGCTTAGGGTCTTTCTGTGATGAATTTGAATATTCTGTCTGTCTGTGTCGCCTCTCTTCCATTTTGCTCATGTCTTTTTAGATTGCACATCTTTGATTACTGAATAGATTTCAAGTAAACACCCCTTGAGACATGTCATCACTTCCTGTCTTACAGCAGATAAGAGCGGAATGAAATAGTTTGTTCCCCTCAACTCTTTCATTTCCTTTTTTTGTAGTTCATTCAGGGATAAAGTACGGATTCTTCTTTTGTGCAACGCCACAGAAAAAAAAACAGCACACCACTGGAGTAAAATCACAGTAAACTGCCTGGTCATTGCTTGTCTTCATTTCCACACATTCTTGGCTTGCTTGAAGTTTTTATTTAGGGAATGTTGTTTACATGCTCACCATTTAATCAGTGTTTATAACCTGCTTAAAAACTTCCTGTTTGCTATCTGTGCTGCATTCACTGACTAAAGGAAATGTTCGTCTTAATTGTACGGAAAATAATAATAATAAAAAAAATCAACAGCAAGTGGTTGGATTTCTGAATTAGAAAGTTACACATTAGATATTCTACTGATAGAGCATATCTTTTAATAAAAGCAATTTGTATGTAAGAAAAACATTTTCATTTCCCAGGAAGGCAAAATATGCCAGCAAAAGAGTTTCATGATCCCATTTCTGAGTTAGAGTGGATGCAGCACGCACTGATGTCAGCAAATCAAGAATCGACTTTTCTCTTGGTAAACATCATTGCAGTTCTCTATTGTGCAGTTTTGCAACAGAACTTCTGTTTCTGAGCGGAAGGATGAGAGTGCATCGTAAAGGACGATAACTGAAGGAGGAAGAGAGGAAAACAGAAAGCCTCCATGATTTCGAAACTGTCTCCAATCTGGGCATTATGCTGCAGAGCTGCCCAATGAAAGACAAAAAAACAGTTGAGGGCTATATTATTATATTATTTAATTTTTTTAAAGTCTCTGCCCTGAGTTTGCTGGAAAGAAAACGGGGACCGTTCTAGAGATTAATCTTATTTGTTATTCATTCATTACCAAAACAACAAACCTGAGATTTGTTATTGTGTTAGTTCCAAGACAGTTTCTACCTTATGATACGAGTCTCCTGCGACAGACTGGCGGCTTGTCCAGGGTGAACCCCGCCTCTCGCCCGAAACGTTAGCTGGAGATAGGCACCAGCAACCCTCCCGACCCCACTAAGGGACAAGGGTGCAAGAAAATGGATGGATGGATGGATGGATGGATGGATGGATGGATGGATGGATGGATGGATGGATGGATGGATGGATGGATGCGAGTCACTGGTGTTGAAGTGCCTTGCAAAATCGTTTTTTTCTACCAGACCTTTCCCACATGTTGCAACAGTGTATCTTGTTGGTATTTGTGCGTGAATCTAACACACACAAGGATGTGAGTATGAAGTGGAAGGAAATGTTGCAAGATTTTCAAAGTTTAAAAAGTGTTTCTTGTATTTGTATTCAACTGCACTCAACTGCTTTCTGAAATCTCTTATTTAGAAAAAAAAAGGATTCACTTATTTTAATTTAATCTCAGCATAAATACATCTGTTTTGCCAAGACATCAGATGTATGAAAGCATTAAAATAGTTCCAAATCTACTAGTTTCGCTTGTCCAGCTAAAGTGACGAGCTGGAGGTGGGATCCCCGGCTCCCCTGTGGCTCAAACACACCCCCAGCCAGTCTTGTCTGCATCGTCAAGGAGGTGGAGCATGAGTGTGTGTGGCAGGACCCCATAGATGGTAAACTATGCATAAAGGAGAGCATAATGCAGACGAGCAACCAGGGTTTGCTCGTCTGCAGGTTTCATGCCAGCTCCTAAAGAGCTGCGGAGCTGCAGAAATGCACAACTCAGGCTGCTGATTAGTTGTCACTTGCAGAACAACTATTTTAAATCAAGACAACAATGAACCTTATGCAAGAGTAACAGGGACAAAGCCATCGTTGAAGGTAAGCGGTGAGAAGTCTAGTTTGTGGTTTTCTATGAGTCACATCAAGGAAACAGCAAAAACATGATAGAATTTGCTCTGGACAGATGAAACCAAAACTGACAGATGTCACAGGAAGTTAACCGCTATTAACATGCCCTTTCTACAACATAGCGGTGGCAGCATCATGCTTTGAGAAAGCACTTCTGTAAAAAAAAAAAAGAAAGACCATGATGTTAAAAAAGGAGTGAGATGTTAGAAAAGAAGTTTGCTGTCCAGCAGGAGAACGACCCCGAGCATTCAGCCAGAGCTGCAATAGATATAAATCAAAGAGTGTGGTAAAATAGTCAAGAAACATGCTAATAGACATTCATACTCACAGGTGCTACACGTCCATTTCCACTGCATTTGAGCTATTGTGAAGTGTGCAAAACCTTTTCCCTCTGGTTGTGCAAAGATGTTGGAATCATAATAATTCAATGTCCTACCTTCAAAGAAAGGTAGATGAATAACACATGACACAGTTTCTAGATTTTCATTCCAATAAATGTTGACAATCATGTAGTTGTTTTTAATCTTCTGCTTCACATTCATATTCTACTGTGTGTTTGTCTATCACATAACATCCCTGTAAAACATAGTGAAATTGTGATTGTAACATAAAAAAAATACACTAAAAAAGTTGGATGAGTGTGAAAATGTCTGCAGGCTCTGTCTCTGTTACATTTACAAACCAGCAGGTTTCAAACTCATCATCCTCTTAGGATAAAGATTACCCTGCAACCCTAACCCTCCTGGTCATGAATATATGTGAATAATGGATGTGATGCTGTAAAACATCCGATTTCTGCAGCGAAGCATTTGAATGTTATTCCAAACCGAGAGGCTGTTTCACAAAATACTCAGCAGTGAAACTGGAACCAATTCACTGATGTGAAAGATAACAAATGTGAAAACACTGAAGTTATGAGTGTCAAGTGGTTTACACCTTAAACTCAGAATAAGATCTTTTTGAGTGGACATACATAACTTTTAAAAAAAAAATTAAAATAGCTACAAGTTAAATCTAGATTCGTTTTTGCCCTTTCACATGGAAATGTTGACTAAATCTGAGAAATCACAGGCGTCAGATTTGCTTCTTTCCTAACCATGGCCGTAAGGGACTTGAGAAACAGTGGTCTTATCACATAGCGGATGTAAAGAGAAGAAAATGTACCTGCCAGGTAAAGGTGTGCTGTCAAAATGTCGACACCGCTCTCCGCCTGGACATGTACCTGAGCCGATTATGACATCATGCCGAGTGATTACACTCAGGAATGCGATGCAGGCTTTCCCGACTTGCCAGAAGCTGCTTGTGGTACTTTTCCAAAAGAAAAGTGGAGTGCTTTTCCAAAATAACAAACTTAATACTGATCTATTTTTACGTCTCGGTTGGTTTTGTGGTGGAACCTTGTACTTCTTTTTCCCCTTTTGGTTTTGTTGTGAGATCGTGTGGCTTCATCAATATTGCACAAACCTTACACACCTCACAGGTTACAGCTCTCAGTGCTTGCATGATTTATGGCACCGCTCTCTCTCCGTGCCACTGCATCTGCAGTCTATGTGCGCAGCACAGAGGTCATTAAACTCCGAGTGAGGAGTCTAGTGCGTACGTGATCTCGGTTTACTGCCTTGGCTATTTGTTGTCTTGGACTTGTATCCAGGAAACACAGAAAATCAGGTGTTCACCAAGGATCCTACATTGTTTGATATCTAAGTGTTCATAATCCACAGGAGCACGTAAACATTTTTTGTTTTTTAAAATTATGAATAGAAAATTTACATAAAATCTAGAGAGATTTCTACCAAAATCAGGCTTCAACACACAATTAGCTAAAAGCAACTGTAAGATGTACGATGCGCACAACCCACAAAAGGTTAGGGATATTTGATTTCCTGTGTGATTTCCTCATCTCAAGCAACGTAATGAAACAAAAGTCAACAGCAGTGGTGGATATGCCACAACAAAACAATATCAGTGACTCAATAATGTGTCATGTGCCCTCGAGCATCAATTACAGCTCGCCAACGATGCCCCATGCTGCTCACAAGTTGACTTATTGTCTGCTGAGGCAGAGCGTCCCACTTTTCTTGAAGTGTGGCCCTCAGGGCGTTGGTGTTCTGGGGTGCAAAGTTACAAGCCTCAGCTGAACTCTGGAAGTTTTCAATGGGATTCAAGTCGCCACTCCGTTTGAGGTCTCCAGCAGCCATCCCCTAACGACACAACATTGATGAGCCGGAGCATTTCTGTTTGTGAAGATGAAATTACAACGCAGACCATGTTGTTGTAAATGGTTTAGAATGGTTTTTATGGGCTCAGACAGCAACCTTTACATTTTTGCACCTGCCTGAGACATTAATACTTTTCGAGTATTAATGTCTGCAGACAAAGTTTGGTGGGCTCTCTGTGACCGTTACTTAAAAGCGAAATAGAAAATCCAGGGAGGGAGTGGGGACCCCGGTGGGTGAGACGTGATGAATACTGAAGTCCCCCAGGTGGTCTGCAGCGTTGTATGAAAGGTATGCGTGTGTGTGTGTGTGTGAAAACAAATGATCCGCAACCACAGGGTGGAAGGTTGACTGTTCAGCTTGTTACCTTTGAGCAAAAGCACAAAGTAAAAAGGCAAAGGTACGGGAATTAAAAATAGTATATATCGCAGTGAGTATGCATTGCCAGCATTCTGCCCATCCTTCCTCTCGATATAGCAGCTGACAACCCCTGCACCCTCAACTCCATGACAAGGATCTTCAGATCAACATGACCTCATCATTTAAGAAGCTCTTGTGTCCACATGATTGGGGTGACGGTTGGGTAGCCAGGGGTGTTCATTTACAATTTTGCATGATGTCATTAAACTAGTCATAGACACAATCTTTTCGTGGCTCATTATTAACACCCATCTGTCTAAGAACAGTTTTTTTATTCAGAGGTAAGTGAAAATGATACTTTATGACTTTCATCGACCCGAGAGCTTGCTTGAACGCACAGCTTTTTAATACGTGGCTTGCTGTCAGTCCTTATTATTTGTTGGATGTGGAAGTGTTTATGGGTTAGTGTTATTTATACCCCAAAGGGAGTGAGATGGGGAGATTTGGGAGGCTGCTAGTGTTTCAGAGCTCACAGGCAAATATCCCTACATGGAGAGTTTCATTGAACAAGTTATGAACTGGACCGTCTTAACTAAAAATGCAACCCCAGTGCACCATGGCCATCAGTGCAACCTGCAGAATCCTTAGCAAGGGTAAGCACACACGGACATATTCGGCGGCTGGCTCTCGCTGCAGATGTTGGACAAAATCTAGGGGCTGAATATAAAGCAAACTTGTGACTGGAGTGTCAAGAGTTTGCTATGAACATGCTGTAGGTCCCCAGAGAGGCCATTAAACTCAACATAGAGTGGATGACAACAACTGTCAACCACCTCAACAATGTGGTAAACAAAGTACCTATCCTTGGACTAGCATACTAAGACGAAAGTTCAATCAGCAGCAAATTCAGCATCGTTTGGCTGTTCATTGAAATGAAGCAAAAACAAAGAGCAGTTCTTTAGATTTTCTTTGACCAAGTAAATGCATTGCAAGAATATTAGCTCTAAATATGCACAAAAGGTATGGCTGAGTTAAGCAGAGCTGTTGCAGGCAGCTAGTTCTAGAAGATATTAAATGTGCAAAAATGCTTCTTTTTTTTCTGCAAAATTGATTAGATGCATGCACGCTTTGGTTTGCTGAACCCAATACGCAACACCACAGTCTTGAGCAGTGATGCAACATGTCTGTTTATCTGCCACTCCCTGACCTTGTCCATCTGTCTGTCTGCTTGAACTTGCTCGTCTGGTCAGCTATTTGCAGAAACGGACTGTCTATGTCACTTGTATTGACAGTTGACATGATGTCATTCAGGTGTAGGGTGCCAATACAGAAAGCCCAGGAGTCACCATCAGCTGTTTCTTTTCCCTCTCTTTCTATTCTGTTGCTGGACAAACTGGACAACTGCGCGACCTGCATGACTTGTTTTGAGTCTCTGCTGTTTTGAAAAAAATCAGTGCACAAAGACACACTTTACAGTACTTTGCAAAAGCATTTATACCCTCTGAACATTTTTACTGTCTTCAGTGTATTTTTTGGTGGGAATTTATGTGATAAACTAACTCAAACATATGGAAGCAATAGGTAACCAGCCCCCTCTAGTCTGTTACCCTTAGATAAAATTCAATACAACCAATTCTCTTTTTAACTAGCATCCAAAATGCTATTCAGGATGTTAACCCTGCAAATCACCCTGAACACAGCATCCCTGGTCCCCAAAGTGAAGCATGGCAATGGCACCATTATGCAGAGGGAAGTCAGTTTTACATAAATGGTCTATGGACGATTATTTTACAATATTTTACAAATCGCATTTTTTCTGCATGTGTCTCGCATCTTTTCCCTGTACATGCCCGGGTTCGGTTCAGGTCCTCCGTCTTCCTCCCACACTTGAAAAACATGCAGGTGAGGTCAGTTAGTCTCTCCCAGGTGGAAGTGAGTGTGTTCATGCACAGTTGTTTGTCCCGTGTGTCTCTGTGTTGCAAAATTGTGTTGGGTTTTAAATAGGCAACCCCTGAGACCGGTCTGTGGTGACGGATGGGCTACACGTTCCCTTCCTCGCGCTCTGGCTGTCTGTGTGCTTTCACACCAGCGTGATGGATACCCATCCTTCTGTAAATATAGCCTTACCCCAGCTAGTTAGCATGGCTGGCATGTTCCAGGGCTGTGGTCACTAGCTAAATATACGTCCAAAAATAAATACTTCCAGATTTGATTCTCAATGGTTGTTTAGACTGGCCCGTTGCATAAATCCCAAAGAAAACGAGCAAAAAGAACAATTCAGAAAGAGGCAAAATCCGTGGTCCAATGCTCCAAAACCACAGAGCGATGCATTTTTAGAGACCGTTGGAGGGTTCTGTAAAAGCCGACTGAAGCTTTGCCCGGTGCTGTGGTGACTGTGGCAGCGAGTCACTGCTGCGGTCACAAGTCATTACCATGGTTTCCATCCAAACTCAACGTTTGCCCTTCAAATGCACTGATGCTGCGGCGTGGATGCTGTGGGCCTGCAAACGAAGACGGCCACCATGCAGCGAACCACACGCGGTGACGCACATCCGGAGGCCGTGATGTTTGTTTGTCACTTAAGTTTTCAATCAGGTATGATGCACTGAACAGAAAGGGACAACCACTCCCCTCACAAAGCTGTCCCATGATGCCGAAGCAATTACGACAAAAACAACTAAATGTAACAGATGACTTTAGAAAATGTATTAAGTTTTATCATTTATCCAAATGCTTGTCATAAACTTTGACGTGTCCTACTGAAATTTTTACAGGATAGAGCTTCTGCTATTATAGCTGCACATTTTTTTCCTGTGGTTTCTCTATCAGCTTTGTAAATTTAGAAACTGGCGGGTTTATTTGCCCGTTTGTCTCTGTTAAATAGTTCAAGCTCACTCAGGTTGGATGGAAGTCGTCTGTGTGAGGAGCAATTTTCAAGCTTTCCACTTACTTTCAAATTGATCCATGTCTGTACTTTTGACTGGAAAATACTGTGATCTAGCCAATTTTAATGCAAAAATTGAAAGCGTGGGATATTGCTTACCACGAAGCCTTGCCTTAAAACTCTCTCACAACTTTACATTTGACCTGTTTGATGCTTTCGTTGGTGTTCACGATGCCGTTTGTTCACCATTACTAACCTCTAACAATCACAGGTTTTCTATATTTACAAATTAGGTGACATCTGCTGGCAGCTGAACGATTAGACTGCTGGAAAACAGCAAAGGGAAACTTTGTTATGACTAAAAACAAGACAAGTTCACACAGGCATAGAGAGATTGAAGGGGGGGGAAAAAAGAACCCGTATAAATAGAAAACAAACCTAGAAGCGCAGAATAAACCAAACCTGAATGCCAAATTAATTTCACTTCAGTTTATTTAAATAAAATAAAATCATAAATAGAAAATAAAATAAAATAAAGAAAAGTATAAGGAGAAAAACAGCCGCCATCATCTGAAACTTGTTTCTTGATGAAGCCAATTAATGTGTCACACACACACACGGGGGTGTGCAGTAATTGTCTCTTAATGGACTGACGAAGGCGTTGATGTGATGGATAAAGTTTTCTCAGCGGTGCTGTGTGAAATCTGCCAGAACTAAAAACCGATGTATCACATTTGCCCGCTGTCAGCAGTTGATCATAATCACCTCAACAACAGCTGTTTCTGTATTGTAAAGTAATCTGACGACCTGTCGACACAGATTCCCGTCAAGTCAAACTGCAGTTGCTGCATTGCATTCGCGCGGCCTTGGACTCTGTGCCTCCATCGGCTCTGTGTGAGCTGTTTGTCTGGAAGCACGCCATTGCGGTATTGGGGAAGTAACTTCAATCTAACAGGCCAGGACAACGGATTCTTTGAGATTGGTTCGGAGGAAGCTTATCAGAGCGCTGCCTGTGTGACCACACTGGAATCTGCCACTGTGAGACTATTCTCCGCACAACAATAGAGGGCCTTCTATGTCTGCTAGCTCAGGCTGACACTCAGAGCTATAATCATCCAAGCATGCCTTCTGTGATTCACCCTTTTGGTTTTCTACTAAGGTTATACATTAATCATTAGGAATAGCTGATGGGGCCTCTCTTCCTACGTCAGCTCAGTGGTTCATTTTGTGCCTGGTTTTGGCCGTATGTTTTCATCATTATCCTGTGGAGTGACTCGTTAACAACTCAGCTTTGGTCCATTGATAAAGTCCAGCAGATTTGAAAATTCTATTTTAGGTATCTTGAAGAGCTATGATGCGCTCTAGCAAGGTTTCCACGACTCTTCTGATTTGTTGATCTTTAAAGTTAATGTTGTGTTTAGCAAATGCAACACACTGATAGCTGAATTAGGACAGAAACTTTTTTTTTCCTTTTACTGAATTACCTCTGAGAGAACCAGTTGGCAAATAGGTGGCGTCTCTTGATTGTTATGGACACATGGCGACCTTGACATGCTACTCTTTGATGCAGTTGTCTAACGGTGACATGTGGTAACTTGATCAATTTCAATCCTCCTTCACCTTTGCAGCAAAAGAGATTATGAACTAGGATTCTGTATCCCTTCATATTTGTAGCCAAAGAAAACAGGAAATAGTAGAAAAATAATTAAAGTTTCCTACACAAAGAAGGCAGAAAAAAATATCAAAATTAGGATTATGCTACTACAATAAAAGTGGATTTATTTTAACCGTTTTTAAACATCTTTACTAATAATTGAAGGTAACGCTGTATTTGAGAATATGTAATGTAGGTCTGCCTTCATGCTAATCTGTGCTACGTAGCTTTTTTGCTGCTTCAGTAGTTCAGATATTAGCAGAATGATGTCAGAAATTGCTATGTGTCAGACTTGAAGCATGTCTGGACTCCATGTAGCTCTGACAAACGTTTTAGCTCTGCTAATAAAGAGGATAGCTTGTTCTTACAGCTACCAGTGTAGGTTGTCCAGATAAAAGCCTTTGGCCTTTATCTGGTTATTTCTCATTGGAGGACAATATGTTCTGCAAAAAAGGTATTTTGAAAATATTTGTGTTGACTGGTAACTATCAATTGTAAGTAGTTTTTTTTTTGACTTGGTGTTTGTTTTCCTTAGCTGGCAACGAACGTTCTGTGTCATTTCCCAACGATGCAAGACTGCATCCATGATAAAAGTTTATCTGTTATCAAAACGCTCCCCCACCCATTAACGTCTGAACTGTTTTAGTCTCCGCATGTTTATTGGTTCTTGGAAAGAAAAAAAAATACCGATAAGTCGAGTGGAATGCTTTGGTTGATGGAGAATAAAGGAATAACAAAACAGGTTTTTCTTTGTTTTTGTTGCTATCTTCAACAGCACCAGCATGGACGTGGATGGAAAATGTCACATAGCAACTGCCTGCATTTTTCACAAGCAATCTGGGGGCAAAGACCTTTATGATAAATGATAAATGACAAGGAATTGAATGGACAAAACCATTAAGTTGCACTGATTGTTTGCACCTCTTCTCACTCGTCTAGCCTCGTCTTTGTCATGGTCGCTGTGATGGATGGGATCACACCTCTTTCAACTGATTCAAATAACTCACACCTGCAATCTATTCTAAATAAGACGCAAGAAGCAAAGGCAATGACACACGCAGGTGGTTATTGTGAAAGAATATAATTATGTATTGCACGGTGCACGTCAAAGGGTTTTCCAAATCGACAACATTTTTCAGTGCTATTTCCGTCCTGTATTCTGAAAGCAAAGATTGTGGTTTCTTAGAGATTATCAGTATTAGATGTCTTATCTAAAGCGCATCTGTGTGCCTCACAAAACTGCAAAAAGTGCTTCTGACCAAACGGCCCCTTACCAACACAAAACCTGAAAGCTTTCCAGATGTCTTCATCATTTTCTCTACCATGTAGGTCTTCCTCTTCTCTGTCTGACTTGTAAGAGTAAGTACAATAACAGTTTTTAGCGTTGGACAGATGTGTGATTATAACATCTGCTGCCTTTCTACATTGACAATTGGTCAACATCTGCTTTGTTGTTTTGAAAGTAGGAACTGTACTCCACAAAACTGTCATGGTGAGCTGTGCACATGCCGCTTTTGGTCTGAAAATCACATTGTGCTGCTGCCCTAGATTCTTATTGACATGGAACGCTGTGGTTGTCAGTAGAAAAGCTCATGTGGGCCTACAGTCAGTGACCACAAATGCTACATCACATTAAGTGTTGACTTTCCTTGGAAATTGTCTGATCGTTATCGAGTACAATTGAGAACGGAAACAATGGTAGCAATCTGGGTGTGACTCAGATTGTTACCATTGCAAAGTTAGCTTAAATTTCCATTATGTGTGGAATAATTTTTTGAAATGGACTGTGGCTCAATGTGCTGTGTTCTGTGTAAATAAACACATTTCCATGTCATTCGACCCCTAAGATGCAACTGCGATGTAAGTGTTTGAATGAGAAGAGTAAAATCATTTGCAACAATCATTTGTAAGTAATTAACTGTGTTTCTAAAAATAGCTAAATAGCAGAGGTAAGACACTGATGGCTGATGACTCTACAAAATCCAGGTTGGATTTCAAAAATATCCAACCTGTCTCTTCTTCTATTTCTTCAGTTTTGGTTCCCACAAATTAATCAATACACGGATCTCCTTGTCAACAAAACAATGTAATTGTTTTGCCTGATTAGAATAAAATTCATCCCATTTTGGAAGTCATTCACAACCCCATCAGTGCTGTTAACAGCTCTTCTATCAATAACCATTGACAGTATTTCCCAGACTGGCAAAAGTCCACGAGTTTCATAGTTTATTGCATATTCCTGATTAAGATAATTATCTGTATGCCTGTGAGGCAGGACTTGGTCATGCAAACCTTTAATAGCATCACATCATGGAGGTGCAAGGTTCACACAAGCTGATTTACCAACTTTGAATTTATGCAAATTCAGAAAGACTAATTTTAAAAAATCAAAGGAAATGGTGAGTGAGAAGCAGAAGGCATACCTTTGTATCTAAATTAACTTTTTCAAAGTCCATAAAAAAGAGCTGTTAAATATACAAAGCCTTGCAAGTATTCACACACCTTAAACATTTCAGCGTGTTTATCGCACAAACCTTAACACCTTACATTTAGATTTTTTTGATGCACACAACTCTCCATTCATCTGAATTAATTAAAACGTGGCTTGTTATGGTTTGAAGTAAGTCTAGTTTCCTGAAATAAAGGAGTTGTGGGTGTCCTCTGATTCAGGAAAAAATACGAAAATATATATTTTTATATATATATATTTTTTTTAAGCTCCACTGTCAGTAGCCATTTAATTGAACTCTCTAATTTGTAGGTTACTCTTAAATTTCTGCTTCCAACAATCAGTATTGCATTCAGTCTGATGCAATTGAGTGTAGAAATGACAATTAAACTTCTACAACAGAGAAATTTGCTCTGTTGTAGCTTTAAAATACCTGAATGATCTATGGAATCAGGCTGCCGCTGAAGTCCGTAAACTTTCACCCATATAGTCGTCAAATCCCACATGTACAAAGTCCACGGCTAACATTTACCTCACCTGTTAATATTTGCATGATAATGTATCGGCATGTGTCCGTGGTGCTTGGTGCTATGTCCAGGTCAGCTGTTTGACACTTCTGTGGAGTTGACCGGGTCACAATGAGCAGCTCTTCCTCAGCCTGACATTGACTGTCTTGGCAATGGGATTCCACACACACACAGTGATGTAGCCACCAATGAGACTCATTAGGAGTGAAAGATAAAAACAAGTCTGCTTTCAACATGCAGAAATAAGAAGAGTAATATATTATATTTACAGGCTCTAAATTTAAAAGGTGTAATGACCAATGTCTGTGTGGTCAGGGCTGTCCTAATTTGACTCATAGCTTTGCATCATGCTTGAGGAATTCAGTGCATGCTACCTCGGAGCGAACACGTGGACTAAAACCAAACTGAAGGCGGATTCTCTGGAGATTCCCTCCTGTTAATGTTTGCCAGACCTCTCTGCAGGCGATCCGAGCCCTTAGTGGGCTGGCCGTCAAAATACGAAGAGAATATTTGACACGGCATGGCATCAATAAGAGTTCAGATATGTAATCAGCAACGAGTGATTCAGGATCGGAGACAGCCAAGAACTTGATCCTGCCAATAACTGCTGTCTCAGTAGCCACACACACACACGCACACACACAGAAATTTGTATTTCTACCCATATTAGGACATGTGTTGACTTCCATTCATTTTAGTAGCTGCATTCATGTCTATCACAGATATTCTCCCTAACCCCATTCATTACTGTGTACCTATCCCCTAACTTTTACTAAAACCTAATTCACACCTTACCTCTAACCCTAACCCCTAACTATTACCACGCCTAACCCTAAATCTAACCTAAACTCAATAGATTGATGGATAGAAACTTTATTAATTCCTTTGGGATTTTCCCTCAGGAAAATTGTAGAAACTGTCGTATTAATGTGCTTCAATCTAACCCTTAATGACAAAAACAGCACTTCTTCTTATGGGGCCCAGGCTTTGGGACCTATAAGGAGCAGTTGGTCCTCGCAATGTTTGTTGTTAAAAATGGGCCTTTTGCTAGAAAAAAATAAATAAAATTGCTAAACACACACACACACACACAGACTCCTGTCATTCCTTCCATTCCCATTGATCCGCCACCCAGCTCCTTGTTGGAAGAGGTGAAGAAGGACAGCGGGTAAAGTCATCCGGCTATGACATCACTCCCAGACTGCTTCATTTTCAAACTCTCATAACTTTCATAGAAACGATGACAGACTCATAGCATAAGCAACAATTTCCTGCCTGGACATGAGGGGTCCTGGGACACTCGGATGACTAGACAGGTCTAGATGAATAATTTCCACTATTAACGAAAAAAAAAAAAAAAAACCCTTTCTGAGCTGGCTTCAAGTTTACTTCATGTAAACTTGAAGTAAAATAATAATGAAAGAAGACTTATCTTGCCATTCTCTGCATAATGTAGCACCCTGTAAAGATCAATAAACCATGAAGACGTTTACTGATTTCTAAACAGATGAGTCAGGCTGCGCTTGATTCCTGCTGCTGGACGAAAAGGATGAAGCAACAACCGGGGCGTGACAGGTAGGCACGCACCACCTGGTGGAGGGAAGGAAGTCTGTATGACACACGAGTGTAAACACAGTTGTAAGGATTTTTACAACCCTCGCCAATTATTATGCCCTGGGGTTGCTAGGCAACAAAATGAAAGCACGGTCTCAGGTGTTCCCTCACATCTCAGATAGCTTCTAGCTGTTGCTTCTGTCGTTCTCCTCCCCCGTCGGGATGAGCTCACGCACGCAGACAAACACCCACTCACAGTTTGTCCACCTCTGCCGGGTCGAAAGGAAAGCCTTGTAAGGGTATGGGCGTGAGTGTTCAGGTGACTCCGCAGAAGGTGCAAGAGTGACATTTTATTCTGCAATTTTTTCCCCCTCTAATATACATCTTCACCAAATGTTACAAGGTTTAAGATGGAGTGACAGAGAGATCAATAAAAAAACAAATAAAAAAAAATGTTTTTGCCTTAGGCCTGAAATAACACTGTGTTGTAGTTCGTAGTTATGAAAAAGCAACACAAATATAGTCCTTTTCAATAAATTAGAAGATTATTGGAAAGCTTGTTAATTTCAGCATAAAGTGAAGCATATATAAATAAAATTCAATTAATTAAAATGCAGCAGTAGTTCTGAGCTGACTCCGCATGGTGAGAGGTAGCATTTTTATTGTGAAAGAGTGGGTTTTATTTTAATACTAAATCTTACTATTGGTGTTCCTAGATAACTCAAACTTTCTTGGGGCCCTCCCATCAAAGAAAGCATTTCAGGCAGGAGTTATGAGCACGAATGTCTGGCCGGGGACTGAAATGCCCCCATGACCTAACTTCTTCCCCTTTCAATACATGCACTTACAGTCATAGGAATAATAAAATCAGCCTTTCACTTCTGTCTAAGTGAGCAACACAGCCGTTAAAGTCAACAATTTCACTTTTACAGACAATGGAGATCTAATCTCTGGTAGCACAAGTTACTGGAAAATGTAAGGAAGCATCTATCCAGCCTACTGTTACCTAAAGGTCTGTCCTATCTAGCTGCCAAGCCCATGCCACCCACTCCTCTTTTTCAACATTCCTGATATTGAACAATGCGGAGAGGAGTTTTTTCCAGTGAATAATCAGCTGTGCTGTTGGTCCACATCAAACGTGGCTCCAGGGTGGGTTGATCTCACCCACACATTCCTGGGCGTGCCGTGCCTTACAGACCTCCTGGGGTCGATACCTTTCAATACAGAGAGCAGATCACAGAAACAGAGCGAAAAACCGACACTGATGGAAAGAGACCAGTGGCCAACTGATGATCTCATGGTGTGTTTTGTGTGTTTGATTGAAATGTGATGTGGAGGATGTGCATGGAAACTACGTGTACTCCACATGACAGCCTTTCTTTTTAAAAACACAATCTTATAAACATTACTGTTGTCATGATATCTTTCGGAAAGTACTGGGTTCTTTAAAGACAGTTCGCAAACTTCTTGAAAAAAAAAAAAAGCGTTTGTTGGATAATCTGGAAAGAAAATGCTGCAGAGCTGGTTGTTTCAGCTCAGATTTAATCGGATTATAGGAAATACTACACTGTAAAAACTACTGGGGCAGATCAAAGTCACATGGAAACATGTGGATTTGTCTAATAGTCATTTTGAAAAAAGGCGTGTCAAGAGGTTTACACAGATTAGTGTGCTTTTCCAAGGTGTGCCTTTCATCATTCTACAGGTTGTGAAAATGTAGGTGTACGACAATAAACATAGATATTTAATTGACACTTGCAGAAGTTAAAAGATGCCAGTCTAGGCGGGGGCTTGTGTTCTGTCAATGATTAATATATATTGTGAATGTTGCTATGTAGTCATAACACACTTATTAGTTTGCCAGACAGCTATCAAAAGTTGTCACATTTACATAATCATTAGTTAATTTATACTACTCTGTGGTGACAATGGAAGTTTCCGGTTCAGTTGTTATAATCAAGCTAATTCTCATGATATTTCGTCTCCATATGGGAATGTGTATGCTTTAATCTCATTTTCCCCCCACCTGGCAGTCACATGTCAAGAAGCCACCTGCAGACCATAAACTCTATCGTCGACCACATTAAAGAATGTGGTGGGTACTTACAAGTGAGCTCCTGGACATAGTTAATGGGTGCAGGTTTAAGAAGCGAAGCCGTAAAACTGTCTTCATGTGGTTGGTTCTACTTACACAGAGTAAGTAGGTTTCTGTGTAACTTCCTGGCATGATCTGTTTTTCTACCTCCGGTCAAGGGGTCCCCCTTGTGGTCACATTGTGCTTCTGCAGAACATCGCATGCTTGTTTTTCTTTGTTTAAATAAAATCTGACAGCTTAAAGTCATAATTTCCTTTCAATAAGCACTATATTATCAGACTCAAAAGTAACTCATGGGTCTCCAAATCTAGTCCTCGAAATCTACTGTCCTGGAGGTTTTGGATACATATACATCTGGATACATATACATCTGAATCAAATGAATGTTACCAGGCTTTTGCCCAACTCTGCGGCATGGTGAAGAGGTAATTCAGTCATTACATTAATTAAGATAGGTTGGAGCAAGGATGCATCTACAACCTGCAGGGCAGTAGATGTAGAGGACAAGGTTTTGAGACCCCTTACTTAGCCCCTCTCAACATTATGTCGTTATTTGGTGTTGCACAGTGACCTCTAGTGGTTTAAAATTAATTATGTTTCATACCGACAAAAAATATGTTTCTGAGGTCATCTTCAGAACCGAAGAAGAAACCACTAGTAATTATATTTAAGCAATTATTAGAGACCATACATGCTTTCATACATCCATTTATAATTTTCCAGAGTATCTAACTAGTTTTATGATGTAAAAATCCAATTTTCTTTAATAATTAAAGTGTCATGCACTTTCTCTTAGAGTAAATGACATCATTGTTTAGTTGTAAAAAAAGCTTTAAAACATAAATCTATTTAAGAATTCAAAGTAACATC
Organism: Poecilia reticulata; assembly: GCF_904066995.2. Taxonomy (NCBI): domain Eukaryota; kingdom Metazoa; phylum Chordata; class Actinopteri; order Cyprinodontiformes; family Poeciliidae; genus Poecilia; species Poecilia reticulata. The sequence continues at coordinate 12,199,201 of NC_088839.1, read as the reverse complement.
TTGTAAGACTAAACTAGAGTACTGTAGTTAAAATTTTGTCTTATTAAAATGCAATTATTAGGGAAGAAAGATGAAAGAGAGGAAATTTGACAGTTGACATTTTATTGAGAGTGCTGCATTGTGTTGCAGACATCATGTGCACAAACTCACTCAACCTGTGTAAATGCATTATTAAAATAAATATGAGGTCTTTTCATATTGGATTTTCAAGTTTCTGTGGACATTTACAGACTAAAAACACATCAGTAAATTAATAATCCCACAGATGTTTTTGCTCCTGTGCATCCCTTTAATCATCTTACATATATAAAAGTTTAGGTAATATTTTAATGAACAGCTCATAGAAAAGGCCCACACACATACGTATTTCTGAAGACACCAACCTAAAAATCTTTTTTGTAAAAGCAGCTCAGCAAAAAAAGTATAGCAGCATCAGCAAATAAACAACAGCTAAAGAATTGCTTTCTTCAGCTGCAGTATCAAAACTCAAATAACATCACAGACTAACTTTAGCCACCCCATTTATACAGAGTGTATTTTAAACTCCACAGGCTCCAGCAAGGCGGCCTCTGCCCTCTATTTCAGGACCTTTTCCCCCCAGTCGTGGGTAAGTTAGAAGGATGCCTGTGGTAATAGTCAGGTGGGGTGGTATTTGGGCTTGCATTTATCACACTTGGGACATAATACATATTCTCAAGGTACCTTTGGTCCAATGGTGGGTGGTTTTTAGGCTCTGGCTTTGATCCCTGTCCTGAAGGATTCCTGTAGCTGACCCCAGGCCCACTTGGATGCAATGGAGGTGCAGCGGACGCCTCAGGATATTGGGGTGGCTGAGGCTGAACCTGGGGGTGGGCTAATGGGGGAGGAGCAGCACAGGGCATGTATTGAGAAGCCGGGGCATAGATGCTGTGGTTGTGGAGAGGTTGGAAGTGGGGTCCAGCAGGAGGGTACAGGCCTGAATGTGACATCGCCTGCTGTGGGATAAGCACTTCCACATACTGACCAGTCTCTGGGTCGAACAACATTTTCCTAAGGGGCTGCACAGGCACCTCAATATAAAAATACTTCCCTGTCTCAGGATCCAGGAGTACTCTACGTGGTGGCTGGGCATAGCTACTTTCTGAATACACGCTAGAGCTATCGCCGCCATATTCTGAACCATAGGAGGGACCCATGCTTTGGGGGCCACATAGGTACTGAGGATCTATAGAAGGCAGGACGGGAGAGTGGCTGTGGCCTGGATCACTGTAAGGACCCCCAGTCAGATTTGTTGGCTGCTGATGGGGAGATCTGTGAACAGGAGGCCGTCGAGCTCCAATATGTTGCTGTGGCAGCAGAGAGCGGTCAGCAGGGCAGGCCTGCACGAGTGATGGAAGGGGACCACAGGCAGTGGAGGGATAGAGAGGCTGGTACATGGATTGTGGTTGGTTTGGACCAAGAGGACTTGATTTTGGAGATCTCGGTTGGTAACCCAATGGCTGCGTTTCAGGTCTGCAGTGGTGAGCGTGCAGAGGGGGCTGAGCCACTTGGTAAGGTAGTGCCTGACTCGGAGAGTGTGGCAAACCAGGTGGGGTAAGGTTATGGGGACTGCGATGCTGGTGAGGAGAGGTAGGACCACAGTGAGAGGGGTAGCCAGCTGTGCAGGAACAGGGAGGACGGGATGAGGGTTGATACCGATTTGACCTCGCTGAAGTCATATCAGGAAGCAAGAGCGGACTGAAGCTCTCTCTTTCGTCATAGCTTGGAGGGTCATCTGAGGTATAAAAATGTTGCTCGTCTATCCTTTGGGCATGCTCATTGGAGACTGTTCTTCTGTATGGTTGATGGGTGTACTTTTGAGTTGTGGAAACAGCAGGCGCTTGCTTCAGATTGTTGGAGCTAACAGGCATAGTTTGCTCATGAGCACATGTCGCCCGAGAACACTGTTGACCCTCTGGGTCAAATGAAGTTGATTGGTCAACTTCAGATAGAGAAGATCCAACATTTTGATATGGATTTGGTTGTGGAACAAGTCGTTGGACTACATCTAAACCAGTGTCTGATGTTGCAGTTAAAGATTCGGGTTTCCTAGCATGCCTGGAGCTTTGAGGCGAAGCAGTAGATTGTTGGTGCTGACCTTGGTCAGCTACTGCCTCTGTGTCTGAACACGCTGTTGACATGTTAGAGATGCTGGTGACATTGGCTGTTGTTGTTCTGTGAGGTGGTGGCTTAATGTTTGACACAGCAGATACAGCAAGCTTTCTTGAATAATTTGATGCAGAGTTAGACTCATTGGAAATCTTCCTGTAGACTGTAGGCGAGCTTACTACAATTGTCTGCGGTCTCTCCTCATTTCGTTGTTTCCCACTAGAGGAGGTTGTCGATGCTCTCTGTGCTTCATTTGTCACATTTCCCAAATCTCCAGACTTAAATTTGCAGTTTGGTTTCGGAGGCACTGCTGGTTTTTGAGAGTTTTTAGCTATGGATTTCACTTCAATCATTTGAGGTCTGTGGCTTCCCAAAGACGGCGAGGGGATTTCTTTTTTCTCTGTTTCTTTTGATGGTGACCTGGTCTCATCTGGCTGTGGTTTGAATCTCCGTACTGCAGGAGACCTGGGGGGGAAGGTCGGATCTAGCCTTTTGACTGCTTCAAAATCTCCTATAGTGTCATTTTGTTTGGTGGTTATTAGTGTTTGGTCCATTGTGTTCCGTTTTGTTGTTTCTGCATCTTTCTTTGGGGGTTTAATGCTAACTCCCTCTCCTTCTGTGGGCTTTTCCAGGACATCCACACTTTCAGTCATTGCTGAGGGGCCAGAGGTGGTGGAGGACGAGGAGAAGGTTCTCCCTCTGTGAGATTCAGGACAAATTTTTTCTGAAGGAGGAATGGTCTGAAGAGGGATTTCCAAAGAGTTCACATGCTTACAGGTAGGTCCTTTATCTCTAGTTAAGTTCTGACCATCGCTCACCATTGCACCAATGTCAGCCTGATAACCTTTCTCCTTTAAAAGCATTGAAACTGAGTGGCCAACACTACCACCTGATGCACCGCCAGAAACAGGAGGGGCAGGTGAGAGAGAAGTCGGAGCTTTGATTTGGGCAGAAGTCTCTTCATGACTTAAAGATGCAGACATGTTGGATTTATTTGATTTCTCTCTTATTAAAACTACAGCAGTGGACACCTCCCTCTCCTTACTTGGCTGTTTAGGGAGGCTTCCGAGCATGGGGGGTTTTCGGTCGGTTCTAGCCAATGTGGGTTTGTCCTCACTATCTGGCACTTTGTGGATTTCTATCACATTCTTTTCCTTTTCTGCTGCGATACTAATATCATGTTCACCAAGCTTTGGGATCATCTTCTCTTCCGTAGTGTGTTTTATTCTGCTCGCTTTCGAGTTTGCATCTGGGGAAGACAACAAAAGGCTTTGGTTTTTATCGCCCAAGTCTTTCCTCATGCTTGGCATTTTATTTTTGTCATCTTTCCAGCAAACAGCCTTGCATTCAATTTGCATTGGCTGTGGACCAGATGGAGAATTTCTTTTATTCTGAGTTGAATGAAGTGATATTTGATTCGTTGAATCTTTTGCTTCATCTTTCTCTTCAGGTGTTCTGAGCTCTTCTTCTCTTTCCTCTTTCCTCTCTTCTCTGCTTGCCTCCTTTAATGTATTTATTTTCTCCTCTACTGGCATCTCTTCCCTTGTTTCCTCACTGCAGTTTTCTTCATTGACTCCTGATTGGTTAACAGGACTAACTGCCTTGAAGGACAATTTGTATGTATTTTTTACAAGCCGCCTTACATCTCTAACTTTGTGAATGGGAGCCTTAACGCTGTCATCCCCGTCCCCTTCATCCCGTATTTTGTCCTCTGCTTTGATCTTAGTATTTACTTCCTTCTCTCCAGCAGATCCATCTTGTGGAAAAGATTTGCTTTCTGCCTCCGGAGTGAGACAGACATTTAGTGAGGCCTTCTTCTTTTCGACAGCCTTGAGTTTGATCTCCTGTGTTTTAGATGTGTAGGGATCTTTGTCTCCTTGTGGAAGTTGTCTGCGTTGATCTTTGTTTTCAACTTTTTGATCTCTGTTTGTTGCTCTTGCTAGTGTGTTGCCAGAAGGACGTTCTGAGGGAGCTGCTGTGTCCCAAGCAGGTGCTTTCACTGGTGCGCCTACCACAGTTTCATGTGTTTGCCAGGACTGTAAACCACTTCTTTTACCTTCAAACGGTATACCGCAGTTGGATTTTATCTCTGAAGCTGATGATTTAGTACTTCGAGTTTGGGAATCAGCTTCTTCGCTGTCGGTCTGGGAGAAGGTGACACTTCTGCCACTGCTGGATGAACTTGGTCTATAACTGGATTTTAATCCATGGTCCTTAGGGAGGGTGGCTTGATCCTTCATGCCTGTTTCTCCCCTCAATGAAAGTCTCTCAGACGAAAGGCTGTGATCTGACTGAAGACTGGAACTCAGATTACTAGAGTCAAGTTTCGGTGATTCTTCACATGGTGCTACTGCACTCTCTGTTGGCGGGCTCACTTCTTCACTCACTTGCTCATCAGGCTGTCTGTCAACACCTTGCATCTTCTTTGACAACACGTTTTTGATGAGGCATGACGCAATCTTGGTTTTAGAGTATGTTTCATCCATAGAAGCAGATTTCTGGAGTTTGGACTGTTTTTCGTTTTGCTGTGAGAGCTCAGAGCTACTCTCGCTAGGGGGAGTTTCCTGCATTGCTGCTGGTGTACTGTGTTGCCTCACAAAGATACCTCTAGGGCGAGTCTCTTGAGAGGGGCTTTCCACCATCACTGGTAGCCCAGGACTGCTATTTTCACTGCTCTCATCCTGCTTCCCTTCTGTGTTATTCCTTCTCTTCAGTTGGATCTGTCTTTTTGGCACTCCTCTTCTTACTTTCCTGCAGTCCTCTCTTTCCACAGCTATGTCTATGCATTCAAAGCTTCCTAACTCGCATCTTCTGGCTGGATCTAGGCATTCTAAACTGTGAGGATATTGCTGATGAGAGGAGAGTTCATCAAGGTCAAGCTTTGGTGCAGAACCTCTGAAGTCAGCATAGGACAGCCAGGCAGCATTGACCCCAGCTGGACTGTCATGGGTAGATGGTTGAGAAATGTTTGTAGACGAACAGTGGCTGGAGTTGTACATTTCAAGGTAATCTACTTCGGGACTTGACAGGCTGCGGAAAGCCACATCTGTAAGCCACTTCACCTCATGGTCTGCTTCATCAAGTTCACTCCCCATACTGGAGCTGGAGCTCTGACACGGCCTGCTCGTGGACACGCGTCGAGGCACACTTCGCCTGTCCTGAGATGTGGGAGGTTTAAGTCTTCTGCTGGCACTGCATCCGCTGGGGTCTGGCTGAGGCGCAAGTTTAAGCAGACTCTGTTGTTGCTGTAGCTGTCTTGTCGCAGGGAGACTCTCTGAATAAGAATGTGCTGTTGGCAGTCCCTGGCGCGTCTCTCTGGTTGTGGGAGCTGCACTGCGACTCACAGGTCCTTTTCTATTCCTGGCATTGAATGACAGCTCAACCTGTTCCCCTCTGTAACTGGCAACCCCCTGCCACCCCTCTTCTCTTTCAGGAGCCTGCTCCTCCCTCTTTCTCTCTCTGTCTATCTCCCTACCCATTTGCCTCTCCATACCTACATCCCTCTCCTGCTCCAACGGCATTTCTCTGTCCATCTCCAGTTGCTTTCCAATTCTGACCCAATGGGCCTGGCTATTATTGTCAACAGGGTCAACATTGGGGTTTTCCCTACTTGTCGCTGCTTCCTTTAAATTACCACAGGATGCTACAACTTCAGAGGGGCTATTGCTTCTGTTTTGCCACTTTCTGTGTGGTTTCTGAGGGGCTATAATGTGAACAGGTGTAAACCTGGTAAGAGGTGGAGAAGGAGTGCGCCGTCTGTTTATATGACGGGACATGTCCCCTGCCAGCCTCTCCCTGTCGTCTTGTATAATTTTGGGTAGCAGCTGTCTTCTTGAGTTCTGAGGTGTGCAAGTCGAACCTGGTGGATAAATATTACTGTCAAAATTCAGGCAGTTAGAGGGGACCAGAGGATGGAGCTTTTCCTGTCTTTGCACAAACTCCTTGGATGCAGCTCTATGAACTCTGTGGCTTATAATATCGTGGGAAGGAGACTTGACTTCTTCCTGAGAAAACGGGGTTTGAGTGTTGTGTTTTTCCTGAGTGGAGATGGCTACACTTGATATTTCTTGACTGTATCCTTTCTTTTTTGTCTCTCTTCTTTCTGTGACGAGTTGTATCTGTGAATTATGCAAATTTTTATCTGACGAGACAGATACCGGAGTGCAAACTTCCACCGCTGAAGAGTTGCTCTTTATTTCAGTAGCACCAGTTTCCAGTCTCTTCTCTAATTTAAATGAAGGTGACACAGCTTTCTTCTCCAGATGTGTAGGTGATGGTATTACTGTGACACCGGCAGTAATGGTCTCTGTCTGAAGCTCAGATGTGAGAGGAACAGGTGTTGTATACGGGGGGTTGAATTCTGTAGACTGTGCTGTTAGTGATTCCTGGAATATTTTCTCTGTAAATGGAGTTACAGGTGATGAATACTGGTGCTGAGATGAGGGGCTTTGGCAGTCGTCTGGTGAGCAGGTTATAGATCTTGGTTCAGGTGAAGGTGTGAAATAGTTTGGCTGAGGAGAAGGCGTTTGGTTTTTGAGCTGAGATGGTGAGGCAGAACTTTGGGATAAATGTGGAGAGTTTATTTGACTACCAGTGGACTGTGCTACACCGGTGTCAACACTGTCTTTACCAGACTCGGAGGACACAAGAAAATGAGTTGGCTCTGGGGAGGAGGTGTGAGAAAGTTCTGGAAATGGGGAACTTGTCCTGTCCTCAGCCTGAACAACAGAATAGGACACCCCTGTGATTTGAGGGGAGAAAGAGAAGCTTCTTGGTGACACAGAGACAACTTGTTGCTCTGTGAGAGAAGACTCTGAAACCTCTTTGACTTGACAGGGCCACTCTTCCCTGATTAGATCTGGAGGGGGTGTATCAGCACCTATCTCAGGTGTCTGAGAAATATATTTTTCTTCTAAAGGTGAGCTGCTCTGGTGCAGTGCAGGTGATGGAGTTACTTGAGAGTGTTGTTGTTTCTTTCTGAGCTCTGGAGAGGAGGAGAAAATCTTTACTTCAGGGGATGGAGAATTGTACCTTTCCTCTAAAGGTGAGACTCTCTGATGAAGTTTGGGTGATGGGTTTACTTGAGAGCTATGCTCGTTTCTGAGCTCAGGAGAGGAGGATACAATCCTTATTTCAGGTGATGGGGAAGTATATATTTGTTGTAAAAGCAAACTGTTCTGCTGCACTTCAGGTAATGGAGAAAAACTATTACTAACCACAGGTGAATACACTGGCCTCCTGATTTCAGAAAGTGTCAAATGGTTTTGTACTGTAGGCGAAAGAGCAGGTGATGGACTTCTTGAACCAGTGTTGGTTAGAAAGGCAGGGGCAGGCAAGTGAGGGGAGGCTGTGGCGTTCCTTATTCCAGCTGGAACTCTATCCTCTATAAGCTCGGGAGGCGTGGTTACTGAAATGACAGGAGAAGGGGGCGTAAACCTAGGGTCTGGTGTGGAAACTGAGCTGCCTGGTCCAGTAGATAATCCTGTGTCCTGGCTCTGAGGAGTAGTTGTGATGTCTCTTCCAGCAATAGAAAGATCTGAAATAAGTTCAGTGGCGTTGGCAGAATCTTTTATATCAGGTGTGGATTCTCTGCTAAAGAGCTCAGGTACAGAGACCCTCCCTCTTGACTCAGAAACAGGAGGTAATGTTTGAGTGGTGGGGGAAGGATAGCTATTTCTGAGCTCAGGGCAGACTACCTGTCCTTCTGAGGGAGATTCTGAATCGGCACCATGGAGTATAGACGATGAAAAATTGATTCTAGATTTAATGTCTGTATAATCCTGAGAAAGGTCGGTGGGAGTCTCAGGCGATGAACTGCTGTTTTGATTTAACTGGCTGGCTTCTGGCTCAGCTAAATTGTGTGGAAGTGATGGACTTAAAGATTGATTTGAAGGACTACGCTGTCTGTCTTTGGATGAAGGGGTTATTGTTATTGATTCGGTTTCTCTGTACGATTCCTGAATGTCAGGCGATAGAGGTGAAAGTCTTTTCTCAGCGGAGGAGGAAGACAGTGATGACAGCCTCCCTTCTGGATTGAAGGAACTGGGGCTGTTATATCCAGGGGAAGGTGTTGTCTCACCGCTGTCGAGGCCTTGATACGATGGGGTGAGAGATGATGGGGTACTTGTATTGTGCAGAAGTACCGGGGTTGCGGTTTTTGGTTCAAAACTTGCAATGCTATCCTCGCCAATTTCTGGATGTTTTAAGTGTAATCCTTTTTCATCTAATTCCCTCCCATCTGAACACTCTTTTTGCCAAGCAGGGCTGTAACACCCTTCTCTTAAATCATCAAACCCCTCCTCTCCCTCGCTCGATCCAGGCGCAGTGTGATAGCTGCCAGAAGAGTCATTCAAATCATCCACCTGCGGTGTGGTAGCAGCTCTTCCTTCCAACTCTGTCTGGGAAGGTACAGAGGGCCCTGCAGCAGGGCTACTTGAGAGGGACGCCGACTCACCGTCGTCTCCAAAAATGTCACACAGGCAGGTGGTCTCAGAGATGACACTTCGCTGAGTGGGGATGTTGATAATGTCGAAGATTTCAACGTGGTTAGGGGTACCCTCACGATGGCACAGGGAAAATGTGCGGGGCACGCTGCGCATGAAGGAGTAGCTGTCCCCCTGGAGAGTCCAACTGTCCATCGCTACACCATGAGCTCCAAAGATTCACTGTGGCCAGTCCTGCCCGCTCCTCCTGTTTGCTTTTGGATGGGTTCCTGCATAAAAAACAAACAAAAAACCCCCCCAAAAATATCACTTGGAAGGCATATTCATTTTACTACAAGTGGATTAGTTAAAAATGATTAAGTTAGTCCATCAATCCATCCATCCATTTTCTTTACACCCTTGTCCCTAAGTGGGGTCACGAGGGTTGCTGGTGCCTATCTCCAGCTAACGTTCCGGGCAAGAGGCGGGGTTCACCCTGGACAGGTCACCAATCTGTCACAGGGCTGATTAAGTTAGTAATAACAAATATTGATTTGCACTATTTAAGTTTCATTTGGATTTTAAAATGTCAGAAAAACAAAAATGAACTAAGTTACCGTTTCCTAAAAAGCAATGACACTCAGTTGTATCTGATAATGAAAAAAAAAAAGATTATTTGGTTTTATGACATTAACAGAATCTAAATTTACTCTTTAAATTATTCCAATAAAATAATAGTTTTGTGTTATTTCACATTATCTTTGCAAATGTGGATCCCTTACTTAATCTCACATGTTGTAATAACCACAGAAACCCACATGTTCGTGCTTCATTATATGCAAGAAGAGAAACTCTGACTGACTTGTACTGTACCTGCGGCCCCTGACGTAGCTTTTTCTGATGATTCTGAGCTCTTCAGTAGTGAAAAATCCACCGCTCATTCAAAGAAAAAAAAAAAGTGCTCTCAAGTCTGCAGTAGACTCCAAGTTAAAAAAGACGTTCATCTCCAGGACCAAAGAGCTTTACATCTCTGAGTGACAGAGCCAGACTGACTGGCTAACCTCAGAATATGGAGAGCACTGCCATCCATTAGACTTGAATAGAAAAAGAAAAGAGGAGGAACCTCCTTAGACATATTACATCCCCTAATACTCATATCGCCATTTCTGCCCCGCCCCTCTGGTCTGGCAGCAGGGAAAGAGCTTACAGCAAGTAGCTCATTTAATTTTTTTTTCTTCTTCTCCAGACTGAGGTTTGCATGGGCATTGGCTTTCCAGTGTAAGCTGGGGTGGCGTACCTCATGGGGTGGGTGGGTTTATAGTTAGCAGCAGATGCTGATCAGGCCGGGACCAACGAGCGCGCCTGGAATCTGACACTTACAGCCAGCTCAGTCACATTGCTTCTCTATATATAGACCTACATTATCAGGGCCAGAAAGACATAGCATTAGTTCTTTGAGTGGGTGTGCTGGTGGGGAAAGAAAGAGTAAATACTGTCCTCGAAGAATGGCATATTCATTGTTCACTTTGACACAACTTTTAATGGGTGTATTTAACGCAGAGGGTGCAGTAAATCTAACTTTGCGTGTAGGTGTAAATGAGACTCTGCGGTGGAATGGCTATTGAGGGAGGTCAAAGGTTGACACAGACTATCCAACATGGTCTCACATGAAACACTCACTGCTGAGCTGGCAGCACTTGTATGGTAAGGTGAAGTAACATATTTTAAGCCACGTTTTGCCCTGCAACGTCTGCAAATGGCGTTTTTCAAAAACAAATTGCTCAATAAATTTTAAAATCATAGTCTCATAAAGCACTCGAAGCAGGTGATGATGTCATTTTACTACACTTATCCAAAAGTAGTACAATAGCAAGGCCTAATATTGATATACTGAGGGAGTCTAGACATGTATGATGGGGGCGAAGTTAGTTAAGCCCCCTATTCCTATTATAATACCTCATGTCATTACCAATTATTCTCAGTCATTAAGTCATTCATCGGCAGCTAGTGGAAAATCTCTGAACAAAAGGTTCCAGTTTTATCACATCTCACTGGTAGAACAACGTGCTATTTTTACTTTCTATGATGACCTTCAAATGGCACGCCTGATTTGAGCTGTCCATGTAGACATGAATCTTGCTTCAAACATTTTGGATGTTTAGGTTTTTACTTTTGCTGGGATTCATTTTCCTAATGTGAACTCATTTATTTTGTCATAAAATATAGATAAGGGGTTAGGTTGAAGCTAACCTAACCCCTTATCTATAACTGGTTTACTGTATTGGTTTTTATTTTATGACTGGTTTACTGTATTGGTTTTTATTTTACAACTGTGAGTTTTTAGTATTAGTAAATGATATCAAAAATTTAGAGGGTCTTTCAAGATATTACAAAATTCATGTACAACCCTTTTTACAATATTTCATTATTAATATTTTGTTTTTATTTTAATACAAAATTAACAATTAAGGTAACAAAAACTGGTCTAATATGACAAATACCCGAGCTTTCACAAGAATCAGTCTTGTTTGTATAAGAAACTTGTATAAGACTATTTTATTAATTTACATATAAAGAAATTCAGTTACTTTTAATGTATTGGCTGATACCTTTTGCTCAACTTAATAAAGCAAAAAATCTTTAGTTGAAGCCTGATAACAACCCCAGTTATGAAATTTGAAGGCAATTAGTAGTTTCAAAGCAAACTTAGCTGCCAGTGAGGATGAAGACCTTGAACAGCTTTTGATGAAAAATATACTTTTATTTTGGTATCAGCAGCTAACGCAGAATGCGACGCAGGAAGTTCCGCATTACGACTGCGGATGAAGATAACAGACAAGTGGCTAAGGCTAATGTTTGCTAACTAATTAGCAGGATAGGTGAGTGTTTTTAGCTCAAACTTTGCCTCTCTGTTCATTTGACCTGTTGTAGATGTTTTGGGTGCTGCGTCGATGCCAAACGATGAACACCAGCGTGTTGTCATTGTGTTCCCAGGTTGTTTGGGCCTTGTCAGTCGGCAGCAGGCTAACACCGAACAGTAGCTGCTCTCCTCTCGTTTGTTTACGTTAGCTCTGCGGCTCGTCATTTTTCCAAGTTATCTCACAAAATGAAAATACAAGGTTCCCAACTTTTGGGACGACACAGACAAGCTATTACAAATATTTCAAACTTCACATGAAATGTGCTACGTTTGTCTTTAAAATGTAATAATCCGTTGGAGCTCTTGTAGCTGGTTAGCCATGAAACATAGGTGGACATTTTCTGCACTCTGCTTTTAAGCCGTGAGCTACAGCAAGTATACATCTAACAACGGGTGACAGATTTAACTAACACATTTTAATATTAATGTGCTATATCACTAACCATAACATAAGTCCTAAAGTAGGAAATAAGTAACGTTTTATTTCCTTTTTTGGATGATTTCATTCCTCTCCTTTTTATGGGGATGTTTCGTTAGTAAACAGAAGGCCGCAGGATACTCTGACTCCTTTTAGGAGTGTTCGGGCTCTGTTTGTTGTCAGTAGAACTATACAAGGATACTTTACAAGGAAACTATGGAACTATACTTTTAATTTAGGGGACACCGACTATGAAAAAATGACTACCATTTTCATCATCACACACAGAGTTTAAGTATTCAAAAGCATAAACTGCAGATTTGCTTTTCTCATTCCTGTTTCTGTTATCTAAAAGTAGCACCCAAAAGAAACAGCTGACATGCCTGAATACTTCCCCCGTCACCCACCCCGTCTGTTTACTTCTAATTAATTTAATTTACAAATGACTCGTGTCTTAATTTTCCAAAACCTAATTGATACTAAAAACTACCAAGATTGCATCCTCAGGAATGTCTGTGTTGCTTGATGATGTGTTCAATGATTGGAGAGAAGATTGGACATTTAGTTTGTGACCTTCTGATAATAAATCAGGGCAGGGGAAGTTTAAAATTGTCTTTTTTTCTGGTATGCAAAAGATCTCCTCTGTTAGAAGGACTTTGTAAGCAAGATCAATTCATCTGTTTAAATACTGAAAATGTAAAAGTCTTTAATTTTCTGTTCATTGTTTAGATTGCAATTACTGTTGACTACTAAATAGGTTAACAGTCTTTTTTTTCACCAAACAAAAAAAAAAATCATTACTAGGATATTTTATTTTAGAAATAATTTGAAATTAGAATGTAACAACATAAATGTTTTTTTTAAATATTTCAATTCCCATAACTATATACATGAAAAAATCTAAATGTCTTGATATTTAAAATAAGGGGTTTGGGCAATAATAATAATGATGATGAGAAATGGCAGAAAGGACAAATGAAATGGGAAATGAAAATCAGTACCATCATTTTATGTCTAATTATTGATTAATCAGATAGAATTGAGTCTTGTGCTGAAATAAAACCATCCTCCAGACTTTGGATTAATTTTTTGGGGTCCCGCTCCTCTTAATTTCAGGTCTTTGCCATCGTGTGTGTTCCAGCCTCAACCATGGAACAGTGCGCATGTGTGGAGCGGGAGCTGGAGAAAGTGCTCCACCGCTTCGTAATGTACGGCCACCAGTCTGAGGAGAGGCTAGATGAACTTCTACGCAGTGTCTGTGAGATACGTGCACAACTAGTTGCTTTTGGTGAGGAAAACACTGGTCCAAACGGGGGTGAAAACTGTAACTTTGAAAGATGTACTAGTTCCGGCATTTTAAAAATTTGACAAAAAATCCAAATCCGCTTCATCCTTATTCATTGTGTAAGGTGTATACTTGGATTCTGATCTCATTTCTTTTTCTGTCCAGCAGGAGTACAAGATGCAGACCTATCAGTCCTATCCCAGAATATGGCCCAGTGTTGTAAGAATATTAAAGAAACAGTGCAGATGCTGGCATCTCGACATAAAGACATTCATGGCAGCGTGTCAAAAGTTGGCAAAGCCATCGACAGGGTAAGAAGAGAAAATGTTATCCTGTAAGAATAAAAGTTTTGCATGCGTTTGTTTCACTTTTTCGTCACGCCTCTGTAGAATTTTGATGCAGAGATCAGTGCTGTGGTGGCAGAGACGGTGTGGGATACTCCAGAAAGACAGAAATACCTTAGTGAGTCCATTGTGGAGCACTTGTACCGACAAGGGATGCTCAGTGTGGCAGAGGATCTTTGTCAGGTAAGTGAAAATCAACAAAGTTTTGTCTGTATCGTGGCTTGAAGGTCTTTGAGATGTTTCCTTTGCCAATTGTCTAAATGTAACTCAATTTACACAAAATTCTATGTATAAAATTTAGAGAAAACATAATATTCCCATCTGCTAATTGTCACTGGTAATTATCTTCTTATTTTGTGAAAAAAATAGCTTGAGATTTTGTTGGGGAAAAAAATACTTAGAATTTTTTTAAATTAAAAAAGGAGACTGGTGTTGCATTGTGTTATTTTGAGCTTGGATTCCCCATTTCCAGGTCAGGTCACAAGGGAAAATAAATCAAGAAATGTTGCAGTGACAAATCTAGAGACAGTGATGTTGGTAATAGTGCTACTGTAGCTGTGGATCCAGATCTATACAATTATATATAAATCACAGGTAAAATTCTAATGTTTTGTTTAACCATTGTGTAGCTAAAAATTACTGACATCTAGTGGTTAATTGGAGAAAGATACTGTCTAGCTAAAATCGTGCAACATATTTCATCTACATTATTTGGCTAAGTTTGCTTTTCATTAAATAAAAAAAAACTCTTTAATATTTTTAATGTTTTGTTTTTTTTTCCCTTTATCTGTGGTCATATTTTCGACCAAAATCTGGTGTATTTTTGTTTTGCCTCTTTATGTATGTGTTTTATTTTCTTAAGTGTTTAGGCTGTCCTGATCATTTCACACCTTTTTCGTTTTGTTCTTTGTCAGTTTTGGTTTTTCAAAATGAAATTTGTACCTTTTGGGCTGTTTTGAACCAGCCATGTGTTAGTTTGTACCCACCAAAAAGGTGCTTTGTAACTACTTTTACAACCAATTAATTGCAGTAATTTCCTAAAATTAGCTCATAATGAACGGTAAGAGTCTGGTTTTGTTATTTAAGTAAATATTGCTTATCATCATTGGAGGTGGTGTTATTTGGATTTATCATATTTCACAAGAATTGACTGTCCTGAACATTAATTAGGATCACAAACAAGCACAGTGTGGTATAAAATCTGAAGAAAATAAAATTCATTTTACAGTTTTATGTACATTTACCTCCGTGATTCATCAAAAAGCGTCATCAAATGAAAAGCAGCGATAGGTCATAAATTAGCAAAGGAATGTTTGCAAAAAGCTTCTTGCTTACTTTTAAAATAAAAACAAAAAGTTGCTCCTTCAGCAAAAACACCTGCTAGTAAAATGCAACCTTGGCATCATTTCATTGTAACAAATAAGTTAATTGTATTTAGGGAACTATTTTCTGCTGTATTTGCTTACAGCTTTGTCTACATTGCTCCAATTTTACATAAAAAAAAACATAATCGGTGGGATAAAAAAAATAAAAAATTACAAATAACGTGTTCCTCTGAATTAATAGAGCACAGATGAAGTGAAGTACACATTTGTGTTTTTTCAGGAGTCCGGTGTAGTTATTGACATGAGTATGAAGCAGCCTTTCCTGGAACTAAACAGGATCCTCGAAGCTCTGAGGATGCAGGACCTCAGGCCGGCATTAGAGTATGGAAACCACTCAGACACCAAAGTGATTCGCTGCTGCGTGCCGTGCTTAACTGCGGCGGTCTTGCTCTCGTGTGCATTTCTTTTAGGTGGGCCGTCTCAAATCGCCAGCGTCTTCTTGAACTGAACAGCAGTTTAGAGTTCAAGTTGCACCGTTTGTACTTCATAAGTTTGCTCAGTGGAGGAATCGGCAACCAGATGGACGCCCTGCAGTACGCCAGGCACTTCCAGCCATTCGCATCCCAACACCAGAGAGGTCAGCAGCTGGAAGAGATTATGCAAGATGAGCTTTTGCCAGATGTTGATTTACCTTTTATGTAAACGGCTGAAAGTAGCTTTGAAAGACATAATTTAGACTTCGGTGGCTATTTTTTTTAATACTCGGTAGGAATAATGTTTTTGTAATGCTATCCTCCATTCATTTGCAGATATTCAGATCTTGATGGGCAGCCTGGTCTATCTACGTCATGGCATTGAAAACTCTCCGTATCGCAGCCTGTTGGAGACAAATCAGTGGGCTGAGATCTGTAACATCTTTACCAGAGATGCCTGTGCTCTACTGGGCCTCTCTGTAGAGTCTCCGCTAAGTGTTAGGTGAGTAGAAGATGGGTTGTGTAATACACGCAGATCCACTTTTTCTTCCTTTTTTACTAATTAAGAGCAGCACTAGAAAGGTACTGCAACAATGAGGTTTTGGGTTAATTTTTAGTTTTTGCTACAATTCCATCTAGAGTGACAGTAAAAGCAGCTAGTGTTTTATAACTATATAGTTCGATTAAAAATGTATCTCTGAGACATTGCCAATATTTTTCAATTTAGTTTTGCGTCAGGATGCATGGCCTTACCGGTGCTGATGAACATCAAACAGGTGATCGAACAGAGACAATGCAGCGGAGTGTGGACGCACAAAGACGAGCTCCCTGTAAGTCACGTTTTTTACTTGATTCATCGCCATGTTTTTATCCTGCGTGGGCTTTCAGCTATTTCTCTTTCTCTCTGCACATGAAGATTGAAATTGACCTGGGCAAGAAGTGCTGGTACCACTCTGTGTTTGCCTGCCCCATCCTTCGGCAGCAGACCTCAGAGAGCAATCCCCCCATGAAGCTCATCTGTGGCCATGTCATCTCCAGAGATGCACTCAACAAACTCACCAATGCTGGGAAGTGAGTCGAAATGAAAGCGTTAAACCACTTCGGCTTGTTCTGCGTTTTCTCGCTTTGCAGCGTTAGCCTTCAATGTATTTAATTTCATGGGATAGACCAAAATAATGCAATGCGTAATTAGAAGAAATATGTTTAGTAGTTCTTAATTAAAAAAACAGAAAAGTGTTGCATGAATTTAAATTCTGCTGTCTTTAATCAGAACTTTGCAGAATAACATTTTGCTTCTGTGCTTCAAGTATTTCTTTTTACCAGCTTTACATGTTAACAAACTTCTTTGTCAAATAGCTGAAGCTTATTCAGATTGTATTTAGGTCTGGAAATTGGCTGAATTTTTCTAACATATAGAAGCGATTTGACCTAAATCATTCCATAGAGGTTTAAAGTTGACCTGCTGGAAGGTGAGTTTTTGCTTTATTTTAACGCTCTGCTTTCTCACTCTGTCCAGAGTTTCCATTTTCAGATGATTTGTTGAACAACTCTTTGGTTGGATGTTCAAAGCTTTAGAAATTGTTTTATCACATAATCCTGCTTCAAACTCTTTAACCCTGACCTTTTTTCTGTGTCCTTCATGATGCTATTTGTTCATTAATATTCCCAACAAACATTCATTCCCTTCACAGAACAGCTGCTTTCATGCTGAGATTAAATTACCCACAACTTGACCACGTTTACTTTTTAAATTGACCTGAGAATTGCTGTACCTTTATCTTTCTACCTCACAATTATGCGCTACTTTGAGTTTGCGTATAGCGGACAATTTCATTAGTATACAATGAATCCAGAGTTTGTAATGAGTCAAAATGTCTGAAAGTTCACTGGGATGTGAAATATTTCTGCAGCGCACTCTTACTTGCTTGAAAAGATGAAGTTGATCACTGAGCGTTGTTAATTAAACATCCTGCTGTTCTCCCCCCGCAGGTTGAAATGCCCTTACTGCCCCATGGAGCAGAACCCGTCACATGCCAAGCAGATCTACTTTTGATACCATACACTCTCCTCGTCAAGGATGAAGTTACCTGGAGCTCTCTGAATGTCCAGGACCCTTTGCTCTGGCCCCTGTCCTCTATCCCTGGCCTCTCGGCCTGTTTATTGTAAAAGCATTAAGGTTTTACCCCAGTGCTCCTCCGGACGGCCTCGGCAGTCCTGTAACCCACCTTGGACCCTCCGACTTTGCATAGCATTCAAGTCCTGCACGGTTGGTTGAACGAAAGCTTGTAGTAGAGTGAAGAGTCGATCGGGTTCTCTTCGTGAAGAAGAGCCTCCAAAAAGATCATAGAAATTCATTTACAAATGCCTGCAGAGTAATAGGCTTATCATATGTATTACTTTCTATTGTTTAGTTGTTTTTTTAGTTTTTTTTTTTTTTTTTTTTGCTTTTTTGACTTTTGGGTTGAACGTGTTGTTTTTTTCTTTTTCTTTGAAAGCAGAGGGATAATTATACATTTGTTTAGTGTTTTGAGTAAATGGTATAGGTAGGCAGAGTCTGCTTTCAGGACGGCGATAAGCTTGTATTACTTAAGAGATAACCCACAGAGTAGCAAACTCCACTGAACGCTGACAACATCCTGGTTAAAGGGGAGTACAAGTGTGGCGATCTCCCTTTAATTGAACTCTTGATTGTGGCTCCTCCATGTCGTACTAAAGGCCTGAAAGCCACTGCTGGTTGACGAGTAAAAACGACAAATTCCTCAGCGGTTGGAACAGCTTTCTTTTTCTTTTTCCTTGTTCTGTTTTTGTTTCCTTCTGTGACTGACTGCACCAGCAAGATTTTTTCCTCATTCTAGAAGCCATTTGTCTTGTTCTGTGTGTGTATTTAACAAAAGTGACAAAAAGCAAACAAAAAATATACAGTGTACTACTGTGAAATGTGTTCTGTTCCTATTTTCCTTCACCACCACCTCATGAAGTAGTTACCTTGCACAGCGACACACTTAATTGGCACGATTGCGCGACGTTAAAGATGATAGTGACTCAAAAGCCTACTCCACTCGTGCCATCGCTTCAGTCTGTGTATCCTAAGCTAGCACGCCATGTGATTTGGAGATGTAAATTGGTGTGATGGTAGCCTTATAGTATGACTTGCAGTGACTGTGGGCTTGTGAAGTTTTACTTGTGGTGGGTGGGTAAGTCTTCTGGTCATTGTGGCAGTTGTTGCATATATAAATATATACATATATACTCAAGAATGCCTCTGTTTGGGTCAGGAAAGTGACAGTAAGATCTTCACAGTTCCTCAGGGTTCATGTTAGTAACTCATACCACACTTTACATTTAGTATTTAAAAGAAAAAAAGTGCATTTATATAAGGAGTCATATATTACATTTGACACAGTCGAAGCTAATAGTTTTCTGTGGGAGTTCCTGGAGTTTGTACATACTCTGTGTTTCATGCGTCAGGTTGAAGTTGGAGGAGGTGTGAAGGCGGCTGGATGTTCAGCAGTTTGTGCAGACCTGACGCAGGTTTCCCGTCGTCCTCCCGGACATATATGGTGATGTCACCTCACGTTCCCGTGAGGCAAGTTTCTTCAGCAAACTAATGCACCAGCATCCTCCCCCCCCCCTCCACACCGATGGTGCACCGTTAATCTGCGTTTCAGAAACGACTTTATATCCTGTTTTTTATTTTATTCCCTCACTTGGTTGACAATCATTCACCGCTTCTCTCAGTCTCCCTCCGGATAGAATGCGAGCGTGTTGTGTACTCCTCATCCTCTAATTTTTGCTAAATGTTTTTGCATTTCCTGCTTTTGTGTGTTATGCAACTTTTACTGTACATATTTATCCGCTAACATGTTTCATATATTTGCATCTGATATTCAAAAATAATAATAAAAAAAAATATACTCCAGTCAGTTTTGTAGGACTGCTTCTACGGTGAAATACCATAAACATTCAATTTTCTTTTATCGCCACTCGGTGGCGCTGGTGCTGCATTTTCACATCTCGCTGAAACCCCCCCCCCAAAAAAGCAACAAAAAAAAAACTCCTGAAATTTGAGAATTTTTGGACCGTCAACCGGAGCAGAACTATGTTTTTGCTGATGAGAAATATTCCCAAAGATTTGACCATCATTTTAAGTTTTTGAATAAACAGCAGTGATGGAATCCAGCACAGCAACACTCCCACAGAGTGGAAAACATGTGAGATAAGAGTCTTTTCTCATCCCACTTCAGTAAATCACTCAGCCTCTCTGGAGCTGTGCAGTTATAATAATCCCCAGTTTATATAATGCTTTAAATGCTGGGCTAAGGGCCATGTGAGTCAGCGGAGTTTGTATCTGTTCAGATTACGACCCTGCATAAAACAAACCTGCATTACCAACTCGCCCATGCTCTCTTATGCTATTTTTATTTGCCCTCACTTATTTTTCTTCTTTTCATCCACAACACATTTGGATTAGGAATAAAGTCTTAAAACCGTTGTTTCTCGCATGATTTTTGTGGTATTAGGCTCTTAATTTGCATGGGATTTCCGTTTCAGCTGACCTTCCACCTCTTAGCGCTCTTTCTACCAAAAGATGCTACGCGAGAAGAAATTATCCAAGATTTGGCATCTTAAAACTTTAATTAATCCAATATACCAAAGATACTCTGTAGAATTGGAGGCCCTTGATTCTTTAACCAGAATGAATGCAAAACAAAGATTTGTTTATTCTGTACAGTTTTAATTCCAGTAATTTGACAAGTCACAGTATATTCAAAGATTAACAGAGAGCTGGTTTGAGAATATTTATAGTTAAGAAAGAATACAACTTTTTTTTAATTTTTTTTTACTTCAGTCATGCACTTGGGAGGACTAATTTAGCCTTTATTTACAGCTAGCGGTTGCTTTTTACTGCAATCAAACAATGTGGAAGTTGACAGATTTCACAGTTTTAAGACAACAGTCTCTTTGGAGTACAACCACAGAAGGTGAATCGAACTGAAAGTGCAGGTATGTACAAAATTTGTGTGTCTCACATGAAAGGAGACCTAACGAGGTTGAAATATGTTCAAGAGATGTGCACCAGACAGATATTTGTGTTGTTTTATTCTGCACCAAAACCAGAAAAGCAGCATTTTTACATGAACTTAGCTGAAAGACGAGTGCAAGTGATGTTTCTGCAAACATTAATCAGGCCCCAGAATCATAAGTGGAGATGCGCCCATGAGAGTTTCGTGTCCAATTTCCGTTCTCTGGGTTTTGCAAACCTTTGACCGCTACTAAAGATTAGACTGTTCCAGTTGGCGTTGAAAATCTTTCTTCTGTGCCTTCCTGCTGTAAGCGACCCTGATTTATACCAGTAGGTACCTTCTTTTCAGCAGATGGAAGCATGAGGTGCTCCAAAACCTCCTGATAGCTGCTGCGTTGACCGTGCCCTTGATAAAACACAGTGGACCAACACCAACAGCTGACATGGCTCCCCAGACCGTCACTGACTGTGGGTACTTGACACTGGACTTCTGGCCTTTTGGCATTTCCTTCTCCCCAGTCTTCCTCCAGACTCTGGCACCTTGATTTCCGAATGACATGCAAAATTTGCTTTCATCCAAAAAAAGTACTTTGGACCACTGAGCAACAGTCCAGTGCTGCTTCTCTGTAGCCCAGGTCAGGCGCTTCTGCCGCCGTTTCTGGTTCAACAGTGTCTTGACCTGGGGAATGCAGCACCTGTAGCCCATTTCCTGCACACGCCTGTGCACGGTGGCTCTGGATGTTTCTACTCCAGACTCAGTCCACTGCTTCCACAGGTCCCCCAAGGTCTGGAATCGGCTCTTCTCCACAATCTTCCTCAGGGTCCGGTCACCTCTTCTCGTTGTGCAGCGTTTTCTGCCACACTTTTTCTTTCCCACTGAGGTACCTTGATACAGCACTCTGGGAACAGCCTGTTCGTTCAGAAATTTCTTTTTCTGTGTCTTACCCTCTTGCTTGAGGGTGTCAATGATGGCCTTCTGGACAGCAGTCAGGTCAGCAGTCTGACCCATGATTGCGGTTTTGAGTAATGAACCAGGCTGAGAGTTTTTAAAAGCCTCAGGAATCGTTTGCAGGTGTTTAGAGTTACTTTGTTGATTCAGATGATCAGGTTAATTACTCGTTCAGAGAACCTTTTCAAGATATGCTAATTTTTTGAGACAGAAATTTTGGGTTTTCATGAGCTGTATGCCAAAATCATCAGTATTAAAACAATAAAAGACCTGAAATATTTCAGTTGGTGTGCAATGAATCTAAAATATGTGACAGTTTAATTTTTATCATTACATTATGGAAAATAATGAACTTTATCACAATATGCTAATTTTTTGAGAAGGACCTGTATAGATTCCAACTAGCTCTACATCACTGTCATGTAATTGATTCATGTATTTGTTGCTTGCAGATGAGTAGGCTGGGGATTTCTTGAGTTCATCTAAATAAAGCCACAGTTTAAAAACCCTAGAGAATGCACACACACGCCTACTTCGTTCTGAGATTTTTAAAGGCAGCCAAGTTTTCTAAAGCAACATATTCAGCCTTCATGGTATCTGGTGAAGATGTGCTTATGGTCAACTTTCTCCTTCGTGAGTTGAACAAAAACGTTCCCAAGGTGGGAATGACCTAACATGGTAGACGGGCTACTTTTCCTTTCTGAAAAGTTAGTTATAAAGCACCTAAAGCTGCAGAAGTGGGAGGAGCAAAAATGCTCCTTTATTAAACGACTTTAATCCTAAAAGTAGCTAACTGTAAACCTTCTTCACTCAGTAACAACATCCACATCAAAGAGTGAACTATCTAGTTTCCAACCAGTCAGTGAAGCTGATTCCAGTCAACAGCTAGTTGCTTGTTGGGTCACTAATTGTGACCCAACAATTAGTGACCCATCGTCTTATTGATGACTTATCGTCACCAATAAGATCATTTTAAACGAATCTTATGCTTTTGCTGTGATTTTACAGTTTGCAGTTATTCAGCTGAGGATAAACGTGGCACAACAGACGAGCGTCGGCGTGAAAACGTCCAGAAGGATGTGATCGTTCCCGGTCTCTTACAGGAAAAGGGCAATATGATACAATCAAGGTGCAGAAGCAGTGCGGGGGTCAGATGGGAATCTATGAAGCTTTTTTTGGTACCACAAAAACGCATGAGAAATTATATAATAGGTACCCATTTCAAGATTGTCGGTCAAAAGTTTCACATTGACATGTTTTTTATTTTTTTGTTCTGACTGAGCTGTTTTTGTTTTAAGATTTTTTTTTCATTCACAAATTTCACAATTTATAAGTTTCATTTAGGTAAATCAACACATAATTTGCACCTTTTTTTCTTTTTTTTTAGGGTCAAAGGTTTAGCACAGTTTACTATTATTATTATTTTTGTCAACTTCGTTTTTTTGTTGTTGTTTTTTTTTAGCTCTACTACTTCTGACTTTACATTTTTTAATTTTGATTACTTGGTACCACAACTAAATCCAGCAGCACATCCTTTTCAGAGATTTAGTAAGTTGTGTAGGATTTTGATTTAGTAAACATTTTTTTTAATAATCTCTAAGTTTGTATATTTTGTGTCTCATTTCTTTTTTTTCCTTTTTTTTCCCAGGCAGACTTGCTCTTGCGTAGGTCCATGCTTTCGGAGAAAACAGTTTGCATTGCAAACAAGTGTGTCACATTCAAATTTCAGACGACTCAATCCTGTCTATCCACGGCAGACTCGAGGAAGGCGTGTCTTCTTGTTTTCCTGCTGCTCTGTCAGCTGTCGGCTCCTTCGCCTCCTTCTCAGTTGTCCCATCTCTGCTCTCTCCTCCTCCGCCGCCTCCCCTTCCTTCCCGCGCCCCGCCCGCCCTCAGCTGCTGCAGCTCCCTCTCCAGGGCTTCGTTGCGGTGATACATCTCCAAGTAGCTGGCCTGCAGCTCCTTCTGGTAGCGGATGACCTTGTCTTTCTCCGTCTGCCACGTGTTCCTCTCCTCCTCGAAGGCCGTGGCCTGGGCCTCGCTCTGACGTCGCTCCAGCAGCAGCTCCGCTCGCAGACGCTCTTCTGTGGGACCCCCAGAGCTGCCTGCGAAAGGAAAAGTTCACGTGGATTCAGCTGGAGTCCAAAAAAAATAAAAAATCTTGAATGGAAGATTACGAAAGACACCAGCTTCTTGTACATGCTCGCAGCTCTCTACTCCTGACCTGGCTACACAGCTATAACCTGATTTTGGATCTAAAATTGGAAACACGAAGCCATTATTGAGCGACAGATACCCGCTGATGGACTCTCTTCGGCTCCTTTTCTGCTTTCTCCGGCGGAGGAACACCTGCCGCGCTGCGTCCCCTGCAGGATGATGTTCAGAGCGTCTATCTGGGCCTCCCTGTTGCGCAGCTCCGTCCGGGTTTCCCTCAGCTGCGTCTTCAGCTTGAAGATCTCGCTCAGCTTCTGGGTCACTTCTGCCTGGGAGTCCCTCACCTGCTGCTTCAGCAACGAGATCTCCCCTGACTTCTGACAAACCTGAGAAAGACAACAATATGACAAATAAAATCATTGTTGAAAACTCTATGGGATTTTGACATTTTTTTTCTTTTTTTAAGAAAAAAAAGAAAGATTCAGAGTGTCACTGCAAAACCACACAATCTTAGGCCAAGAATTTTGGCCTAAGTTTCTGGTGCAAATATTTTAGTACACTCGGAAAAAAAGACAAGACTAACTTACAGGTAACTTTTCAGCAAAATACAGAAACTTATTTTAAGTCAATAACTCCTTAATATTGATGGAAAAAGTACCAGTTGTATCTTCAATAGCGGAACAAGACATTTTAGCTTATGATATGGGAAAAATGTCATGTTCCACTGGCAGATTATTTTACTTTTTCATCAATGTTAAGGTGTTACTGGTTTAAAACAAGCTTGCTGAAAAGTTAGTTTTGTCTTATTTCAAGATTACTAAGATATTTGAACTAAAAACTAGTTTAAAAAATACCTTTTGTGGTATATATTGCAATTGCATTCCAGTGCAAAGTATTGAAAAGATGCATGATTTTCAAAAGTTTTTTCACCACAAAAAAACAAAAAAAATCTGAAAAGTGTGGCATGCACCCTAGACATATTTCCCCCCCCCCACAGTGAAACATGGTTGTTGAAAGCGTCACTCCTTGCGCCTGAACTCTTCTCACCTGCCACCGCGTCTCCTCCAGAGTCGGACTGGTCGCCTTCGGCGCGGCCGTGGCGTCCCGGCTCGCGTCCCGCTTCAGGCCGTCGAGCTCCTCCTGCAGGCGGTTCTTCTCCTGCTGGGCCCTGAACAGCTCCAACTGCATGCTGCGCTGGGAGCGCTGGGCGTGCTGCGAGACCTGACGCAGCTTGGCGGCGTACAGGCGCTTCAGCTCCTCCACCTCCTTCTCCCACAGACGCTGCTTCCCTTCGAACACCTGCAGGTGGCGAGCAGATGGGGTCAGCGCGGACGGAGAAAAAAAAGAAGTGACGTTCAGATCGAAAATGAGATTCACCTGAGCGATGGCGCCTTCGCTCTCGTCCAGGTTCCTCCTCATCTGTTTCAGTTCGTGTTCTTTTTCCACCAGGCGCTCCTCCAGATCCCGCACCTGGAAGACACAGCGGCACGAATAACTTACAGAGGCTGGCAAAAGTAAATACACCCCTAGAACCTGTTCTTATTTTGTCATGTTACAACAACAAACTTCTGTCTCTTAGAAAAAAAAAGACCGTAAGCGTGAAAATCTGACATTTTCACGCATTTCTTTTCGAACTACGTCAGATTAGATAGAGATCATCTGTGAACATTAATTTTCAGGTCTTCATACAGATTCTGGATTTATTCATTCGAAGACATGAACAAGCTTCGATTGTACAGTCGCTGCAGGTGGACGGGGAAGCTCTGTACCACGCAGACCTCTAAGAGGTTTTCTTTCAGGACTTGCTCTATATTTGACCTCTCCCATCTGAAGAAAAGCTTCCCCACAAACCCAGGCAGCCATCACCACGTCTCAGGGTACGGAAACATTTGTTCACGCTTTGCTTTTCCACCAGATGTGTTTTGCACAAAGGAGAAAAGTTGTGTTTTTACACCATTTGTGGTAGAATGACCTATTTTTCTTTTAACAATGGCTTTTTTTTTGCCACTTTTCCAGAAAGGACAGATTTGAGGAGTTACTAATAGTTACCACATGATGTCCCTTGGCTGCATATGTGATTAATCCTCTCATTCACGAGTCATATCACGATTGCAGTTGTGCCGTATTTTTTCTATTTTCTGACAACGGATTGAACAGTTCTGCTGAAGACGTGCAAAGCTTGTTTTATAACCAAAGCGTAGCATTGAACACGACTTTCTCTCTGACCTGTCTGCTGAGCTGTTTGTTCGCTAATGTTGGCTAATTCACCTCAGAGATCTTCACCAAATAGCTGTAGTTGAACTGAGATTAAATTACACTGCTTCAGAAACTCCAGGAATTGTTTTATTTTGGATTTATCAGATGAAAGGCGGGTAAATACCTGAGCATGCCACACTTTTCAGGCTTATATTTATAAAAAAAATCCATAAAAATCATTTTCCTTTCACTTCACAATCTACAAAATAAATTACAGCAGCTCAGGAGGTAGGGGTTTGTTCTGTAAGCGGGGCAGGTGTGGCTACAATGTAGCTAACTACCAGCAGCATGTGAATGGGTGAATGCAGTGTAAAGGGCTTTAGAGCTCTCTGACTTGATAAAGCCCTACAGGCCATTTGTCTTAAACGTTGGTGGCTTTACCACGAAGCAAAAGTTTCAAATCAGTCATTAAGTTGGGCTCATTTTCCCTTACCACGTCCTCCACCGAGAGGGACAGCGTCCATTCATAAGGAGGCGGAGCCTCGCTGCCGTAGGGGGTCAGGCGGTTCAGTGTGGCCATGCTTCGGCATGCTACCTCCCCCATAGCCGCGCCCCCCGACCCGGCGGCCTTCAGGCCCTGAGAGGTTCGATCCAAGGAGCCGATGGTGTTGATGTGGCCCATGGAAGCGCTGGGGAAAGGAGAGGAAACCACAGAAGCTATTAAAATCTCGTTACTTTTCACGATCCACACAGTCAGGAAAAACAATGAAAAATCACGTCTGTGGAACTCAAAGTTCAGCGGAGAAGACAGTGATGTAGCGGCCGACCTGATGTGAGACAGATGTGGACGGAACGGAGGGCGGTACGGCGGCAGACTGCTCATGGAGTTATGACCCGAGTCTGACAGGTTGTCTTCCTCGTGGCTCATCACTTGCACCGAGGAGACGGCCTGCAAAGTCAGAATTTATACGGTTGTTCAGCTTATGCGGAGCGTGATTACGGCCTTTGACGGAAATGTTTGAAAATAAAAAGGTAATCCATGGCGCAACATGCCTGGATCATGCATCTAACGAGTGATTAACTTGGCAAATTTCCAGCCAACGACAGAAGATGCTAAGCTAATGAAGCCGGATCAGGATACCTTGTTACCACATGATGTCGGTCCTCCATGACGGGAGGGTGAGGAAGATGAAGAGGAGGTGGAGACTGTCTTAGAGATGTGGCCGTATGCTCTGTGCAGTCCGTTAGAAAGGCCGTGATCCATGTCCTCCGACTTGGAGGAGGGGTAGAGGTTTTGCATGGAGCTGAAGTTTTTAGGAGTGACGGGTTTGAATGCAGAAGACCTGAACCGAACCTAAGAAAAAATGGCAAACAAAAGGTACAAAGAGGCGTAAGCAGCAACAATAGCTCGGTTACGTAACATGAGTCACAATGTTCTAATGAAATCAATGCTACTACACCCTCTGTGTTTTCAGCATTGATCAATTTAGGCGGAACAAAAAAAGAAGAATAAGAAGAAGAATAAGAAGAAGAAGAAGAGAGATTTGATCACCGCAATAAATTCAGAACACTTGCAAGTGGCAGATTTTTCAATCGGTGCTGCTGAGGTGGATCACATCTGTGACTGATTTATGCTCCTAAAAGGATTCGAGGGTGTTGCGTCATACTGCAGGAAATATATGAAAGTGTTGCTAATCAATTTACCACGACCCCAAGGAGCCTTTTCACTGGCTGTGAATCATTTGTACAAAGAGTACTTTTAGTAAAACTGATAATAACTTGCATTACTAATCTAATAATGCATACGCTTTCCAGAAAAGTTAAATACTGTACCTTGCTGAAGTAATTTCATGCCTTGAATATGTTTACATGTTGTCACACTGCAACTGTAAACTTCAGTGTGATTTATTATTATTTTATGTGATCGATAAAGATGAAGAAAAATTTTACTTTTCTTTTTTTTTTTTTTTTACAAATGAAAATTTATAATGCATATGTTTAGTCCCCCTTAATCAGATACCCCTAAATACAATCCTGTGGATAACATGGCCTAGTTAAAGTCTGGATCTAAATCTAACTGGATCTAATTAAAAAAATTATTATGCAATAAAAAAAAACCCTGACCAACATATTCTACTTTGATTTGATCATTGATTGATCATTGATTAGAGATGTGTCTGTATTGATTTGAAACATTTTGTGTTTCTATGGGAAGTGTTTGTTGCGGTAATTCTACAAAACGTGGAAAAAGTTCTAGGTTTTCCATGATGTAACACAACTGATGCTCATGTAAAGACATTCTTTTATTTTTATTTTTTTTTTAAATATACAGCGTAAATTCTCGTACATTCACCTTTTCGTACTTGCCCCCGCTCGGCAGTGAGCTTTTAGTCAGGTCTATTTCAGTCCCATCTTTACTGTAGACTTTGGCGAAAACGTCATCCTCCACCAGGCCTCCGATGACGTCCCTCTTGCCGTCGCCGCTCGGCCCCGCTTTGGGCTCTTTTCTGTTGGGAAGCGCAGGAAGTCAGGAGACATCTCAACGAAACGTTCCGCAGAGGTACCTGCTGCTCTGCGGCAGAACCCACCTGGTGATGTTGAGGTAGTTCAGTAGCTCTCTCTGGGTCAGGCCTTTCCTCAGCAGGCCATTGGTTTGTCTGGGTCTCACCTGAGGCACCGCGCGGTTACCTTTAGTCGGAGACGCATCCGGCTTCTCCACCAGGCTCCCTACGCTTCCCATGCCGCAGAGCGAGGAGAGGGGGGAGGTGGGGAAAGGGCTGCGGAAGTTTTGGGTGGGACCACGCGTCACGGGAAGAGTTTGGACCGAGGTTGCCATTGATTACGAGATGCTGAGGGGAGGTAAAGAGACCTGCGAAAGGAAGATAAAAACAGGTCGATCACAAGAGTAGGTGGGACTGGTAAAGGTGAACAACTGTACTTTGACGATGTCTTGGTTCAAAGAAAGCATCGTGAACCTCCTGCCGAGGCATGCTTGGCTTCTTTGGAAACAAATTATATGCCTTGAGTTTGATGATTCAGAACATTACAGAGCTACAGTAGAAGATTATAATCAGTAAAGGAGAGACAAACAGAAATCTGTTTGGGAAAGAGCTTCTCAGACAAAACTACGAACCTGTTATTAGATTCTGAAATGTTCTCAGCTAGAGATTGAAATCGCTCAATTTTCCCATCGATTGCCTTCGACTTAGTTCGATCAGCAGATCAAATACTTAGAATTCAGGAAATTTCCAGTTCATGTCGATGCATAAAATGAAGAGCAATCTGTATTTCCAGTTTATGAACACACAAATAATGAAATTAAGACATAACCTTAAAGATATGACCTTCTAATCCAATATGGCTGCCAAGTGTTACTTTACGAAATCAATCTAGCAGACAGTATTGTGCAAAAATCTTTTTAAGAACATATTTCATGTCCAAATTTAGACAAATATTTCTTGGCTTGCTAATCACTAAGTCACTAAGCTCAACAATTAGCTCAGTTTTTCTTTGTCTTGCACCATGAAAACAGTTGGATTAGTTTCTACTAAAGGTGACAAATCTCTACAGTCATCTTTTCCTCTGTTGCTCACCTTTGCTTTTGTGCAGACAGTTGTCAAACCAGCACACGAGCCCTGAGCATGAAACTGCAGATCTCTGATAAGGACATAGCAGCCTACAACAACAATAGCACTTTTTCAGTGTTTCTTTTTTTAACCTGTATGTTTTTGCTTGGCACTGCTACCACTGAGCTTTAGCGATGGACAAAAGAAAAAAAAAAGATTAAAATATAAGAGATTTGAAGAAAATGTTAAGAAAAATGTGAGTTACAACTTTTTGTGGAGAATAATTAGCAATGTTCAAGGTGTGACCCATTAAATGTCCCTTCAATGGGACAATAAAAGGACATTCGTGTCCGGCTGCATGGCACGACACACCTGATGTTATGCACTGCCAGTCAGCAGGTTGAAAGGAGGGCGCTACACTTTCCCTTAAAAAATAAATGTACATTTTTGAAGACGATTATAGCCGTGCAGCACAGAGTTTCAGTGTGAAAATCTGAGGCGTGCCAACAATCACACTTATCAAATTATGCTTCTTCTTTATATACGGAAAACTTTAAGCTCCATCTCTGCTAAGAAACCAAACCAATATGAGCTTGTCAGACTTGTGTTACTCTGTAAACAACAGTAAATTCAAGGTGCAGTTCTTTTCCAGAATTTATTTGAATCTATTTATCAGAATACCAACAAACATTTTGTGACATAAATACCTCCAGTTGGTATTTCACAACATTTGTAGCTGTAGCGATGATTGTAAATGGTAGTAAACACGATAAATGTGCAAGTTCACAAAGCAGTGGAGGCACTTTAAAGCAACCTGAAAGGTTATGACACACAATAACAACGAAGCAAACATTATTCCTTCCTTCTCTGCTGAAATAAACTCCCCTGCTTACCCCGCCAACAGTATGTGTGGACGTCTGTCCCCGGAGGACAAAGGTGAGCTCACATGCGTTTCCTTCAGCTGTGTTTGTCTCTGCAGTCAGCTGTCTCACAGCACAACAACAAGAACTCAGCAGGACCAACCCACACATCCTGACCGCCATGCAAATGCCATGATGGAAGAACAAATAAATGCAAAATATCTCCTATCAAACGAGGTTGAGGTAGCTGCAGTGCTTGACGAGCCTTTCTTTACCTGAGGCAAATCAAAAGAGCACAGGATCATGTGAGGTAGCGGCGCTGCAGGGTCATGTTGTTGTTGTTGTTTTTTTTTTCATGACAAATCTGTTACGTAACTCGGATCCAACTGGGTTACTACAACTCAATCCCCCCCATCCCCCCTAAGGACATAAACTCCACATTTTAATCAAGTTCTGAAGCACAGTTTTCTAAAGTCTCTGGGAAAAAAAAATCACCGATAAACCATTCGGTGTGTCTCAAGACGTCAAGCCCGGCATCAGAAAAGCTCCAGCTGAGTGTTGACATTTTGTAAGCGAACAATGAGCAAATTTCTGCTGAATTTTTATGAAACTAAACCAGCTGCCAAGCAATTCAAACACCCACCTGAAAGCCCTAAGAGCCTCTTCACCCCCCACACACCATGCATTGTTTCCTCCTGTCACCCCTCTGATTCCTCTCACTTTCTGATCACCCACACATCCCCTCCTTCCCTTCTTTTCAGTCAACCTCATTAAGGTGCACTATTGATTTTATCCTTATGACCCTCTCTGTTCCCGTGCATCAACACCGCCAGCAGTCATAAACTACTGGAGACCATAAAACACACACTGGCACACAGCTCTATTTCCGACTATAAATATGGCTGAGGGTGGAAACAAAGGTCTCCGTTCAGGTTCGGCCCGCTGGTTTGACGCCCAGAGAGCAACCGTGGCGCAAACTGTGCTGTGTCCTCAGCCTTGGGTTAGTTCCCTAATACTGGTGGCAAAAAGTGTAGAGACACATTGTTTTTAGAGGTTGAGGAGACCCGCTTACAAAGGTCGTTTTCAGTGCCAAAACAATCAATTTTCTGTTCACAGGTACAGACAGTTACAAACTTTCAGAGACTATGGCAGCAAATTTTTACCTATGAAGTCAATGTCTGTTTCGGAGGCCTTAAAAAGCTGTTTTTTGTACGAAAAATGCACTTTGCGTTTCTCACTTTCTTTCAAACACATGTTGATTTGCGTTCAAAATATTTACAATTTGTGGCTGTAAAATACTTTAATTCAGAAAGTAAGTGTGCATTTTAGTCTAAAGGCTGTATCTTTGCAAAGCAAATACAGCGGAAAAGTTTGGAACAAGAACAGGGGAGAAGCACATGAGGCAAATGTTCAAAAATCGAGCTGTCACTTTGGACTTTGCACCCACGTGTCCTGTGCTATGTAGTCGTTTCACACAGTAATAAGCACCACGTGCACTTCAGGGATTCTTTTATTCAGACGCTTTGCTGGAATCGTAATCTAACCAAATATGTTATTTCCTGCATGAAAGATGAAGAAGAAAAAAAAATTGAAAATGAAAAGCCCTTCTGATGTTTGGAAACTTGTTGATTGTGGCCATTACTTTCATCTTGAACCTCTAAAAGACGGTCAAGGACGCTTAGGCAGTTTTCTCTGTGCATCAAAGATCATAAGTGGGCTCATCCCAAGCAACGAGCGGACCGTCCTGCAAGCCCGCCTGAAGGCACTTTGGCTCAGTGAACACAAACTAACACTAACAACACGCTCGCTTAGCTAAAGCCGGCCCGCTCTTTCGTACACAAAGCTCTTGTTTTGAATCTCCTCTCATTTGCAGCACAATCTACTTTTATTGAGCACCTCACACTGCTGGCCAGGACAGTTATAACAATTATGTAAATGGTTAAAATAGGCAGAGAGAGAGAGAAAGCTGTGCATCTCCAGCCCACTCTATCCAGGGCTCTCAGCCAGGCCCAGATCAAAGCAGCCCAAGCTGCTCATGTTTATATGCATGAGGTCTCATTTCCTCCCCAATATGAAACTTTCTGCTGAAGCATCCGGCTACTAATAAGCCAGTAAAATAAAGACCAAGCCTCATAATCAATGACAATGTTTATAATAGGATATTAAACGACACTAAAGGAGAACAAGTGCTCCCTTTTTTTTTTGGTGCAGCTGATTTATCAAATCCTTTTGTGTCCAAGTAAGACGTGTTAAAAGTAAGTGTGGTCAGATCAGATCTTGCTGAGTGTGCACGAATCAATGCGTTTGATTTCACGTAAATAAATAATGAGCGTGAAAAGCCTAATGCGCCCCACCCCCCACCCACCCCCGGTCAAGGTCGGGCGTGGTATTCTTAGTCTCATTTCTTTGCTAAGTTTGTTCGTTGTGCAAAACGCACCCAAGAAGCCAATCGATGCTCGACGGGAAGATGAGCTCGGAGCCGAGGTGGATCGAGGCGAAGCTATATTCGTTTTGGGTATACGGCGATCCATTTAGGCTGAGACCACAAATCCTGCGGGACTGAAGAAATCTCGCATCCCGGTTGTTTTTCCGTAATTGCCTTCAAGTTTAAACCCGGAGACGCAGCAAGATTTACAGCCGCGGCCCAGACCAGACGAGGGGCCTCCCCCCCCCCCACCCGAGAGGCAACACACCTCCTTAAAACTCACACACGCTCATGCACACACGTGCACAGATCAAAGCAATGCCAGCCTCGAACAGTTACGGTCTAATTGAAAAGTGTTGTGTGTGTGTGTGTGTGTGTGTGTGCGTGTGTTTATTCCGTCCTCCTTTAGAGCTCCAATGAGCTGGTTTGGAAGTGAGAATAGCTTTTCGAACCGTGCACTTTTCCTTCCATCTTCTGAAAAATATATGTTTCAAACTTTCATCAAAGAAGTTTTGTTGAATACAGAGCAGACACCAGCGACTGCAACTCCTCTCCAAAGCTGCAAAATCGCCACTTAACTTAAGCGTACAAGAAGAACAAAGCCCTCACGCTGAGGGCTTCGAGGACAGCCTCTTTATGTATTGCAACCAGGTCTCTCATAGTGAAAGAAAACCTTTCAGTGAAACACTTCAGTGTGAAGAGGGAACATTAAAACCCTCGTGGACAACCGGTTCAGGACGCAGAAACCAAATTCCAGAGATGCCTGACGGGAGCACAAGCTGTGGCTCGTCGGTTTGTAATGCTCGAAATACTCCCAGCCCCACGGAGGAGCTGGTCACTCAGCACCATCCTGATGAAAAGAGTATTTACAGTTAGCAGCACCTGATCCTGCGCCCCGCTGCCTCGGCAACTCCCTCCCTCTAGTCTCCGAGCGCGCGCGATCAAAGTTTGTTTACGACTCGGATACTTCGCGAGCCACAGCTAGAGCTCCCACACAGCAGTGCTCGCTGTTGCGTTGCATAAGCTCGATAAAAAGCCAGTCCGGCTCACTGGGTTTTCACAGCTGGTGGTTGTGGAAAACGCCAGTGTGTTGTTACCAAATTCCAAACGGCCAAAATACAGAAATGTACCAAATGTGACCACCACGCATTTTGCTAATGCAAATGCTAAACTCTTAAAGCTAATTAGAGATAAGCTAATATTGACGGCAGCCGGCAATATTACTCTACATCTTGTTTTCACCATTTTCAGATTATTCATGAAGAACAGATCAAGCTGGGACTAATTTATCATATAAAATGAGCATTTAAAGTACTAGAACTCCATGGAATGATGCTGCCACCACCATGCTTGACAGTTCTCCTGTTTTAAAGTCTCACTGTGACTCCTCCAAATGCACTTATTTTACATATTAGCACTAGAAACACATGTTTGAGCCCACCTTACTGGATGATCGGTCAATATTAACATGGTACGTCTATACTGTCACAAACCTAAAAGTCATCATAACCTCCATGTCAGATGAAAACTAGTGACATAAGCCCATTATTAATACTTCAGGAAAATGTTTTCAACTTTTGACTGATACTGGTGTGAGGTTTTTGCTTTACAAGTCAAAGAATGGTGAAATATCCTGCATTCTGGTACTCTGTCAAAGAAATACAGTCAAAAGATTTAAAAAGGAAAACCTACATGTTAGGGAATCGGCCGCTACACGTTTCTATAAAATGAGGGCAAGTAAAACTTTCCTTCGATGTGACCGAGCTGTAAGCTGCTCCAGAGGCCATTTCAAGATGGATCTTCACTACATTTAAGTTAAAGGGGAGCTCCACTGCGTTACTATACATGTCAGGACGTAAGGAGTGGAAGTGTCTGTGGCTGCAGGGCCTGGCAGCCCCAGACGAGAGCTGTTTGTAATTGTTAGCAGGTTATTTATTACGGAAAGGAGGGCATCAGGCAGACTTTGTTTCTCTTAGCAAATCCTGAGGCCGCAGAAGAGAAACATGTTGAAATCGGGGTCATTAAGTGCTGCTCCTTCTGACATTTATCACCGTGCATCAGTGCAGCAAGGCTGGATTCAAGTTGAACTTAAACGCGGAACAGTTTGTCAAAGCTTTTCTGCAAATTCTTGCCGTCTGTTTGCCGACTGAGTTCTGCGCACCCTGAAAGGTCAACTTGAGAGGACAAGGAGTGCTCCAGTGAGACGTGGGTCATAATTCAGTGGCGGCTGGATACAGCTGAGGGGGCCGTGTTCAGCCTCACACTGTCTCTATTGATGATGACTGCCCCAGACTTTATGGAGGTTGAAGGTTATATTTAGTCAGAGCTGCAGATACAGGGTGCCTTTGAGAAGACAGACAAAGCAGAGGCTTCACTCTGGAAGTTCTGACAATACTATGCAATTATAGCCACTTATTCCTCATTACCACCAGACTGTACGTTTCCACGTTACAGGAATAAGGCTGAATCTCAGTTTACCAGAAAACAAGTCGGGGGTCTGATTTTTCACGTGCAACGGTGTAAATGTCTGAATTTATTCAGCATTTTTCAAAGACAAGAGCACTTTAAACAGCCCGGTAAAGAGAAACGGAAATTGGTCCGAAAGTCTGTACCTCAATAAAAAAAAAGAAAAAAAAGAAGAAAAAGATGAAGTACAATAAAACAAATGTCGTTAGCGTAACAAAAAAAAAAAGTGTAAGTATATTTTAAAATAAGGGTTCTGCATGTTTTGCATCAAACATGTAGAAATCTTCTTATCAGAAAACCTATTGATTACCCGAGAGCAATCTTTCTGCATCAATTAAAGATTGTCACTAATTTCAAAACTCAGTTTAATGGCATTGAAGTCAATGTTGCCAAAAATGTGAAAACGTGAAAAAGTGTCTGCATTGGAGCCCCGTTAGAAAATGAGCTGAAAGATAAACTTTAATCGAAAATAAACTTCACGTCAGGTCAAAAAGCCAAGGCAATCAGCCGCCAGCAGCATTATTCTTGATAATCAAAATAAAAGGTTTTGATGTTGTCTGAACTTATGAGTAAAATATATTGAAGAAAAAAAGAGAAAGCCAAACAAATATAAACCCTGAGGGAACAGTGAAGTTCCTCACTAATGAGAGAAAGTGATGATTTTTCAAATTTACAAAAGGGAATATGTCAGATTTTTTTTCCCTTTTCATTATTAGTGCCTTACACAAAGCACCATTGATTACTTGTGTATGAATGCTGCCAGAGAAATGATCGAACTTGCCGTGCCGTACTTTTACAGATTTCATAGATATCACATTGCCGCTTTCTTTCCACTGTGGCAGAGCGGCTGAGGTGGGTTTCCTCATCAGGGAAGTTGGAACTGTATATTTAGGCTTTTACAGCCATGTTGACTGGACAGTATTGTATTTCTGCCCAGCATTCAATTACTGGTTCTGATTAGAGTAGCCAGAGGTTATCTGGAGCGGCTGGTTTCACTGCAGCTTCATGAAACCTCATTGATCTGGATCTGGCTGATGTTACATAAGACAGCACCCAGGGGAGAGCGCATTCAGGGCCTCCTCTTTAACCTAAATCGATCACCAAGACATGTTATTTTTAAATGATTAAAAACAATCCCACTATATTGCCCCTTTAGAAATAAATCTGTGAAAAAAAAACCCCCAAACATTTATTTCCAAACCTCAAATTTGTCAAGTGCGACAGCATTTTAGTGGAATAATCCCAAACTTTGTATAGATTAATGCCGGTGCTGATCCCTCTGTCAGGACGCGGGTTCAGTGAGCGGGTTGGTTCGTGTGCATGTGTGAGATAAAAAGAGATTAGCACACGCAGCATATGGATACGGGCCCGACCTCAGTGTTGTTTTAAGTGAAATCCCTTTGCCCTCTACACACACACACACACACACACACACACACACACACACACACACACACACACACACACACACACACACACACACACACACACACACACACATTGAGTTAAGTCTTCCTATCCATCCACCTGGATACAAAGGTGAAAAATCTGCCTTTGTGATGTAAAATTGGGGGATTATTATTATTTTTTTTTGCTGTCTTGTGTCAGTCAGGGATGATTTATTTAAGAAATAGGCTCAAATACTTGCTCATCATAACCTATAATATATTGATAATTGCTAATACTGATCAGAAATAATATTACTTTCCAATGATATCTCCTTAGATGTAATTTTCTTGCTTTACCCCATTAAATACATGCAAATCTTTCAACATTCAAATGAGTCCCACCTTTTCCGCCACAGCTCAGCCGGGATGAAGCTGCTGGCCTACAAGCAGTTCTTGTTCAAACATTGCGTTGCTACACTATGCTTTGCACAATGGCAGGAGGTATGATGTTGGGATTAGTAGAAACCAGTTGTGAAGACAAAACAGACAGAAGATAAACATGGCAAGGTTGACTTTAAGGCTGAATGGGCTTTAGACGCTACTCTCTGCTACATTCCCCCAGTTGATTGACAATCCGTTCAATTAAGCTGTCAGTCATTGTTATTAAGATCTAATAAAGTAGCTAGTAGAAGATAAAAACTTTGCTCCTACTTTAAATACCAGACATAAGCCACGCTTCTTATCATAGTTTGTCTGGTGATGCATCTCATAGTCAGGTGCAACTTATGTGTAGTTTTTTTCCCTCCTCGTGAAGCATTTTGATGTCCATCCATCCATCCATCCATCCATCCATCCATCCATCCATCCATCCATCCATCCATCCATCCATCCATCCATCCATCCATCCATCCATCCATCCATCCATCCATCCATCCATCCATCCATCCATCCATCCATCCATCCATCCATCCATCCATCCATCCATCCATTTTCCTTCACCCTTGTCCCTCAGTGGGGTCGGGAGGGTTGCTGGTGCTGCATTTTGATGTGTTAAATATTAATTCATACTGACGGACATGAACCACGGATTAAGCATTGCGGTCAGCAGCCGTTAGGAAAGCTAACTGTGGGCCGAAAGCCAGGAACAGAGGGTTGACTCCACAGTTGGGTAAATATAGAACATGCGGCTGGTGATGACGATCTGTAGTACATCATCAGGTTTACGTACAGTAGCCCGTCTAGATGGCTATGTCGATCTGTTGATGCTACCTTTCGAAATTGCCATTACATCTGTTGAGGCTTGTGAGTGGTGCAGCTATGCCTCCACGCCCCGATGTTTGCCAAGGAGGTGAATATGAATTACTTTGCAGGCAGACCCTCTTGGTGTTGCAACGAAACCGCCTCCCCAAACACCCTGGATTTACACTGCATGTGTCTCTTTTTCTTTTTCCCTCTTCGTGACTCAGTTTTCAACTGATGCAACTAATAGTCCAGGAAATACTATAATTGGTTTTTAGTCTGCAACTCAGTTAAAGGGATAGCTTAAGATTTGCAAAGTGTGGTTCTGTTGAAAGACTATGTTCACATCAGGTAGCTCTACTTAGTGTTGTCATCCGATGCAAACGCAGCAGTGGGTTAGAGGTTCATCGAATGATGTTGACATAAACAACCACAGTTACTGAGTCTGGAGCTGTTTTAAGTCTGAATCTGGACTTCCATTCTGAACTGCCTCTTTAAGGTAGAAATAAATGAGATATGATGTCACTAACTCCTTATCTTGACCTTTGAACTAATTTAAAAAGAAGCAGACGCATATGTTTACTTAAACTGAGGAGGGTGTAACAGGTAGTGTGCAGGAGCTAAATCCCCTACACAACTTTAATTTGTCGTCTTGTTTTCCAATAAAGCAGGATGCTTGCAGATTTCTAGATGGTTAAAATGATTAAAAATATAAGTGTGGATTTTTTTTACTGTTTGGAAAATAATACAAACATGAATTGACAAGATTAGATTCATGTCAGGATTTTAGTAGGAAACTATGTAGTGGACACAGGCGCATATATCAAATACAGACTTGGTGTCTGTTGATACTTCATCCTAAATACCTCAGATCAGTATCACAAAACATCTTCAGTAAATAAAAGGCTGCAAGCTGGTAACTAAGATCCTGCACTATAAAAAGACACCTCCTATGTGCAAAGTATGTTTAACACCACATAAGGACTTCCACCACTGTGTGTGTTTATTACAGAGCATTTGTGTCTAGAATCATGTTGGACCAACACACTAACGTTTGGTTGTTTTGTGTTTTTTTTTTTTTTTTTTTGCAATAAATAAAAGCAACACCATGCTGAAAATTCTCCCTACGTAGCTTTACAGGAATTTGTGAGAAAAGCAAACAGCCAAATGTCATTCTGTGCACCTTGTTAGTAGGCGAAGCCTGCAAAGTGTTTGCCAGCTGCTGCTATCAGCAGAGCTGAACTTCAGCGAGAGGCATGTGAGGAAAATACACATTCCTTGCATTTCTCGCTGGGTAATTATTAATGTACCATCACACAACGCACGT
This sequence comes from Poecilia reticulata, assembly GCF_904066995.2. Classification (NCBI taxonomy): domain Eukaryota; kingdom Metazoa; phylum Chordata; class Actinopteri; order Cyprinodontiformes; family Poeciliidae; genus Poecilia; species Poecilia reticulata. Next base: position 12,160,295 of record NC_088839.1, on the reverse strand, counting down.
CGACCTGACAAGTTCTGGTAACGCTCAAAAGAAACGGTTAGCTCTGCTGCAGGACCTGATGTACGGCAAGACGACTTTTTTTCTGTCCGTTACCCAAAGCTCATTAGTTCCCACGAGAACCTCGTTGAGAACAATGTAATGACTGATCATTTGGCCTCATAATCACAGTGTTGGTCAAATCGGTGGTAAACTGAGCCAATAAAGACCAAGAGCACAAGAAAGCCAGCGTCTTATTAAATTCTTTACAGCCTGTGGGGGTTCACTTAAAGCACAGGCCTCTTTGTTTCCTGGAGCGCTACGTGTGAGACTCACCGCTCTGTGATTACGCAGCTTCCCACATCGATCCATAACTGAACAGATTTCCCTGAACATCTCCACTGAGTGTCCATGCATCCATCCAAACACCCTGCCGATAAGCCCACACTCAGCACAAACCGGACAGGGCTGACCATTGATTAGGATTCAGCAGCAGAGATTGGATGCATTGACCATGCGCAGAATGTGTTTTAAAAAAAATTAAAAATAATGCTTTCCAGGTCAGATGTAAATGAAGAGCATGCATCAGATGCTTTACTGATTACAAACCAGGCAGCTTTTGTTTGATCGTGACATAATACGGAGGAAACAATCAGGCAGCGCGTCAAATGGTAAATACAGACGATGACACATGCTGCCTGCCCTGTCAGGAGAACAGCACTTTTCTTCCGCCTCTGGTTTCAGTGTAAACACAGAGATTGTTTGTTGTTCCTCGGAAAATCAGCTTGTTCAGCCAGAAGAGTTTCAGTCAGGCTGCGTCGAGTTAACAAATCCAATAAAGGAAGGAGAAATTCCAGTGAAGAGCTTTGTCTTGAAGTCAGCTTAAAAAAATTATTGCTTGGAAGGGAAAAAAACAAAACAAAACTTAAATAGTCCTCAGGGGGAAATCCAAGACTAAAATTAGACCAGAAGGATAAATATTAAACGCAAAATGAAAAAAACAACTTAGTGAAAAAAAGTGTGGACATCGACTGGTGCGAAGCAAAATAAAAAAGTTACTGACAAGTTCCCCAGATGCTATCCCTTGCAATGAGATGCCAGAGAAAGTGAGAGTAATATCTGACTGTATGAAGGCTCGGGTAAGGTAGTGCTGCCCCTCCTCCACCTGTTGCTGCACACACTGCAAAACTGGCTGCAAAAGAGCTGCTACACTTTGAGCTCACTTACAAGAAAAACAAACTCGTCTGTGAGGAAACATTTCCAGTCATAAACAAGATAGACAGTCACAGTGTGAAAATGAAAGCAGTGCCATCTATCACTCTTATTAACACTGCTTGAAAAGTAAGGTTAGTAAGATATGAGCGGCATGTTTATTAAGCAGCCGACGAATTAATCAGCAAATAGTTTGTTTTACTGGTGTTAGCAGAATAGATAATAAATGTTTCTACTAAAGCTTATGTCTATATAGCAAAATAAAAAATAAGTATGATAAATTACATTATTATACATGTAATAATCATTATGTCATGTTATGGTGAGATCGATTGTGGCATTTTTTTTTTTCAACAACAAAACTAAGTGTGCTTGCCTTAGACTCTTATTCTGGTCCTTCACTTGTTTAGTAGAACAAATATTTAAGGAACTCGATACGAAACAATCATAAGGCTCTAAAGTAAAACATAAAGTAATTATACAACAATTTTTCTCTACATTGGAAGAAAGTTGGGTAGCTAAGGCTGCTGCTCAGAAACAAAACAGATAAGAAGTTCAGCTGTGATCAGAATATGCATTCCTCTAGTGGAGTAATAACAAGACAGGCTGCTTTCCTCCTTTCTCTGCAGTTCAAGCTGCTCTTTGAAAAGAGCTTCAAATCACGTTAGGTTCAGAGTATATATATATACATGTCTAATTCACATGTTGATGCATCAAACTTTCCCTCAAAAAGCACATGGATGAGAATCAGATTACAATCTCAACAGCTGCTGCGGTTAACGCTTCACACGATCTGAGGATGTCTAGAAAGAATAAGTCTCTACCTGTGTTTGTCCGCCGGAGATTTCACCTTTCCTCCCCTGATCTCATCCTCCTTGAACTTCTGGGTACTCCTGACTCACCGTCGCGCTAAAGATGATCAAACCGCACGGCTTCCTGTTTCTCAGTGTTTCACGGTGAATGGGAGGTGCGCGGATGAAGAGGAAACTCCCTGAACAACTGACCTGTAGGATGACTTTCCACTGATTTGAAAGTTAGATTAAGCCGATATAAGTTTCTCCAAGAGGACGGTTTCGGTGGAGATTGTGGCTAAAAAGGAGAAAAAATTTCCTTGTCACCTTAAAGCTAGTTTTAACTCATCCGGGATGGTTTTGCACCTCTTGCTCATCTGTCTGTGTACTCTAAGCTCTCTTCATTTGCCAGTGTGGCCCGACTTGCTCCTCCAGTTCAAAACACACAAAGCCCCGCATGTGAACCAGCATCGAGGCGTTCAGACCCTACAATGAAGCACAGAGAGCCAGCTTCAGGGAACAAATAAATACAGCAGCAGCAGCTCAGTGTGCCCTGTTTGCTCACAAGTGAGAGCACAATAACCAGGGGATTAGTCTGGGGTTAAAATGCAGACGGTGGAAAAGCAGAAAAGCAAGGTGAGGGAAGGAAAAAACAAGCAAGTAGTGAAGGAGGAAGAAGTAGAAAACAAAGACAAGTGGGGGCTGAGAGAAAGTTTCTCTTTTCGCGGCTGGGTAACTGGACGGGTTCTGCACCGTATCCAATTACATAATTCAAACAGGAGACGCTAGCATCTGAGGAGGAAGAAGAGAGGCGACATTGTTCTCCGCTGCGCAACCAGAGGAGAGAGACTTTCTCCCGCCGTCACCACGTGACGGCCCGGCCTGGCCCAGCCAGGCCCGGCCAGGCCCAACCGCTGAGAGGAGGGACGACAAGGACTCCTTAAGGCTGGCACTGATGGGTGGCCACGCAAAAATCCAAGCTAATAAAAAACCTTGCCACTCACAGGTGCACTATGTGGAGACTGGCGAGCTATTAAAGACATTCCAGAGAAAGAATGCAGCACTGCCCTTTGGTCTCTGCGTTGGAGTTGGACGAAAATAAGCTAAAGAAAAAAAAATGAAAAGAGGGAATAACCCCATCAAAGCTACACGGCCTAGTTTAACGCTAGAGCAGGTGCCACTGTTCCCTTGTTATTATGTCTGGGCCCCTCGGGCATATCCAGTCTCAGCTTCCACAGAAATGTACTCTGGGAGAGTCTCTGGGCTTGTTTTTTTTTTTTTTAACAGCTTCAATAGCTATCCCAGAGGAAACAGAAGAAATGGGTAAGCGGAGGCAGTTTACGATAAAACAGGAGATAGACATAAACCCGGGTCCAATCAAAGCTACTGAACCTGTTGTACTGGCCAACTAGGCGGGACGGCCATTCGAGCTCGACTCATTTCCTCCGCTTAAGCTTCTCTGGACAATAACATTACAAGAAACAACGATGACACACACACGTTGGCAGCCTGGTGAAACATCCTGGTCCTGTGTTTGGAAGCCACCTGATCTCAGCTCGTGTGTCAGCTCGGATGTCTTGAGAAAAAGTGTTACAAGGCATTTTGCAATCCTGTTGTAAGGATTTACAGTGCACAAACCCAAAATATTTGATTGGAATTTCATTCACACGATGAACCAATGGAGTGAATTATTTTGAAGCTAAACTTTTTCTCAGCTCCTCTGAGTCGATGTTCTGTAGAACTACCTTATGCTTTAGTTGCAACTCTGTAGGGGTTATAACTACTAACATAAACTATTTTTTTGGTACGTTTTTATCATGAAAATAACTTAAGCTCAGTGAAACTGGGTGGATATCATTTCAGGAGAGAAATGCTCTAATTCTGCCAAAAGCTGCTCAGACGGATTCATGTCTGGAGACTGACTGGGTCATATTAACATATGACTGAGCTTTGATGTAAGCCATTCTACTGAGCTCTGGCTGTTTAGAGTCGCTGTCCTGCTGGAATCACATCTTTTGACCTCTAGAGATGAGAGTCACAACTAAAGCATGTCGGACACTGGGGCCTGTGGATCTGGGTTGAGGATGGACCATTGTCCTACATTTAGCCAAGAGGCTATGTGGGTCAAGCTATTTCAAATTTCATGTCATGCCACAGATTTAGGTGTAAAGAGGATCTCTGTGTATCTGGCTGTATGTTTAGGATTGTAAGGTGAATCTCTGCCTCAGTCTCTCGTCCATTTCTGTCTCTTAACAACATTGGTCTGTATTTGGTTCCATCCACGCCCCATTAGTTTTGTCTAGTTGACTCTGATAGAAGAGAAAAGCATCTCCACAGCATGATTCAGCCACCACTATGTTTCGCCATGAGGATGATGATGTTGGCAGTGTCATGGTTAGTGTTGTCCAAGGCAACATTTTGCATTCAAGTTCAACTTTTGGCCTCATCTGCCCAGAAAACCTTCTTCAACAAATTCCCTGTGCTCCATACATGGTATGTGGCAAACTGCAACCTGGACACCAGTTTCTTTCTTTCTCACCAAACATACTCTAACAACTTTCTCCCTGACATTTCTGCTGTTTTTCCAGGTCTGCATTATGCTGTTTGCTCACCGATGTTTTCAAACAGACCTCCAAAGCCTTCACAGTACAGATGGATTTATAGAGAGATTACTTTAAACACAGGTGTTACATTTTTATCAAAACGGAACCTTTTTTTTGCAGAGCAGCGCAGAAACATTCCCTTGTTCACATCTCTGTGTCTGCACGTCTTTTTCTTTCAACGACAAAATAAGCTAGTAGTAGTAAGTCTTTAACCACTGCTTTCAGTTTTCCACCTGTGTGGAGGCATTTGCAGGTCACATTCATTGACCCTAACCTTTAAAATCGCCATATAAGTTTAATGGAAAAGCACAGGATGTGACGGCAAACCTGAAACACTGCCGGAGAAAGCAGAGTCGATATAAATACAACAGTGCCCACTCACAGAGGAGGGCGTTGACTTCTGGCCTTTTGTTCTGCAACACTACGACTCGTCCGACTAAATAAAAGAGACAAGGGCCGGATGCAGCGCGTGCACACGCACACGGAGGGTAACCGCTGCTGCCAATGTCTATAAAAAAACCAGTGAATGCAGGCGGTCCTCGCAGCAAGATAAGCCCGATCAATAAAACGCGAGGAAAGGATAAGGATGAGATCAGGTGAATACAACACAGTTGAATTACTCACGTTTGTTACCAAAACAAAACAAAAAAAATTCCCAGGACGAGATAATGACACGTTGAGCAGCACACAATAGCTTTTTGTGGGGGCTGCCTGACTTGGTAATGTTCACAGATGTAGAATGACGCTCGCCCAGACTCATAGACATTAAGATCCTTCCCTGTAAATGACAGAGGGTTCCTTCAGTCGCAATACAGCTGAAGAACTCAGCATTTCTGCAAACGAATCAAGTGACAATACAGTCACTGCTGCAGATACATCCGATATGAAATACAGCGTGTAGCATGTCTTGACAGACATGCTGATTGACAGAAATGAGTGTGTGGGCCACTGAGCCACCTCCTCTGCATGTGCAAATCCACCCGTGCTCTCTCGCACTCGCACTTAAACCTGTTACACATCGTGGATCTGATCTGGTGTTCGGACCTTTACATTTGCCATGCTGTGAAAACTGTGAGGGAAAAACTGGCAGAAAACGTCGGCTGACTTTGGAGTCAATGAACAAAAATATCACCGCGCTTAAGTCACAACGCACTCTCCTTAAACGCAGACGAATCCAGGACTATCTTCAAGTGCAGAGGAGGAACTTAGTTCACTTTACTAGTTTATTGAAGGAAAATTCAACAGAGATCGCCCAGACACTGGAGCTGCTGGGAACACTGGTATGTTTAAGTAAACATGCATGGTACATGCTGTTACATTTCCTTTACGGGACAGAAATTCATACAGAATTACAGATAAATAACCAAGCAATTTTTCCATGAAAAACAGATTTGTTATTCTTTAGAAAAAGCAGTGGGTTATAAAAGTTGCGAGTAGACTACTAAGTGGACTATTATCATCTTAGGCGACATTTGGTCCTTTTGCTTGTTTCTTTCTTCCTCACGTCCGGATACATCAAAGTACATCAGTATAGAGGTGCCAAGTGATTTTACAGGAGCCTGATCAGTGCGAGGCAAAGTTTGGGTCCCGGATTCTGTTCGAGATTTTTAGCTCGGACTCAGAATCACTGCTAACTTTTAAACACTTTTGTACCAATTAAGTTGTAAGCTGAAATAAAACTTCTTGCGACATCTATGTAGTTAAAATTGCTTTATTCTTACCTTTTAATTGGCCTTCAGAAGCACAGATGTTGACACAGTGTTGATGACAAACCTTTAGAAGGAGGAAACAATGCCGCCTGTGGATAATGATTAACTTGGGTGTGTTCACTGTTTGGAAATAACCCAGTTCAAGGTTGGAAGTTCACTGTGTGTCAACAACTAAAGTACATGGGTGATAGTCCAAACAAAGAAGTAGGGCATTAACGTGACAGGTATAGGAAATCCTGCATGATATAAAAACAATTATGAATTGAAAAATAAATAAATAAATTACACCTTTATTTGTACTTAGCCTCCTTTATTCTGACATCCCTAAATAAAATACAGCGCAATGAGTTGCCTCATTAGAAGGGTCTACCTGTGTGTAATTTAATCTTTGAATGTCACCTTTAACACCATCCTCACTGTAAAACATGGCAGTGGCAGAATCATACTGTGGGTATGCTTTTCTTCAGCAGTGATAGGAAAACTGGTCGGACTTTATGAAACGTAAATTGAAGCTACTATTGGTAGCCTGTGGTATAACAGAATGGTTTAAATCAAAGCACATTTATGTATTAAAATGGCCCAGTCAAAGTCCAGACCGTGGATCCAATCGAGAACCTGAAGACAAATTAATATTTATATAAGTTCTGAATCCTTTCCGACAAATCTATAGCCATTTTCCAAAGAAGAACAGGCATGAGATGTACCCAGAAAGATGAAATCATACAAAAGCTAGTTCTTCAAAGTACTAATTCATAGAGGATAAACACAAATAGATAATTATCTTTGTAATAAATACTTTAAAGCCATGCATCCTTCTCATTCCACGTCATAAATATGCAGCATATCTGTTCGTCTGTCACATAACATCGTAATAAACACTCGCGGTTTGGAACTCGGTGAAAAGCTCAAGAGAGACAAAAAGTTTCGCAGGCCATTGTTTTGTTTACTTGGGCTACCTCGAGATATTTCCTCTTGATGATGCTGACAACAGATCAATACACAATGTCTCCCTTTTTACACTGAAAGTATGGAGCCGTGAAATCTAAGCAGCCTCATTAACAGCTGCACGTCCGGCCTGGCTGCAGTCAGAGCGGCAGACGGCAGAGAGCGGATCAGCCCGGTCACAGGACGAGAAAAGGCAAAAAGTTTAAGTGCAAGAGCATGACACTCTCTCCTTGGAACAACCAGACGTGGAATTAACCACGTTATAAGAGAACCGAGGGAGAGAATACGGGAGAAGGTTGAGCTAATGATTTGAAGAAGAGAGGGAAATTAGATAAAATTTCCCTCTCTTCTTCGGGACAGACTTCGGGAGACAAAAAGCAATCAGCTAATGCTTTTTCGTGTTCGTGATTGGACGGCTGAGCTGAAGGGAAATGTCTGTCAAGGAGCACAGCGTTGTCACAAACGTGCTCTAGCCCACTGCACCATCTGTCAGATTGTGCATGCATGACCAACCTGCAGCAGAAGACAGTAGATTGAGAATTTTAGCATGTCAGTGTTGGATTCATTTACCTCCCACTTGAGCCCGACATTTAGGAGCATCTGCAGAATGTGCAGCAAACAAAATGTGCAGCAGCATGAAAGTGGACTTCACTCAAACATCACAGAGCTTGACGGACCAGAATTTGTGTGCTTTAATCTTTGGGATGGGCAACACTAAGCAAATGGTCAGCAGACAGCTGACGGTCAGCAGAATTAGTGTTTCATCAGCTGCCAAGGTTTTAAGAACGCACATCCACATGCACTCACCGAGGAGAGAGTCAACCCCCCCAGAGGGCTCAAACAGCTGATTGAAGATATCACATCAGCTGTCAGGCCGACTCCACTGAGAGACAGAGACAAACTGGGCCAACACCACATAGTCTAATAACATTACCTAGCACATATTCAAGTTACAGATCCTGTAGGGTTGCAATTAAAAAGCACATAGTTGTTGGTAACAATGTCACGTTTCGTTGTAAATTGACAGTATCTGAAAGAAAAGGAGTTAACTTTCTCTACAAGTTGGACGGTATAGACATTTCTTTTGAACTGATAATATATAAATACAATTAGCCTAACCCATAACAGCTCAACCATGTTTAAAAGCTCTAAGAGAAGATTATTTTCCCAATTCGAATACATTTTGAAGTCTACAGACTTTTGGCTGCTATCCTCTGTTAAATGTAACCATTTTATTTTCTCCTGTTTTGCTGATGATCCCCTCAGTTGCTGCTTGTCTGTCGGGCACGTTGACATCAGGTCTGTCTTCTTCTGTCAGATTGTGCATTGTGCATGCATGCATGACAAGTGTGTCATAAATGAAAAGTGTGTTCCCTTCAAATTTACAACTGGAACGACATTTATTTTTTTCTTCTCAATCCAGGATCAATCAAAAACACCAAAGATACAGATGTACGGAGAGCCAGACAGGACAAAATCATTATTCTACCACCACCATGTTTGATGGATGATCTCTTTTGAATTTCCACTTATTCAAATAATCTTGTTTCAAACTAAACATATATTGCTGTACTTTCACTGTATTGGTGGATTTTAGTTTTGTAGTTTAAAAAAAAAAATTGATTGAGACAAGATTGCTTGGGATGCTGACAGGATGTTTAATATCCCTCCAAATGTTTTGGTACAGCTAAACTCAACTTAATGTTTGTTCTTATCACAAGCATACCGATAATTGCTCTCAACACTTCGAACGATTTTGCTATCTTACTGTTGGGTCTGTTTTGTTTCTCTGTCAAATGTCAGTCTATTTCTCCTGCTTCAGCGTGTCCTGGACTGCATCCAGAGTTTCAAGCTTAAAAATTACAAACTTAACATTCCAGAACAACATTGGACTTCTTATCTCTCACTGTACTTTCTTCAACAAATAGCATCGTATTGCACAGCAGCGCCCTGTTCTACAGAACTAATTTGACAAACCAGACGGTTTATTTCAAAAGTAATCTTGGGAAGTGGATGGAGTCTCTTTCTAGTAAAGTCACAATTAAACTTCCACCAAACCAATCATTCAGGACAAAACAGGTCCAGTAAATAAAGGGCCAACACAGCTGAATTTTTCCCCCCAAATCGAGACGCAAGCAGATTTATGGCATTGGTGCACAGTACTGATTTATACTGGATATTAATCAGGCTGACACTTTGTTTCAAATGGGCTTAAAAGTAAATAATCTCATTCAATCTTATCCTTTGGCTTGGAAAAGTATTGCCTTAAACTGCTTCACAGCTTGTCACATTACAATCATAAATTTCTACGTGATTTATTTTGGTTTTAATCTGATAAACCAACACAAAGTCGTAAAAAATAAAAAGTTGAGGGGGAGGAAAATGATACATGACTTTACATTTTTTACTAATAACAACCTGAAATGTGCAGCGTGCCTGACCTACTCTGCTTTCACCAAATAAAATCCGTCCGTCCGTCTGTCCTCAGAGTTAGGGGAAATGACTTTCATAAAAGTACAAATAAATGCAGTACAAGACGTCGCTCTGCTTCAGCACACCTGGCTCCAATATTAGCTCATTAGCAGAGCTCTGTAAAGCTTGACTGCAGGCTACTGAGGCAATTTAGCCCTTTAAATAAAGTGTGTAGGATGAGGGATAGAGCTGCACGTTGCAAAACTCTGGCTATGGAGGACTGCAGTTTGAGACCCGTGATCTAGAAGGTAAAGAAGTGCTAAGATGGTCAAGAAGCAACAACAACTTTTTTGTTTATTGTTATATTAGAACTTCAGAAGTCTTGGTTTTATTGAAAAATGGCAAGCAGAAAATCATACGCCATTTTTTTTTTTTTTTTTACCTTTGTTCACAATGTGTTGTTGTAAAACAGCCTCAAGAGTCTTGAAAGACGTTTATAAATAAAACATATCCTTAACATATGAAGTCTTAAAAGTTTGCCACAAGTCATGTTGGGAACACATGAATAAACATATATAATTAAGAGCACACTCTGCCTCAACATTGAATGTTTTTGCCCTACATGCAAAAAGCACATCCCACAGTGGCCAACCAGTGGCGGCAGCATCATGCTGTGGCAAGAGACAGGGAAGGTTGTCAAGAGTGTATAGCAAGATGGAAAACGTCAAACACACAACCAACTGAGAATCTATGACAAGAGGGTAAATTTGCTGATCTCCATCCAGCCTGACCGGGTTGGAGCTACCCTGATGTTTGTGGTTGAAGTGTTACCAAATATGAAAAAAAAAAAAAGTTTAAGGGGTATGAATTCATTTGCTTGGCACTGTCAAATATAAGAACTGGGTCACATTTTAACTGCAAAGTCTATTTAAACAAGCAAGTGTGGGTTCAACATGCTAGTAGTTAGAGGTGTTAGAAGAAGAGGTGTTATGTAGAGAGAGATGCAGCGATGAAAAGTGCAACATCAGGGGCGGTTAGACGTCAAAATCCCCCAAATTCAAAGAAGCTCCAAGTAACTCTATAAAAACAGAAAGAATATCTTTCCAAACAGAAAGAGTAAAAGCCAAACTCAGTTTGACTTGCTTGGTAATAAACATGTGGACGGTTAGTAACTTAAAACCTTTGCCCAAGAAATGGAGCCGCTCCAATCTCACCTCAAATCCACGCGTGATGTGAAGTGGATGTGATGGAAATGTGCATTTCTGTGGCGTGACTTAAACTCAAAGCAATATTTAAGCTGTCTATGTGATTGCAGTGCAATAATAACCACTCACTCACAGCTCGGAGTCAGGAGTATCACCTGACAATCAGCACCTCCGAGCTTCTCCATTCCTAAATTAGGGGAATGGCTGCAGCGCCGACTCCAGCAAGTGGTTGCAGGCCCATTGTCTCTCCATTGTCAGGTCCGCTCCGACACTTACGTCAGCAGACGCCCTTATCCACCGCGCTCAAAGGAGTCTTCTTGCAACGCTCCATGAGTCCACAGGTCAGAGGTCACCTGTGGCCTCTGGTCTCCAGGACGACAGAGCTGGCAGTCCCCTGTACCCTCGCCACCCTCTTCCCTCGCACAAATCCTAAAGAAGCAGCTTTTGTCCCCAAATCTCTCCTGTGCATTTAAAGGAGTGTAAGTTTCAGCCCAAACATTTACAGCCAAACTCCTTTCAGGGGGAGAGCAGGAGGCCACCAGAGCTGCAGAGCGACCCGGGCTGAAAGCCAAACCTAAATGTTTCATATCTTTCAAAGATAAACATGTTTGCCACACTTGCTTCATCCTAAAACAACCTGCCCTCCTGACAGCATCTCTGTGATTCTGGTTAAAGTCCTGCGCTCCGGTCTGCATAAAGTTGCCCAGACCCCCAACACCAAGCACTAACACCCCCTCTGCTGCAGGGGCTGCATGTGGACGGAGATCAGAAAAACTCACCATGCTCTCTGTGCAGGACATCTCATTGATCAACACTGGCACTCTGCTGCAGTTTTCTGTGCTCGCTGCGTGGATTAAATAAAATCAAAACAAACGCAGTTGACGGAGCTGCGCAGGATATTACCCACGCCGGACCTCAGGGCCGAACAGCGGACGGAGATCAGTCTGTGAGCCGAGAGAGAGAGCAGCAGATTGGGACTGTTTCTTTTCCCTCCCGGACGTTTGAAAAGAGGAGAGAGTAAAAGAGAAAGAGAGAGAGAGAGAGAGAGAGAGAGAGAGAGAGAGAGAGAGAGAGAGAGAGAGAGAGAGAGAGAGAGAGAGAGAGACTGGTCTGCTCCAAGTTGATTGCACAGACACGCTTAGAGATAAGAGGAAATACAGCGACATCTACCGGCCGGGTGAGAAAGTGCGCCGATGTAGCCTTTACAAACTACATTTTTACCGTCTTAATAACAATTTTAATGAAGAACTTGTTTAATTAACGCAAAATCAATTGTTAAATTGTAATAGATTAAATTAAGATTATTCCATGATTCTTTTAAAATATGATTAAAATATGTCTGCTGACCAGGAGTGAAAACTGAATTATTAGTCACTGATTTACTTACAGTTACAGTTACAGTTACAGTGTGGAAAAAAACACAAACATTTTCCTTGTTCAGGTAGCAGAAATTAATATGTTATTTATAAAATATGACTTTGTGAACACAACTTTTAAACTACATTTGCCAAATTGTCTTGTATAAATCCTCTTTGGGCCCCAGATGATCCTAAGCAGTTGAAGTTTACTAGTTCAGCCGTCATTTCTAAAACAAAGTCAACTTTAAAATTACATTTTGTGGTTCCAGTCAAATATTTTTTTCAGAGTGAAGCTTGGTTTTATCTTATTTTCTCTTTATAAATCATATAAAGAACATTAATAACCATCCTGTTATGGGTGTAAATTTTAAATGTAAACAATTTCTTTAGATTAATGGACATGTTCCAAAAGCAAGAAAGAACATTTTAACATTTTAAAAACTGAAGCTTAGAAGTGCACATTTGTTAGTAATATGTTGATAAAGTATTATTGTATCTTAATTTGGATTTGTGTTTCTGTATATAGTAGCATCTTAACGTAAAATGCAATATTAAATATTAATATTCCATGTACAACAAAGTAATGTGTGTATGGAGAACTTGGATAGAACAGAGTAAGTTATAAAAAGCTGTAAAACATTTAAAAAATAACTTGTTTTGCACACCGATCCTGACATGAGTTGCAAGAGGACAAGGAATCTGTTAGGCTTTTTTTCAGTTCAACTTTTTGATCATTTTTATACATAAGAAAGAAGTTAGGAAATGGACACACATTTCTTTTGGTGTAAAATGTTTTATTATTTATAATCCAACCTCGAGCAATTGATATTCATCTAGCATCTATGTTGCATCGTGATTTCATCCCTAGGAGCCTCCAAAGGAGAACATTGTGGTTTATGTTTCTCCGTTTTTGACTAATTCACTTCTCATTCTCTGACAGGGTGAGACACTGCTGTGATCTACAGTCCCTGTCCCCCTCAGAGATGCCGTCCAGCTGGGCGTCACACCGGCAGTTTCTTAGTTTTGGGGACAACTTTGACAGTGGTGGACACCGAGTTGGCTCCCTGAAGGTTCTGGGCAGTGCATGTGTACGTCCCCTGGTCCACGTCCCTCACCTCATCCACCTGGAGAACGGACTGAAACTGCTGCCGAGATGCTTTTCCACCGACCGGGATTGTCGTCTCCTCTGTGTACAGAGGCCTCCCGATCTGCAACCAGGGCAAAGAAATCAAAAACAAAAAAACTTCATTCAGCAACAACTGTGAACAAAGATCCAAACTGAGTTACATATGCGTAAAGAGTCAAATCATGGTGTAATTAACCCTTTCATGCATAGTGGTCACTACAGTGGACAGCTGTCTAAAAGCCATTTTCCTTTGCTTCTTGTGGATTTTTATGTTATAAATGCACACAGACCACTGAAGTGGACACTAATGCATCATAAAACACACCATCAACTACTGGCCATCAGCTGCAAATACAAGAAATTATTTTTATTAAATCCAATATGGCCGACAGACAAAAAAGCAAGTAGAAGGCCCTCCTTCTACTGTAGATGACTCTTGCAGGTAAAAAAAAATCTAATGTTTGTGGTTAAAGTGTTACCAAATATGAAAAAAATAAAAAATAAATAAATTTCGGGGTTATCAGTTAACCCGTAAAGAACAATAGTACTGATGTATTTTTCAAATAACTTTGTATTTGGAGAAAATTACAATTGATCACCCTAAAAAAAGAAATAAAAATAATTTTAAAAAAATGTACAATTTTTTTCCTACCTTTTTTTATGCCTTAAGAAAATAAACAAAAATTGGGGAAAAAAATCCTGACACAAAGGATCATAATTCATGGATGAAAGGGTTAATATCAAATGCACCAGTAGATGAGTTGTTAGGGTGATCAAGCTCATACCTAAAACTCTTTTCTGTGTCTCAACTTACATGTTTTTATTGTGTAACACAAAATAAAATGCAAAGATACAGAACAAAGAGACATTAAATCCATGTGATCAATCACAAATGTTGTTTGCTGTAGACACTCTTGTCCCACTGGTGATTGATGTTGATCACACATTGTTTCCTAAAGTGCTAATCTCAGATATTTCAATCACACTATTCATGATCTTATATTTATGACGGTGTTCTTGGAGAAAATGGTAAATACTTAGATAGAAAATAAACTTTACACAGGAGTTTGCATGGCTATGCTTCATCATAGCCATGACAGAAGAATCAGTGCATGTCAGACGGACAGTTAATCAATAATAAAATCTTACCACCATTCTTCTACTTCCATCTGCCCTTGACCTGTTTTGACAGAAATGCTTTCTTGGCCTCCTTTTCTTTCACAGTGCCATTGTCTTGGTTTCATTGTACATGCAGACACACTCACGCCAGCCTGTTGTCAATGCAAGCTCTGCACTGGTGGCAACATAAAACTGCAGCATGCTCCTCAGGATATTATGGCCCTCGGATGTTATAAAAGCTTCTCTGCTACTGAATACACAAACTGTTTTGTTCTTTCGGGTGTAATCTTACTATTACAAATGCACTTATGTGTGATTTTATTTGGATGTAAAATTAAAGCGATAGCATATGTTTCTTTGGACGTAAACCTCTGAAAACAATGATTTCAGTCAGGACATCTGCCATTGCCAACCATTAATTAAATTCATGATATCTGATGGACTCTTTAATTGTTTCACTTTTGCTTATAACATATTCTACCAATATATTCAAGTCAATGACTTGCAAAAGTACCATAAAAGTCGTATTTTTTTAAAGTAAGCTTTTAAGCTCATGCAGCCATTCACAGTAAATTGTGGCTTTGATTAATTTGCATAGCAATCTAAAAAAATAAACGGTTACCACAAAAAGCAGCATCATTTGTAAAAAAAAAAAAAAAAAAGTAACATTTTCATATCTAGCCAATTTTTTTTCTGCCACACTACCATGCCTAGCATAAGTTGGTGTAAAGTCTTCAGAGCAGATCTGCTGACCTGCTGTCCTGGGTATTCCCAGCTGAACTCTATGAAAACGTCCCGTTCTCCCACTGCACTGCAGGCCACACGCAGGTTGTCCCCCACAGCCACCGAGCCTGATGATGCCTGGATCACTGGAGCAGGAGGAGACATGGGGTCTAATGGTATGGATAGAAAATGTACCATTAGTACACTCAAAACAAGACGAAGCAAGCTTTTCAGTAAGTTATAGGAGCTTGTTTTAAGCTGATAATTCCTTAATGTTAATGGAAAAAAATATATATACTAGTTCCGATTACTGAATGTTTTTTCCGACAGTTTCAGGGTATGGTGTTTGATCTAAAAGAGGTAAACGTCGATTCAGAGGAGTAAAATTAGACATCCTGATTGCTATACGGTTGTAGATATCCTGACCTCTACGCCAGTTCGCTTTGTTCAAAGTTGTTGAACAGACAGAAAATGAGCTGAGTTTTAATCGACGTGGCGTGGCAGTTTCATGCAACAATCAAGTATTCAGTGAAACACCTGTGGACGTAAACTCATCAACAAACTCACAGTTGACATAGATGAGGATGTACTTGGTGGAGCTCTGCCTCAGGTTTCCCAGAGCAGCCACACAGTGCAACACTCCGGCGTGATGAGGCCGTGGCCGATGGATGGTGAAGCCCTTCTTGATGTTGAAGGAGATCTCCGTCCCGTCCACCGACACTTCCACCGGTGGGAACTCGCGGTGCAGGGTGACTTTCGCCTCAGGCGATGTCACCTGGCAGGGGAGGACTGTCGGCCAGTTGCTTCTCAGCTGGATCATTTCGTAGTGGCTGGATGATGGGATGAATAATTCTCGTGGGTCTGGTTTGAAAGACGAGAGCGGTCGATTATAGGATTAGTTAGGTTCGGCTGAAGAACCTTAATCGGTCATTATCCTGAACATCTTTTTACCTTGCTGTCACAGTTCCAGCGGTATATTTTACAATTTTACTCTCACCGTTTGGCAGCTTTTGCCAAGTTGCTCTTTCCTTCTTGGAAATTTCCTCCACATATGAAGGTCAACACAAATTTACCTACATGTATATCGTCCTGTCTTGTATTTCATGTATTTCTGCTGAATAAATATAGTCAAAGTAAAGGTTGAATGTTTCAATAACATTTCCTTGTGGGATTATGGTTTTGCAATCAATTTGTCTTTTAGGATTTTACACTTATTTGCCAGGGCAAAAAATGTACAAAAGAAAATGTTTTTCTACTGTACCTGGAAAGAAGACGAAGACTTTGACAGCTTTGCTGTACTCCCTCCTGCAGTCTTTGTCTTCACAATACATGGGGAAACAGGTGTACTCCCCTGTGTCCGCAACAGTTGTGTTGACTAATGTCAGGAGGCTAAAGCGTTCTTGTTGGACAATCCTGCAGATTGTAAAGAAGCACATAAAGAACAAACAGATTTGTGCTCACCCCATTTCCTATCTTCAGATTTATGAACATGCGTCTTACACTAGCCGTCCTTCGTCCTCCTCCACGTTCGGGGGGACGCTCCACTGCACAGGTTTGCCCCTGCACCTCAGGCTCAGTGTGTCTCCTGTCTGCACGCTCAGGGTCTCTCCCACTTTCTTAAAAACACCTCTGCCAAGAACCTTAACGCAGAGAGTACATAATCATTTTTAAAATAGGACAATTTCGACAGCATAAGAGAGATGCACGCCTCCTTCTGTAAGATGCTGTTTCCTACTTGTGTGAGTGACGTCTTGGTCTGGGCTGCAGCTGTAGGTTTGATCTTTGCTTTAACCATCTCAGCTCTTTGCCTTTTATTTGTTGCTTTCTTTGGTGTGGACGTTCTTCCACGAGTCGTTTTCTCTTCTTTGGCATCTTTTTAACCAGTGCAAAACCCAGCGTGCAGGCAAAATAACAGTTAGCACAGGGGAGACCACTTGATGCCAAAAATTTGTCATTTAATCATATGCCGGCTTTTGAAATAAGCCAACAGAAATGTTGCATTCTTAGCATTTCCAGAAGTGCGTGTACAGAAGTGCAAAGTGAAGGAATGAATTCACTTACCCGACTCAAAGACTACAGCGCAAACAAGGAGGGCGCTAAGCACCAGCCTCCACTTCGACTCAGATAACTTCAGCAAACTCATCACTGATCTGTTGATGTCCAAAGCGGTGTGTAAGGACAGAGAAAGCTCTGCAGAAACAAGAGGACGACTTGCAGAAGAGGCGAGAGCAGACGCGCATAATCACACAAATTCCTTCAGCTGAGGGCAGATCAGTAGCACCACAAATTCCTCTGGAGTCCCTGGACCAATAAGGGTCCAGGGCCTGTTTGTTTAGCTGCAGGACTGGAATAGTGCAATGGCAGCACAAGCCTGGCCCTCACAGATGCTGCCCTGAAAACTGACTACTGGTGCAGAGTTAAAAACATTTGGTGACCAACAAACCCTGTGGTCTGCATTCACAAACTCAGGTAAAATTAAATACAACTACGGTTGGCTTTTAAATTAATCATGCAACCACACTTAAAAATATGCTAATAATGTTTATGTTTTGTGTGTTTTTCCTATCTTACTCATGGTTCTTGATAGTTCAAACAACGATTCAACTGCTTCAAAACCTCTGACTCATTTTCACAGTTCCCTGAACTATGAGAAACAAATCAACTTCTTTAACAGTAGCCACCCTGTTTCAGGGAATGCACAGTACAAAAAATTATTTG
The DNA here is from genome assembly GCF_904066995.2 of Poecilia reticulata. Classification (NCBI taxonomy): domain Eukaryota; kingdom Metazoa; phylum Chordata; class Actinopteri; order Cyprinodontiformes; family Poeciliidae; genus Poecilia; species Poecilia reticulata. Next base: position 12,142,398 of record NC_088839.1, on the reverse strand, counting down.
CAATTTGTAAACATTTTTAAACATGGTGCTTTCTTAATTTTTTGTAATATGGGAGTTTCAGTGAGGTTTGAGATTTTCGCAGATTAATTGTAAAGTTCACTTCTTAAAACATTGTATGTTATTCAAAAATATGTTTTTTGGACATTTAATCATTGGATTCATTATATGCTGTATTTATTATTAATATTACATACAAAGTGGTTTCAAACAGAGTTTTATGATCTCACCCCAATACATTTTGTTTAAAAATCGCTTTTGAGTTCAACACAGCTTAACTTCAGAGTTAAATCAAAAGATTAAAACGTTAGTTTGAACTTCAATAGTCAATAATTTATTAATATCACACAATTTTTTGTTAATTTTTTTAGCAAATTCAACCTGATAAAATCCACACTTGAGTCATCTCATCGCCCTTCTTTACCCCCACAAACAGCCTCCCAGACAATGGTTTAAAACACCTCTTACTCCATGTTAGCAACATTTTAAAATGAGTTTTAAATCACCGATAGTCTCAATTGCCTTTAAGAGTTTCTCAACAGAAGCTATTACTACATTTTCTGCAAATTTGATCATGTGTTAAGATCGTGATAGATGTCTTTAGCCATATTGATGTTCACTAAGTAACTCATATTTTTTCAAAAAGTTATCTATTGATTTACACACAATCTTCTAAGGAACCTTTGACAACTAAGAAAACAGTTATATAAATTATGCTTATTGTTATTCTTATAGATGGGGAAACATTTACTCCTGTCCTTTTTCCAGAATATAAAACATAGAGCTAAATTATTTACCGGTAGTTCTATTGTCTTATGTTGGGAATAAGATATCTGTAGTATTGTTTTTGTTTTCCTGAACTTTAATTTGCACAGCAACATGAAATTATCAAAAAAATAAATTGGCACTACCCATTTCTTTATATAGACTGAAAAATATCCATTGTTTATCTTATACTTGAATGGATAAATCCTGTCATTTGTTAGTTGTAATGAATTAGGTAAAGTGTTACGTTAAGAAATGCTTGTTTGTCACATAAAAACTAATAACAAAATCTTTTCTTCTCCAGATTAATGCTCTCAACTAACTGTGCTGTGATTTCCAGCACATTATGCATGTTTTATAAAGTACAGATGTGAAAATCGCTTCCTTTAGAACAAAAAACTAAACTAAAATCATTTTGAAAAAGTGGTAAATAAAAAGACAACAACTTCATTGTTGTCATATTTTTCTGCCAGGGGGAAGGTCATAACAAATCCAGTTTATCATTGCATATATGGTCATTTGTAATATGGATATCTTTGTTGCAAAACTTTTCGACACTTGGAAATCGCAACAAACTGAAAGCATGCTGTGTGCTGAGTGAGGATTTTATATGTTTCCTCGAGGGCGACAACTAAGCTGGGAGCAGAAAAAAGAAAAGCCGTCCTAAAAGGTTTGTTTGTTCTCCGTTTCCTGTGGCTAAAGAGACATTTCTGAGAAAATGGTGGTGATATTTATCATTTTATTTCACTTTCAGTCAACCTGCGACAAAAGTAACTCCAGGTTACAATTAAATGTTGTTTTTCTCCTTTTTAAATTAAGGAATACATTTACAGAATTTGAGCAAATGTGCAAAATGTTCATATTTACATGTAAAAACCCTATGCAATTTTTAGCAAAGTTATGTTTAAACAACAAAAAAGGACGAACCAAATATGATGTTACACAAAATGGTATATTGTATAAAGCACAACTGCTTGTGCCAAAAAGCAAAAAAAAAAAGAAAGAAAAAACATGCAGCTTAAAATCATTATCGCTATTACAAAATGGCAACAATTTTAAAGGTAAATACAATATTCTTCAATTTAATGTATCAAAATGTTACAAAATAAGAATTATTTTGTTTATTAGTCTTTTTATTTCATAACAACAGTGTGAGAGGCAACATAAATACACAAATATGTTAAATAATTTATTTTACTTTAAAATATTTGTTTCTCTCCAACGCCTTTTAGGAAGTACAGTAAATTTCTCTGAACCTAAACATGCTGATTATGCAGTGATGTGTTACACAGCACAAATATCTGACTGGGAAGATGTAACTCAGTTTCAGATAAGGAAAAAAAAAAAATAAATTCTCCCCCTATTTGGTCATTTCTTTCCAAATGTTCTGCAAAACCTGCTTACTGGCACTTTTGGTCAATAAAACCCACAAAAGTAGATACTAATTGATGCGTGTAGAATAATTTAGTTACACAGTTTTTACGTAGTTACTCTATGTAACATCTCAGTGTATCTCGTCTTCACACCCCCTTTGGGGCTCAAAACTTCTCCTCTCTAATTACGTGCGTGTCTGTTTTGCTGCTGACTGTTTCGACGTTGGTCCGGTCGGTCCTGAGTCGCTTCCTCTGAACGCTGTTGCGGACTCCGTAGCCAAAATAGATAACTAACCCTGCAGAGCGGGGAAGGAGGGGGATGGTTGTTGAACATCAGCAGGGACGATAAAGTTTCTAAATGACTGAAGCTACAGAAAAGTGACTAAATCTTACCCACTAACATCCAGATAGCGTATCGCAGCCATGTGGCTGAACCCAACTGCACCATCAGGTAGACGTTGATGAGCGTGCTCACTACAGGTAGAGCTGGCAGAAATGGCACCTAAGATGAAAATCTGAGTTAGAAGAGGTCTTTTTGAATGATGTTCTTTACAAAGTGAACTTCAATATAGGCACGGGCCTGTATAAGATTTTCCTGGTATTATAACAGAGTTCGCATTTTCTCATTTCTTTTGTTTAAAACCGAAAATCTAAACGCTTGCTGGAGTTGGCGATGAGTCTTTTTGACTGATGTGGAGAAATTGTGGTTCACTCTTCGTTGAGAAAGTAGGTCCAACAGACTGAGCTATACAAATAAAAGAAAACCTTCCGGTCACTACGTCTTAACCATTAACTTTGAGCCAGTATGATGAAAGCAGCTGCAACCATCCCATACCAACTTGACTTTAGCTGGCCTTACCATAAAAGTTGCCTTTGTGGGATTCTGTGGTTGGATCCAGATGAAGATTATAATGAGAAGCAGGAGGAAGGAGAAGATGCAAACGAGCACCACGCTCCATGCCTCTACGTTTACCAGAGCGTCTATGGCCTGAGTCAAGGTGACGCACAGTGCAACCACACACACAACTGCACAGAGACAGATAAAGAGCAACGATCACACCGTGAAACCAGAGAGGGAACGTTGTTTCTACTAAAAACTCTGGCATCTCTTACCAGAACTTATAGTTAGGATTGTGACTCTTCGTGCTGTGACAGAGTTGGGAGACGAGGGAGGCTTCAGGAACCGAAACTTGGGGTTTGGTTCTTTGACCTGCAGGTCCGTGTCTTCAGATGGGGCTGCCTGGTACCTTATGTACACAAAAAGGACACGTGTGCTGTGAGTTTTCATTTTGATTTTGGGAACTGAGATTTATAAGTATAAGAAGCAGAGATATGAATCAGAAGATTATTTACTTAATCTAAACTATCTTTTGGAAATCTCTGAATTAGGGTTATGATCTGTGTTTTCTAAAGAAATCACACAGAAACAGTATTTATTTTATAATACTTTGCTAAACATGCTAATCACCAATATAAGGTGCTTAAACCAATTCACACACATGGTGCCACACCTTTTTTCCAAATGTATATATATATATATATATATATATATATATATATATATATATATATATATATATATATATATATATATATATATATATATATATATATATATATGTGTGTTTATACATATACATTTGTCATATATATAATTTAGGACTACTTGCAGCCTTTTATGATAGCAGAAGCAGAATCAGCTCAATTTGGGATCAAACATTCAGAAAAAGAAAAACGTACCTCAGTATCAGGATGCATATTGCCACAAGTGTGTAGGCAAACAGAGTACCAATGGACATCATTTCCACCAGGGCTTCCAGGTCAAACAGGAGACCCATAATGGCTGAATATACAAAAGTAAAGAGACACATAATGTAACTTTGAGTTCAAGGCACAAACGCCAGTGCAAACTTTTTGAAACACCCTGAGTTTCTGTACCTGCCACGACTCCGGACGATATGGTGGCTATGGCGGGACTGCCCTTGGCAGTGACTTTGGTCAAAGGCTGGAAAAGCAGGCCGTCTCTTGCCATGGCGAAGAGAACCCGAGGCATCGGGAACATGGAGCCCAGCAGGCTGCAGAAAAAAAAGTGCAATCGGGGTCAAACAACACCACCATTATGGCTGTTTGGGCCTCACAGACAGAAAGACTGATTGTTCCCATTGATTTCACTTGATTTAAATAAAAGTTACTCGGTCAGCATTCTTTTTCTTGACCCCTGAGCAAACTGATATGAGCTGTGGCCATTGTTTCAGCACTCACTACGTTTCTACCGTTTCTTTTAGCATCTACTGTCAATGGTTGTCCCAAAAAACATAACGTTTGAATTGATTGTTAACACAAACTTGGGTCTTGACTTTTTTTTCAGCCTCATGAATGCATAACATTTATGCCTGGATTACTTAAAACAAATAATGCATTCAGCCTGACTTTGGAAATCAAATTACTCCGTCTGAGAATGTCCTCCTAAATCTGACACCAACTCCAAGTTCATGTACCACAAGGCTTACACATGAAACATCCTGAAACAATCAGGAATTATTTGAACTGACGATTTTTTTTTTTTATCACATCAGAGCAGACACAGGACTTCACCGTTTTGGATTTTGTCCTCCATTGTTTGACTGCATAAAACGGGTGAGAAACACATTATTATCAGCTCCTCTTGCGTCCTGTAGTTAACTTGGTCACTAATCACAAAAAAAAGTGAAAACTCCACACAAGTTTTTTTCAACATGCTGAACTCAGCTGGATGTCGTCTTCAGGGCAGAGTCGGGGCTACTGAGGCACGTCAAATGCCTGCAAACACGTCCAATGGTCACGTTTAATTAAAATTTTGCTGGGCAAGGCTCGACCAATCAGAACATTTTTTTTTTTGTTATTTTTTCACTGAGTAATCCATGGACGCTCTCTGGCTTTGTTACTGACAAGACATGACCGCAACTGTGTTGTTGTGTGTTGATCCAGACCTGGTGGACAGGGCACACAGCGATCCCACAGCCACGGCGTATTTGGCGGGTCCCCAGCCAACGTATTCGAAGGCCACTGGCAGAGGGCTCTTCTCGTTGAGCATGTAGTAGGGCATCATCAGGGTGAGGGCGGCAGACACCGCAAAGTAGGCCAGGAAGCATATCAGGAGAGAAGCCACAATGCCCACAGGGACAGATTTCTGAGGGTTCTTCACCTCCTCACCTGAAAAAGGAAGAAGAGGTGTTGCTGTGTGATGCGATCTTTGATAGATACAGAAGCTCCACTGCTGCCAGTCCTTTCTGGGAGTTATCTTTTGTAAACCAAACAGGTAACTGGCAGTGCAATTTAAAGGGCTTTATAACTTAATAGGTTGTAAGTGTATTATATGATCACGCAGGCCTACTAAAGTGTCTTATCACAGTTTCAGAAAATAGTTTTGCTGATACACTCTATTGCCTTGTTTGTACAACTTTACGACATCATTCAAAAGGCATCAGCAGTGCTAATGGTAGACGTAAAGCTTTGTTTTATTGCGTTAAAAATATAATTATCTGTATTTTACTCTCGTATCTTAGTTATCACATGTTCCGATGAGTTGGTCACAAGAGGAAGAACGGTCCTTTTACCTGTCGTAGCGATGCAGTCAAATCCGACGAAGGCGTAGAAACACGTTGCAGCTCCTGCCAAAGTGCCGCTGAAGCCATAAGGAAAAAATCCCCCGACTCCGTATTTGCTCGTTACGTTGAGGGTGTCGCTCAGGTTGCTGCATGAAGACGGGGCATGATTTTATGTTTACTTACTTACAGTCAGATAAACAGGACTCTGTCTCATTTCTTTACAATTGGTTTACTGTTTACTGTGGTTATTTTCAACCCATTTTCAGTCCAGTATTTGACTATTTCAGACAGTCATTTGTTTTGTTTGTTTGTTTTTCTTTTCTTTTCTTTTTTTTTTTTTTTACATTTTGCTTCTTCAACTCAGAATTGTAAATTATTTAAGAATGAAATTGAGACTAAACTTAAAGGGAAACACAGTTTAGCAAAGAGACTGCTTTAGATAAGATTTGTATATATATGTTTTTTCCCAATTTTTCTAAGCACAAACCTTATGTTGTCATGGTCAGCTAAAATTACAGGATAGCAAAATGAGTGGAATAGTCCAAAATTAAACTGGTGAAATAAAATTTAGGAACAAGCCTAACTATTCATCAGGAGCTTGTGAAAATATTGGGTTTGAGAAAAATGTTGGTGTTTTGAAACTTTTGCACAGTCCTACGTATATAAACAAAAACTGATGGGTATTTGAAAAAAAGTTGTGCGGCTTGGACCAAATATCAGGTCAAAAGTTGAACCAGTTTGTTGCATTAGAGTAAAAACTAGAGGCAGCCACTTTAAACATACCAACCTTATCAGATTCCACAGAAGGACATAAGAAATGTTAACATGACAAATTATACTGTAGAATAATTTTAATGAAATCATGTTTGTTTTATGAAGAGAACATTAATTAGCCTTTTAGCATCTTAAGTAATTAACTCAAACATAATATTTAACATTCCCACTTTGTCCACATAATTGCTCATAAAATCAATATACACAAAGACTTAGGGTTATTATTGAACATTATCGGTTGCTATTCCTTTAGCTCTTTTGCAGTTTTCATGTCTTTTGCCCAACCTTTCCAGGTATGAAGTGGTGAAATATTCGTTCTAACCAGGCGTAATCAAACCTTTTACCTGCCAAGCTGGACATTTTGTATCCTTCTTTGACAACCGACAACTTAGAGTTATTTTCTGTATTCATAGTCGAGTGTAAAAAATATTGTCATATGAATAAATGCTGATGCCAGTTTGTGGTTGGAGTTGTTTTTGTTTGATAAGGGGTCATAACTGATTGGACAACTGGTGTATCAGACATCAATCATTTGAGAAATTTGTCCTTATAGTTAATGAAAATGTAAACACCTTGGTTAAGGTACTAAGTTTTTAAACATCATGTTTATGTATATGAAATTGATATAAGCAAGGACAAAATGGTTAGGTATGGATAAGTGAGCAACTTTAACTCCAAGCTTGTGTTTTGTTGTCTTAATTTGTTGAGCACAAGTGTAAAATAATCAATTTTAATAATAATATTACTTGTTTAGTAATCCAGATTATAGATTATTCTTTTAAACCTCAAAAACTACATCTTTTGTGGCTTCACACATGAGTCACTTGGGTTGAAACTTAACCCAGAACCAATGACCCAACCCTAATGTGTAAAGTTAAAGAAAAAATGATGATTGGACCCAACTGACCCAGGAATTAGTAAATTAAAAAAAACAAAAAAACAAGTTGGGTTTCACTCTTACTTGAATTGTGTTGTGGCGTTTATCAGATCCTCTTCGCTGATCTGCCAGTTGGCGAGGTTCCCTTTGATAAACCCAGAGATGATCACAAACAGCAGCACTAAGATGTTAATCGCCGTGAAGATCTTGTTGATGGTCGTTGACTCTTTCACCCCAAACGCCAGAATGCCTTCACGAAAAGCAGATTTTATTTTTGACATGTTCAAACTGACGTGCAGCTTTCTTGCGTTAATCGAGGACGCATCAATTTGTACCCGAGAGCAGCAAGATGAGACCAGCTGCAAAGACATCTGGGTAAGGCGCCAGTCCAGGAAGGCCCATGGCTGCATTTTTCTCGAAGTACCTGGATATGACCCCCCCAATCAGGTCATCGAAGGTCCCGCTCCACGCCAGAGCAACGCTTGATGTTCCTGAGCAGAAAAGAGGGCCATAAAATGATCATTCTGAGTCACCATTTTAGTGCTGTCATAAACAGAAAATTTGAATGGAAACATTTCCTTCCCGCGGTGATCATTAAAGCACTTCTGCTTAATCAAGTGGGAAAAAATAAATATATATATATAGTTTTTCCTGCAAGATAAGCTTATGAGAATTTGTTTTTCAGGAGTAAAAGATCGAAGAAAAATATCACAGAGAACCTTGCTTTATCATTTATAGGTTCATTTAAGACTCCCTCAATCCAGTTTGTCTAATGATAATCTATTTTTGAAATTAAAAAGCTAACATTGATGGAAATTAACAGGGCAAGAGTCAGCAAGTAACATAAATATATTCTACCAGAACAAGTAAAAAGAATAATCAACATTAATTTTGGACAAATGAATATACAAAGAACATTTTATCTTTTAAAGGAACTTTTAAAAAGTTAGTTTTACTTACTTAAAAGAAAACTTTCAGTAAAGAATGTGATACTTGCCTATGACATAGGAGAGCAGCAGATTCCAGCCGGTGATAAAAGCCAGCAGCTCACCAACCGTCACATAGCTGTAAAGGTAAGCCGAGCCCGTTTTGGGAACCCTGGATCCAAACTCCGCGTAGCAAAGTCCGGCAAATATAGACGCCAAGGCAGCGATGAAGAAGGAGATGATAATACTGGGTCCTGCGGTGTCTCTGGCCACCTCTCCCGAGAGCACATAGACCCCGGCTCCCAGGGTGCTGCCCACGCCCAGGGCGATCAGGTCCAGGGTGGTCAGGCATCGGTTAAAGGTGGACTCTTCCCCATCGGGCTCGATGGGCTTCCTGCGAGAAAGACTCACCAGAAAGGACTTGACCACACCGCACGGCATGCTTCTGCCTGGGGTTCGGATCAGAATAGCGAGGGGATTATGTAAGAGCCCACAGGCGGAAGAGAGCAGGTTGATGTTGTGGAGACGGGCAGAGCAAATTTGTGAAAGATCGAGGGGAGAGGAGAAGGACTGGAAGAGCAGATCAGGGGATGTGTCAGTAAATGATTGCCAGGTCAGCTCTCCCTATCAAGAAACATCACTGCTTTCAGAGCATGGTGTTCCTTTTTCACTGGAAAAATGTGGGGTGAACCTACAGAAAAAAGCAAGTAAAAGTCCAGTTTCCTGAGAACGCCACAACAGAACGCGTCAGAGAGTGAGATGTAGAAAGCTGAACACTCACGTCTTCGTAGGTCTCTGCCTCACAGGTGTGTTGAGAGGATCCGTCATCCCCTTAAAACTATATATTTCTTTTATATGTGACCTCCTTTATCTCCCCAAGATATGATTGTGCTGATGCCTGGAATTTCCTTTGCAGTCCACAGGACAGAAAACTACGCCCTGATTACCGATTGCCCTTTTATCAGTCATTGGTTATATGCGCTATTACTTTGTTGAGTAGCTTTTCTAAAATAAATAAATAAAATGCAGTGGTCTTACAAAGTGGTCTCAATCCACTCATGCAGTTATCACGTCAGAGATAGTGCAGCTGGTCAGGTCACCATTTCAAGTCCTAATCAATCAATTCTGAAAACAAATGAGGAAAAACAACGAATCAAAGGCAAACAGAGGTCAAAAGAGGCCGAATGCATGCCTTTGATTTTTGTTAGTCTGGGAGTAAAAAAAGCAACATGAGTGTTACCGTGTTTGAAAAGTAAGCAGAAATCTGATATACATGTTAGATCAGGAATATGTCGGAATCAGAGCTTAAGCACAGAGAATAACGACTTTATTTGTAGGAAGAGAAGCAGAAAAGGGTGACAACACCCCCCACCCCCCTCGCCGTTTCCTGGTGGATATTTGCAGTTATGCTGTTGTTAAGATTCGTAACTTTGATAAACTTCTGATGATAATGCCTTCCAGATAATTCGATACTTCAAGGTCCACATATCTGTAAGACTTTGTCTCCTTTCAAAAGAACAAGAAACCTGCAAAGTGACGGCAGATTCCCCTGCATTTGCTTGTCTTTGATTAGGTTTGCAAACCTGCATCGTATCTCCTGAACATGCCGTTTGCTCCTTACCTCTCAAGATCCGGACTTTCATCAGTAACCTAAAGAAACTGAGCGTACCAGGCTTTCAGCCCCTCAAAGTTGATTTTTTTTTCTTTTCTTTTTTTTTTCTTTTAGTGGAGGACAAAGGAGCTTTTATGGCTCATGTATGCGGCGGGCCGTGGAGCTGCTCACTGAGAGGTAGCATTTACCTTCTCGTCTCCCATCATGGGATTTCAGATCACCTAATCCCTCCTGGCATTCACTTCAACAGGCAGAAAGCGGGCGAACAGGAAGGCGGCCAGCACGGATGGTCAAAGTACCTGTGACCGAATCCGCGCTCGGGCCGGATCTCTCCAGCTGAGATACCATTTCCAGACAGACAAGGGGTAATGCTTAACTAAATAACAGCGTCCACACACGTGATCTGCAGCTTTATGATCACGCGGCTAATCACGACCCTGTTGATCCTCAGCTAATGTTCACTAATGCAAAATTTATGGCTCCTTCTTATGCGTTAAAAGCAAACCTTATCAGAGACAGTTCGTCAGTAGGATACACTCATTAATGTTGATGCCGAGGTTTTAAATCTGACTTTCTTTTGCAGACACGCAAGCTCTTTACCTTTATCTCCGGTCCTACGAGCGGCCAACCAGAGGTCTGTGCTGGCGCGACAGAGACAACACAAATATTCGTGCTGGTGACTCGAGTGAGGGAAACATTGCTGCCATATATACAGGACTGGCCTTCATGACCCTCCTACTCAATGGAGTTACTCACAAAGTAGCCTTTCTCACTCCCGACCAGTTTGGGTCATAATGTGCTCATTATGGCACGGAGGCCGAGTGAGAACTGTAGACTGTAAATACTTCTCAGAATAACCCCTAATGATTGAGTGTCCATGTATTTATCTGGTGTGTTTTTATGGGTTTTCTTTAAGAAGGTGTTCATTTGTACTGGAGTGAGGACTTTCGGCAAACATCGGGGGTTTAATCTCCATTAACTGCTCGCTCTCAGGGTTTATTATAATACGAAACCAAAGCTTATACATGTGCAACAAAGCAAAAACAAGGCTATGAGGCCGAAATGAAACTTTTACGGTTACTCAAGAAATCTGCTTGTCTTTAATCTGAATTACAAATATGATTTCAAAGCTTCGTTAAATTACTCTTAACATTTTTCACATCTGGCTGAATTGTGCTCATGCTCCCCTGTTTCAAAAGTGCAGTGCAGGCTGAAAGCAGAAGAGGTCAGTGTACAACAAAAGCTTTTCATCACCAGAGCTCCAGTCTCAGAGTTTCCCAAACATGGTGCCGTCTTGATTTCAGCACTGCTAGAAGGGAAAGGAGATATCATTCAGACACATGAATCGGTAGTGCATTTAATTTTTTCTTATTTCATTGACTTCTGACCTCACGTTTACATTTCAGGTCTACAAGCCACAGGGAAATAGATTGAATAATGATTCATGTTCACTGGCTACATACATTTCTGTTAATTCCCTGATAATGCTGGATATTTAACGCCCACTTCAGCTGTCAATAGCAATAAGGGGCCAATCTTATTACACCTAGTAAATATTGTGAAGACATTATTTGTTTTCACTTTCACGCTCAGCCTGTGTTTAAAGCTTTTGACGTTGCAGATTTACAGCAAGAAAAGAATTAAGAAAAAAATATATATTTTTACTCTTTTTTTTAAATCATTCTTAATATGCCTATGCTGTGCTGTGATATTAATGGTCGCTGCACCAAAACCACATGTCTGCTGCAGCATTAGAGGGGACTCACAGAAGATGTTTGTAAAACATTGTAGGTTCAGTGATCTAATCAGAATGTGAAGTAAATGAGTCACTGGGATTTGTAACCAAATCTGGTTACATTTTCACTTTGTCTTATTCAAAGACAAAGTGAAGAGAATAGATTCATTTGTTTAAAAACTGAGTAATTGTGGAGGGTAAAAATGGAACATGTCATAAGAACGTCAATGCAAAGTCAAAAGAAAATTGAACAAAATAGTTGTGCTTCAGTTGGCTGATAAAAGTGTAAATACCTGATAAATGGTAAGGTAAAGAATTGCAATTAAATAATAAATGACTTGAGGTCTCTGCACTGACATCTGCTGGCGTTACATGAGAATGCAGAGCTCCACCTGGATCGATTTTGGGGCCACTTTTATTAGTGAATTTTGCTCAAGTTTGTTTTCTATGAGAAATGTTTCTTTACTAATGACTGAAACTGATGTAGGTCTTGAAGGTGTTTCCAATTCTAATATAAACACGTATATTGAGTCTACCTTTAGTCCACCTTTCACTGAATGTGGAGAGGTTTGGTAATAGAGTTGCTGTTGAGTTCACCAAGTGCGGTTTTGTGCAAAAATACTCAGAACAGAAATTTAGCTCATGACTGTTTCCTGTTTATAGTGCTTCAAGGAGACAAAAAGTAGCAGATGTATAAATTAATTAGTGACTACATCAAATTTACCAACCCTCAGTTGGTTGTGTAGACTCACATCCACTGAAGCGGTTCTGAATACGAGCTGGCCACAGAAATGTTTAATTGATTCTTTATTTATCAGATTTGTTGCTGACTCATTTCTCAACACTGTTTGCTAAGTAATAATCATCAACATTTGTCAGAGGTTGATGGTTAACTGACAGTAAGATCATCACTCATAATCTCGAAATCACTAATCTCTCTGAGCAACAGAAGCTTCACATATGAATCACTCAAGCAAAGTGCAAAACCATCACCTTTGATAAATGTTCTAAAGTACAAATGAAGTCTTCTTTGACTTGAGAAAGAGACACATTTTGAAAGGTGTGATTGAAAACAGCTAAAATGTAGCAGTTGAGAGGAAAGCACCTGATTTCTCAAACCAGCCTGGTCTCTGCTTTCATTTTCGCTACTCTGTCCCAGGCAGACACAGCCACATATTAGAAACGAGGAGGAGAAGGTAGTACGCTTCTCTTTTCCACCAGTGTTGAGTAGTTTGCAGGTACACTATTACACTTAGAAATAGTGATTAGATAAAGATGAAATTTACTTTTAGCAGCAGCAGAATAAAACCAACTGATTCATGCTGATGCCATTTTGAGTCACCTCTTGTTTCACATCATCTCTTCTGAGTGAAGTTAAAGTCTGCATGAAGTAAGTTCATACTCAGGGCACACACGAGAGGGATTCAAATAAATCACAAAAATATTACTAACACAGAATATAAAATGGTTTGGTGTGTTTCCGGCCTCTATGGAAGAACCAAATCTGGTTACATTTTGGACACTAGAGTGTCCTGACATTGTCTGTGGTTCTCTTTTGCCCAACCCCCCTTCAGCTCTGCTGGCGTCTCTCCCCCGCTTACTGGAATGGACTCCTGACGCGACAGAAATAGAGCAGGCCAGCTCTTACAGCTGCACTGTGTGATAACCAAACTGCAAAGCTCCCACGCAAATTTCAAACCATCAAAGTCGCCGTGGAAACGTGTCAATCTTGCGGGTTTTTTTAAGCACTTGTCCGGTCTCTTTAAGTCATAAATGAAACGGTGGACGAGACTCACTTTCCATTCATCTGGATGCGTGCGTAAAATCACAACAACAAAAAAGTGCACAACTAATCAGTTTGGTTTCTGTTTGGTTTTTGTCAAGTAATTTCATTGAGGAGCAAAGTTGCGCTATTATGCACAAAACTGCACGGTTTGCGACTGCGGCGCATGGAGTGCGTCAGAGGACACGTAACGGGGCATGCCCGAATCTGACAGGCCTGGTCGCAGAGGAGGGGCGGGAGACACAGCGGCTTTTTGCTATAGGAGGCAGCAGGACCACCGTACTCCAGCGCCGACTACTCCTGCACAGCCAAGGTAAGCCCCTTGTGTCCTACTTGGAGCCTATATATTGCGTCAGGTCTCTGCCAGCTTGGTTTAACGCGAGGTTTGCTGCGTTAGAATTCGCAGGAGAAGTTTGCTGATGCTTAATTTGTGCATATATGCGTGCGTGTGTACGAGAGAAAGAGAGAGAGAGAGAGAGAGTGAGTGAGTGAGTGTGTCTGTCTTGCTGCAAAGATGAAAGCACTTCTAGAGAATCGGAAATAAAGAAAACTAAATGAGTAAAATGGAAAAGTTGAAATTATTTCACCAAACCAGACAGCTTAAGTTTTTTTTTTTCTTGTGCTGTGTGAGGTACAGAGAAGGGTGTGGCCCTTTATTTATAGAGCCCCAGTGCCCCTTCAGACACTGATTGTGATATTAAGTTAAACGCCTCCTGCTATTTTTGGGAAAGCGTCACAGCTGTCCTGCCGCAAACACTGAGCATTTAAAACCAGGAGAGTGTGTTTCATTCCTTTTATTTACAAACATGTCAGGCATACTGTTTGCATTGTATTTCGCTTGCATGCAAACTCATTAGTTTCTGTCATTTGCATTAAGAACGTTGAAACTAAATTCTCCATGAGATTTTTGAACGAATCCTTTTAAAGGTTGATGCATGGCAGAGTGTGGCAAGTCAATTTCCCTGCAGGTTTATTTAATGTAGTTTCCATGCAGTGAATCAGTTCAGCTGCAGACACTTATTTACCTGTTCATCTTTTTCAAATTGATGTAATTACAGGAGGTGCAAAACAGGCCTGACACTAAAAGGGAACGTTATGATATGTCTTTGCATCATAATGACTTGCACATTCAAGGGCTACTGTCCAATTCAAAATGACACTGATGGTGCTTTTTAGTCAGCATTATTTTCTCTCTCTCTTCCTCTCTCTCTCTCTAGAAAGAGATTTTTGAGCAGCAGCGACACAGGAGACCAAATACAGACATGGTGAGTAGACAAAACTGTTCTCGTCACACCTTGTACGAATTTATGTGGCGTTCAATGACAACTGTGACGTGCATTTGTATGTCTCTGCCAGATTTGCACATCGAGACACTGACTTTTGCAGAGGGTCAAATCACTACAGCTTAGACAAACTGGATTGAGGGAGTCTGTGAACAACAATTTAAAAAAATTATTTCAATTGACTTCAAGTGTGGATGCTGACTGGGCCATTTTAATAGTTGAACGCACATTGATTTAATTGTTCGATTGTTGCTTTTGGTTGTATATTCAGAGTCGGTTGGAGTCTCTGCGACAGCGTCAAGTCATGTGCTGCCTCCGACAGACTTTCCTCTAGTAATATAGTCCTCTCGTAATTTTCTCCTTAGCTGCTCCAGTGATGAAACTCTTGTCTCCACAGCATTCACTACAGGGATGATGTGTTCAGGGTGATGTTGAGTGCTAGTTTTCCCCTCACATACAATGTCTGTCAAGTAAGCCAGAAAGTTTTAGTCTCGTCTGACTGGAGCACAGTTTTACCCAAACTTCAGATTGGACATTTCATTGTCATTAGGGCTGATTGGGGTGCATAATTAAAAGCTACACCTCAGCTGTGGATCTCCGCAACTCCTTCAGGGTTGGCTGCTTCTATCCAAGTAAAGGAGGCTGAATACAAATGTTGCTAACACTTCTTAGTTTTTTTTTTACTTGAGAATATTTTTTTAAAACAATGGATCGTTTTCTTTCCGGGTCACAGCTGTGTCCTGCTTTACGCTGATCTATCTCATAAAAATACCAATGAAACACTTCAAGTTTTGTGATTGATATTGTCGTTATCAATTCCACATGAAACTGTGGAGGAGATCTTGTGTCTGCTTGACATGCTCGGTTTTTGTGTACCACTGAATGAAGTGAGGCCGGCCACTGTCACCTGGCACTGTATGAGCCCTCGCCATCATAAAGCCGGCAGTGTAGGGTGTCACTGCCACCTCGTCCCGCATCTCAGACGCAGCAGACGAGACGATTCCAAAGTCGGTGCTCTGACTTTTCTGATGGCGCGCAAACTTTCAAAATCTGCAGAATTTTGATCATTTTAGAAGAAATACCCCCCCCCAAAAAAAAAACAAAAAAAAAAAAACAAGCTACAGTTGCTAAGGCCAGATATTTGGGACCTTGTTGCTATGTGGTTGAAGCTGCTCAGCTGTCGCGCAGAGTGATGGTCGCAGAGCATTTGAGCATGTGCAGGCGGCAGAAGGGAGTACATTCTCGCTGCCTGTCGTAATGCTGCAGCAATCTCCTCAACTGCAGCTGCAGTAAGAACTAAGAGTAAATCAACCTATTTTCTCACAGCTGTCTGTGGACAAAGTGAAGGGCTCAGGGTCAAGAGGGAGCAGAGGTAGATGTACAGTAGGTGTGTCCGTTGTTGTATTGTATTTCAGACCCTTGTAAAGACAGGTGGTCTGTGCGCAACCCGACACCTGCCGCATGTAGACGCATACTTTAGCATCGCTCTGCACACGAGTGGGTGGCTCCTGCTAAACACAGGATTTATTTCTCCTCAAGCTGAGGTCTGAGTGGTTAATTGTTGTAGTTTTGTACTGGTGTCCAGTCACTCTGAGTTTATCATTCTAACTAAGATTCACATATTTTTTGTGTTAAGATTCTAAAAAAATGTAAAGGGGCGTACTTTCTTGACATGATTGTATGTCGGTAGAGCCTTGAAAAGTTTTCATTTTCCTTGACCTTTCCCATAGTTTGTCAAGGTTAACCACAACTTCAGTAAATTGAATTTGGAATTTTATGAGGTCCACAAACAAGTGCACAGTTGTGAAGTCAGATGAAAATGATTAAAGTTTTGACAATACTATTTAAAGTACATTTGTATAGGAAAATGGGTTGTGCATTAATATAAAGACCCTTTACTCAGAAGTGCATTGACTTGTTTCTAATTTAATCTAAATGTAAATGCAGCTGATCTGTGAAAGCTTCAGAGGTTGTTTAGATAAAAATAGAGAACAAACAGGAACACATCAGACAGGTCATAGACAAGGCTTAAAGCAAATTATCAAACATTTCATTTTGGGATCTATCAGAGCATTGCTCAGTTCATCCATGCCTATACCAATTTAACCCTTACCGGGTTGCGGAGGGCTTCAGTATTCAATGGCAGAGAGAGATGGAGTATGAAAAACCAAGACAATCAAGAGGATCACGCTGACTCTTGAGAGGCTCCACAGATCCATAGCTCAGGTGGAAGAATATGTCGGCATGACAACTATTTGTAATGCGCTCAACAAATTTGCCGTCCATGGAAGTGTGGAATAAGTCCCATTTGCAGTATGCTACAAGTTGTGTGGAAGATGTTGCAACCAGATGAGACCAAAATTCATCTTTCTGGCCAACATCCAAAGTGCTACATGTGGTGTAAAAATTAGAAATGCACGCTACCCTGAACACACCGGGCCCATAATGAAATATCATGCTGTGGTGGGAATGACTTTTTTTCAGTGGAAGAAGGAAGAAGAATTCATTCTTAATGGTGTTGTTTTTCATACAACTTGTAGCTCTCACTGGGATTTAGCTCAGCTTCTGCCATAAACTGCGTTGATACATATCGGTTAAAAACCATTCAACTCAAAAATAATTAAAAACAAACCTAACAAAGTATACAGAAATGGGGCGATCACACAATGACATAACATGATGCGTTGTAGACGTTCAGCATCCTTAACGTAACGTGACTCTTTTTTCTCTTGCTTCAATAAAAATATCTCGGTTTCATTTTATTTTTCAAACAGGTGTTCAGAGGTACAATATCTGATGTTCCGGACTTTGATCCCAGCGTTGATGCTGAGACTCTGTACAATGCCATGAAAGGCATTGGTGAGTTCCTCATTCCTCTGTAACTCATGATCAGGATGATATATGTTATCTTTACTCCATCCTAGCTCGGTGAATAAACTAAAAAAAAAAGCTGCTTTGTGCTCTTCAGGCAGTGACAAGGAAACGATCTTGGACCTGATCACCTCTCGGAGTAACGCACAGAGGCAAGAAGTCATCACAGCGTACAAATGCAGCTTTGGGCAGGTGCACAAAAGATTCACACGGGACTTTTATGTTCCAGTCCCAAACGCTTTTCTCAACCTGCAACATCCTTTTTGTCTCCTCAGGATCTGATTGAAGATCTGAAATATGAGCTCACTGGAAAATTTGAGCGTCTCATCGTGAGTCTGATGAGAACCCCTCCGTACCATGACGCTAAGGAAATCCATGATGCAGTCAAAGTATGTCATTTACTCTCCTTCTGGTAATTATTCGAAGGAGCCCTTGCTCCACGTTCACCCTCGTGCTCTCCTTCAGGGAGCTGGAACAAACGAGAGATGCCTGATAGAAGTCCTGGCGTCCAGAAATAACAAACAGATACAAGACATGGTGGCGGCCTACAAGGACGGTAAGACATGAAGGACATTTGGATTTTAAGAGATTATTTATTTATTTTTTTTTCATTTGCCAGTATTTCATTTTGTATTATCTCCAGCCTATGGCAGGGACATAGAGGAGGATGTTATTGCGGACACATCGGGTCACTTTAAGAAGATGCTGGTTGTTCTGCTTCAGGTTAGTCGAGTGAAGAGACCCGACGCAGACGTTGCGTTAATGTCTTTACAGCCCAGATGATCAGCAGTGAGTTAATTTGATGTCATGTTTTCAGGGGACCAGAGATGAATCAGGAGTGGTGGACGCAGACCTGGTGCAGCAGGACGCACAAGTGAGAATAATTATGCAGACGATGCAGGTTTAGGTTATTCAGGCTTTCAGTTAATTCAAATACTTTTCATTTAGCAAAAAAGAAAACATTTGCACTCAAATACGCAGTTGTGTAAAGTATGGCTGAAGCAGTAGTTGTAAATTACAGTTTTAGTTTGTTGTATGTAGTTTAGATTTTGTTGGTCTCTCTTTTTAAAAAAAACAAGGTTGGATTCCACCAAACTAACTTTTTGGATTCCTTGGGTTTTGGCTTCGTTTCATGTTGCATCGTCAGCATCATCTTTCTCAAACATAAAGTGAATTTGAGCTCTAGAATCTTATCATGTTTGCATTAGTTTTAGAGATCGAGGGACGCTAGAGTAAATAATAGGCAGCTAAAAATCAAGCTTTCTATGATTCTGACGCTAATTTATAAATGTTAGGGTTTTTTTTGGAGTCGGTGCTATGAGGCTGTGTCTCTAATAGCAGCCTCTGCCTTCCTAAAAACGTTTGTGGAGCACACCAGCTGAATTATGAGCAATACAAAGATACATTGTCAAAGAAATGTTTGTTTTCAAGATGCTACATTATAGTATGTTGTTCTGAAATATTGTAATTATTTCTTTATAGATCTCTCGGAGATAATGCCATATAACATCTATAGCTAAGATTCTTGTCTGGTTCTGTTATCGATAATAGACATTACCATTTACATAATATAATATATTATGTCTATGCTCTCACCTTTGTGTAGGACCTGTACGCTGCTGGAGAGGAGAAGTGGGGGACGGACGAAGCAACATTCATCATGATCCTAGGAAATCGCAGTGTGACCCACCTTCGCATGGGTGAGTCCAGTTCATGTGAAGATTAGCATGGCGGTGAGGCATCCAGTACATTCCCAGTGTGACCTCAAGCCTCTGTGGCAGTAAAAACCTCAGCGGTTTGGTGTAGAACCTGGAAACTTTTTCACAGGTTCTGGTCCTGCTGGATGTTTCTAAAAACTTAAACGAATGCATGTGTGGGACAGATGAGAGAGAAGTATTTACCGTATTTTCCGGACTATAGAGCGCACCTTACGATAAAACGCATCTACTAAGATTTTTTTCTTTAAATTAGAAATGTAAATATACGGTATATCTGCCGCTCTCGGTTTTCCAAAAGGACACTCCTGGATTTATTAAGGACGCAGCCCTGTGTCTCCAACGCCGAACCATGGATTCGTTCATGCCGAGTTTACGTGCAGCAGCTCTATTTCCCTCCTGTACCAGATTGATAGTCCTCAACTTAAAAGCTGCATCATCCATCCATTTTCTGCCGCTTATCCGGGGTTGGGTCACGGGGGCAGCAGCTCCAGAAGGGAGGCCCAGACTTCCCTCTCCCCAGCCACTTCTTCCAGCTCCTCCGGGAGAATCCCAAGGCGTTCCCAGGCCAGCCGAGAGACATAGTCCCTCCAGCGTGTCCTGGGTCTTCCCCGAGGCCTCCTCCCGGTGGGACGTGCCTGGAACACCTCACCAGGGAGGCGTCCAGGAGGCATCCTGACCAGATGCCCGAGCCACCTCAACTGGCTCCTCTCGACTTGGAGGAGCAGCGGCTCTACTCTGAGTCCCTCCCGGATGACAGAGCTTCTCACCCTATCTTTAAGGGAGAGCCCAGCCACCCTGCGGAGGAAACCCATTTCGGCCGCTTGTACCCGTGATCTCGTTCTTTCGGTCTTGACCCAAAGCTCATGACCATAGATGAGGGTGGGTACGTAGGTCGACCGGTTAATCGAGAGCTTCGCTTTTTGACTCAGCTCTCTCTTCACCACGAGGGCCCGGACAACGCCCGCTTCACGGCAGACGCTGCCCCAATCCGCCTGTTGATCTCCCGCTCCCTTCTTCCCTCATTCGTGAACAAGATCCCCAGATACTTAAACTCCTCCACTTGAGGCAGGACGACATCATCATCATCATATGAGTTTGAAAACATTCCTCCGTCGTGCCTGCTGCTAGCATGTGCTTGTTCTAAATGAAAATTAGCGCTTTCTTCTTTGTTTTCCAATTTGACTTCCAATGATTCACTTCCTGCTACAGAGCCCCCTGGTGGTTGAAGAAAAATCCACAGAAAAGCCACACCGGGTTATAAGCTTTATGGTTCAAATCGTGGGAAAAAAATAGCGGCTTATAGTACGAAAAATACGATGACGTTTAAGAAAGCTGCATTAAAAGCAAATAACTGTTAAATATGTATTATTAGCAAGATCTCTGTAAATGAGTGAAAGTTCTGCTGGTTCGGTAATGTCATATTCCTGTGTTTAATGGTCTGACGACGCAGAGATTGAACTCTGTGGCCAAAATGACAAATTAATTTAGATGAGTTGAAATGATTTTGACAAGTGTCAGATAAGGTTGTGGTATCGTCAAGCTGTAGGGAAACTTTGTTTGTATTGGACTGAATATAAAACTGGGACTTCCTGCTTTTTTCAACTTCACTTAAACTCAACAACTAGATGGTTAAAAGTTTGACGTAGCTGAGTGTTTCCAACATGACAGTGGTCCCAAACCTACATCAAAACTGGTTTTCTGTTTCTTAACATTACAGCTTGTCTCAACCCAAAAGAAAAATGAAGGCTCATGCTTCAAATCTTGGTCCATACCAGTTTAACCAATTTAAATAAGATCATCCTATTTCGAAAAGGAAATTCGGATGTCCAGCCAGAATCGTGCTACTGACTAATGGACATTGTTGTGGAAAAAATATTAATCGCCAAGCACTGTCAGGTGAAATTACTCGATCGGGTTTATTCAGATGCACAATACAGAGAGCTTGTAAGACAATAAGTAATGAAGCAGTTCTGAATGAAAAGCTCCCCCAGGGAGAGACAACGCATGAGTTTTATACCAAAGATCCAAAACTAGGGGAGAGACGGTCTGGTTCTCATGCAGCTGCAGAAAAACAACTCCCAACCTTGTACATGTAACCCAAATAGCTTCATTTGGTGAGAGTTCACAAGCATTAAGAACAAAGATATAGCAATACAACCAGCAGGTACTACCTTGTAATAATTTGTCCACCACAACATTTATTGAAATTTTACTGGATAGTACATGTTCATATTTGAGACAATGTGCACAGTTATAACCAAGAATGAGAGAAAATCCTGAGGAATTCAAGCTGAAGCTAAAGTATGTTGAATAAAAGTTGTTTGCTGCATCATCATTCCTCAGAATGTTTAAAAGAAATCACTAAAATTCCATCAGAAGCAAAAAAAAAACCCCAAAGAAACTAAATATTAAGTTTAAAGTGATCTACTACCTCACATTAAAATATGTTGTCTTGTTTATTTTTCTGTTCAGTTTTTGATGAATATGAGAAAATTTCCGAGATGTCCATCGAGGATAGCATTAAGAACGAGCTGTCTGGAGACTTTGAAAGGCTCATGCTGGCTGTTGGTAGGAAACACTTCAGAGTTACTGTAACAAATGAAGCTACGGCGTTGTTTACGTAACCCAGCCCCTGATACTTGTGATTTTTTCACAGTCCAGTGCATAAGGAGCGTTCCCATGTTCTTTGCCAAACGTCTCTACAAATCAATGAAGGTAGGAGCACGTAGCCATTTCATTTGCCTATGCAGGTATAGCTACAGTTTTTATTTTTTTTATTTAAACTGATTTAAATTTGAAAAATGTTTAATATTTTATTTTAAACATTACCACAGATATTCTTTTTCTTTCTCTTTTAGGGCCTCGGCACAGCTGATAATACTCTCATCCGCATCATGATTTCTCGCTCTGAAATTGACATGCTGGACATCCGGGAGTGTTTCCGTCTCAGATACGAGAAGTCGCTTTACAACATGATAAAGGTCAGGAAATTACAAGAAGTAAAACATTTTAAATGCATTGTTTGTGGAATGTAGGTCATCTGAAACGTTAGCTTGTCTCTTGTGTGTGTGAATCAGGACGACACGTCGGGCGATTACAAGAGGACTCTGCTTAACCTGTGTGGAGGGGATGATGAGTAAGTTTTGTCCTCGCTGCAGATGGCAGAAATAACCAGTAGAGGGTGCTAGAGTACAAACTCTGTTACTGATTTTTTTTTTTTCCCCAGAGTGCATAAAACTGTAGCAGCTGTACAAAATGGGCGCAACATGTCCTCATATTAACGCTGCAGGCACAAGTAAAAATCTTGTTAGTGAAGCTAATGCGTTGTGTGTAGGAGTGACTTTATTTGACGACATCTGAATCTTCCAAAAAGTGTAGCGAAGCAGGAGGTTTTGACTTTGCTGAGTGTACAATGTTGTGTCAAACTGATTGTTGCAGCTTAGCTGGAGAGTTCTTCCCCGAAGCTGCTCAGATAGCCTACAAGATGTGGGAATTAAGTGCCATGACCAAAGTGCAGGTTTGGATCCCATCTGCTCTTTAGATGTGTCGTTGCATGTTAACCTGGAATCTTAAAATACCTGCTGGCTCCTCAGTAATCTGCTTCTAGCTGAGCTCATGCCGTGGCCATGTGAGCACAGGGATGGCTTTGTTTAACTTTGGATATGATGAGAATGCTGTTCCCGCCCCCAACACACAGCTAGTTCTTGTTTGTAATCTGCTCTCCAGACCCTCCATGTGCAGATCAATGCAGCACAGAGGACGAACGTCAGGAAGGTCTCGGCATAAACAAAAGGCTGTCTCACTAACGCTTTGACTCCCAGCTGTTTCTCGAGTCCACCAACATTTTCGTTGTCGGTGTTGCTGTGAATTTTGACTTCATAAGGTCACCGGCCCCCCTCAAATGTCAGGGGTTGGTTATCATATGGCTCAGACTTCACCACAATCAGTTAAATAATCTCTGCACAGCAAACTATAATGTGAAAATTTTCCCTTTTGCTTGTTCTGCTGACCTCTTTATTTTATTTTTTTTTATTTTCTTCAAAGCATGCGAATACCAATCACAACCACTAGTGTGTGCATCAGATCTGTCCCAGTTTGATTATCTTCTTCTCTCTATCGATTATCGTTCTTCTAATTTTGTAATTTCCACTTGCTCAGCTGAGGTCCACAGTCCGCCCTGCGCCTGATTTCGACCCTGCAGCCGATGCACAAGCTTTGAGGAAAGCCATGAAGGGTTTTGGTATGCATCTTTCATTACTGCTCTGAAGCTTCCGCACACTCACCAGTAGAGAAATGCCATATTGCTTCAAGGCTCACTTGTACCATTCTTTTTCCAGAGTCGAATATTGTTACAACAAAACGTCAGCCTTTAAAAGTAAATAAATAAATAAATAAATAAATGGGAGCCCAGGTTGGAATTGAAATTTTTCTTTTTCACACAGGGTCAAAATTATACACACAGTAAGTAAGTAATTAAATGACCCTTAGCCAGTAACACTTAAGCTTCAAGGATTTGGTTGCTATTTTAATTTAAGTTAGTGAATTAAACTTGGAACTTAAAAAAAAAAAGACCAACTGTAAAGCATGGGATGTGCCGCAGGAAACTTACCACTTTAAATGTCCTTTGCCACTTCTGATGACTGGTGAAAAAGTCAGCCTGAAGTGTTGAAATGCATCTTTCTGATGGGAATTTAAGAAAACTTTACTAGGGAAGCCACAAAAAACCTAAAACAAAAACTTGCTCATGCAAATGTTTTGTTTGGTAAAAAAAAAAAAAAGAAAAAATCACCAAAGATGTCCATATTGTGCTTAGGTAGATTTCCACGTGCACAATAATGTGACTTTTGAAGTTTTCTTTGTATTTTGTGTAAAGCAAATGTTTTTTCCTCTTGCTTAAAAACAGGAACGGATGAGGATGCGATCATTGACATCGTTGCACAAAGAAGCAATGCCCAGAGGCAGGAAATCAGACAGGCCTTCAAATCCCTGCTGGGAAGGGTGAGAGAAACAGATGTTTAAAAAAAAAAAAAAATAGAACAAAAATAATCTAGAAAGGACACAATGGATAGATATAAAAGATATACAGCCACTCCTGGGGTGTAAAGCTTATTAGTTATAAAAGTGTTTGTATTCACTGTGTTCGACCCTCTTCTAGGACTTGATGAAGGACCTGAAGTCTGAGCTGTCAAAGAACTTGGAGCGGCTAATTATTGGGCTCATGCTGACCCCAGCAGAGTTTGATGCCAAAATGATGAAAAAGGCAATGGAGGTAATAATATGGGTGGACACAAAGCATTTAATGATCTCTTCTATTTGCATGTGGGACTTAGCATATTTTTTTTGTATCTCTTGTACAGACAAGATGCTCATGGATGAACTATATCTCTCCATAGATCCATTTATCCATCTATATGTCAATGTTGTTTTCTTAAATATGCTGGGCTGGATTGTGTGCAGTTAAAAGATAAATGTTGACACCAACACACAATTTGAATCAAATCATGGGAACCTCTCCTGCTGGCACTTTGTTTTATCTATGCAGTTTTTTTAATCACTTCAAATTAAACTCAAACTCAAAAGGGAAATGAAATGACTTGTAAAAATATTTACACCGTCAGCCCTCCAGCAACTACTGTATGACCCTTCGGATTTAGTGGAACCCGTGGTAAAGATGCATAAAAGCTTTAAAACGTGTCAGTGTATTATTTCAGAATAATTCTATCACACTGAAAATTTTAGAAAAATCAACCATTTAATTTGACTTTCTGATTTGCATTGTAGTGTAATGAACAATTCACAATTCCAAACGGCTCTCATACAATAAATTGAGCCTTTTTTGTATTTTATGTTTTACCTGTAAACGTTTTTCTTTCTTTAGATATAAAAACTTAAATGCGCCCATTTTTTTCTACTTTTCGAATTGGGAAACATAAGAGAACATGCTGTTCAAGTAAGGAGATGTGTGTTGATCACCACATGTAATTAGGAAATGGCTCCAAGAAAATAGCTGCTTTGCCTATTGCATTTCACAGCAATAATTGTACGGTTCAATAAAACCTGAACTGAGATCATAAATGTTGCAACCGCTCACATTGAGAAGGATGGTAATGGAGTAAAAAAAAGTCCAATTTTCTGTTTTTAGCAGAAAAGAGTGGTAGGTTGCAATCATCAGGTGAGGACAACCAGCTATTTGGAGACTTTCATGCACATTTTCACCTGGGATGACAGTATTTAAGGAGATGACTTTCTTTCAAAATTGTAGTTTATAGATTGTCTACCTTTGAATTTGACTATAATGAAAAACCTAACTTTGGCAGCATAAGAAGACTTTATAATTCTTTCATAAATTGGTGTGGGTGTAACAGAGGATTAAAGCTGGTGTGAGAATATTGTGGCCATTACACAGGAAGTATTTGATAACCAAACTAGCTTATTAGTGTTTACACTCTTGAGTTGCTCCACTATTTTTTTTTCTCCGTTCACTTTTCGCCACTTAACCATTTCTCTTTCTTGTGAGCGAGCAAGCAATATTGCAGTAAAATAAAACAAAAAAACTTTAAACTTCTGAAATAACATGATGGGAATTTATTAAAACCATATACTGTTGAAAACATTGCTTTGATACTGATGACCACATCATGCCTCCTGGCCTCTGTGTGTGACATTTTTTAAAAGTGGTTATTGCAAGACACACAATCCATGTTTTAACAGTCCTTCGTCAGCCAACATCCAGGAAAATTTTAGCTTGTATAGAAACATGTTAGAGATGTTGGTGCTGCTAGAAGCCTGTCAGTTAATATCAACTTGAACAAGTAAACTTTGTTACGTGGACCTTATTCCTGCAAAAACATTTCAAATGCTGCTCCTGGCTAATTGGCTCCAACCCCAAAAACACAAGGTTTGTGCTACTTTTCTGTCATGTTTCAGCTTCTACAGTTCAATGGTTGTGGCCATGTTTCATTTATTTCTTTCTTCTTGGTAATTTCTGAGATTCCACAGATAACTGGACGGCTGAAGTTGTGATTTTGTGGTATCTGAAAAATTTTTCCCATTATGCCCAGTCAGTCAGCAAAACTGTAGCACATTGTCCTGTGCTTGTAACACATATTCACAGTTTGTTTGACACCACCAGATGCAGTACTTTTTAGAGGAGCGTTTCCTGCTGTCGTCTTTGTCATTTTGTAAAATATACCCAGCATGGTTTACTTTTGAAAAGCTACACAGTCGCCATAAGTGGCAAGAATCATGTGTTTAGGGACTTGTTCACTTTACAATCAATCTAGGAACATGACGCAAACACTACAAGACTTTTAGTTTTTTAAAGTCGAGGAAAACTAACTGGGGTTCAATCTGTGTGTCTTTTTACATTTAAAAAAGCAATAAGCTTTGATTCATCAGCCTAAAAACATGAAGGTTGCTCTTTAGCACAGCGGTGTCGATTCCTCTCCTATGTCTTTTGCACTTTTGTAGTTTTGGTCATTGCAAAACTCAATTTTTCCGGTACAAAATGTAAGGTATAGCCATTTGAGAGCTAACAATTATAGCTATGGAAAACCGATAAATATCATGCACCACTAAAACGTTCATGAGAGCTTTTTAGGTTGTGACCATAATCTCTATATTTTCCATAATTTCCAAAAGGAGCATCGGGATCAATGGAAATATCCCATAATATAAGATCTTCGTAAAATAATAAACCATTTAACTTAAAAAAATACTACTAATAGGACAAATAAATATGTACACAATGAATAAATGCATAGCCATAGAATAATTTGTTTTCCATGTATGATAATTAGGATGAACTATCTGTGTTTGGCTACAAACAGAAGTTTAACTTGGCTAAAAGATGAATGTCAGTGTCTAAAGACTAGATCCCCATGTGCTTTCCTTCTAGATACAAGAACTTGGTGACAATTTTGTGAAAATTTAGCTTTTTGTGTGTGTGTAATTTTAACAGGGAGCTGGGACAGATGAGCACGCTCTGATTGAGATCCTAGTTACCAGACAAAACGAGGAAATACAAGCCATGAACGCTGCCTACAGAGAAGGTGAGTCTGGGATTGAAATCAAGATCTAATATCACGCTCTGGATCTGAAAAACTGTACTCCACAGGCTACAAGAAGTCTTTGGAGGACGCCATTCATTCAGACACATCGGGCCACTTCTGTCGCATCCTTGTTTCTCTCGTTCAGGTAACCGTCATAATCATCATGAGAACTCAGTCTGCGTGTAATTTCCACGCCCACTCACTGGCTGAAAGTCTGGTTTGTCTTCTCAGCTCCGCCTGACTCTGGCAGACACAAAGATCTACTTATTCACCTCATTTATTTCCTTCAGAATGTCGTGACATACATTTTTTTTTTTTCTTGCACTGAGGATAACAACGTTTGTGGTTAACTGCTGACATTCAGTAGATCAAAGGTGGGCACATCAAAATTTACATCTGACCTTATTTGCTATGGTCAGGGTGCAAGAGAAGATGGACCTGCAGATGTGGAAAGAGCCTGTGCAGACGCTCAGGTGAAGCAGTTTGTGACTTCATCTCATTTTGTTTTACTCTCTAGAATGCAGACAAATGGATTCAAAGCCTTTTTCTCTCCGGCTCTGTTTTTGTAACAAATCAGGAACTTGCAGATGCATGCAACGCAGAGTCTGATGACATGGAGATGAAGTTCATGAGCATCCTGTGCACCAGGAGCTTCCCACACCTCAGGAGAGGTAAAGATCAAATCTGAATCAATAGCAATGGCCTAGTTGTAAATCTATCTCCAAGCTGGGCGGCGGCTCTGTCCCAGCACTCAGTGATTTTGCTCTTTGTACTCATCACAGTGTTCCAGGAGTTTGTCAAATGCACCAACAAGGACATTGAGCAGATTATCAAGAAGGAAATGTCTGGCGACGTCAAAAACGCCTTTTATGCGATAGGTAACGGCTGCATTGATTCTTAAGTTTCATATTTTGCTTTTGAAAGTGGACTTTGCTGACGTCGTCTGTTCTGTGACGCCTCCCTGGACGTCCCTCATTCTCTGTCGTATGTTCAGTTCGCAGCGTGAAGAACCAGCCGTCTTACTTTGCAGACCGTTTGTATAAAGCCATGAAGGTATTGGTCACACATACAGAATCAATAAGCTGTCAGTGTATCGCTGTTTTTTTTCATTAAATCATATTTTTCAGCATGGGAAATAATTTGCAAGTGGGTGAGGTAGGGTAAGTCATTGGAAACCCCACTGGACCATTAAATGCCTGCTGTTGATTCAATGTTACTGAAACCTTAATTGAATTGAGTTTAAAATAATAACTGTGACGTTCGATCGCTGAGGTGATTCTTTCTTTGTATAGAGAAAGAACAGCTTACTTTGATTAGACAAGGAAAGGCGACATTCAGTCATTCCCCCATTCAAGCGCACATTCAGACGCTGATGGTGTAAAGCTACAGGGTCGTGGCTACAGCTTGTCCTGGGGCACACTGACAGAAACGAGGCTGCCATATGCCGGCGACCACCACCAGTAGGCAAGGCGGGTGAAGGGTAGACGCCTATGTGAAACCAAGAAGCCCCCCTCAATCTCACCGGAGAGCACAGAGACTGACCAAAACAGAGAGGGTGCAACCTTTTGTTTTAGACTTATGGAAGCAAGATTGTTCTTCCTGATGAGCTGTCTTGACCCAAGAAACCACTCATTTCAAACAGCAGTTTAAAGCATGGAGGCCCTGCCATCGCTGTCATGGATCTGTTTAAATAAATCAAAATGCAAAATATTAGATCCCACTGCTTTAGACCAAAGACGAAATGCCCCTGAAGAGGGTGCATTAACAAGACAGTGGTGCCTAACACGCCCATAAATAAACAGTCTTATTTTCTGACCACACATGTTATTGCATTAAGAAATTTGAGCTTGACCCATTACCCATTTCGAAGAAAACTATGCACAAAGTTTGTGCTTTTGTTATTAATATGTAATGTAATCTATTGTGTTGGAACTGTAAAACAATAAACAAGGGGCTAAAGTCTGCAGTTCTCTCGGATTTTCCCAAATAATGTGTATTTAAATGTTCTGCAAATTAGAATAAGCAAAGTATGACTAGTCAGCATGACCTTCTTGTTCTTCAGGGACTTGGTACGGACGACAGAGCCCTGATCCGCATCATGGTGTCCCGTAGCGAGGTTGACCTTTTCAACATTCGCAAAGAGTTCAAAGAAACGCACGACGTCTCCCTCCATGAATTCATCCAGGTAGAGACTATGATTGTAAGTCTAAGTCCTAGACACACTAACACGCTTGCCAAGTTGATTGTGTTCTCATCCTACTTGTGTGTCTGTCTTGTTATTCTGCTGTTTTTTTTTTCTTTGTTGCCTTTTTGTTGCTCTGTGTGAGCATGCATCTGCAGATCCTTCACAGCAGCAGCAGCAGCGTCCTTCAAACGCTGCTGCTGTGGTGAGGTGGTGGGGTACGGTAATCTATAGCTTCCTGCGGTGGACTGCAGGCATGTGGCTACCGCACAGCTGTTTAGGAATTTCCCTAACCCAACTTCCTCTTCGTATCTGCTGTGTGATTGGCTGGCGGCTGCAGAGATAGGAAGTTCCTTAAAGCTGTTCTATAATAACTTACAGATGAAATCACCCTGACACCAATAAAGACTAGCGAACAGATTGCCCTGGATTTGCTTTGACAGAAATATTACCAAGTGCTGCAGCAGAAACATAAATATGAGAGATCACTTTAATTTTCATTTCAATTTCAGTTTTCAAGAGTTGCTTGTATCCACGTTCACTGCTTTAGACATTTCGGGGCTTTTATTTGCAGAGGAAATGCCAATTTGCACACTTTGTCAGAAAGTGTTCATGGTTTAAATGGATGGATAAAAGGAATAGCTTTGAGATATTTACACACTCCAAATAACCTTTGACTTTCATAACTACACATTGATTAAAAAAAATAATTGTTTATCCGGTGAGATCAGAAGAGAGCCTTCATCTCAAGTCGGTGTAAAGTGAAGTGGACACGACAGGAATTTATCTAAGAATCGCATTAAATCGCACAGGGATTTTAAACTGAGATGTCAGCAGGATTGCAGGTGCATAGAGGTGCCAGACAAAACAACCAAGCGACAGAAAATACGTTTATATACATACGTATATTTTGCTTTCAATCAGCAGAAATACAGTTGCAACACAAATGTCTCATTAAGCAAGTGAAATTTCGTTTTGCAATGCTGTACCGTGATGTAGGCATGTGAGGTTTTGTTTTAAGCAGAACTTTATTAATTTGTTAAAACATTTTGCTGCGCAATCAACCACATAATTACAATGTAATTATGCAAATAACACATAGAAACAGTTCTTTCCACACACACACACACACACTTATATATATATATATATATATATATATATATATATTTATAATTTTTTTATTTATTTTTTTTCCACATAGTATTTATATTAGTGTATCTATGGTGGTAGAAAAAGAAGGACTACTTGGAAGAAAGCCCATGCAGGTACATGGATATCATTGAAAGGTAGAATAGAAATAGCTATTTAAATTGGTGTTTAAATACACCATGGTTGTAACACCAGGGCCATTGGTTACAACCATAAAGATGCATGTTTCATCTGTGTATATCTTTTTATTTTTTTACACTTTTTACTTGTTTTGGGTTTTTTTTGCTTGACTTCTGTTACCGTTTTTGACTCGATTATAAAAAGTATTCAAGCAACAAGGCAACTAGAACATGCAGGAGGGAGAGTCAAACGCTAACATCTGTGAACTCTTTTTTTTTTTTTTTTTTTTTTTTTTTTTTTTTTAATGATGAGGTGAAAAAATTATTTCCTTTTTTTTTTTGACTCTTGTTAAAGTTTCCTATATTCAAAGGTGTTCAAGTTTTATTTTCGCTGTAGTTGCTATAAATACCCAGGTGACACTGGTGTGTGACTTCATTTCAGTGGTGAGAACTGCAGCTCTTAGAAAATAACAAAATAACAGTCTACCTTGCCTTTCTGATCCTGCAGCACACATAATTTGACATCTAGCTAGGTTGTGCTGCCTCATCTTTTTTGAACAAGTCAAAAAAATCTCAATATATTGATCATTGAAATCAAAAACTACCTTATAAATAGCACATGAGCACCACTTTTACTGATTTTACCCAATTCTACTGACATTTTGCAGCATTATCCCAAACAAATGTTACTTAATTTCACTCTTCATGCTTTGCCAATGCTTTGTCTACTATGCTAATGAAGATTATTACGCATCTTGGTATGCTGAATGCTTGAAGCGGCTCTAATTGCATGCCAGTCTAACCTGTCTTCTGTCTAATGCTGGTACTATAATTTGACCACTTGGGGCATTTAAAAGGGGATTAAGACTTTCATCCCCTGATGGCCATACAGTCACTGAAAATGTGAAAGGGAAAAAAAAAAAAAACGAAACAAAACACCTGAAATGAAGTCAGTAACAGCCCATTATTGCAATACACATTTTGCACAAAATGAGAAAAATACATCCGCCTGATTTCTTCACACATAAGAAATAAACCGTTATTTTTTTGTGTGTATGTCAAGCACAGAGCAAACTCCCTAAAAGAGGAACTGTACCAATAAAAAGGCCTAAACCTTCACATTACATTGTCAAAAGATAACTACGGTGAAGTTCCAAGTTCATCATCTCAGGGTCAACTGAGTGGAAAGGGTAATTCCACATTTGACTCCTTTGTTTTTATAATTACAACTATTTTAAAGCCTTTGTTTTGCAGTTCTGCTATTAAGTCCAAGGTAAACCCTTTTTTCTCTGTTCCAGCTCGACGATGGCCAAATGTCACCAGATATGCGGTGTGATTTCCTGTAATTGAAACTCCTCCTGTGACTGTGTTTCCCATTCGTTTCAGGGCGATACCTCGGGAGACTACCGTAAAACCCTGCTGATCCTCTGCGGAGGGGAAGATTAAATCCGTCATGTCTCTGCAGCTTTGTCTCACTGGCTCCAGTGGCCGCGGGACAAGCCCGTTCACGCAGCCAAAACAAATGTCGTCAGCGTCGGTCTCTGTTCCTAACTGCTGCCACACCTCAGCCAAACCAAGTGTCCTACTAAACGGTGACCTTTCAGCGTTTCAAGCCAGTTTTTTTGTTTCACGCCTTAGTTACTCCACCTGGGAGGGTGATGTTTGTCTTTTTTAAGTTGTTTACATGGGTGTGGAAATAAGCTTCACATGAAGAATAAAGACTAGTATGTGCTAATGCTGTGCCTTCAGATTGTTGTC
This sequence comes from Poecilia reticulata, assembly GCF_904066995.2. Lineage (NCBI taxonomy): Eukaryota > Metazoa > Chordata > Actinopteri > Cyprinodontiformes > Poeciliidae > Poecilia > Poecilia reticulata. The sequence goes on along the minus strand of NC_088839.1, from coordinate 12,109,835 downwards.
CGTCTAATTGTTCTGCCTTGTGATTTTAAATATATCTCCAATAAAACAAGTACCACTAAAAAAAAACAAAAAAACGTCTTTGACTTTGTAATAACAACCCCCCCTTATTTATTTGTTTTCAGATTAGGTGAATTAGTTTTTATTTTGGCAGGCCTATCCTGTGTTTAAAAATGTTCACATGGATACATCAGAAAACACCCAGTCTAACTCGAGGCCTTTCTGCCAAACATACCAGTACGCTTTAGCAGCTGATGGCATAAGTAAAAACGATATATAAGTAAATACCAAGGTATGCGTGCTAAAAAGTACAAATTAACAAGTTAAATTATATTTTCTGCATGGCCTTTTAAGCTAAGATAGCGTTTCCTTTGCACAGAGGTGACAGCCGTCTCTGCTTTTGTGTGTCTCAGTTGGTTGCGTATGTGTGAGTGCAGCTGTTGTCAAGCCATTTTCAGTTAAAAGAGGAAAGCAGAAAAAAAAAAAAAAAAAGACGTATGTGGCGAGGAAATCCCCTGCAGTACGCCAAAATCCAAGGCAAGAAATAGTCTGCAGCAAGTCACTCACTTTGGGTTTTAATGGCACACCCAAAATAAAATTGTTCCATTTGATGATAATTACAAGAGATTATAAGATAACTTCAATAGCGCTATCAATATATCAATATCCGCATTGTTGTTGAATTTCCCTTTTGATTGAAGGGGAAGTTTTTAGTTTTTTCTTTTCTCCTTTTGGCACCACATGTGTTGAATGAATTAGACAGATTGTAGTGTAATAATATAAAAGCCCCTATGTCCTCAGGGAAAGCTATTGGTGGTGCATAGCTGTTTACTTTTCATCTGCAGCTTTGATAGCTGTGATGGCATCACGACACGATCATGCAGAAGGGGCCATACCTTGCACATAAAGGCTTATTACTGAAAAACTAGCAGCTTAGAATGGCGAACTCTGTTCTCAGAAGAAAATGTGTCATACATTCCAGGAGCTTCTGCATTTTTTAGGTTTTCTCCACGTGCATCCAAGATAGCAGTGGGGGGATGCCAGCTACTGTTCCAATAAAAGGGATTTAAATGTTCATACTTGTTTTCTTGTGTGTTGCATTACTCAGTCGAAAGGGAGGCCGAACAGTTGGACACACACCAGGTTCTGTTCAGGCTGAGCCTGCAGTGTCAGGCCATTTTACTGGGTTACGGGAATTCCCCAAGTCTCGCAGTGAAATTGCTTCCCCCTTATTCACTAGTTTCCTTAAAAAGTGCCTCTCCGACAGAAGCTGAATGTGTGGGTGAGTTATTTGTTTTTAAACGTTTAAGATGGAGATGCAGAATGTTGCAGACTTGTTACTATTGTTTGCACTGTGTGAGTTCTTGCTTTTTTTTCTTCTCTGGCTGAGGTGGCTGCAGCCATTTTGTGCTGTCACTGAAGGAGATCTGGTTGTGAGGAGGATTTTCAGCCCAGGCGATTTTATAATTCATTGTGATGTAGTATTTCCTGCCTATATCACAAAATTGATATTTACTGTGAATTTATTTATGGTTTTGTCATAGGTGTATGTTTATAAAGTGATGAAAAAAACAGTTCAGTTGTGCATTTAAAGTCATCATGTGATTTCATTACTCCCTGGGGCAGAGATGCTTAATAATCTGTCATATAGTTTTAAAATAAAATCAAGAATTCAGATTTTCTGTTTAGAAATATAACTTTTTTTTGACTGCTGGAGTCAAAGCAAGCACAGATTTTGTGACTGTGTTTTTTTTTTGTTTTTTTTATTTAGAAGAAATAATCTACATGTTTTCAGCTAAGAGGAGACGGTAGATGCTGCTACTTTCTAAACCAAAAGGGGATTTTCTATTAGCGCATTTTGCTGCAGTTTCTTTACTACCAGTCTGAACAATCCCTGTACCTTAGCAGGGTGAGGTGAATGCTGAGTGCTTGTGTCATCATGGGGCCTCAAACTGTGGGTTACTCTTTCACGTCTCCCCTCTGCTCAATCCCTTGGCCTTGTTCAATTAGGGGAAAAAAATTGTTGTAAATGGTCTCTGCGGTTGGCACGATAAGAAAACAAAGTGTGCAGTTTGCTGCCCTGCAGGACAAAGTAATGGGTGACATTTCCTGTATCCTCCGGCTTTTGTTTTTTGTTCTGCGTTGGAAGTCCCAGAGTCATCACCCTGTTTATTGTTTCAGCACATCACAGCAGCCTTAGGAGGAAATATCTTGCACCAGCAAATACTGACAAGGTGTTTGGTGGGAAACTGGGGACAAAGGAAAAAACAACTTTAGCACATTCTCCACATGAATTGTCTGTTTGCTTTTCCTAATGGCCACCAAATAGCTCTTTTGGGAACTGACTTATGCTATTAGTTAGGATTTAGATGATTAAATGATTATTGTATGGATTTATGGAAGCAAAAGCATATATTGTACCCTTTCTATATGCTGTCTGCACACTGTTATGTTTTTTTTAATGTAGTCTTAACTTGAAAGGTATAAAAACAGACACAGGAGAGTATCGATCCCTTGTTACAGTGGATGGCTGTGACATGGAAGGAAAAAATGTCTCACCGATAAAAAAAACTTGTGTTTGACCGTTTTGTCTCATTTTGCTCTGATCACCACTATGGCAAGCAACCGGCCACAGAAGTCACCTAAAAAGTAAAGAGAGCCCGCCGTTGTTTAATTTAATCTCAGTGGGAATCTAACTGTTCTGAGGAAGATTCAGAGGTTTGTTAGAGAACAAAAAATAACCATCACAAAGACCAAGGAATACAGCAAAGAGGTCAGGGATGAGGTTCTGGAGAGGTTAAAAGCAAGGTCAGGTTATAAAGTGGTAACTCTGGAGGAGCAGCAGAAATCAATGGCTCAGGTGGACAAAGCTGTGAACATAACAATTACAAGTTGTACAAACACAAAGTGGACCATTTTTGGAAGAAAGACAGCTGTGAGAAGTCCTGTTTGGAGTTGGCCACAAACCACATGGGCAACACATGAAACACTATGGAAGAATGAGGTCTGATCAGATGAGACCAAAATTAGCTTTTCTTCTTCCTCCCAGGCTTATTTGACCGAATTCGACTTATTTGGCAAATAAGAATAAAAAAGAAAAATAAAACACAGTCTATAGATTTGCAAAGTTGACAAAGGATATTGCGAAGCAGACTTGCATCTAGTTGGAGTGAAAAGTGGTTCTATGAGGTATTGACTTAGTAGTTCTTATTTAAATATATACATGTATATTTTTATAAGCATCTTCATTTTTCCTGCAGTTCACAGTTATGTGCTACTTTGTAGTGGTCTGTCACATTAAATCACAATGTTAAAACAAAGTTTTCAGTTGTAACTTTACAAAATGGTGTAATGTCCAATGTTCAATAGATTATTAAGCATTACAGTTTCTAAAAATGAGGCAATTATTGACAGAATATATTTCTAAGCTACGATGGTTTTAAGTTCATGTATGAACCGAGTGCCTCAACATTGTGGTGCACAGGAAGTATTAATTGTGGTTGCCTAAAATGATAAACAAAGGTTTGATTCTCAGTTTATCAGAAAAAATCATCTTTAAACGGTGCCACGGTGCTGACAGACCGAGTATTTTCTCACCCAGTAAGACCACCAAGGCTGCAGTTCTAAGGCCACGCTGTCGTAAATGTCTCCGTCAGCAAAAACTCTGTTTACAGTGAGAGAGAAAAAAAAGGAAACCTTAATGGGAGCGTTCCTCTTGTGTGGTTAGGTCTGACTGTGTGAAGTAATCGCCATATTATACTTTGAATTTCCAGCTAACCGAAGGCCTGTGCATCAGTTTGAGGAGGAAATGTGACCCAAGATAAATGGTTTCTTAATTCCCACAAGATGTCACTATTGCTTAGAAGGATTTTAAGCATTCTTCAACGTCGTGTGGACTTAAAAAAAAAAAATTCTTTATGTTTGACATAAACAATTGATAATACAGACAGAGGTCAAATAAGCGCTTTCTACTTTAGGAAAGAATAAATTTCACTTTTTAAGACTGCAGACGAGAAACACGCCACATAAAAATGCTGCCTTAAACAGTAACAAAAGTATTTTGCTTAATTTCTATGAACATTTGTAAAAGTCCACTTTAAAGTGCTGTTAGCCAGCTAGTAGTCAGGTTACTTTTTCCTAAACTTAATTGTTTCGGGTTCAGTTTAGAGCTAGTCAGTTGAGCTTTATAGATGGTTTTTGTTGCATTTTACTCTGATTATGAGCACCTGTGCTGGATATAAAAATCTTCCTTCTGTACTTCTTACCAACAGAGCCATTTAACAAATTTGTGTATTATGGAAACACAAATCTATTTCAGTCACTGAAACACGTTGCGTAGCTTAATAACACGCAAAGTGATGATTTCGAGGTTTTTCTCAATGATAATTACGACAAAGTTCTGCTTAGAGCGAATGAAAACATGCAATTCAGTTTCTCAGAAGAGATTAGAATGTTACATGATCATATCAATAAAAGTGTGGGACATTTTCTGTCAACTGATCGTTCAAAACATGAGCAGCGGCCAAAACGTGAATGGTTGATGATGGTGTCAAAAATGTAAAGTGTTTCCTTTAAGTGTTCACATCCTTGAATGAAAGCTTTCATCCTTCCAGGATTCATATCTACCATCAGTTGTGCTGAATCTGATTTAGCTAAAACAAAGTTCAAAAGTTACAATGTACAGAAAGATTACAGCGGATCGGTAGGACTTCTTTGTAATCAGTTGGGTAAATGGTTCATAATATTCCACTGCATTACTCAGACACTGTGGCACAACAAAGCAATGTTGGAGGGCAAAAGAACCTCAGGAAGTCCCAAACAGGACTGGTCATGTTCAATGTGTGAAATCAATCTTTTATAATCTTTCTTTAGTCACATGAAGGAAAAAAAAAACGATCACAACCTTTTGCAACTTTTCCCAAGGTACTTTAACATACAGATATTGTCAATGTAACACTGATTCAGGTAATAACTAAAACTGAAGAGGGAAACTATTTATTTTATCTTTGGGACTGGGATTTCTGGAAAATATTCTTTGGACAGATATGTCTCAAACTGAGTTACTTAAACATCATAATAAAGAACGTATTGATCACTAATTAAGGTTTTATCAGCCGTGAAGCATGAATTACAGTATGTATTGGAGAGTGCTTGAGATTACAGCTTGCAAATGCACTCCGGGGCAATGGAAAACATTTTGGAGACATGTCCTGTGGTCTGACAAAACTGAAATTGAAATATTTGACCACAACTGTTATTATTAGGTTTAAAGGAAAACAGGAAACTTGCAAGCCTGAGAAAACTGTGATATACAGGGGTGGAAGTATAAAGTTGTGTAGGTGTTTTCTTGCAGGAGGGCTGATGCACTTCCCAAAATAGATAGCACAATGAGGAAGAACTTTGGGTGCAAATGACGAAGGAACATCTCCAGATATTACACTAAAAAAAGAGAATGGAGCTCCAACTTAAAAGAATTGTTTTAATTGGTCACATGTAATGAAATTAACTTTGTCAAACTTACTTAATTTACATTTGTTTAATTTGGTAACGTAACGCCTTAATAAATTAACTTAAATAAATCTAATTTGACTACTTTTGACCTATTAATCCAATATATTAAAGTTGGATCACCTGTTCTTTTTTTTCAGAGTTTAATCTTGGGCACAAATGAGATTTCCAAGTGGACAATAACTCAGAGACCCACAGAAGTTAGTAGCGGAAAGAAAACATAGTCAAAGTTTTGGAGTGGCCACCACACTGCCCCGTTTGCATTTCCATACATATTCTCTGAGCTGATCTGAGAAGGGGTGTGAGACAAAGATGGCCTCCAAATACATATCAGTGAGACCCGTTTTATCAGGCGGATGAGCAAAAATGACAACAAACTACTGTTACCTACAAGGGTAACCAAAATTTGACCCAAGTCACACAGATTAAGGGGCAATTATATCACACATTTTAAATTTGCTTCCATATTCTATAAAAAAATAAGTAAAAAATGAGTGTTCATTCAATTATTGTTAATTTTGGTAATGCTAACTGTCCTAAAACATATGATTTTATGTGAGTCAATGAGAAAAATGCTATTAGGCTAGAATTTGTGGTGTTTAGATATTATTTAACTATTGTTGCTTGATTTCTGTTGCATTTTCTTGCCTTGAAAACGTGCACGATTTATTCACACACTCATTTTGCAGTCATTAAATTGCCCTTAAGTTCGTATTTTCTTTAACATAAATTATTAAAATATCTATTAAGTGAATTAAAAAAAAAACACTAAATAAAATATATGTCGGCTCATAAGTTTGTTTTGAATGGAAAATCATGACAAGATAACTTTTCAGTAGACTTAATAAGTCAAAGCATGTAAATTGAATAAACAAGCTTTGACAAACTATCGCATCGTAGGCAAAATTTTACTTATGTTGACATTATTTTTTATTTTTAAGTCAGTCTACATGATTTATTAGTACGCTTATTATCTAAGACTAGGTCATACAGTGATGTGCATTCATACTCCTCACATCTTTTCATGCCATAAACACAAACTTCAATGCTTTTTCTTTTGTTGTTATGTTACAAACTAACATATAGCAGCAAGTTATGATATTCCATTACAAAAATTAAAAATAATTGTTTATTTTTACTCAGCTCCTCTGAGTAAAGATGTATATATTTTGGGGTACATCTCTGCCAGCGCTGTACCTCTATAAAACTAAAATGTTGCCCTTTCCTCTTTCAACGTCAGTAACATTTCATGGGGAGTATCAATATTCAAGTCTTGTCAGGTGCTCCAGAACTTTATTTTTGACTTGTCATGCTTGTTTGTCAGTTTTCATGATGCCGTTTGTGAACTTGTATATGCCAACTAATCTCTGAGGTCTTCAACAGAACAGGAGGGTTCTATATATACCATTTAGGTGACCTCTGACGGTTGTGCTGGGTTTTATTTATGGGTATTACAGTGAAGTGTGCTGAATAGGCTCTTATTTGAAAAAGAAAATCACTCATCATTCAATGTAATTTTGTGGTTACACTCTGTCAAAATGTGGAAAAGGTATGTGAATACCTGTACTTTGAAATTTTTTGACAGGTTATTCAACCATCCAACAAAAAAAAAAAAAAAAAAAAAAAAAAAAACAGTGTATATTTATAGTTGTTTTCCAAAGTTTAAACTTAAACATTATGAGCAACTATCATTCGATTCTTACAAATTTTCCAGGCTGGCCGTGTTAACGTGCAGTGAAGACTCATTGTTATCTTGATCTAGGTCTTCTTACCCTCATAGTTCAGAGGAAATATGTGATGCAACAACAGAAACCCCCATCAGCCCCTCTGAATTTATCAATGGAGAATAAAGCAATTCAGCCAAAACGGTCGGGTTTGTCCCTGTTCTAAAATAGTTTTTAAAAAAAGTATGGGAATTCTATATATTGCAATCATTTCCTTTCACGAGAAATGTTAATAATTTTTGGGGACCTGCTTTACTTCACTTTCTGTTATGTCAGCCATTTTTGAAACGAGTGGGTACTGGTTTTGTACGTATTTATCAACACATCACGAGGACGGTAAGCGGTTCTCAATAATTAAAGATTACCTGATTAAATGTGGAATTGAGCTATGCTTTTTGCCTCTGTGTTTACATCACGGTCAGCGACTCCGCTTAGAACGCGGATCTGCCCTCTGATTGGTCCGTTTGGCTGTCAATCACTGCTGTTTACATCAAACGTCGCGAGGTGGAATTTCCCAGGTTACGGCATAGACTCAGTAGACTACTTCCGCAGTAGATGTCTGTCTAGCCACAGAGACGAGAGGCCACAGCAAGCTGAAAGGTACCAAACCAAAAAACCCTCTTTGTTCGTTTTTTTCGGTTCGTCGTGTTGCTCCTCTTTCCGACTTACTTTCCGCGCCGACAGGAGCCCGTCTAGTGTAGAAATGTCGGACTTTAAAGGGCTTCCTGTCCCGCATTGTAGCCGAAAGCTAACGAAGATGTCGTTAGCAATTTGCATGACAACAGCGAAAACTAATATTAGCCTTCTTCAGCCAATCAAGGTAGCTATCATCAACCGGATTGGGCTGTATTTTAGGCTCGAGTGTTAAATAAGTGTTTAATATTAGAATTATGGTTATTTTTTACGTATTTCCTCCCTCTGCTTTTGTCTTTCTTCCTTGCTTATGAGCGTTGTGGTTGTATTATTTAGCCCTCTGGAACGCCAGCACACGCTTCCCAAATGTGTCACCCCTGTTAGTGAAGCATTAAGGTGGGTAGGTTGCTGCTTTTGTTGTCACTCAGGCGGTCGTTTCTGTATCAGGCATCAGCGATGGGTTTTTCACTCTTACTGCTAGAAACTAGAAGTTAAAAAACGTGGGCTTCGGTGGGCTTTTGAGTGGGTGTCTTGAATCATCTGCAAATTACTTTCTGAGATTGTTGAGGGGTTGTTATATGTGGACACCCAGCTTTTTGGAAAATGATCAATAACCGATATAGTCAGTGCTTCAGCAGCTGTTCTGGAGAAATACATAAGAATCAGTCCTAGCTGTATTGTTTTATGTAAACACTGGACATCAGTGTAGATATGTGTAATCAGAACTCTACTATGTAAAGATCTTTTTTCTTCTGTTGAGCTTTTTTGTGAGCTTCATTTTTATGTATTTTTTTATCACATAAAATTAAAACAGTTCTCCCTTTTCCCACAGTTGAGAAGATCATGTTTAGTAAGTGAACGACGGCGATGGAAGGGAAAGGTCCATATCGCATCTACGATCCCGGTGGGAGTGAGGTCAAGGCCAGGGATGAGGTTGTGGGGGGCAGCAGCTATCGCCAGCTGCTGGAGGAGAACAGCATGCTGAGGGAACGGATGAAGGGACTTAAGAGCTTAGGTAGGTTCCACATCAGAGCATGTTTCTGATGACTGGGAAATGAGGATGACACATCTCTGCTGAGTGCTAGGGATTATCATTTTCTTCGTGTTATCTATGGAACAGAAAACAGAAAATGATTTGAAGAATACCTCTCCCATAGCAGTCTGCGTGCCTTCACTTTCACAAAAATGAAACGGTTGTGAAACAAGGGTTATTACATATTGTAAAACTTGAAAAACTTCCTAGGTTATCTTTGGACATGGTTGCATACCAGCAGTGTGATTGGACTTTGACTCACCAAGGATGTGTCTTTATTTCCCTCGGAACATCTGTCATGTCCTATTTACTGACTGCTCCTGCTTGTGAAAAATATTCATCTGAAGCGTCTTCTTAGACTGTGACGACGGGATTTCTAACGATGTTGCAGGTGATCTTTTGGAAGAATCCCAGTCGGAGGCTTCAAAGCTTCGGCAGCGGGTGGAGGAGCTGGTGAGGGACAACGAAGCTTTAAAGTCGGCCAGCTACGCCGCCAGTCTGTGCGCGGGAGCGCCCGTTCACACCGAGGCTCAAAGTAAGTCCTGCAGATTTCATCCAAATGAGGAATTTAACTTGGTATCCAACCCGGGCGTGATAACCAGTTAAATTAATATTGCAATTTAGCTTGTTGCCTTGGTTGATTTCAGGCAAACCCTGTTTACACCCCACTGCAGAGAAGGAGGAGCAATCAAGCTGTTTAGGGAGAACACTTCAGCCAGAGAAGCCCCATGTACGTACTGAGTTTTATCTAATGTGACGTGTGTGTGTGTGTGTGTGACGTTTTGAATTGGTGACGGATATCAATCCTTTTTGGTCTTTACAGGAGGCCTTATTGGAATCCGAGAGAGTGAACATAGAGGGAAGGAACTCTGATGCCTTGGCTGTATGTACCAAAAATAAAAAAACTACCCCAGAATTTTTTTTTTCCCAAGAAGTTTTTCAGATCAGATGATCTTCTTGCTTTGACTTCAGCATAAATTATTTTCTGTGGCTTTTGAGGCTAAATTCAGGATTTCCTCTGTATAGCAATTTCCTCAAAATTAGGAATACATCAGCGGTGCATTGACTCACCTACGAACACAATACTGGCAGCTCCATCTGAGTCAGTGAAGGGGAAATTCCAGGATTATTACGGACTAGAATTACTCAGATTCATTCATGCTTTACATCCTTGGACATGGGACTGCTTTTATATTTTAGGCTAAAGTAGTATTTTAGTTCACCTTTCTTAAATTTTAGAACATAAAAATAAAATTTTTATGCAGCAGGTTATAAAAGCCGAAAGTACTCTCTTGAGTACTAAATTTAAATCCACCAGGTCAAACTGGTTTGACTTTTCGGAGTATTTAGCATCTGCTTTCCATAGAAATAAAGCAGAGTGTTTATGTTGTACAGCAGGCTTTGTGCGGTCTCGAATAAATATGTAAAAGATGGCCTCGCCTACTCATCTCTGACTTTCCACCTGTGTGGCTCTCTCCAGGCGGGGTTGGTGGCAGGAGCGCTTCCCCAGCTTCCTCAGGAGAACAACGAGCTGGCGAGTCAGCTGAAGCGGCTGGAGAGCTCTTTCAGCATATTTGCAGAGGAGTCAAACCCAAACCAGCTGTTGGCTCACCTCGGCCGCATGGCGGTGGAGTTTCACCATCTCTCCTCGAAGGTCCAGAAGAACGAACAGAGGACCTCTCTCCTACAGGTATGAAGCCTGGAAAGTGAATTGACACATTTAGGATGTTATTGTGAACCCTTTCTGGCCATTTTTTTTTTAAATCTCGAATTAAGAGTTGTGAAACAGCAACATTTTAACGAGTTAGTAACTTGTGAGATCTGTTTTGGAAGCAAATGTACACTTTGTCAGCGAATTTTAGCAAATCGGTAAAATTGCCGTTTTAGTTTAGTGTACATTGTTCCTTAGAAACTTTCACTCTGACATTTGTAACAATAGAGCGTTACAGGTGAGCAACTTTTTGCACATGACTAATCTGTTTTGCCTAGTCTTCTTATTTGGCATAAAATAATCAAGACTTTCCAGTAACAATTAAATAACTTAATTTCTAAAAGTATCACTATGAACAGGAGGTGTGTCACATATTATTCATTTATAAGCTTTAAATTCTAATTTAAGGTTGATATAAAATTTTTAATCAGCCTCCTTTAAAAAAATGAAATTTATTGAAAGAAAATGAGAACATGGTTTTTGGCAGGTTCTTAAAAAAAGTGTTATATTTAATTATTTGTAGTTTAGGCCTATAAAAAGGCTGAAATAGATTTTCTATAATGGTTGTTAAATTTCATTACCTTTAGTTGCATCTTACATTTTTATGGTTGCTCATTTATTGCTTGCCACTTCAAATGACTTCCTTTTTTATTTTTTACAGTAAGTTAGTCTCTGCTGAAACTGGTTTACTGAAACTTTGCCGTTGCGTTACCTAATGCTAGCTCATCAAACTGGATGTATTTCACAAGGTTTAGCTTCAACATAGGGATTTTAATGGTAAACTGATTGTAACGTTTTATTAAACTTAATATTTACTACAACAATGCATCAAGGTAAAGAAAGCTAGGTGTAAAAGCCGTAGCCTCAAGTCAATAAACATCAAATTAAGTCTATGCAGTCATATTTAATTTAACTTATTTACCAAGTGAAATGTGCTTTATAACACACTTATGTTATTTTCTTATGTTATTCTGAGGTGTAAATTATCTGCTCTTAAATGTACCTGGTTGAAGCTGGCAGCAACCCCAAAGAAGTTTTAACCTAAAAAATGTCATTTTCTGATAAATTGTGCTTTATAAATATGCAAATCAACACGACTGTATTTTAATTGATTTTTTTTTTTATTGCAGCATTCTTTTTAAAAAGCAGGAACTTTTGGGTTAAAAAAAAAAAAATCAAGTACCAGTGTACAGACTGGTGGTTAATATTGTGATAAATGTGGGTCTTCTGGTCTCTCTGGTTTTCTAGACGCTGTGTGAGCAGCTCAGACAGGAAAACAATGAGCTTCGAAAGAAAATGGAAGAAGATCATCATATCAGGAATCGAGACTTGGAGCAGCTGAGGTAATGTTTCTCCGTCTCTTTCAGCTTCACTGGACTTTTGTATTTCCTCAGTTGAGCAGAAAGCCCTTTGTCTGGCTGGTTGAATGAATACCATGTGAGGTCGCGCCGCACGTTGCGTCACCTACTGTCATTTTTGTGCATTAAACCTCCCTGCAAGTTGTGAAAACGGCTTCCTGTCTGTTTTGATTTTGTGACTGTACACAATCTGCAGTTACGCTTTGGCGGCTGCAGTACCAAGCTTTCACTTCTGATAGGGAATTATTTGAGTGCTTTCTGTTTGTGTGCCCCTCTGGGTCTTGTAGGTTCTTCCCAAAGGACATGACTGAGAAGCGTCACAGTCGAGGAAATAAACTGGACTCTCTGTTCAGAAATATTATCATTTTCACTTTGTTGCTTACTTAGACTGGAGAATCAGAAACTGAAGGAGCTGGTCACGGGAGGAACAGCAGTGGTGTCGACTGCTTCACCGTCAGAAACGGAGACTCCAGAGGCCAAAGACGAGCCGGTTAAAGAGGAATCTCCGGCTGTTCGACCTAAAATGGAGGCCACCACACCACAGAAGGTACGTTTAAATCAAGGACATAAATTGCGCTTATTATTTACGATTTTTTTTTCTACTTTTTTCCTCATATTTCCCTTTGGAAATACGGTTAGCAAACAAATTAAATGAGTCTATAACATAGCTTCCTCTTATATGTGCTCATGTAATCATGGATTTTTGTGGAATGAGGAAAATGTTTGTGTATGTGTCCCTAGAGTGGAAAATCAGCAGAGAAAACCCCAGCTAAAGCATGTGACATAGAGGTGTACGAAAAGAAGATCAAGCTTTTGGAGAAGCAGAGAAAGGATGTGAGTCTTAGCTTACTTTTTTTTTTTTTTTTTTTTTTAAAGAAAGTAGCTGCCCATCCTCTTTTGCCATTGGGGAAAGTCTCTGTGCTCTTTGTTTCCTACATGTTCATTGTTTGTTTCGCTTTCTGGCGCTGCTCACAGGTTCTGGAGGTGAACAAGCAGTGGGACATTCAGTGGAACGCCATGAAGTCACAGTTTGAGCAGAAGGTACAGTAATGACTTTACGGCTGCCATGAACGGTGTGGGAAGACGTCTGATCGACTTTTAGACCGCTTGAATGCAAATTACTGTGAAAAATATGTTTATATTTATATTAAGAATGCAAAAAAACAAAACAATCTTTGACACATTTGATGACGTAGTACACTTTTCATTTTGTGTAAAGATTTATTTTTTTGACTCTATAAAAGTTTAGAGAAAAATCATAAAAAGACTAATAAAAAAATGTAGACATGCAGCAGAACTGACGACAAAATATAACTGAGTTCATAATAAGCATTTCTAAGCGTGTTAAATTCAGTTTCCCACTGTATTCTGGGTTAGAAATGGCTTCACGTGTTGTCTGATGGTTTGTGTCTGTCTTATTTGTTTCCAAACTGCTGGTTCTGCTACCAAAGAAGGAAGGAGACCATTTTTGCATTTTCCCCAAAAAACAGTTTAATCGGTGACAGTTTTTAGACCATCTGCAGGGAAACTTACGACTCTGATGTTTGTGCGCAAACAGTTGGCAGTGAAGTGAAGCAATTACACGCTTGTCCTTTTTTCTTTTTCTTTTTTCTGTTTCAATGTGCTTGTCCAGTGGAAAAGGTGCAATCTTGCAATAGCTTGCTATTTGAGCATACTTACCACAAGGCCTGTCACACTTCAGCAAGAATTCCCCTCACCTCTCCGGTACCCGCTGACTTCCTGCTGTGGTGCAGTCAGAGGGCAGCAGCGACACACGGATGTACACACACCGTCTCACAATGGCGCTCACACACCTGCGTTTGAGCACGCCCGCAGCCTTGAACATACCGACATTCACACTCTGCAGAGACGGGGACACCATGCAGGCTTAGGTTTAAACCACAGAACCCCAGATATATCCATTTGCGTCACTACGGTTCGTTCATATTTTATACAGAGATAGAACTGCGCGTTTGCAAATGTGTCCTTTTTGCGGCTTGGTTTGTAATTTGATAACGCACATTTCCTAAATGCTCTATTTCAACACAGGCACCAGCAGATGTTTATCTTTACCAAAGTTCTTATCTTCCAAGTTTTTTTTTTTTCCATTTTATGCATTTTTTTTTTATTATTATGTTGCGTATGCAGTTTTTGTACATGAGTTGTGTGACGAGTGTTCTTGAGACACATGCTTTAAACTCTTCCTTAGATCACAGACCTCAGGCAACGTCTTGCCGAGTCCCAGAAAACCGTGCTGGAGCTGGAGGCCGAACGAGAGCAGAGGCAGCGCGACTACGACAAGAAACTGCTGCTGGCCAAGTCCAAGATCGAGAACGTACAGGTGACGATGGAGAGACACAAAACCCACTCATGTTATAAAAAAATATCTGAATAATCAAGAATATAAGAGACTGAACAAAGTGGCACTGGCTTTGTTTGTTTCAGGGCGAGAAGGAGTGTTTAAACTCTGAAACAACTGAGCTGAAGCAGAAGGTTCGCTACCTGCAGGATCAACTGCTGCCCCTCAGCAAGCAGAGGGAATACCAGGAGAAAGAGATCCAACGCCTAAACAGGGTGAGGAAAAGAGAAACAAATTCAACTCAAACTCAGCTTCACTTGTTTTTTTATTTTTTTATTTTGTTTTAACACGTCCACTGTCTTTTTGTTTTTCCAGGCCTTGGAGGAAGCCTTGAACTTGCATTCCCCCTCAGCCTCTCAGCAACCTCCTGGACCGGGGAACTTTGCAGATGCAGCCAATAACCTGAAAAAACAGGAGCTGCTCACACAAATTGCTGTACTAAAAGAACAGGCAAGAAGCGCATCACAAAATATGAACAGTCATGCTTTAAAGCTGAATCGTTCCCACTCCGTATATCTCAATCTTAGCTCCAAACCATGTTTTCTAAGGCCTAGAGCGTCCCTGTTCGTTTTAGTGGAAAAGAGAAAAATTAAACAGTTATTTTTAACACAAAGGGTTAGGAGCTGCTTTTGGAAAAATGTTATACAACATAACTGCTTTTTTCTCCCTGTCATATTTTAATACCACACTGAGCATTTTAATTTGTCCCCCATATATTATGTTTGGTATCAGTTATCGATCAACATCAAAAAGCAAAGATAAAATATTTCAGAACAATTTTAAGTAGTATCTTGTTTTTTATTTTTAATCCTAAGTAAATTAATACATTTTCTGTGTCTGCTCGACAACTGCCACTAAAACAAAATGAACGGATATCCTTGGGTTGTGATATTTTGATGTATTACTTCCAGTCAGACTAATCATCAACACTCCTAGAGTATGTAGCTTAAAGTTTGAAAGTTTGGAGCAAAGTTACCATTACAACATTGAATGTTTTGAAAAGCTAAAATCTAAATACATTTTTTTTCTTCCTTATCAAGGAAGATGATTGGTTAAATTTCATATTGTTTTTTTTAAACCTCACTCAACCATCATACCAACTTTAAAAAAAATAAATAAAAAAATAAATAAATAAAAATAGGGTGTCCCAGTTGTATCTGTGGAGTAAGTTTTCTTTTTTTTTATTAACTACACTGTATGCAAAGTTTAGACTTTATTTCTTGTTAATATATTGGATGCTATATAATTTTCAGAAACGATACAGTAGATTTTTTTTTTTTTTTTTTTAAGAGTACATTTGATATTACGGTTTTGTTCTATCCTCTGTGGGGGGGGAAGCAATAAACCTAAGAAACAGGATTCAACATAAAGATTCCTCTCTTTCAACAAATTGTGTGTATTTTTTTTTACTTCAGGTGAAAATCTTCGAGGAAGACTTTAGGAAAGAAAGAAGTGACAGGGAGCGAATGAACGAGGAGAAAGAGGATCTGAGGCGGCAAGTTGAGAGACTCCAGGGTCAGATTACCAATTTGACCAATCAAGTAAGAATCATTTTGTTTGCCGTTTTTTTATACACCTTAGAAAGATTTTGCATTTAAATGATGCAGTACAATACTATTTCATCTTAATGAGAGCTTATTGTCTACATGTTTCCCTGTTTTGTGTTTGTGTGATCTAGCTTCATCAGGCTCAGAACGAGTGTCAGAGAGAACGCACAGAGAGATGTAAGCTGGAGAGACTGCAGATGCAGCATCACAAACAGGTACTGGCTGCTGAGCTTCATAGTGTTACAGCTTCATTAAAATGCTTCATACAATAACAGGTTATGTTAGGCTACTTGTTAAATCAAGGTGATGATTGGTCATGTCTTTCAGTACTAAATAAGTAAAATAATAATTATAAAAAATTGGTAGACCAGTGCCCCCTTGTGGCTGGAAAGAGTCAGATGCAAGAGCTTCAATAAGTTGATTTAAAAACAACCACCACCTGCTTTTTGTTAGTTGTCCAGTGCATTTGGGATCAGCAGGTGCAGCAGGGTTGAGGGTCTGCAGAGGGGCCATGCATGACGTTTACATGGACCGCTGCAGGCGTTGCATGGATTGGAGATCACATTTGTATTTATGACACCTCATAGGGGCAGCAGCAGGAAAGACGTACCTCAGACCCCACGTCGGGCTCAGTGAACGGCCCGCTGAGCCCTCCCTACTGTGGTCCCTTTGTGCAGGTGGGAACGCAGGGCCTGGAGGGCTGGCCCATTCACTTCCCTCCCCGGATGCCCAACGCAGCGGGCGCCACGGCAGCAGCAGCCGCCGCCGCAGCAGCAGCAGCAGCACCGCCCCCAGCTCGAGACTTCCAACCTGTTACCCCGGTAAGGGCGCGCTAAACCCGCCCCCCCCACCCCCGTCTCTCTTCCTCTTACCCTAAGTTTCTTGAGATCCTCACAAGATTCTTGTTTATACTTTATTCTTGTTCATACAAGTTTCTTGTGAGGCTCAATTTAAGGATTGCTGCTTCAGGTGTGGAATATTTTTGGTTTTAACCGTAAGTTGTGTTTGGTCAGGGTTTTCCTTGGCAGATGTCATTCCCTCAACCACGAGGGGCCAGAGCAGTAGGAGAGAGCTCAAGACCGCCACCAGAGAACGCAGGTGAAGGGCAAGCTCACATTTTCTTTTGCTCAAATTGCTTTATATGTGAAGTATTTTAAGTCAATTCTCCATCTACTATGTGAAACATCTGTTGTGCCTTGCAAAAAACTTTCGATGTTAAAAACACAAACTGAAGTTTTCTAATTCTTTTTATTTTATGTGATGCACCAGCACAAACTAGTGTATAATTGTTATATATATATATATGTGTGTATGTGTGTGTGTACTTTTATAAATAAAAATCTGAAAAGTGTGGCATGCATTTGTATTTAGCCCACTTTAATCAGACGTATGGTGGAATGATTTCGATCAAATTAAATGTGTGTGTGTGTGTGTGTGTTAGAATGGCTTAGTCAAAGTTCAGAACTGGGTCCATTTCAGAATTTCTGCCAACACTTGAAGGTTGATCAGATGTTCTCCATTTAAACTGAATGAGTCTAAGCTGTTTTGTATAGGTAAAATTTACAAGTATTTTATGCAAGTATTTTGGTGTTTGAATATGCAAAACTGGTAAAAAAAAAAAAAAAAAAAAAAATTTCAAAAAAAATCTTGCAGTTATAAGTTCATATTAAAATACCTCATTTTTATAATTACCTACTAAGCTGCAGTGATGCATTGTAGTTTGGTTGTAATGTCATGAACTACAAGGGGTATGAACACTATGTGAATTTAACTTGTTGCAAAAAAAAAAATGTTTTAAACACTAAAAGAACTGGAGAAGTGACCTTTAAGTCAGACTTGGTTTTGTGGGTCGACGGTAATGAATCTTTTTGTTTCTGTTCCATTGCAGATCAGTCAACAGCAGCCACAGCAACAGGGTTTGGCAAAAGGGAGAGACAGAACATCGACCCCGGAAAGCACTAAAGCATCACCGTACTCATCTGATGGAGTCTGGGTAGTAGCATGAAACTGTCTTTGAGTTGACAAGGTGTGATTGAGATATAATTTTCCTACTGAACTGTAGATATCCTATTGTAATGTTGTTTATACTTGCGTTTTATAAGGCTATTTGTGAAACACTTCGCTATTCTGAATATATATAAATATATATACATATTATTTAGATTTTTTTATCTGGAACTGAAGTCCTTTTGTTAAATGAGTTTGAATAATTATCATTGCTTTCTTTTTTTATTTTATTTTTTTTCCCTTCTGCAAAATATACCTATGTAATTGTCTCTCTGCAAGTATGTAACACCTTAACACTTTGATTAACTTGTAGGGTTACTGGAAGCCATTCCCCAAAAGCAAATAGGACAACACGTGCTCATTTCCAGCGCTGAATGATTATATAGGTACAATAAATCATAGAAGTAAAAACAATGTGAATGTTAATTGATTTTATGAGGATTTCTACAGTGCCATCGATGTTCTAGAAATGTCTAATATGTGTAACTGTTCAAAAGTGGTTGTTGAAATACAAAAATTTGAGGAAATGAATTTTGATACCAAAAAACCAAAAAACATGATTGTGATTACTAATAATTTATTTATAACCTGCTGTTTTGATAGTTGCATTTACTGAGTGTAAATCATTGTCTTTAGTAATGCTGTTCTTTCTATGTTGTTAGTGTAATCCCAATATATTGTAGCTATTGACATTGTATGTTTGTATCAGACACAATACACAATGCACATTACTTAAACATCCTTTTTTTTCCATGATAATGGACCTAATCTCATTAAACGACACTTCTACTTGGTTTTACCACGCATTCTGATATTTATGCTCATTTTTACTGCATCCTGTACCATTTTTACTGTAGCCTCAACACACAGTTGCAAACAGAGCTTCAAAATCTTAAGGCAGCAGGTGTGATTAGAGTCCTATTCGTACAACAACTTGCGTATTACAGCTCTGCTCCTCGGAGAAAAAAAAATAACGCGTCCAGGATGTCTTGACGCTTTCAGTCCCAATTGACAACCAGCAATTGATGCCAAGGGGATTCGTCTGCAAAGTCAGAAGACCTCATGACATAGTACAGGATCAACATGTTGGAAATATGTTTTACAACTTTTTTAGATGGTGAAATCAATCTCAAAGTGGTTTTACCTCAGCACCAGTTATTTCCTTAGTATAAAGTATTTCAAGTAGTTAGACGAAGGGCTTCAAATTGTGCGGGAAGGGACTTTGGCTCAGTTTTTTGTGAAATGAGTTTGTAAGTTTGCGGGGAACAAAAATATTTGAATGGTGAGAACTGAGACATCAGCAGAGTTGCACTTTGAAAGGTATGCTGTAATTTCTGGCAGGTGTATTTTTCTGGTTTATAGCGTTCTTTTTTTCCTTTTTGCTATTGGCAAAAAGCACATGTGAGAATTTTTGTATTTGACTGGCTTAATAAATCTATTCTAAATGTCTTATTCACATTTTGTCTTTGTACTGCCGCAGGCTAGAGTATTTACAACTGTTGTGCTGTTGAAGAAAAGTCTGCACATCATGGTGGCTTTCTTAATGATTTATTGAAGCTTAAAAAGAAAGAGAGAAAAAAAAGACAGATTTTGCTGTAATGGCAAACAGTTCCTGGGATGGAGAAGATGCCATGGTGCTGTGGGATTACAGGGCAGCTCGAATGCACTGAAAAGCTTTCCTGCACCCCCAGACTCAGAGGCGGCACCACAGAGTTCCTGTTTTCAAGCCTCCTCTTCATTCTACATGCCATCTTCACGTATCAGAAACTGTCACATCACCGTCCAATCTGCTACCTTACATCTCCTGCGCATGGACTACTGCTAAATCACTTAAAGCGACAAACTTAAGCACCTATCACTCTTAATTCTGCGTGTAGAGTCGAATAAGGTAATTGCGGATGTCCGTTCGGACCGTGGACATGTTGACACGTGGGTGCCATCTCATCACCGCTTTTCCGTCGGGCCCCACCAGAAACTTCTCAAAGTTCCACTTGATGTCGTTGATTCTAAGAGGCTCCCAGAACAGCCTGCCGTAAGGGGCGCCAAAGTCATCCCCGACCGGAGGGCAGGAGCGCTGGAACGGCAGAACGTTGAGAAAATCAATTGTGAACACGAGAGAAAAATTAGAGGTTTTACTGCACAGCAGGAAGTGGGACTTCTTGTGGTGTTCTTTTAACAATGGCTTTCTTTTTGCCACTTCTCCCTAAAGGCCAGATTTGCATTTCAGATGGAATCAGCAGTCCTCAGTGTCCCAAGCTTGGGTTTTTGTTTTATAAGCCAATGCTGCTTTGATTAAAGCGCTCTACACTTGTATCCCTGACCTGCTGTGTGGTGTGTTTCTTGGTCTTTAAGTTGTTCCTTCAATAATGTTCTTTTACCAAACCTCTGAAGCCTTCATATATTTATTTATACCAAGATTGAATTTCACATTGCCTATTTTATCTACCTAAATACCTTTATATGGACGACTTCCAAAGACAGCTGAGTTGTACTGGGATTTATTTAGGGCTTTTATGGTAAAGGAGTTTAATACAAATCATCTTTAGTTGCGAAACAATAAAATAAAGTTCTGTACAGTGAAGTATGTGGTAATTTAGCCATTGGAGTAAGCAAGAATAGCTAGCTGTACAACAATATCTCTGAATGTTAAGTAGTGAGCTATTCAAGGAGCATATAGATTGGAATGCAGGATTCACAACTCCAAGGTTCTTTTTCCTTTCATTTTAAAACCTGGAACTTACCTTGAGGAATGTGAAAACCCGCTGCTCGCTCTTGCCATTCACATCACCCTTCTCCATCAGCAGGAAGTTTGGAACGAATCCGTTGCCTGGTCTGACGTATCTGGCATCCAAAAAGAAAGCGTCTTATCAGTGGTCGCGGCTCGTAGCACTTTGCAGTTTGACAGCTGCCCCAAAAAAGTCCCTCAGGAGCTTCAGGATGTTATTCCAAAAACCAGTAATGATTTGTGGAACTGCAGACATGGTTTCAACATGTGCAAATAAAAGGGTCAAAAATAAGAAAGTTATCAAATTACCAATAGGCAACTCTCTTGATTACGTAAAGTTTGATTGTTAGAAGTTTTGTCAAACTGTGAGAATTTCTCTGCAGATCCAGCTAGTGTTATGATCACTTACGTAAATGTCTCCACTGAACTATAATTTAAGGGATTCTCACATTTTTACACTATTATTTTCCTGGATTAAACGTTCCTTCTAAGTAAGTAGCAGTTTGAGGAAACAAAACTTCCACCTGATGGCATTTACTTCAAACTTCTCTATCAGCTTTACACAATGTTCCTCTTTGTGACTGCCTCAAGTTTGACCTGCACAAAAAAAAAAAAAAAAAGTGGAAGAGTTTTCTTACTTTAAGCCTTGAAGGATTTCGCTTTTGGTCCCCGGCTCCTGTTTGCCAAACTGGTTGCAGGGAAAGCCCAGAATAGTGAGACCGAGGGGTTTCAGCTCCTCGTGCAGTGCATTCAGTTCTGAAAGGAAACGCCAGGAACAACAACAAAAAAACAAAAAATGATTTCAGACGGCGAATGGAGTAATGCTCCAATAACAAAGACGACAGTGTGCAGCTGCTTACCTACATACTGGAAAGTCAATCCTCAGTATGTAGCGACATTGACAAAAAGGACACTCTTGCCGGCGAAGTCGCCAAAGTTCACGGTGCGACTTCCATTCAGAGTCCTTGCGTTGTATTGGTAGATGGTGCCAGCAGTGGACGAGTCACACCACTGTGGGTACAGACACGAGGTTAAAAAGTGTTCTGGCCAGAACATCAAGTACTTCTAACAAAGGTACATCTGCGTCACCCGCTGCTGCTAGTATTGATTTGTTTTTGTTGTTACGTGTTACGCAAATGAAAAAAATAGCAATATTAAATTCAGATCACTGTGACGGTCTGTACCCACCTTCGTCTACGCAAAAGTTAGAGGTAAGAAGTTTATTCCAGATTCAAAGTGGAAACGTAAACTAATTTAAACACAAGTCTGGGGCCACTGACCTCAGTGATTCCACAATCATCTACCAAGCATAAAAATCACTCATTTACTGTTAGGTTGTGAATAATATTTTTTACTTTTATTATGTATATATGTTATGTATATCATTGTCTTTAAAGTCTTTAGCATTCTTTCTGTGTGTCTCTGAAACTTGTGCTGTGTGAGGAATGTGTTGCAAGAGCCACAAAACAAGAAGTCAGATTCCTTGGAGCCAAACTGCAGGCGGACTGAGAGGCCTCATGACACTGTACAGGATCAACCTGTTGGAAATACGTTGGAAGAAACAGATAAAGGCCAAAGGTTGTGACCCACAGAAGCAGGACCAGAGCTTAAGGCCTTACGAGAAGACGGGCGGGTTTCATTGTACTCTGAAGATTCATGACCAAAAACTCAGCTTGTTTGCAAGCTGAGTTTTTGTTTGTCCCCCTCTTCCTCTTAGCAGTTTGCAAACTCTGTGACTAGAAAACACCCAAGTTTGTAATAAAAGAGGTGTAGCGGAGGATGAGAGCTTCAGAGCGAGGTGGAGACTGTAACTCACGTTCCTCTCTTCATCGCTCTCCTCATGAGAAATGGATAATCACTTGTCTCTCTCTTCTTTTTATTTGTGTCAAAGTGTTTTTTTTAGGTTGCTTGAACCTGACGCTTACCCTAACCGGGTTTGTTTTAAAAGGATCAAAAATGAATCACAACGTCTTGCAACAGTATTCATAACCCCCTTTTATTTATGCCTCTTCTTTAAAAACTTCCTCAGGATCAGTCAGGTTGGACTGGGAGCATTTATGAACAATATTTCCAAGCTAATTAAACTTTGACTGGGTCCTTTGAGCACAAGAATATGCCTCGATCCAAACCGTTCCATTGTAGCTCTGGCTGTTTGGTTTGGAAACAGCCAGAGCTGGAAGGTGAACCTTTGGCCAGTCTTTTGCAGTCTCTTTACTGGTTTTCTTCCAGTATTGCTCTGTATTTAGCCCCATCCATTTTTTCCCATCAACTATAACCTACTTCCCTGTCCCTGTTGGGAAAGAGAAATCCTTCCTCTAGTGTGATGCTGTCACCATGTGTCACTGTGTTAATACTGATGCTCAGGGAGCTTCCTTCCACACGCTAAATTATCGCTGGTTGCGCTGGATTTCCTTGAAGGTTAATACGCGCCACACTTTTGAATTTTATTTTTCAAACCATTAAGCATGTAAAGCATTCATGACTTAATACGTTGATTAGCTTGGGGTGTGTTACCTTAACAACACAGGAGATCTAAAGGCCCGAATTATTACATGAATTGTGACGTTTATTGATCTAATAAGCTCTGCTTTAACAAGACCACCAGCAAGAAGAGCAAAAACCTTCATCTTGATGGATCTCTTGACATTGTAATGTCTTAAGTTTCATCAGAACAGATGGTTCCTTTCTGGTTTGACTTACCATTGATTACATACTGACTAATTCCTTATTTTTATGTTCACCTGGCTGCCAGGCAAATCTCCCTGTGGTGATAACCATAAAATAAAAAGTGAAGTGAAATGTGTTTCCCCTTTCACATGTCTATTGTTTTGTGGACTGGAGTTTCCCCCACTGCCAGCTGTCCCAGCGCAAAATAAGTCCAGAGTCAACAGGAACTTTGCTCCATTACAAAAAAGAGGCACAGCCTTTAACCAAAACATCTTAAATAATCCACTTGAAAACAATCTTTTTAAGGTCTTGCAGCTCACTGTTGGTAATATCTTTCTTCAAAGCTAATTCATATGAGAGAGAGAGAGAGAGAGAGAGAGAGAGAAGATGAAAAATAGGGATTTTTGTGGTCAAAATGTTTTATGTTCTTTTGATGATTAGGAAAACACAATTAGCCAAAATGTACTAATATAGTTTAACAATCGCTAACACGATATACTGATACAATAAATTGGTATTTTGATAGGTGCTGGCATTTATGCCATCAATTATAGGCGATGCCATAAATGGCATCAAATATCTGATAAGACGCCTGAAAGATCCTGCTTTTATTCTTTGATAAAGAATAAATGCTCAAAAAGCAAACAGGTGTAGTCAGACCATAGCAAAAAAATAAAAAATAAAAATAACGAAAAGAAAAATGTCGTCAGATTTCAGGCTATTGAATTTGTCTGCACACACATTTCCCATCAACAGGTACCTGCACGAAGTCGGTTCCGCAGGCGGCGAAGGGTCGCAGCAGAGCGAGCAGCAGGAGCAGCAGCGGCGGTGAGAAGGGCCTCATGACGCCGTCTATCCACGACACTGTGACCGCTCTCTGTGGATGTCTCCCAGCTTCTCCCTCCGGGGAAATAAACATATGTGGCAGGGGGCGGAGGGCTGACATGACGCCATCTGCTGACGGACACGGATATAGTTGCCAAACATGAATGGATGAATGAATGGATGAATGAAGTTTTGGTTGAGATGATTTGGATAAAATAAAAATAATAATAATAAACGATTAATAGTAGTTATTTAAAAAACAGTGAAATGTAACTGTCAGTTTCTATGAGAGTTTGACCCAGTTTCTCTGAATGCAACATGCTGAGGTTTTTTTCCCCCTAAACACAGCGGGTTTTTTGTTTCCTTATTCAAGGATCATTTCTCTTGTCTGGGATCAGCGGTTGCCATAGTGAGTTGCCACTCGACCATGTGCCCCGTGGGAAGTTGACAAGCCTCTTTGCATGCCTGTCAGAGCACCTCAGTGGCTTTATCTGACAACGCAGTAGTGGGAGAGATGTCTCAACAACTGTCACTTTAAAATGACAATGGAGAAGAACAGAGATGCCCCAGGCCAACAAACTGTCTTAATGCTTTGTAGGGATAATGCTAAGTAAGATCCTGTTGCTAAAAATAGATGAGGGGCTGCGTAAACATATAATTAATCATAAAAATTTAAATGTGTTACTTTTGAAAAATGTTATTTTAATACCAATTTTCAAAAACCTTTAAACAGCAACTTATATTACTGTACTCCATGAACTAGAGTACCCAGAAAACCCACACATGTCCAAATTGTGCCCCTGTGCAGCCCTGTTTTCATTTTACAGTAATGTAGTTGTGAACTTTGTGCTGTTCTATGACATGATAACCTTGTGAAATACATTTAAGTGGTTGGTCATAATTTTACAGCATTTTAAAAGGTCAAGTTTTGCAAGGCACTGTAACTTAAGGCCCAAACCAGAAGGTGGAGTTGCATACAAGGAAACTGATGTGTACTGTTTTTGGAAAACATCAGATGGACTTTATGCTGAATGGAACTAGATATTATACTTTAATGATGCTTATTAGCAGACTGAAGGTAATATCAATAAATTCAAATGAATAAAATTAAGATTTAGTGGAAAACATATGCTCGAAGCCGATCTTACAGTAAAAGAAGTGATTATTAAATATTTGTATTTTTGGTTTACCTGGCCTTCAGTGTGTTTATCCTCCTTAACAAACTGTCGGTGTAGTTTTAATGTCCACCACTGGAGGGCAATGCTGAGCCGTTAGCCCTAACAGTGACAAATAGAACGCAGTGGAACGGTCGGTGAGCCCAGCGACGCCGGTGAAAGATGGCGTCTCTTCTGCACCCAGATAGAGTGCTCTATCTGGTCCGTGGACAGAAAAGGATTAGAGCCCCCTTATCTCAACTTTATTTTTGTCGCTACTGTAGCGAGTTAAGGTCGCTAGAATGTGTGTCTCATGAGGTACGTTTTTTTTTTTTCCTTCGATAGCGGGTAACTGCTTTGTTGTTAGTCGACCTGCTTGTCGCTGTGACAGAGAGGGGCGGGACTTGTTGACTCATCGCGCAGATTGTATGGCTAAGCGCCTTGTCGTTCAACTGCTTTTCCTGCTTTTCCGTAATTTTATTGGCTGGACGGATTCACTTCCGTTAGAGTTAGCGTCATGTAGCGTAAATAGGCTATGTAGTTTAAGCTATACTTTAATCTTGATGTAAGACAATTTATATAATTGAAAAATATATATTGTCTGTATCATAAGGAAACTAACCCATTTATAGTAAACGTTGGGCTGGCTTTGTTATCAGTTACGCCATCTTATTTAGGAAACGTAGCTTCGTAGGCCAATAGTTGGTAACACCACACCCAGAGATGCTACACTGCTTCACTCTTCCAACGCATCTTGGGGGTTTCTATGCAACTATCTCATAACGTTTAATTTAAAAAACCCTGTCATTCCTAATAGCTAAATAAAAAATGAATAAGGACGCATGGATACAAGGCCAGCCACATGTTTTGTTGCCTCTTAGATATGTGATAATCCTAAAAATACATGACTTTTTTTTATTGGATTTAAATGATCTCATACTGAACATTTTAGAAATATTCAACCTTAACTATAGTTGATTTACTTTGTGGGGAAATAAATCCTAAGTTAGGAAGTAATTGTAACTACGTATTTATTATTTAAACTTTTGTAAAAGGATCAATTTCTAATAACTTCCGATTAATATTCCTTGGCCAGTCATTTACCAGGGCTGTAAATATTACCTGAGACTGCCTCTTTTTAATTGTTGCCTCCAAGTTGGACATAGACCAGTGTATATCTTGCGAACACACAGTGAGAAGGATTTTAAAGGCATAGAAAACATATCTAAAGATGGTTTTTAAAGAACTGCTTCAATCCTGTCGAGGAGGTTTAAATATTTTCTCTTTATCCAACCGTGAAGTTTGAAATTTTATTTCAGATTAGATGGGTATCTCTCAAAATATAATAAAACAAATGCCATTAAAACATAAATATGTCCAACGTGTTAAACTGGACTGGGGCTTAGTTGATCCCAAGATCAAGTGGTAACAAACTCCAAGTGGGTTTGGTATGAAGCTAAGGATGAACATGTGGGAAAGCACCTCATGATCACTGTTAGATGGTAGAAATTTTGGTCAGGTTGTAAGAAATGTTCAAATAAATGAATATGCATGAATTTAAACAGTAAAGATGTTTATTTAAAGGTTGGAAGTTTTCTTAATGGTCCATAAATATGGCATGTACTGTACACACAGTTCAAACAAATTACAACAATTGAGAATGATATTCTTGCTGAAGCTATTCACAGATAAACTGACCCCCCTGTTCTTTCTCTGACTCCGTTAATTAGGTGGACTCCCATTACTGTCCTAGTTGTCTGGAGAACATGCCGTCTGCTGAAGCTAAGCTGAAAAAGAACAGGTTACTGATCATCCAATACCTGTTCTACTACTACCAGTAATTACTCTCTGGAAATGTATTTTGTTTCAATCATTGATCCACTTTTATCCCTTTGCTCTGATATAGATGTGCAAATTGCTTTGACTGCCCATGTTGCATGCACACTCTGTCAACTCGGGCCACTAACATTCCAGCTCCTCTGCCTGACGATCCTACCAAGACAACGATGAAGAAAGCCTACTACCTGGCCTGCGGTTTCTGTCGCTGGACCTCCAGAGATGTAGGAATGGCTGACAAATCAGTTGGTAGGCATTTTGTCCAATTAATGGGGTCACCATTTTGTTAGCTTTGGGGACACTAAACCTAACCCAGCTGTAAATTTGGGTTATGACCACTTAAGTCTGATGTTTTGGAGCATTTTGTCTGTTGCAGCCAGTGGTGGATGGCAGGAGCCAGAAAACCCCCACGGTCAGCGGGTAAGTTGTACCCTGTGGTCACTTGAGTACTCTTGAGTTACTCACATGTTCCTTGGTCACACACTGCATTCTTTTGAATACTTCTCTGAGAAAGTTGCATCCACACATTCATAGCCTGAGGCAAACGCAAACTCTGTTGCTGGGTTCTTAGGGTTCAGATTCAGCACAAATAACAAATTATGACTTTTCTATTTATTTACAGTGAAGTTTCAGTCAGAGTGGGCAGTCACATGTTTTGTTCAGCTGCTGTTACCCATAAGCTGTTAAAATCATGTTAAAAGTTGTCAACTAATTATTTATTTTTTCCAGTAAAGGAGTTTAGCAAATGATCAAAATCATTATTTGTCAAGTGGAATTTTTTGGAAAAGTATCTTTCCATCCAAGTTAGTTGTTTAAATATAGAAAGAAGCTGGGCTTGCAATACAGCAGATTTAAAATAGATGGTTCTCAAGCTGGAATCGTTATTACAGGGTTTCCGTATATCCTTAAAAAGTTTTACATTAATGTGTCTAAAATGAAGTCCTTAAAATGTCTTAAATTGTAGCTTTTTTTGGCATCTATCGTTGGTAAGTGTAAATGTGTCACCTGTTGGCTGGCTGGCCGTTTGTCTTCGCCACTGGCTCAGTCGATGCATTTTGTATAAAAAAAAAAACAAAACCCTGGCACTAATACAAAACAAAATGTGCAACCTTCTTCTTCTGTACATCTAAAGTCCCAAATTAATCTTCTTTTATAGATCTCTGTTGTGACACATGTTTAATGATCATAAAAAGTCTTAAATCTGCGTTGGTGAAAGCTGCAGAAACCCTGTGTTATGATCTTGAAAGCTTGTGTTTTGTTCAAAAATTCACAAGGAATATGGTGACCTGTCTGTGGGTGACTTTTTGTTTGCCACAGATCTCCAAGCTGATTGAGTATTACCAGCAGCTCGCCCACCGAGAGAAGCAGGAGAGAGACAGGAAGAAGCTGGCAAGGAGACGACAGTGCATGCCCCTGGCATTCTCGGTACTCTGCTCCCCCTGAGAGAGCCGCTTTCACGCAACTCTCTCCAAAAATGTCACATCTTTTTCTTTAACCTTTTAAAATGTCAAGCGGCAGTGGTGTCATTTGTTTTGTACTTACCGAGATCAACAGCCATCTGCAAAGTTAAAGATCTGATCCACCGCGGCTCGGTCTCGGGTTTAGGCAGAGCGGATGTCGCTGAGTGCCAGCGTACTTTTTATTTAAAGAAAAAAAAAAAAATGGAAGAATAGTTGTGGTTGACCAGTGACTTTGTTTCTGTCTCTGATTGAAATACTGACGCTGTGTCCATCCATTTCTGCTGCTTTTCGTGACCGAGTATCAAAACAGCCTCTGGCTTGTCTGTGGTGATCAAATGGAAAATGCTTATGTAGATATCATGTTTGTGTACTCCTGCTTTCTGCTTTTAAAGCTAGCTACATTAGCACCCATTAACTCAAACCTGTGCTTCCTGTCGTATGTCGTAACCTCTCAAGATGTCCTGCGGTTCCACTTTGCCATCTCAAATGATCGTTTCTGTTGCGTTCGCATGTCACCAAATGCCATTAATGTTTTTGCTTGATTGCATCGGTTTCACCTTCTCTCCTTTTTTTTTGTTTGTTTTTCCTTTGCTTATGCACTCTGATATTTTGGTTTTTACCCCCCCAAGCAACACACTATTCATGTGGTGGTGAGTTATACTTTCACAATTTGGGTAGTCTTGTCTATTACAGTTGCACTTTTATCTCTTTACTTGTTAACACTGTCACTGAGGGACCTCAGATCACATGAATGTCTCCTTGGGTAAATTGAGCTTAGATTCACACAAGGGGAGCTTTATGTTTGCATCTTAACATCTGTTTATTTGGAAGGGGGGGGGGACAAAAAAAACATTTCAGCCTAATTAAGTCAAGAAATCCCCCCTCGTCTTTTTCCAGCTGCTCCTTCGTTCTGTGTTCCTTGTCTTTCACAACAAGATATACAAACTCTCTGGCTTATTTATTGTATTTAATGTTAAAAAAATACTCCTTTCTGTTTTTGTTAAGAGCTGACATGGATTTATCTCTTAGACAGAAGATTTGTCTTGTAGAAAAATAGCCGTAGATTAATTTCATCAATCATTGTGACTCCCCCGGAGTTGTCTTTTGGCAGTCTGCCTGATCGTGTTTTTTTTTTTTTTTTCTGTCCGAATTCACCCAGGAAAAATACGGCCTTGGAACCAGACTGCATAGGCAGAGACCTGGAGCTCCAATAGCCTCTCTGACTGGGCTTAGGTGAGTTATCTCTTATCAAATAGGATGAAATCTGCTACTTTTGCATCCTATAGTTAAACCTTTTCATAATTGTATGACCTCAGGGGGATCATTACGATTCTGCTCAGTAACTACACTCATATGTCCCCCCACGTCATGACGACTGAGACAAATGTTTTACCTTTCAGCAACGTTGGTTTTAGGGCTGAAACAATTAATCGTGATGAACCAATTATTCAAATGATTGTCAATTAATTTAGCAATTGATTAATCGTAAATGAAGTATACAGAATTATAAAAAGAGGTTTGCCTGGTTCAAATTCACTAATGGAATGCTCTTATTGCATTTAGGTTGTAAAATGTTTATCGTCTTATTTAAAAAAGGAATTGAATCATTTGTGTATTTGCATTTTTTATATGAAAACATGCAGAATATGCCAACATTTTTTTTATCCGATTACTCTATTAATTGTTAGAATAATCGACTTTAGTTACAGTAGTTGGTTTGATTATTTTATCAGCCCTTTCAACATAATCAACAGTCAACAGCCAACACATAATTAGGAGCAGAAGTGGCTACATCATTACTAACCTGAGCCTTCTACTAACCCTTCACCGCTTTGAACTGAAAAGATGAGTTTAGTGTTGTCAAATGGTACAAAGTGAAAAAAACAAATAAAAAACAACAGGAGCTACAGCTGTTACCCTTAATATAAGTCTTGTCAATATGTTCTGTTATTCGCACTCGACAACTTTTAAGTGTATTTAATTCTCTAAATGTGGCCTGCATAAGCAACATGGTACAGAGCCCAGTCAGATATTGGCAATATCCCAAAGACAAAGTATTAGCTTGGTGCCTATTTTGTCAATTCATTGCATCAGCTTCAGTTCTTCATAAAGGTTGGGATCAACTCTAGTGGACCGTGTGCAGAAAACTAAAGTTCTTAGCACCAACTTCGCTCATCCATTGTATTACTTTGTTCAAAGTTGCGCAATGTTGTTGGAACAGGAAGTGGCCAACCTCAAACAGTGTCCAAACAGTGTGGGTATGTTGAGGCATTGATTTCACTGGAATCTAAGGGGCCAGAAAACGGCCCATAATCCCTTCTGCACCAGACCTTTCCTTTCTGTCACCACGGCTATCAAACTGCAGGGCGTTGAGTGCCATATTCCTGGCAACTGCTAAAGCCAGACTCATTCATTGGAATACCAGATGGAGAGGCGCGATCTGTCTCTTCACAGAGCACATCTCTATTGCTCCGGTGTCCAGTAGCTGTGGGACTGACATCACTGCGTTCAATGGTTTGTGTCGTACTTGGCGGCGTACAGCCCATAATCCGGCTGGATCGGGTCGCACGATGTGAAAGGACAAAGTGTTCTGTAATGAGGGGTTTATGGTTGTGTGTTTAATTCAGAGCTTTGATCTGAAAGGGGATGAAGCAGGTGTGTCCAAAATGCAGCTCAGGGTGTAGTTTTGGCACTTGGAATGATTTTGTGCTGCCTCCCTGCATAATTGTATAATGACACAAGTTTCAAAAAAAGAGCGAGCAAAGTCCAGTTGTCGTAGCTAAACCACAAGACCAAAGTTTTCTACTTTGGATTATTTGCCATCAAAATCCATCAAAACTAGGAAACTGTGTGTATTTTTAAGTATACAAAGTAGGACCCATTGTCCCTGCTGCCACCCTTCTGCCTTAAATGAATTAATGATTATTAGGCTTCTGCAGGACTTGTTGACATACTGAGGAGGCAATGCAAGCATTTAAATCGTCTCTGTTTGAGCAGAGATGCATCCAAAACCTGAAGGACCAAGACTGAAAACCACTGACCAATAACCTTTTGATCTTTTCATTTGTTTAACCAGCATTGAGCAGCAACAAGTGGGAGAGGGGCAATGGTGGATTTATTAAATGTTTGCCCCTTGAAGCCACTCCAGTGGTTCCTCTTACATCGCAGCAACTCAGGACTATTAATTGAAACTGTGATAAAAATATTTTAGTTGTTTTAAAACGTAACGTTTGAAAAGTTTGACTCCTATCTTGCTTAAAGGCTTGTCAGTCTAAAACGTTTGTGTCCCTACGGTCAAAAACCGGTTTGTTTCTTATCGGTGTTTGAAACAGTTTTTGTACTTTTATGTCTCGTGTCTTGATATACAGCAAGTGCTCCCTTGAAGAGAATCAACACCTGTTTGTGTTTCTTAATCAGCCTTAAAGAAGGTGAGGACCAGAAGGAAGTCACAATCGAACCCGCTCAGGCCCTTGATGAAGTGGAGCCCCTGCCTGAGGACTGCTACAGCAGACCCGTCAGTTTACCCGAAGGTAGGATTTTTGTCCAGAAGCGTCTCTTGATTACCTCGCGACGGTTCCTGAGGAGAAACTGCGTCTGTCGGTGTGTGTGTGTGTGTGTGTGTGCGTGTGCAGTGACCACGCTGCGCCAGCGGCTGCTGCAGCCGGACTTCCAGCCTGCAGGAGCTTCTCAGCTCCACCCCAGACACAAACACCTCCTGATGAAGCGCTCGCTGCGCTGCAGGGTCGGTACAGCTCTGCTGTTTTTACGCCTCTCTTATGGCCTTATTTATTTTTCTTTAGGAGCGGAGGGATGGCTGATCTAATTTGTAAAACGTTGTTTTTCTTAATTACTTTCCTCAGAAATGCGAGCACAACCTGAGCAAGCCAGAGTTTAATCCAACTTCAATCAAGTTCAAAATTCAGCTGGTGGCTGTGTGAGTAGTTGTCAGTGTGTGTGCGTGTGCTTGTGTGCGTGTGTGTGTGTGTGTGCAGTAAATCAGCCTCAGGCCCGATTAGGCTAATCTGGGTGAAAATTGATTGTGCAGCTGTAAATACATGTTCCAGCGCATGGGTTTAAAGAAATATTGTTCTGTAAATTAAACAAATTTCAGCTCTAAATACTTGATTAAAGTCGGGCAGAAATGATTTGGTTTCAGTTGAGAAAATTGAATTAATAATTAATAATTTAACAGCTCAGCGACCTGCGAATTGTTAACAGAGTTTGGATGTTTGGCTGTCGGTGAAGTTGTTGCTCTGCTTTCCTCTGTCAGGAGCTACATCCCTGAAGTAAGAATAATGTCCATTCCAAATCTCCGATACATGAAGGTCAGTTTCTGCCCCTGGTTTTGTCCATCTGCGTCACATTCTTAAAAAAATAAAAATAAAATAAACATTAGTTTCTCAGCTAATGCTGTCAGGGTCTAGAAACTGTAAACCAGCCTGGATCATCTCCATCATTACATGTGAAATAATGAGAAGTTTCACCTGTTTTTTTTTTTTTTAGTTGTGTTGCGTGTTAATGACCGATGTTGATAGAATTGTAATCTTGTTATTCTTTTGTTTCTCATTTAACATAAGAGATGCAGGGAAACTGAAACACAGCCTTATTCAAAACCTGCACACTTGATAATGTTATGTTACACAACAAATAAGTTTATAATCGGTATAAGATGCGAAGCATGTTGTCGTCTTCAGCACAAATTCACTGGTCAAGAACATGTTTGTCTGGAATAAAATGTGGAAAATGCCCTTTAGTAAACTGCTTGAAATCAACTGTGATGATGAGACGCATTGTATTGGAGACGGTCAGCGACATTCACTCTTCTTTTGTCTTTGCTGTCGCCATAGGAGAGTCAGGTGCTGCTAACCCTGACCAACCCTGTGGAGAACATTACTCATGTCACACTGGCTGTTTGTGAAGACGATGATCCTGATGATGTTAACAGCACTTCCAAGGTACGTTTCGATTCTGCTGTCGCCAAGTTGTTTTAATGGGTCTGAAACTGCTAGATGTACCGTAGTTACGTAAAATGTTCTTTATTGCTGTGTTGAATTATGTTCAGCAAGAATTTAAACAGTTCATATAATTATTAAAAGGACAAATACCCGGCTTTTTAAAATGTCCTTTATTGTTAGAATCTCAGATTTATTTATTTATTTTTTGTCATTTAACATTATGAAGTGTACATTTAAAGAACACCTCCTTTTTTTTTATTTCACTAGGAACATTTATGGAAAGTTTTATTATTACATTAGAAAGTTGTTTCCTGTGCAGGTTCTTGTTCCCAGTAAGGAACTGGTCTTGGCAGGGAAGGATGCTGCAGCTGAGTACGACGAACTGGCAGAGCCTCAGGACTTTCAGGATGATCCAGAGTGAGTAAACGACACTGATCTCATACACACACACGCACACACACACTTACTAAATCAATGCAGAACTCTCTAACTTATCTCTGTCCTCTTTTCTCCAGCATCGTCGCCTTCAGGAAGTCCAACAAGATTGGTTTCTTCATCAAAGTGGTCCCTCTGAAAGAAGAGGACACGGATGTCACCGTTTCATTTAGGATGCGCCACGACTTCCGTAACCTCGCAGCTCCCATCCGGCCGAGCGAGGAGGGGGGCGACGCTGCTCACGAGGCCGTTTGGCTCACTCATCATGTAGAGCTGAGGCTGGGGCCGCTCGCTCCCTGAGTGCAAATAAAATCCTTCAGCGTTCGCCAACTAGTCTCTTGAAACTCGCGTTCGTTTAGTGGAAGCTGACGGAAGTTGCTTTTGTTTTAATCTTACCCGACGTCACCAGTAGTCGCACAATAACCTCCGTCTGCGTCTTCGCTCGGGCGTTAAATTATAGGAAACTGTTGTTGACTGCTGCATCGGTTCCATCTCTTTTTAAATGATTGTTGTGCTGCTCCATGGCAGGTTACATTTCACTACATCGTCCTTTCTCTGCCGAAACACTATACAGTCTATTAGTACAAAGCAGCTTCTGCGTGGGAGGTTAGGATGTATTGATGTTGTGCTTACAGTGTTTTCTTTATTTCCTCTGTCTGTCCGGTTATAATTCACCGTAGCGGCGAGGTGGTGCGAACTATTCGGACCGAAACCAGCGAGCAGAATCACGAGAGACGAGAACAATCCGAAAGAGTCGCCGCCTCTGCTCCGTTTGTTTATGCGTCTTTTGTCAGCATCATTTTCCGCAGACCGTAGTTTTCCATTTGCTTGCATGCTTTATCTATATGAAATACAGCAAACGTTGGCGTCTTCACGCTCCGCACTCTCTCAACATGCCTGCCTATATCTTTGCTGTTGTACAGGAATCTATTTAAATCACTTCTCACAGAATAACCACTTTACATTTAAGGTTTACTGACTAAAACGTCTCGGCGCATTTAGCAGCTCATTGAACGCGCACACGGGCTATTAATCTGAGATCGCCTCCAAGTTTACTCGCCCAGATTTATCCGCCATTTTACAGGACTGATTAAAGGTAACCTCGACTCTGTTGCCCACCGTCAAATGTAACTGCCTCCATTAAACTACGGGAAGGTCGGGGAAAATAGTTTTAGGTACAAAAAGCTCATCATGTATTTGTGCTAGAAAACTTTTCCTCCTCTTGGTTGGCAAGAGTTACTGACAAGCCTGTAAGTGGATGTTGTGCAAAACTGTCCCATGTGATATCCTTGGGGGGGATTAGAGCTGTACTTCAATTAATCTGCACTACTGGCTAATAAATTAATAATATGCTGTAATGGATCTGTTTGCTTTTTATGGTAACAGTTGATGTGACTTACATTATTTAATCAGGTGCTCTTTTATTCTCTTTTTTTTTCTATGGATTATCTCCACACACTGTGCGCACAATAAAATCATTCGACCGGAATTATGAAGGATGTAGCTTCATTAATTACTGCTCACTTTGTTTTTGCTTTCAATTAATTTCAAAGAGAGAGAGAGAGTGGTGCACCTTCAGCTGATTGGCTCCTAAATTGGAAAAATCTCACTTTTCATTGCCAAATATCCATCGAAAGTTCCCCCAATTTTCATTTGTACATAGGTTTCTTGCGGGGGGAAAAAAAAATAAAAGCACGACACTTTTAAGTATTTGTTAGATCTGGATAAATATGGAAAAAAGTTTTATTTCTAGACTTTTTCCTCCTGGCCAGTACTCCTTGAATCCTTACAAATATTTTCCCTTTCTTCCCAGACAACATTTTACAAGTGAGTCCCAGGGATCGTCTTTGGCCTCATGTTGATTTCCTGTTGAGATGTGATGCATGCCTTTGGTTTAAAAAAAAAAAAAAAAAAAAGTAGCTGCACGGGTCCAAAATGTGTTGCTCAGTCTGAGCCGATGCCTGTGAGAATCAGCTCATCTTGCAAATATGGATTGCATTTGGTCAAACCACACAGTCCTCCCTATTGTGAGATCAGACCCACTTAGGACCCACTTAGCCTGAGTTAAAGCCTTATTGAGCCCAAATACAGATGTTGGGGGTGGTTTGAGTCATCCAGAATCTACTGCACACCTTTCAGATCAGTCTGGCTTTAAATGTGGAATCTGCTTAAACTACAGAATATGAGGTAGGACAAATTAACGGATGCAACTTTTGCACTAATAACGTTTTTCTGTGTTCCGGTCTCTTTTGTGAAGTCCATCCATTCTTTGCCTAACCTGAGTGAAGTTGCCGCCCCGTCTGTGCTGCTGTAATTAAGATTTTGCAAAAACAAAACAAAAAAGTCTCCAGAGATCAGCCTGCTGCCCGCTCCTCTAACCCATTAACAAAATGAAACAGAAGTGATATAAATTAATTGTGCATCTATATTTTTAGTAGCTCAGCTGATTGAGCGTAAGTTTGATTGATTTATCTTTTTAAATTTGTGGTGGTTGATCTTTGATGGCCTCTAGAAACATTTATTAATCATATTACAAGATTTTGCAAAATATATAGGAACTCTGACTCTACACTTTTAAACAGTGAGTGAGCGCTATGAGAGTTTTCAGATTTAAGTTTATTTTTTCTGTTCAAGTTAATCTCTGAAGCTGAGTTGTCTCATATACAGGTCCTTCTCAAAAATTAGCATATTGTGATAAAGTTCATTATTTTCCATAATGTAATGATAAAAATTAAACTGTCATATATTTTAGATTCATTGCACACCAACTGGAATATTTCAGGTCTTTTATTGTTTTAATACTGATGATTTTGGCATACAGCTCATGAAAACCCAAAATCACTGTCTCAAAAAATTAGCATATTTCATCCGACCAATAGAAGAAAAGTGTTTTAATACCAGAAAAGTCAACTTTCAAATAATTATGTTCAGTTATGCACTCAATATTTTTTGGGGAATCCTTCTGCAGAAATGACAGCTTCAATGCGGCGTGGCATGGAGGCAATCAGCCTGTGGCTCTGCTGAGGTGTTATGGAGCCCAGGATGCTTCGATAGCCTTAAGCTCATCCAGAGTTTTGGGTCTTGGTCTCTCAACTTTCTCTTCACAATATCCCACAGATTCTCTATGGGGTTCAGGTTAGGAGAGTTGGCAGGCCAACTGAGCACAGTAATACTTCATGGTCAGTAAACCAGTGGTTTTGGCTCTGTGAGCAGGTGCCAGGTTGTGCTGAAAAGTGAAATCTTCATCTCCATAAAGCTTTTCAGCAGATGGAAGCATGAGGTGCTCCAAAATCTCCTGATAGCTGCTGCATTGACCGTGCCCTTGATAAAACACAGTGGACCAACACCAGCAGCTGACATGGGTCCCCAGACCATCACTGACTGTGGGTACTTGACACTGGACTTCTGGCCTTTTGGCATTTCCTTCTCCCCAGTCTTCCTCCAGACTCTGGCACCTTGATTTCCGAATGACATGCACAATTTGCTTTCAGCCAAAAAAAGTACTTTGGACCACTGAGCAACAGTCCAGTGCTGCTTCTCTGTAGCCCAGGTCAGGCGCTTCTGCCGCTGTTTCTGGTTCAAAAGTGTCTTGACCTGGGGAATGCGGCACCTGTAGCCCATTTCCTACTCGCGCCTGTGCACGGTGGCTCTGGATGTTTCTACTCCAGACTCAGTCCACTGCTTCCACAGGTCCCCCAAGGTCTGGAATCGGCTCTTCTCCACAATCTTCCTCAGGGTCCGGTCACCTCTTCTCGTTGTGCAGCGTTTTCTGCCACACTTTTTCTTTCCCACTGAGGTGCCTTGATACAGCACTCTGGAAACAGCCTATTCGTTCAGAAATTTCTTTTTCTGTGTCTTACCCTCTTGCTTGAGGGTGTCAATGATGGCCTTCTGGACAGCAGTCAGGCCAGCAGTCTTACCCATGATTGCGGTTTTGAGTAATGAACCAGGCTGAGAGTTTTTAAAAGCCTCAGGAATCTTTTGCAGTTGTTTATTCAGATGATTAGGTTCATTGCTCGTTCAGAGAACCTTTTCACGATATGCTAATTTTTTGAGACAGGAATTTTGGGTTTTCATGAGCTGTATGCCAAAATCATCAGTATTAAAACAATAAAAGTCCTGAAATATTTCAGTTGGTGTGCAATGAATCTAAAATATGTGACAGTTTAATTTTTATCATTACATTATGGAAAATAATGAACTTCATCACAATATGCTAATTTTTTTAGAAGGACCTATTGTTAAAAGAGGAAGAAACTTCAGTGGGGATGTTGATGTTTATCCCCACAGGATGGCGCCATAGGCAAGCAGATTTTTACACTGCAGATGTCAACGTAATGAAGCTTAGAGAGGATAGAAGCATCTAAATCCAGCCTTGAGTTTTATTTTGGGTTATTGTCCATGGAAAACAGAACAATGAGTTCTGACAAACACTTAAAATCTGACCTTTTCTCTTCAAGGCTTGAGTCAGGAGAGTGAAATCTCTGCATCAGAAGCAGAGGCTAATGATTTTCTTTCCTTTTTTTTTTTTCTTTTTTTTTTTTGCAGCAGGTATTGTTTCTTGCTCTACACACTTATCAGCCCCGTTCAGGGGGATGATCTGCACACACGCTGTGGTGTTTTTTTGAAAAGGCAGATCAGATATTGCGAGTTGCAGGTGTGTTGGCGCTCCCCACCGAGGCCCTCTGCTTAGTAAACAGTCCCAGTAGGTCTAGGTAATAAAGCCGTGATTTTCTTTTATCTTTAGCACATATGAACTGCCCCCAAAAACGGGTGGTTGGGGGGGGGTGACGTCACAGGAGCTACAAATCACCACATTAGATGAGGTAATAAAGAACACATGGGGCGAGTCCACAGCAAAACAACACGGACTCCCTCATCAAACCGAGTCGATGATAGCAGTAGCGTAGCACACAGCAGTCGTGCTAAACACGACCTTCTGGGCTGCTGCGGCGCAGCTGAGAATATTTTTTTACTTTATATAAGAAGATGCAGCGTTTTTGCTTGGTGGGCCTGTATGCACCATAATTTCATTTAGCTCAACAGAGAGAGGTAATGAGAAATAACTGGACTGCATGTGGCACGTTGTGATTTGTGCATATAACTGTGTCATGAGCAGGCCTCCAAAAATCCCCCCCAAAACCCATCTGCAAGACAAATTCCTGGCTTTCCCCCAGTCGGATTAAATATTTTCCTGGATGGAGACGGGAATAATTTCCCATACTCTACGGCACGCTCAAAACCGTTAACAGAAAAAAAAAAAGTACCTTTTTCTACAATATGAAGACTATTCTGTAGATAAACTTTAGATTTTTGCGCTGAATCACACAAAAGAAGTCAAACCTCTTAATTTTTTCAAATTTTTACTTCACTATATTAAGTCAGGATTTTTTTGGGATAGATCAACATGCAGGAGGGAAAGTGCCTGTGTCACAAAATAGAGTCCAAACAGCATCTGGAAGATGAAGGAACACAGCCGGCAGATCAGAGGTAAAGTTTAAATCGGGGTTGGGGTCTAAAAAACAATTAAACTTCTCACCATCTTCCATCTGAAGATGGAAGGAGTAGGGAACGACCGCAAACCTACCAAGACTTGGATGTCCACTTAAACAGACAGGCTTGGGAAATGAGAACATTAATCGCAGAAGCAGCCAAGAGGCTTATGGTAGCTCTGGAGGAGCTGCAGAGATAAACACTTCAGGTAGGGGGATGCAGAGAGAACCCGCGTACAGACCGTGGACATTTGAATTCTCAAACATGCTCTCCATGGAGAGATTCCGCTTGAGTGATATTGAATAGAAGTAAAGAAATGGTAGAAAAATGCTTCAAAAGACTTGCAGATGTGATTGCACTAAAAGTTGACTCTCCAAATTAACGACTAATTACAAATCCTTTCGACACGCACCATTTGTTGTAACGTGAGAAAAATGGAACATTTCACAGTACGTGAATACTTTTTGTACTGTAAGTTATCCAAAGGTGTCTTCACTTCACACCACTTTCCTCATGTTTGCCCAAGACTAACTT
The DNA here is from genome assembly GCF_904066995.2 of Poecilia reticulata. Classification (NCBI taxonomy): domain Eukaryota; kingdom Metazoa; phylum Chordata; class Actinopteri; order Cyprinodontiformes; family Poeciliidae; genus Poecilia; species Poecilia reticulata. The sequence continues at coordinate 12,069,874 of NC_088839.1, read as the reverse complement.
GTTTATTTCTGAAGACATCCGGCTTTGGCCGGATGAAAGCTTTCCCACCGGATTACTAGTCTGACTGCACCCAGGATCTTTCCGCGATTACATCATCACGCAAACCGCCAGTAAAACTCACCCAGAGAGGCAAAGCGAAATGAGAGAAAAGCACCACCTCAGCAGAGACAGGAAATCCCCTCCTTTTAATGAAAAAAAAACAAAAACAAAAAAAAAAGATCAGATTTTGATTCCTATCAAACACAGACAGTATGCAGAAAGGTTTGTTTTCCCCATCAGGTTTGTCGGGTGGATTATTACCGCTAATGTAATCCTCAGACGGGTCTCCCGTTTTTCTACTTCTACAATGGTTTGAACACATCCCTGTTTCTGGGCATGTCATCAAGGCATGTCAAAAAAAAAGAAAAGAAAAAGGAAACCTAGTAGCTATTCAAATTCACGTCTCCCGTTTTTTTTTTCAAGTTGAGTTGCAGGCCTGGAGGTGCTCGGAGTGATTAATCACCTCCTTCATTTTCTGCTCACCAGACCATCATCTGGTTAATTAGTGGTAATTGATGGTGTCTGCCCAGATGAATAACTGCAGGCATGTGGGTTTCCAGAGCTGCGAGAGCCAAACTTGTGAAACCTTATAGCTTTTCAAGAGGAAGGGTGGAAAAAAAAAAAAATCCACTTTTCATCCAGATTTTCCCTCTGTTTCCTCTCGCTGCACTGTGATGGCTGCTGGTTGGTTGGTTGGAATGTTGATTTTGGATGCTGCGCTGCTAAAATTTTGCTCTGAGAAACACGGCTGACCCTGGACGCTCGCTCTGAAACCCCGCCTGACTCAACTGACAGAGACGCCGCTCCTGTCTGCACTTTCATTTATAATTTTTTTTTTTTTTTTTTACCCATATGTACACAACTTTGTGTGTAAGGGGCGCAAAAGTGTGTCAGGAACCCAAACCGAGGCCTTGTGGGACTCAGTCGGGAAGACGCTGGCGGTGGAAAAAACAATCTCCTGTTTGCTTGTAATGTTGTTACTCAGTGGAAAATGCGAAGTGTCAGTGGAAGCCAGCGAACTGGGACAGCGAAACTTCAGCGAAGGAAGCAATAATTTAACAGAAGCCTGATGGTTTGTCAGTATTTGTTAGAGCTTTCTGTTATTTGCTCACCAAATGTCTGAGATAGTGTCGAAATAAAGTATGTGGGTCACTCAGAAAAGAAAAAAAAGATAGGCCACAGTCTATTTGAATCACCCCCACAGTGCTTTGAGTGGTAGGAATAAATAATTATTAAAGCATCTTGAGGTATAAATATGTCTGCAAGTTCCATTTATTATCCTATGAAGTTTTCCCTCATTTTTCTCACAGACTGCGTCCAGTCAGACGCAGTCTTTGCGTCTGACTGGAATCTTATGTTATAAACGACTGGAAATAAAAAAATAAAAAAAATGCAAATAATGTGGCATTGTTGTTTTGACTGAGTCAATACTTCACTACGGCCAAATTTATTCATCTTTAGACATCTTTGCCTTGGAAAAAAAAAAAAAAAAAAAGCTCAAATTAAGTCAGATTCTCAACTGTATCCACATCTGGCCTTTGACTAAACCGTTGTATCACCTGAATGTTATGCTTTTAGTTCTGGTTTTTACGCTTCGGGTCATTCAGTCTCTTTCATGGCCTCCAACGTGCTCTCCTGCAACACGCCATCTAAATGATTGAAACAACGCAACAGATTAGAGTTTGATGTTATTGCCTCTGCCTTTGCTTTTAACTCAATAAAAGCGAGTACAAGATAATCCTCAGCAGTAAGTACAGTTTCATTAATTAAATGAAGCGCATGCCTCGGAGAGAGCCAGCCACACACGCCAGCGATAATGCACTGCAAAGTGAATAGATGATCCCAATTAGGACAACATTTGTAGTGGAAGTCGTATTATTGTATCAGTCTGGCTGCTTGTTTCTGCAGCCTTCACACGCAGCTATAAGCCCCATTAGGTCCTGATGAAAACGTGTTAGCGGCAGAGTGTGGGGCAGATAGATGTCTGGGGCCGAGGCGGAGGGTTTCTAGCCGCGTAGACGGCTGGCACTGTAAATCCACATCCAGCGGATGCGGGTGCACGCGCACGCTCACACTCACACGTCCCGGCGCCAGGCTGATTCAAACACGAGAGGCAGACTTGATCAATACACGTGATCAATGGGGGCATCTTTAGATTTACAGCTCAGGAATATCGATGGGGAAAGTGGAAATGTGAATTTTGATTTCTGTCCCCAGGCATTAATATCCCAGCAGACAAAAATGGACTTGTTGCTGAGGATTTGTTTTTTATTAGGTGCACAAGACGAAACGACGCGACGTGTTTTACATAGAAACTGAACGTGGTGGATCTTTGACCTGATGATGGGTCATTATGTTGGGAGTCCAGGTTGGGAACTTGGCCAACCTTAGTGCAATCCAGGAAATGCTTTGACTCAGTAACTAATTTGAATGAGAGATAATGATTTATGAGCAGGACGAAGCAAAAAAATAAATAATAAAATAAATAAATAAATAAATAAATAAATAAATAAATCATGACCCATAAACATCTGCATATTTTGTCCTACATAGAAAACATTCAGTCAGAGCTAGAGTGGAATGATTAAAGCTTAGACTTGGATGGCCCAGTCAAAGTTCACAACTAAATCCAAAAGACAAGAGTTCCCAGACATTCTTAAATATGCTAAATATACATGTGTGCCACACACTGATGATGTCTTTCAAAAGGGAAATGTAAAATCCACAGATTATTTTGCTTTGTGCAGATTTTCACAATTGTGCACACGTTTTTGTTAGTTGGTCAAATAAAACCCCAATGAAACACAGAGTATAGTTGCAGCATGATGACTGAGAATGTCTAAGAGCGGAGAAGAAGAGCTCCAGTTTTCTGGATGACGACTTCAGACTGTGATGATATTCCCGCCCGTAATTGTTATTTTTGTTGATGTTTCAGTCGTCGGGATCTGCGCCGAGTCGGTGGAAGTTTGTTTGCCTTTTGTCTCTAAACCTTGTTGTCCTCTTTTTAATTTCCTGTTGATCCGACTCAGAGATCCGATTTCCCGCCTGCGTGGGACAGATAATCTTGTCAATCTGCTGACTTTGTGAGGGAGAATTTAAGGCGATTCGGCTACCGAGGCTTTCATCTTGGGAGTCTCCCCCACCAGCAACAGCACCACCACCATGCTGTTCGCTGCTGGAGTCCCGGCCTCATCGGGGGGTGGGGAGCTCCTCGCATCTGTTGTCTGTAAGTTTGAAAAGTAGTGGTTGAGAGGACCCGATTGGAGTTTACGAGGCGGTACAGTATCACAAAGAGCTGGTTTTAATTCAGCGTGGCAGGCAGACGGCTGAAGGGACGGCGCTGCCCCGGAAGTAGTCCGACGCGACCTCAGGACGAAGGAGGTCAAAGAAGAGTAATGAAGATAAAGACAGGGAGGGATTCGGAGGCCGTGGGGGGGGGAAAGAAATATGTCTTGAGAGGACGGGGAACATGGACTCCTCTGGCGTGTAACGAGGAGACATTCCACTGTATACGTGTGTTTTCTTCGGTTGTAAATACTGCAAGGACTCAGAGCGGCAACGATGAAACTCTCAACTCTCTGCAGCTACACGTTGCTAGAAAACAAGTATTTGTCTTTGCAGATTTCTAATGTTTTTGTCTATTTTTGTTACCTCGAAAAACGCTTCGGATCATTTAAATAACACTAAAATGGTCAGCCCGACCCAAAGCGCAGCGTAGAAATATAAATACTCTCTCAATAAATCGGAAATTAACCAATTAAACACTTTTCTGTTTGATTTCATTATGCGTGTTTTGTTTTTTTTTTTTTTTTGTTTTTTTGAGGCACTGATAAATAAAATCGTAATTTGAAAATGTTATTGTAATATTTGCTAAGTTTATATTTTTCTGATATCAACACTTGCTTTCATTCTGAAACATTTAAGTGTGACACACGACGGGACAAACGGAGGGAACCTGTTAAGGGGGAGCGGACGCCACTGGATGCGCACGCAGCAAGCTCAGCCGCAGGCGGGAGGACCCCGGCGCTGTGGGTGACGCCTCACAAGCGGCCTTGACCCAAAAGAACCTGACCTCGCTCTCTAAATCAACACGTCCCCTCCGGGTCCGTCCAGAGCCGGAAAGACTTATCCGAGGCTGAACGTCGACACCGCCGAGGTTTAGCCTTCGAGCAGATTCATAGAGACGGTGTTTTTAAAATTTAGAGGGAAAGTAGAACAACGTGTGGGTGTCGCAGCTCCCAGGGCTGCGGTGACGTCATGCTCTGCCGATGTGGTTTCGCTTCATATTGTTAGGTCCCAGCGGGCAAACTTCCAACACGGCCTATTATTGAGGTCCGTTTTTTTTTTTTTTGTCTTCGCTTTGCTGACCTCATAAATATTTTTTTGCTGATGGTTATCGAAACATAACACTACGAAAAGCTCAACCAAACATTCTTTGTTCTTTGAAAAAAAAAAAAAAAAGTCATCCATGTTTCTGTTTTTCTTAAAAACCAATTCTTCCTGTTTGATGCTTCTTTGCCTGCTTCAGTTCGTTGTTTTTTTTTTCTTCACCAGACTACAGCTTCAGTTTAGAAAAGAAAATGCAAGTTTTAAATGTCATTTAAGAAAAACCTTCTCCTTTGGTACTTCAGCGAGGGGAGTTTGTTGTGGCAAGTTTGGATCTAATCTCAAACTTATGTTTCAGATCGTTACCTTCATTTCTGTCTCTCTTAAAAACCAATTCTTCCTGTTTTATGGAAGAATTTTCCCCGTTTTTGCATGATTTTGTCATTGATTTTTCACCAGACCGAGGCTTCAGTTTAGACAAAAACATGCAAGTTTTAAAGATCATTTGAGAAAAAAAACCTTTAGCCAGCAACAAGCCTTTTAGCTGGGTCATGGAGGTAAAGCCCATTGTGTCCTCTAAGCCCCTGCAACAGCCCCTCTGGAGGCAAACAGCTTCAGGCTCGGACCAAGAACTTTACTAGAAGGTCAAACCCGGCCTTAATTAGGATCATCAAATCCAAGACACCTCAGGGAATGCAGTGTTTGAATCTATTAGCGAGTCTTTTTGCTCAGTCCTGGTTCACCTACGGGCAGGAACAGAAGGCGACGGTTTCCTTGAGCTCCAGCCCGAACAGGAACTCGGTACCACCGGCTATTTATTTTTTCATTTTCTTATTCAGCACGGTAACTGGATAGGCCCAGATGGCTGGCCGCTGGCGAGATTGACAGGCGCATATTTCAAGCTGTTTATATTTGGTGGGGTCTCCAGGGGCGGTTTCATAACTTACATACTGTTATATCAATACCTGATGAGTTTACACATAGCGGTGTGCTGCCAAAAACATTAACAAGAGCGAGTTTGTTTATTATAATATTTTTTTTTTTTCAGTTGTTTGGTCTCCACAGGAATACTCACGGAAAATTAAAGAAAAAAAAAAAAAAATGGACGCCTGCAGTTTGTGTTCTGAGTGCCACCTATCTGACAGAGCAGATGCTTTCTCTGGATGCTCTGTGAAATATTGGCCCCGTCTCCCCCCAATACGGAGCCCAAAAGGAAACACACACATCTTTTTTTTTTTTTTTTGGTGCAGATTGCTAATATGCAAAATCATCTGAACTTGTTTGCTTTGGAATGCATTCTCTCCACTTTTAAATGTATCTCTTCTCCAAAGAACCCCCCCACTCCCAAAAAACAGGAAAATGTCACTTTAATTCTCCCCCAGGCTGTCCTAATTTCTTCAGAACGGAGATACGGTGGAACCAGAACCGCCGGTTTGCCCTGGCTGCAGACGGTGATTTGATTTGCCAACGGAAAGCTCACGTTGCTGATGTTACAGCTGTTTAAATGTTTCTCTTTGCTTGTCCAGTATTCTGAAACACATTTAATAAAATACACTGGTAGGATTTCACTTGTCAGTCAGAGGGATCTTTTGCTGCCTGTCCAGTCAAAACACACATTCAACACATTAACTAAAGTTCTCTCTTGGACTCGCAGGATTGCGTGCTCTCTTGGGGCAGACGTCGACTCTGAGCGTGAGCGACACGTCTCGCTCGGTCTCCAAGCTTCTGTTTGTTTACTTAATGACATGATTATGCAAGGAATTTGCTTAACGTCTGCCAAGGGCCCAGGTTCGCACACCTCGGATAATGAAGTTGCCGCTGTACGACAATTTTAGCATTTGAATTACTTTGTCTTTTAGCAATTTAAAGCGCTGGGGTTTTGCCAAAAAAGTGAGAGCAGATGATTCTGCAGTGACATTAGAGTTTGACCACCTGTCGCTGCTTCGAAATAGAAATCAGAAGCTGTAAATAAGTCCACAGTGAGCTATTTAAATGAGTAGCTTGGCAAAAACCGCTCTCTTTTAATATGCTTTTGTTTCCACGCCAGGCTTTTGCATCTGTGCTATTCTCATATGGTTCATAAATATGAGCCTGTGGTATCGGCGTGCTTTCATAGCTGCTGCACTCCTGACTGAAGCGAAAATGAGTAATTATCACTTCATATGTTTGGTTTCTCCTAACTCGTTACATTTCTGTTTTCTATTCATGCTTTTATTTCTTTAAAGCAGCGAATTATGCCGAAACTCTTCTCTCCTCTCGATGAGAACTCCACCAGCCTTTTAATTAATCATTTTTTGAATGAAAAGTTAAAGGAATGATTTTTTTGATTTTTTTTTATCAGGATTGTAGTCTAGTCTAATTTCTCTCCTGTCACAATAATGAAAAAAAAAAAATAGAAAAATGGTGTAGAAATTCAGTCAGAATCAACTGAATTCATCTAATTTGATGCTTTTTGCACCCAAACTACACATTCTTGAGGACGATTCAGGGACACAAACCTGTTTTTTATAACTTGACATTTTCTTTTTTCGGTGAATTTTGTATTTGTCGCTGCCTCTCGGAAAAGACTCCCTTGAAAAAAGTTTTTAGTCTCTAAGGTTTTCTATCCTGGTAAAATAAAGGTCTAAATGAAAACAACATTTTAAAAAGTAAAATAAAAACAGCCTGAATGAACTGCAGAGATGGTTCCCTTTGCTTGTTTTGATTTCCGTGTTAAATACCTCACTGATATGATAATATGTTAATATAACTTTGAGTACTTTTTCTTTAACTTTGCAACAGGTTGGACACCTGAAAGTGTTGCTGTTAGAGTGACATCAGTGCTTTGTACCATAGGTTTATAGATCAGAAAAAAAATAAAAATTATATAGCCTAAATAGTACAAAAGTGTAGAAACAAACACAACACAATATCATTCAAGAGCACCTACATCTATTAAAAATTTCTTTGAAAGATTTCGTTCTCTACCAAAGTCAGACAAGTTATAAACCTGTCAAGAAAAGGAAACGACGTTAAGAGAGCATCTCTCAGAGCAGCTTCCAGGCTTTGCTAGCCAGGAAATGGCACGGGAAAAGGTGCTGCCGTCAAACCCAAAGACACACCCATTTCATCCTGCTGCTTCCCCCACCACCACACACACATAGGCACTGTCACGCGCACACACACACACCTACTGTCTGTCATCTGCCCATCCTGTCCAAGTCAAGCTTGTGCCAAGCGTTCATGCCTCACCTCAGCTCACCCCTGCATGCTGCCACACACACATAACCCCCCACATTAAACTCGAGTGCGTGTCTTGGCACGTTGATTTTCTTTGGCACAAACAGAAAACAAATCTAAACAAAAAAGATATGTTTTGCTCTTCAACAGCTCAAGTGTCGGAGGGGGGATAATCACACAGTAGGTAATAGTGCTGTTTTTGTACATCCCCCTGTAATAGATCCGTCATGTGTCGTGTCTTTCCGGACTTGCCAAAGGCCTCGATCTGGGCGAAGGAACATGAAGGGAAGCAGCATGTTGGGGGTGTAGACGGGTGGATTCACCACGACAGCCCAGCAGCGTTTTCTCCTGACATTAATGATATAAAGGGGGCATTCTCATGGCGGCGCACGCACTGCTGACATCTGTTTCGGAGTCACGTTGAATAAGTCTTTAAGTATTTGTCTGCCGTGACGTAATTTAGATGTACTGTCCATCATCAAAGTCAGCTCAGCCTGTCTGCTTTGATCTTCCCCGTATCGGTTTTGGCGCGCTAGATGCTCAGGCTTGTCCGATCTGAGCCAGTTTCCAGAATTTCCCTGTGGTTTTTTGTTTGATGGCAGGAGCGTGACATCTGCAACTGTGTGCTCATAAGATGAAATTTGAGTCACAAGAAATTACATTCTTCACCAGACAAACGTAGGCTCTGGGACAGAAACTAAAGTCAGCATTGGGGCTGACAAGACTCTTGGCTGTCTGCCCTTAAACACAACAACAACAACAAATCCCACCTGGCTTGTGTATCCTTCCATGCAAATGTTGCCATGCCACTCTGGAAAAACTTTTTATTTATTTATTAATTTTTTTAAATCGCATCAGGGGGGTTGGTTATGTACGTCCTGGGAGGATCTGAGACAGGAAGCTGACACGCAGGATTCATCAAGCTGTTGCTGAAAAGCAGATTTAGCACTCTGGGTCCAGCTAGTCAGCCGTCCCAGACTGGCCCGAGCTGCATGCCCACTTTCTCCTCCTCACATCTGTAAGAGCTTAAAACTCAGTGGGCTGGATCGCAGGGACAGAGCTGGGCTTTGTCAGACCTCAGATTCTGTGCCAAGACGCAGCCTAAATGGATTAAAGCCTCGGTTAGAGGGCACCCGAAATGGACTGCACACTGTTCCCCACCAGTGGTTCCAGTCCATTCGGCTCATCGGAATTGCTCTTTATCCCAGTCGATATTTCTTTTCAAAGTACTGGAGGTTAGAGTCATGCTTTTATTAAAAGAAATAAATAAAAGACTAAACAAAGATAGAAAGACTTGCTCAGGCTGCCTTCATCCCACCCGCTTTCCTTTTTTATTCCTTTCTGCCACCTTTCCTCTCTTTTCGTCTGCCCGCCTCTTGCCCGGCCGCCCCGTGTGTTTTCATTGGTGCAGCGGGAGGAAGCTGGGGCATTGTCTGGACAGGATCTGGGCCGAGATCAGCAGATACAGCTTGGATGGTGGCTCGGGGTCGAGCTCAATCCGCCCGCGTCGTCATTGTTTTAGTTGGACCTCGCAAACACCGAGCTAACTCCAGAAAACGAGCCAGGCGTGCAGGAAGCAGCCGACTTATGAAAACAAGCAACAGGTTGTGCTTTATTATTATTATTTTTCTCAGCTCGTTCATCAGAAATATGTAAGTATTGATTAAGTGTCCAGATGCTATCAGCCTTCCTGTGTTCACTTTGGGAACACGCCGACGTGAAGCACAGTCAACAGATTGCTGTTCCTCGTATGCATGTTTTTTTTTTCTTCCCCAGAACGGACGGAGGTTTCTGAACTTCACCTCCGTCTCTGTCAAGTCTGCTGTCAGCTTCTCAAATGTCTGATTTCATGGCTGATTATGGCCCACCCCGGTGTTAGAGCTGTCAGGAGTGCACCAGCTTGGCTGCCTCTCGCTATGCAGAAGTCAGGGGGGTGGAGATAGGGGTGGGCGGTCAGACTGAAAGGATGCAGAGCACTGATTTATGTTTTCTGGCAAAAAACGCAGACAATTAATTCCTGGCTGCAGGCTCAAATTACAGCATGCTTTGTTTGTGGCAGCAGTGCGTGACCTGAAATAGCTGGATGGCCAGTGCCATGAATTTGCTATAATACAAAGCGTCTGGTAGTCAATGTGAAACAGTGCGGGAGTGGAAATACATACCGCTCAAGTCTTCCCAGGCCCAGCTCGCTTTGCAACCCTCTCAGACTGTTCAAAGACGTTATTGTGACCATCTAGAACTCCAGTGACTTTTAATGCTGCGATTAAGTGTGCAGCTTTGAAATGATTGTAGCTTTCATCTGATCCACACAGGACTAAGATTGTAAATCCAGACTTGAGCTGTAAACCCAGATAAACACTTCAATGTCCGTCGATGGGTTGCAGGGAGAACGCTCACCGTTTGCAGTCACCAACAATTCAGGATGAAAATGTGAGCAATTTCTTACAGTAGGTAATTCTACTTTCATCAAGTTTTCAATAGAAGTGATATGGGGGCCGTTTTTAGCTTTATTTGTGTGTTCTAACACATGACTTGAAGTTTGCTAGGGATCATTGTCGTGTTGGTGCGTAAAATTGTTGATTCGATTTGTAGACTTTTGGGGGTTGTCCTCCTTATGCCCCTCATGCACCTGCCATGACCGGCACTGAAACAGATCCCTAGCATGATGCTACCATCACCATGCTTGAAAGCTGCCACCCTTTCCTTTGATTTGAAACACCCACTTTCACTCAACAGAACAATTATTCTTATTGTTGCTGCCACATAGCGCAGCTTTGTCTTGGATAACAATAAAACCTTTATCCAACAGGCATTTGGTTCTGTTTGTGGTTAATGTGAGCATGTGCAGATTCAAAAAACGTCCATTTTTACGTGGCACCCTCACAGCCCTAATGTTACACTAGTTCGGTGTGGACAGTGACATTGGTTCTCCAGCAGTTCGCATTTTGTGATCCGTTTGAACTGGGGGTGGTTCCTGAATGTCTTAAAGGCAGATCGTTGATATTTGGACCTAACTGGGTATTGCAACAGGACAATGATCCCAAAACACGCACCGGAGCTGGTTTTGGAGTGGATGGAAGCAGCATTTAAGTTTTAAGCTTCTGGAATGGCTTTCTCTGCCAAACTCTGACCCCAATCCTGCTCAAAACTTGTGGATTATGTTCAGAACCCACAATAAGAGCCAGGAAACCAACCGAGCTTGAGGTTTAGCTTGCCAAACAACGTGTACCCAAACATCAGTGGGGGTGTATCTGCATATTAAAAGCCTAAATGTATAATTTTGAGTCTGCGTAGATCAGAGAAAGTCCACAAGAAATCCAACTTTGGGCGCCAGGCTCTTGTTTTTAATAATAGCTGAAATAAATCATTAAAAGCCCCAAATGATGATGTCTGGAAACTTCTGACCAGAACTTCATAAAAAGCACATTTTCTATAAAATACCATAACCAGGCTTTGTAACCATCACTTCTGCTTTTCACCATCCAAGCTTTGGAAAACACGGCGCTGTAAACCTGTACTTGAATGATCCAGCCAGGCTGAATTTCTTACGAGGTAAACTTTCTTCATGCTTCGGCTTTTCCATAACTTGTCACACACTAAAACTCCATCTGCAGCACATTTTCCTCACCTGCAAGTGAAGGCAAGGATTGGTTAAATATGCTGTTATTGTTACAGATGGCTTCACATCATTTTTTGCTTCCTGTTTATATTTGGGCTCACATTAATTCTTAGGTAAAGTCAACTAAATACTCAGAGGCTCCGTACCTGCTTTGTCTCATATCCCTTTTTAAGCCTGCTTTCCTGTCTTCCCAAACGCTTAATGAACACAGCGAGTGCAAAAAAAAAAAAAAAAAAAACACTTTGAAAATAAACTAAACAGCAGGATTCAGCTTGGTTTTCTACCCCACAAAAGCAAGAACTCTTGAAGGACATGAAGAAATGTTTATAAAAAAAACAATTTGATAGTAAAAATAAAGAATCCCTTACCTTCTTTTGGGCATTTATTGTGCCAAAAAAAGATTTTTTGATGCAAGCAAACCCATTCAGGAAGATGAACCAGATACATAATAAACTGATTGATTGTTTTCCTTCAGGCTCGCTGTCTGTGCTTTGCAATCTGAGCTGTAGCTTTAAATTGTAAGCAGTTTGGAGCTGACGTCAAAAATAAAGCAAACAACTTGTTTTATGTTGCTTAATGAACACAAGAGGGTTTTCCCCATTTGCTAAATAATAAAAAAATAAATAAGACAGTGCCAAACCTTGACATATGCAAATACACTCAAGTTGTAGCAACTCAATTAGCTTTGTCACAATATGTTGCTTTTATCTCTTCCAGTCCATCAGGAATCACATCCTGTGTGTCCTTTCACACTACGTATACACCAAACCTTTATTGGACTGCTGGTCCTTTCACACAGACTTTAGAGTCTGTGTTCGGTGTGTGAACTTAATTTCCTTTAAGATTAATCTTCATATTTTGTGGGATCCAAGGCCTGTGACGATGTCCACCGTGTGTTGTTGCCTTTCTGAGTCCAAGGATAAGGCAAGTCACTTCCTGCACTGCACAAAAAAAATTATTTGAACCAACTTAAAAAAAAACAAAACCCCTAATTTGTTAAAGCTCATTTTAGGCACAATTTTGATTTCAGAATTATGCACGTCAGAATAGTAGATTTAGCAAAACTAATAAAATTAGTGGAGTAATTTTTTAAAGTTGGTTTTAAAGAAACATTTTCTTTGGTGCCGCGTTCTTGTCAAACACCGGCCCGTTTGATCCACTGAACTTATATGGACTGAACTTCTATGGCGCCTTTTCCAGTCATTTTGATCACTCAAAGCGCTTTACACTAGAGTCACATTGACCCATTCGCACTCACAAACGCTCACACATTTATACACCGATACGCAGATCGGTAGGCAATTTGGGGTTAAGTGCCTTGCCCAGGGGCACATCGACACGTGGCAGGAGGAAGCTGCAATCGAACCTACAACCTGTTTGGCTGCAGCTCATATTCTCACGACCGTTTCTTTGGTCAGATCAACAGACACTGTCTAAAATGTTCTATTTCTTTCTGTTTCCAGTACCATGCCCAGTGATGGAAATTTCAGGCAGTGAAATTTAAGAAAACTGGTGTTTCCATTAACTTTAACTTAATTCCCAGAACTTCCAAAGCTTCACTTCATGTCTGAAGCCTGAGAGCTCATTTTCAACAATGCTATAAATCCATGAACATTGGCAAAGGCTTTCTTTTTCTGATGGCAAGATCGACTTACATATCACATAAAAGTGTGATACGTACGTCTAAAATTAGAATACGCTCATGAGAAAACAATTTCCTCCAACACTTTCCCTTGGAGTGTTTACAGAGAGGCAGACGAAGATCCCTTCACCAAAGCTTGGCCTCCGCTTCTAAGTACAAAGAGAAGAAAACTTTTCCATCTATCTCCAAAGCAACCCCAGGATCTGCAAGTGGAAGTTTTAATGGGAGTCAGATGTACTCTTAATCAAATAAATATGTCGGGAAATGTCAGTGAGCCCAAACAAGGAGAAATGGGAGTCCAGGAACTGCGATAAGACTCAAACAGCACTAACACATAACATCTTTTTTTTTCTTACTTTAGAGCCATCTAATAACGTTGGTGCAGTCTTAAAGAGTTTATTTTTGCCTATACTGCAAAAAAAAATAATTGCACTTATTTGAACACTATTTATGAGGTACTTTACATTGGGAGAGTTAAGAAAAACAGCTTGTAAACGAGAGACAGACTGTTGATCTCTCAGAAGTGGTAGGGATCTCACATGTAAAGCTGGAGCTGCAAATTTTTTAAAGCAACTCTAATTCTACCACAGAAGAAGATCAGAAAACCTTACATCCCTATAAAGATGACACATCATGCCACTTGTTCCCCCCCATCTTTACAAAATGTCTTGTGGCATTTTTTTAAAAGGTTTTTTTAAATGGTTAGCACCAGCAGATTTGAAGTTTATTTAAGTTTAAGTTTGAGTCAATTTATATATTGCAGAAAATTCAATGTGTAAAACCAGAAATATTACACCCATCCATTTTCTGTCTCCCCTTGATCCATTCAGAGCTGCTTGGGGAACTGGTGCCGGTCTCCAGCAGTAAACATGTAGTCCAGAGACAACAATATACATATGCACCTCAAATTTAGAAATTTAAGAGCGGTGGATTAACATTGCACGTGTGTTTTCAGGGCAGTGGGAGGAAGTCGGAGTGCCTGATGAGAACCCAAGTGTTTGCAGCAGAGAACATGTAAACTTCATGCAAAAAAGGCCATGGTTGGGATTCAGTGTCACCAAGATATTAACAGGAGGAAAACTGTGAAGATCACATGATTTTTTTCCAGCACATTTTTAAAGCTAGACTAAGAGCGCCACACCAGCAGATTATCATACTACATGCAGAATTGCTTTTTCTTCCCAAAAAAAGGCAGCTTTCACTCGCACCTGGTTTTTGTACACGAGTGAACAAAGTTTGCAACAATAAGAACTGGCAAAAATGCAATTCACAATTTTTTCATGACTTTCGGACTACAGGTACTAACAAGTACTTTGTGTATTTCCTGGATCGCCTTTAGTGGTATTCAGAATATACGTCTGGTATCAATTCTTTGCCAGATGAATATGAACGGATCCCCTGTGACGTAGAGCCGATAAACACCAGCAGCCAAAAGGTGGAATGGATTCCATTGATATTTACTTCATCATAGAGTACAGTGAACGAAATGCATTAAGTTCCTAGTATGAAGAGAGGTGGATGATAATGGACCAGGAGCAAACGGTGGTGGCTACCTCTGCTGTCTTCCATTTCCCGCTCAACTCAGGACTTGGGTCTGGGAATCACATCAAATCCAACTTAATGATGTTCCTCTCCATTCTCAAAGAGCGGAGGTACACAATGTATCCTTCTGCCTTTTGTACAGCCAAACACCATAATTTAATGTTCACTGAAGGAATGGGTGAAAGCTTTTAAGAGATGTAAATCATCAAAAAATACAATAAACAGTTAATACTTTCTAACTATACTAAAAAAAACAACAACAAAACTGTGAGAAACTTTGCCTTATTTCATCACTCTACAGTCCAGTTCACACTCTGAATCCTGTTTTATGGCTGTTGCAGCTTGGTCTTATTAATGTGCTTTATTCTTTCTTCTAATATCGCTGCTCACTGATTCTTTTCCTCTCCTCAGCTTCTCCCTGCATAATAATACAAAAGGTTATTTGATGCGATCAACTTTGCGTTTGTTGAATATTTCTCAAACGTTCACGCCACGATGCTGGTAGAAAGCATTCAGTGGTTCAGCCGGAGCCGCTCACGACTTCACACTTTTTCTCCTCTGTCATATCTCTCGTCCTCATGTGGTCGTTTTTAACTTCTCAAACTGTTTTGAGTTTGCAGATTCAGTTTGTGTTTTTTTTTTATGTAACACGAGAAGCAAGAATAACCAGCGTGGTAATGATAGCATCTGTGGACAATTACTCTTTGTGTTACCTTTTCAATATAATGATTTTCTACCCACAAAATAAGCTGTCACTGCTGCTCAGCAGGATTGCGTGCTGATGTTGCACATGCCGCGAATGCTGTTGCGCCGCAGCGCCTCGCTCGAATCCTGTGACGATGGCGTGTTGCCAATCTCATCAGCTTCTGCAGTCAACCTTCCTACGACTTTTCATCCCCCCCCACTGTTTCAAAATGCATCCCACTCATTGCGTGCTTGAGCAGGGCAACGGCAGGCTGACCGCCATCAGCCGATGATGTCATGCGCCGATACCCACTCCTCCACATGAAGGGAGCAATCTTGTAAATGTATCCCTGTCGCACCACAAACTCTTTCCCTCTCTCTGTAGACTAAACGGATGCTCGCAGAAGAGCACGCAGGGAAGCGCCACCACACACACACACACGCACACACACACCAACATCAATGAGCTTTATATCTAATTTGTCAATCAGAGGGCAATCTGTAGAGTCCTTCTCCGTTCAGCTGGTCCGGCCTTGGCTCGATTATCAAAGGACATTCCCATTGCACTCCATTTTCACGTTCTCATCCAAACTCAGCCCACAGGGGATATTTGTGGTGTTGAGAGCGAGAAACAGAGAGAGAGAGAGCGAGAGAAAGGGGAAAAACACAAGAAAATACTAAAAGAGGAAAACCATTACGGCAACAGAGCATCTTGCAGGAAGCTTGTCGAAGCATGTTTTGTCTATTTACAACACGCTTATTGCTGTTGTCTGGAATGCCTGCCTGCGAGAGGAAGAGCAATAATCGCAGAGTGGGGCCTCGCAAGAGAGAAGTTATGGGTGCTCAGCAGTTTGCATGAGCTGTACGTCTCAGTTTTGCAAGGATGAAAAAGCCTAAAAATGAGCCCATGCGGGATGGTTATATATAACATAAAAATAGATCCCCTAGTGTCTATTTTTTACTTGTCCTACACTGCATTTCTGTGTACAGAAGAGGCCTGGTGGTATCATCCAGGTGGGTGGTTGAGAACAGTAGTGGATGAAGTTTTTTCTTTTTTTTTCTCGTAAATGGATTTTCCATTACACATCGCATCAGTAGAAATGTGTGCTTTTTTTTTTAAACAGTGATTATAAAAGACCCTTCTTTGGTGAAACACATGTTGAGCAGATGGGATTTAACCCGAGCTATAGCTACAAACAACCTGGTCCTAAAAGGTCATATGTCATCTTTTTTATTTTTAGTTTTTACAAATTTTTCATCCCCTCTCAGTCCAAGATGGTTCTATTTATTTCTGAGAAACACCAAAAAGCTTAAGAAGAAAATATTTGAGCACCAGGCTCCTGAGAGTGCAGTCAAAAGCTGCAAGAGTGAGGCATCGATGCTTTAAAAAAAACATTGTGGTATTTATTTGACAATGTCCAACCACGACAAAAGCAGTGATTGCAACGAATGAAACTTCAATTTGAATTCGTAAAGATTTGGATGACAAGTTAGATCAAATGCCGTCTGATAGGGTATTAGCTTGAAGACTTAACCAAACCGGAACAAAGTGGAATGATGAAAATGTTGTCACGAGTCCAATCTGTCTGATTTTGCTAAGACACGGCCAAATGACTTCTTGTGGCGAGAGCTGTAACTTAAAACACTCAAATTCTGGCCTTTTTCCTACACACGTTAATGTTCTGGTCCAGTTCTGAACAGTACCGATACTTTAAAATGCTCAGGCATGTGTTAGCACATTTCTCCCAGCAGCGCACTGCAAAAACACAAAATCTGACCAAGGTTATTTATCCAATTTCTACTGCAAATATAGTAAACTTAAAAAAGAGATAAAATGAACTTACAAGTAACTTTTCGACAAGAAATATGAGCTTTTTATTAAGTCAATAATTCCTTAATATTGATGAAAAAAAGTACTTGTTCCATCGGCAGATTATTTCACTTGCAGTGAGTTCTTTTTTATCAATATTAAGGAATCACTGCTTTAAAACAAGCTCCTACGTCTTGCTGAAAAGTTATTTGTAATTTTGTCTTATTTCAAGTGTACTACAATATCTGCACTAGACATTGGACAAAAATACTTGGTGTCAAGATGTTGGTGTTTTTGCAGTGCGGTCACCAGAAAAGCTTACTTCATAGTAGCATTTAATGCGCCCGCTGTGAGAATGAGTCTAGGGTCAAATAAACATGGCGCCGTGTTTGAATGTAGCAGTGGACGAGGGAGAAAATGCGCGATGGGAGTGTGGTATTTATGGGAAAAGTAGAGGATGGGTGAGCAGCAGCGTCTTCTCCAGACAACCCGGAAGAGAGCTGCAGCAAAAAACCCCCCAAAAAACGAAAATAGACTCTTTATTCACCCGGTAACGATGTGTGTGCATGTACAAGCGGGCATACTTTCACGGAGTGAAACTCCAGTCATCTGAGTCACCTGGACAGAATATGGGGTCTTGTGGATAGCGGCATTCCAACTCTAAAACCTGATGTTCGTCTGCTCCGGCTGAGTCACACACCTGTGATATTAAAGGCTGTTTTTCGAGCTGTCTGCTTTTCAGTTTTCCCAGGAGAGCCGGAGTGATGCATCATTTACAGTCAAGCCTCATGGAAAAGAACCAAGAACGAGCTCGAGCGGCTCCTTTTGCTCGGTTTCTGACATAAAGAAATAAATATCTGCCACCATGAAAGTGTCCCTTTGGGGATGCGATTCTCAACGCACACCAGAATTGCTAGAAGACTGCTGTTCTTAGCTCGCTTTCAGACACCGATGCTTCAAAAATCCACCAGGGGAGACAGGAATATATTTTTTTCCCCCAAGAAATGTATTACAATCAAAAGCAGAAGAAAGGCATAAATATTACTTAAAATACGCAGACAGCTTATTCAGAGACTAATAAAAAAAAAAGAGCAGGAAATTGCAGCACTCTGGGTTCTTACAAGTAAAAACTAAACTTTCAGTGGGGAGATGCTATGTCTAATCCCACAACAGAGGCACCGCAAATATCACAAACCTTTCTAATGCTGCAAAGCTTAAAACACATTTTAACTCTGCTTTGGTCTGTGTGCGTGCAACCACAAGTCTCACCACCCAGCATGCAGTGTCAGCTTACACCTGGCCTCTGCATAAGAAATACACCAAAGTTGAAAACGGTGTTCTTGGCTACGTAGGAAGGCTACAAGCAGGATTCATATTAAACATTATATACATTCTTGTAAAACATAACCTACGTCTAATTCCTTTGGCAAAGCTCAGAAAACAGGGACAAGTCAAACTATGCACCATAACAGCAAATCACTAAAATAAAAAAATTTAAAAAAAGCAATAAAGGACAATAATATATGACAGCCGGTCTTGATATAATTGCTACTTTTTTATTAAACTTGCCTTGGTATACGTGCAGAAACAATAAAACCACTGCCTTACAATACATTGCCATTTTTAAAATAGAATGAATGGTAATAAATACTTGACTGCATTGTGTTTTTATAACTTCTCTTCGCTATAGATTTAAAACAAGTTTTGTTAGATTTGTCCACGTTGTGGTGGAATCAGCTCTGTATTCCTGAGCAGGAAGAGCAAAGGGTCAGGAAAGTAAACTTTCCCAGTTGGACATTGAGTTGTTAATGCTGCAGGATCCACAATCTTGTGGTGGGGGCTGAAAACCTTTATTACAGTGCTGTGCTCTGCCATGGGAGGACTGTATAACCTATTTTTATTTTAATTCAGCTAATAATTATTTGAGTTTGGGGCCACTCAGAGACTGTATATCATCGAACTTGAATCCTAAAATGGTCAGATGGTATGTAGGCGAGGCACAAAATTTCGACATTGTGGAAAAAAGTAATGTATCTTTACAGGACGTTGTCGGACACAATGTCTGTTTTACAGCCTTTATCTCGAGACGCATACACAGCACAAAATAAAGTTGCACGACGAGCAAAACGCAGAAAAGTGACAGTCATGTTTAAATCCATGTAAACCATGGTTTTACAACTTTTACTATTTGTTCAATAATTTCAACATATTGATGCTGCGCCTTTAAGAGGCATTTACAATGCCACACAAGTTTTATACGCCCAACGTGTTGTGCCTGGCACAAACCAATGTCCAGAGGACACTCAGTGCTGCAGAGACTAATCCCTCCTGACATGAGCTGAATGTAATATCACCTCCCAAAACACTAAGGCATATAAAGCTGATTAGCTGCCTAGTAAATCTGATTAGCTAAACAGACGTTCAGGGATGAAATAATTGACTGGAAGCCAACTTTACTGTCAGAGCGGCTGTAACTTTAAGTAATCCCCAAAATGTGCTGAGGTCACAAAGTCTGTCCAAATTAAAACTTGTGAAAAACAGCTTAAACTATTTCAGAGTACAGGTCAGCGTTTCCCCTCCTCTCGTGTGCTAAAGGCTAGCGTATGCTAAACTGGAGCAGTAAGGCAAAGCTTATTATTTTGACAAAATGACTGTGTTTATGCAGAACCTAAAAGCTGGGAATCTCCCACAGTTTAGCCAGAGCGATGCTCACTGATGCGTCTCAAACCCTCATAAATGAGTCATCTTTCCACCCATTTTTAAATGTGACGAGGTCGCTTGTAGTCTTTATGGGAAGAATTCTTTCCCGGCACTTTCTCAGAAAAACACTCTCTCAAAGAGAGAGTCCACTTTTACTTTCAATCCCATATACGTCTCTATATGTACCACTTTGCATTAATCCTGAAGTGAAACTGTCTACTTTGCAAGGTGAACAAACTTTTCTCCTATTTCACTTTTTCCAAGAGAGAACCTGTTAAGATGGGAAAGGCTGCTCATTATCTGTGCTGCTGTTTCTCCCATCTGACAGGTGGCTGCTAGACCGCTCGCATGTTGCCTTGTCAGAAAATGCGGCAATCTCTCGTGGTCCGCTGGGCCTGGCCAATAAAGATAAATAACCAGATCCAACCTCTGCTTCGCCGTGACCCATCTGTCGGCCTCCACTGACCCCTCCAGCTCTTTCTCTTTAAATGGGAAAGTTATGTACCTGCCAGTATCTTCACTCCACTCTGAATAATGGGATCTACCACAGACCGGTGAAGGACTATTAAACCTGTGGATTGACAATGATGAGTAAAGCACACAGGGAAGAGTCAGGAACAGCAGGAGCACCTATTTCATCCTGACTGTCTGGCTATAACTAAAACCTTGCTGTGCATGAAATGGCTTCTCTGTGAAAATATCTAAAGTGCCTCGCAGCAGTTGACAAATGTAGAAAATGTAAAAAATGTTCAGCTTCTGTCACGATTTTCAATGTTCGTTGGGGTTTAATGCGATTTGTGAACTGACACAAATCGGAAATGTTTATTTTTGTTTTGTTTTTAGGAATATTTCTATTTCTATTTATTTATTTACAACAATAACATACGGATTGTCTTCACACTCATACATAATCTGTATGTAATCTGCATATAATCTGGAAATCTTATCTGCCATTATCTATCTTGTATTGTAAATCTACTAATACATATACAATTCATTCCTAACATTTCTGTATAATCTGCATAATCTGAACATGTGCATATAGCTCCCATATTTTTATTTTTATTTATATTATATTATATTTATACTGAACATTTCATTTTTATAACCACCTTCGTGCACCTGTAAATATATATTTATATCCTGTATAGCACTTCTGGATAGGTGCAAACTACATTTTGTTGCTTTGTACTTGTGACAGTGCAATGACAATAAAGTTGAATTCTATTCTATTCTATTCTATTCTATTCTATTCTATTCTATTCTATTCTATTCTATTCTATTCTATTATTTTACAAATAAAACATATAGTAGAGTTTTGGGGTGGGGGATTTGCATGGTTTTGAAAACCAAGTGTCATATTTCACAATAGTCAATCACTATAAAAAGATCCTAATAAATTACTTTAACATTTGTATTTGTAAAATGACAAAATTTAAAAACCTTAAAGGTTTGATTACTTATTTTGAATTATTAATACATTAAAATGCCTCAATGTTTTATTCTAAAAAAAAATAGAAACATACATAATTTGACACGAATGCTTTTAAAGTTAAAGGCCATTTTTACAGTTTTGATATTGTTAATTTAATTAAATTTTATTTTTTTTAATTATTTTTACAGGGGTTGTAAACAAATAAGGCAGTAGGACAGTATACTTACATGAGAAACAAATATAACTTTGTGGCCAAGATGTAAAATCCTGTGCTAAAATCATCATCCCTATCCTGTATTGGTTTAGTATTATGTCCTCTATCACGTTATGTCTGCATCGCCTTTCTGTTACACTTACACTCAGAGTAACCTCCACTCAAGCGTTTGCTGCATAATTTCTACATCTTTTGCTAGACATGCCACTTGTATAAGCTCTTGATTTTGTTACTGTTCTGTTTTTCCTTATGTACATATTTGTTTGCTCCGTTCCATGTCCCGTTTTTCCTGTTAGGTTTGGTAAGTTTTGCTTATGAAAAGGCTCTCATTAGTGGCTGTCGCAGACCGCATTGTCTCTGTCTCTTCACCATGAAACTCGACAGGTTGCCGGAGTCCCTCTGTGTGTGAGCAAAGCGAGCTGGTTGCACTGGGGGAACTCAGTGATGGGGAAACGCGGACTGATGTAGCACCGCTGAGAAAAAAAATGTTAGTGTTGGTACTGTGTATCGGTGCATACGTGGCAACGCGAAGCGCTGGTCTGCAACATTAGAACATGCATGGAGCTCCAACTGTGTCGATTGCAACTTTTCTCTGTGGAGTTTCTGTCAGTTACAAAGTCGGCCTTCTATCACCTGAAGAACATTTCCAGGAATAAAGGACTAATGTACCAGTAAGAGCTAGAGAAACTCATCCATGCGTTTATCTTTAGTCGCATCGATTACTGCAACAGAGTCTTCATAGATCTGCCTAAAGAAATTGATTGTCCAGCTGCAGCTGATCCAGAATGCTGCTGCTCATGTTCTCACAAAAAAAAAATGGAGCACACCAACCCAGTTTTAAAGTTTTTACATTGGTTCCTCATAGCTAGACTTTAAAATACTGTTGTTAGTTTATAAATCGCTGAACGGCTCAGTACCACAATACATTAAAGATCTGCTTGTTGTAACAACCTTCCAGATCTCTCAGGTCTTCCATTTCTGGTTCTGCTCTGCATCCGCAGAACCAGAACCAGAACCAGAACCAAACATGGAGAAGTGGCATTCAGCTTCTGTGCACCACAAGTCTGGAACAAACTTCCAGAAAATTGCAGAACGGCTGAAAAACCGAGTGCCTTTGAATCAAGGCTAAAACTTCACCTGTTTGCTTTTGACCCATAATGACTGGAACATTGACCAAAAATATTTGATGTGTATTGATGATTTTAATGATGACAAAATGTAAAATGTAATGTCTGCTACTGGTTTTCACATTTAGTGAGTGTATGATGTGTTTATGATGTTCTCATGTTTTCACGATGTAAAGCACTTTGAACTGCCTTGTTGCTGAAACTGCTATTCAAATAAACTTGACTGATTGATCCTGGAAAATGAACTCTCTCTTTCATGATGGTACCAGTGGAAGAATTCCTCTCTCTTTAAGAAAAAATAAATACATTTTTTTTCAATGAATTACACCATGAAGGCATTGGTATTGCAGTGGTTTCACAAGAACAATAATCCATCTGACTTCCCCTGACTGTATCCAGTCCCACATTAAAACACTTTATGAAACAAGTTGCTTTGTTGACATGACTTCTAGGCAAAACCTCTAAACACAAACCTCCAAAAGGAACATTCAATATTATAAAACCAGACACAACAAAGCTACGTCATCACGTGGTTTAACAGCGCCTTGATGTCCGGAACATGGAGCTGAAACACAAGAAGCCGACAAACACTGAAGACACGAAGAGTTACGATTGATTCAGTTGCATTCCCACGCATGTTTTAATGTTACAGGCTGCAGTTCTTTTGCAAGTTGTTCAAGGTTCAAACTGGTGTTGTTGTGCATTTTTGGTGTAAACTGCCTTCAAGCCCCAAAAGAATTTCAGCTGCCCCCTTCTGTAAGTATTGCTACCAGTGGCAGCACCGCCCCTGTTGAGAAGCAACATTGGTCTACTCTGACTGAGGTTCAGCTTTTTTGCAAAGAAGGATGGGCAGAAACTTTGCTCTCTAGATGTGTAAAGCTCGTAGAAACGCACTCCAACATTGCAGCAATAGATGCTTCTGAAAAGTATCAACTCAGTGTGGCGAATACAAATGCATGCATCCGATTTTTATTCATAAATAATGCTGAAAATTTCTATTTTTTCCTTCCCCCTCAAATTTATGCACTGCTTTGCATTGATCTATCACATACATTGAGATTTCTGTTTGTAGTGTGACAAAATGTGGAGAAAAGGTTAAAGGAATTATCCATACATTAGTAGGACAGTTCAAGACGTATTTTGCATTACAAATTAAGTATTTCTAGATGAGACGGCTGCGTAACGGTCGCATTAATGACATCGTTTAACATGATTGTTTTTGCAGCTGTGTAATTTTTACATTAACTCTCACACGTCTTTTTGTAGTAAGCCATCCCCAGGTGACAAATTGAAACTCTTTCTGGTTGCTTATTTTCCCCGAGAAATGTAGAACAAGGCTAAGAGAGAGAGAGAGAGAGAAAAAAGCTGAACCAATAAAGCCTCCAGTGTACCAAAAATAAATATGAGCCTGCAGAATGGAAAAAGATACAGCATGGTCTCTTAATTCAGGGAGCAAAGCAGTGAGAAAGCCTCGCAGAGCCCAGATGGCAGAAGGTATGAAGGCATGAATTTAATTACTTCCAGACAGGCGAGCAGACGGGGGATGCAAGGTACTGTAGCTGCACAAACACACAGTGGAGGATGTTTGAAGGGGTGGAATATTATTACAAGTCTCTTCTGCCTGTTAGAACGCAGCACAATTCTGGCAAAGGCACCAGTCTGAGTGCTGACCAGTAGTCTCCCCTAAAAGAGTTAATTATAGGTCAAGAATTTATGTGTTGGAAACATGTGTCAGGTTTTCATGAGCACCAAACACTGCAGTAACTTCAAGATGATTTCTTACTTATATCTCTCTAAATAAGTGTAATTTAGAATTGGATTGAACCATTTCTTTAAAAAAAACAACAACACAAAAAGCCAGTAATGTGCTCATATGTGCAGAATAATTTGCTAATTTGGTTTTAGCATTAAATATTAGGAATGATTAGTAGTGCGACCTATTGTATTCAGAAAAACCCCCCAACACAAAATAGGATTTATGAAATGCAGAGATGAATGTTTAGTGTGCGTGGTTCATTCAAACATTTGCATTGTGAAAATACACTCATACTCAACGAATGAATGAATGAACGAACGAATGAATGAATGAATGAATGAATGAATAGTTAATTTATTTCAGTAACACAATTCACGTAGTGAATTGTTAAAATGTGGAGGTGTGATGGGAAATTACGAGGCAGTTTTTTTGTTATCGTTTTAGCATTAACTCAGCGTAACAAGCTATGGAAATTGTAATGCCTTTAGCATTACCACAGGGCAAAAATACTGGCTATTAAAACACAAAAACTGGCTAAAAGAAACCAAAGGCCTCTAAACTGAGTGAAACTAGTTCCAATACAATCAGCCAAGATTATAAGGATAAGATGATAACCCATTTTTTTCTGATTAATGGAGTGGCTAGTAGGTCTGGGTGGGTTGTTAGAGAACATACTACATATGTCAAACATGTGAAGTTTTTTTAATGAAAGTATAACCTCATGCTTGATTTATAACTAGTATAATTTAAGCCAACAAACAATGGACTTTTACTCTCTTTCATTTTTCTTTTCTTCTTTTTTTCTTCCTTCAAATTTCTCTCTGACACATGCACTGGGGCCTCCTATTTCCTGGTTTTTCATTACACAAGGTCTTCACTGTGGAGGAAGGCAGATATTCTGAGTATACTAATGCAATTTGCACAAGGACAAAATACGACTAAATACTTTTGGACCTTGCATTTAGCAGCACAGTTCAAATCCTTGCTGGTGCTCATGGGGCATCGAGCCACATCAACATTTCATGTTCGTTTTTTTTTTTTTGTCTCTGGCCTAATTGTGATTGCAGTTTTCAGAGCAGCGATCCAAACAAAGAGCAAACATTCTTGCTGTCTCGCTATCCCACTTTGCAGGAAGGAATGCAAAGCAAAAAAAGAAAAAAAAGAAAAGGCATTGAGATGGAAACTGGCTGAACTAAACAGAATCAGTTGATCCACAAGCTTGAGTCCAAGCTTATTTAATGGATGAAGTGTTGCTGTGAACTGTTCACATTTATTGTTCTCTTTCTTTCACCCTGATTGACTGGGAATATGCATCTTTGACAGGAAGAAAAATGAAAGCAGAATAGGAGAGAGGAAGGGGTTTATGGGCGAAATACTTTCAACACCTAACATTGCAGGGAGTAGGGGGGAGTGTAAATATTGCATCACATTCCTGGGATTTTATGTAATGCCTCATGCAGATTACAGCCTGGAAAATTAATCAGAGACCTTTACCTCATGCCGATTACTGCTGCTCTCCCTCAGACCTCTGACCTCCAATGTAGATCTTGATTAGAAATCTATTTCCCCTCAACAGATAACCTAAAAAACATCATTCGAAATTTGGTGTTACATGGAGACGAGGAACGGTCTCCTCCTTCTCCCTCTTCTATTCCTGCGACTTCTAAGGTTTGTTTGTTTTGGCCGCTGCAGCCATGTGAACACTGATGAGTGTGATTTTAAACTGGATAACAGCAGAAATTTATTACATTAAGACCCTACAAATCAAAAGCAGGCCAGCTGGCAGGAAAAGGAAACACTGATTGTGTCCAGAACAAAACTCCTGGGATTCATTTGCAATTTTTCCTGATTCCCCCATGTCTGAGCCGCATTGTTGCCAGAAGCATAATAAAGAGGTAAGCAATGTTGCCATATAGATGATTTACTTGGTTGTTTTTTTTTTACCAGTAAAAAACTCAGTTGGCTCCGTGAGTCTTGCCCGCGCACACACACACACACACACACACAGACTCGTCCAGCTGATGGTGGTTAGTGTTGTGGGGCCCAAATGTACAGTTTCTATATAATCACTCACTTATAGACGTGATTAAAGCAAATGTTTGTCCAGCATCCAACTGAGATGCCCAACCCAGTCTGTGGAAGCAATTTAGACCCTAAAATGTCAGTGTTTTGGTATTCTACACACACTTCTTACATATCTTTTTTTTACTTTTGGAATTGATTTCTAAACTTTCGTCCCACCCTGCTTCATCCCTGACTCACTTCAATCCAACACGCTGCGTAAAAGTCCCTTTGCTGCAAGCCTGAGTTCTTCACTTGGACATGTTACAACAATAAATGGGGAAAGTAAAATGAACATACTCTCAATCGGCTTTTCTGACTGCATCCGTTTCACTCAACATAAATTCTGATTAATCTGTAACAGTGACATGAAAAAAGACATGGCTGTTGCACTTTATCACTCATTGCATAGTACGTATGCCCACATGTATGAACTTCAAACAAAATTTTGCTGTAAAGGCTTTAATCTGGCTTATAAATCTGCATAAAACCAACAAAAAGCTGACACATATTTGGAAAGAAACGGCTATCAATGCTTGAACCACAGTTTTTGGTACAAATGGGACGTGTCTTAAACCTCTGTGCACCTTCAGCTTTATTGCTTCTGCCAGTCACCAGGAAAATCTTCATATTTTTTTGTAACCTTTCAATATTGATTTGTCAGATGTTTCATGTACAAATCAGAGTTTTGCATTTTTTTTTGTGGTTGAATAAACTTGCATGTGGTCAAATGTGAGAAACTTCACGGGTGACAATACTTTTCCGAGGCTCTGTAAAGAAGACTAAAATGCCCTGCATGTAATTCAGATGCCCAATGCCGTCTGTAGAAGCAATTTAGACCGTAAAACTCCAGCTTTCTTCAAGTGGGACTTTTTCCCCCCACATAGTGTGTTTGGTGTCTATATTGGATTTGGAAAGTTTGAGTCCAAATGATTGTTTTAGCAGGCGCCACTCTGGCATCCAAATCATTGTAATCCTTTCGGCGCTGCTACAGACTGATAGCGGAATTAGACTTTCGGAGCTTCAGTCGTGGCTTTGCAGCAGCATACATCATCAAACCACATGCAGACACACCCCAGTTGTGCCAGGCATTCCCTCGCCTCCGCTTGAAACCGCAACACCCTCTGAGGTAGCTCACGACGAATGCAGATGTCTCATTCACTGAAAATAAACAACAGCGGTCCTGAAATGTGTGCGTCTTAACCAAATTAACCCTGCAAACACATCGTATCCTGGAAGACTTGTAATCAACACAGTTGGGTTTGGAGTCGTCCCCTCCGGCGCATCAATAGACAAGGGCCGCTCTTCATGGTAATTGATGGAGATCACTCGTCAAAACACTTGCAGGCAACATGAATTATCGCTGCTTCTTTTGTGTCTGTTTCTGTGTTTATGCTAGTCCTTTGAACGGGCCCGTGGCTGTGTCCCATTAAAACCAGAAAGCTGCTTTGGGAGCAAAGACGGGTATTTGAATGATTCAAATCACCGAAAGCTTCTTTGTACCTGCGTCCAACTTAAGTCGGAATACATATCAGATCAGCGAGAAATATTCAGACTTTGCTTTTTCAGGGAATGCCCCTCTTCTGAAGGAATGTGTGCTAACATTTCCTTTCCGCTCACTGATCTCCCACACACATGCAGCTGCCCCTCAGACGGTCACGCCAGAGGAGCAGAGGCAAGGACTCGAGCGGGGAAAAAGGGAAAAGAAACACAGAAGCTAATGGCGGCTCTCCCAGCTGCATGGGGTCTAACACACATAAGAACAAGATGAAAGAGGACGGGCGAGAGAGACGGTGTCCAGAGGTTCTGCTGGAAAAAAAGGTGCGGATTGATAGTGAGAAGGGGAATAAGAAGTCAGAAGTGGAAGTATAATAAAAAAGGACAAGAGGAATGAATTCTGTTTGAGAAGAAAATGATAAAAGATTACAGAGGAGGAGAGTTGTAGCAGGAGGAAACAAGTGTCTCAGAAGGTGGAGTGGCAATGGAGTACTTTAAGTAGTCTCTAACAGATTTATTGTCTGAGATGCTTTGGAGGACCATCCATCAAGAGAGGAGGTACATGAAAACAAAATCAGAGCTAGCCCAAAGCCCAGAATCGGAAAGGATGTCCACAATCCCAAATGATTTAGGAAGTAGATATTTTCCTTTAGGTGAACTTTGTGTGGCCTGTGCTTTGAAATGGTGGATAAAACCACAGATAGAATAGCTCAGTACATATAAGTTATGTTGTCATATTTGACTGAGAGGAGATTAAGATGTCACTCGTAATGCTTGACAGCTGTTCATGTACATTTGACTCATGCAGTCTTCCTGCCCTAACCCATTCTACTGCCTGCTGCTGGTTCTCGCTTTCCTGTTTAAGAAGACTTTCAGAGATCAGTGACATGCAACCAAACTACAAATCTATGAATCTATATCATTTTAAGCCTCAGACATGTTACACAGAACCAGATGTTACAGACAATTATACTGGAGGGATCTTCGGAGTTTGATGTCTGGCTTGATCCAAAGGTTGGATTACATTCTTAAAACCGTCGTGCCTTTAAAAAGGTCAAACTCTGTGCTGTGTGACTTATGGGGTCAGAGAGAGGCTGCAGACTGATTGATAAAAAGTATTTAAAGGGACCTAAACTAAGAGATTTAGTTCTCTTAGTTTAACATGACATGACAGAAATTACATTGCACTACTATAAACTACTCTTAACTGCAGGAATACTATATTACATTATACACCATTATATTCCACTTGTGTATACAACACTGTTCAATGCATAAGCACAACAGACTATACTGTAGTAAACTACACATATACTGTTCTCACTACAATACAAAGGGCTTCACGATATCAGGAAATCATGCAATGAGGATTTTAAAGTTAAACATTGCATTGAAGATATAAGTTGCATATCTCAGTTTGCATCTGAGCCAGGTGCTGGCATTTACTGCAGGCAGACTCTGTCCAGAAAGGCTGGAAATATTATTGGTATGAAAGCACGAATGTCTGATAGTTTGAATGTTAAAGTGAACAAGTATTGCAGACCAAGCAGTCCTACGATACATTACTGATGTTGCACAAAAGTTGCCATGACGTGATATGTTGTGGGATCCTAACAATCCACTCTAATCTACTCTACAGAGCTCAGTGCTGACACTATTTTAGCTATGTTTACCTCAGTTAATGTTAAATCATCTGCAAGAACCGTTTCTGTTAGGATTTCTCCCGCTGGGTGTATCGCCACCTAACTCATTCATCCAGGACCTCCTGCCTGCTTCTCATTGTAAATGAAATGAATATGAGTCGGTGATGTTTTCCATGCGAAAAGCTCGTCAAGTTTTCAGGGGAGCTCATGTGTGATAAACAGGAGGCATGCTTCCTTTGGTGCAGACTGATGTTTTGATGTGCAAAGCTGACCTGCTGTGCTTACTGTGCAGCTATGTGTGCAGTTTTCACTCTCAATAATCAAAATGTCAAAATTACTAAGAGGGGCCTGAATATATATTATTTAGCTATTAATAACTGACAGGCCAAAATATGAGTTTGCTTCAGTTTGTGAGTGAAGTTACCTTCATATACAAAGATCTGAAATTTCAAGTTGCCGACTTCAAAGGCTTTTTGCTTGGTGTTTCTTGAGAGGACATGATCTCCTGTAATTGGAGTTCTTTGAAAGTATGTAAGAACTGAATCAATGCATCATGTGGGTTTAAGAGAAACCTGGTCTTTTCTCTAACTTTAAAGACCTCTCTGCCCAACGTGCATGGCAGGAAAACGGTCAAGAAAGGAGAAGAAACGGGGAGAACAGAGTGGGCCCCACTGGCCCCTCACCATCCGTCTGTTGAATATGAAAATATATTATACCATAATGTGTTCAGTATGCAAGCTTGAAGGAAACCATATGAAAAAGTTCCAGACAAAGAGTCTTCTGTGTTCCAGCTGACCCCCCTCCCACCCCTATCTTTCGTCTGCTTCAAGTGAGGGAGAGAGAGCGCGACATACACAGAGCGAGAGAGAGCAGAGAGGTAAAAGGGGGAGGTGTGTGCAGTCATAGGAGCTGAAAAGAGAAGCACACACCCCTCGCTGCCTCACACTGCCAGACCCACCGGAGTACAGGTGAGCAGCATGACCAGAGAGCTCTGAATCCAGGATTTTTATCTGTCGCCGTGAAACCGTGACTGCTGCAGACTAAAGTCACCTGCTGCCTAGCTTATTTATCTGAACGGGGTAAGATGCGATCTTTGCTCGGAGAGGCAAAGGGAGGGGAGGGTGTGATTAAGGGGAATGCAATGAGCTGGGGAGAGGAAGAGGAGGGAAACTTTGAAAGTCTTTGTCTGAGTAGATGACAAACATCTGTGGTTGGTGCTTTGCACCGTGTGCAAGCTGCAGGGTTGCAGAGCAGGGGGTGGGGGGGGGTTGAATGGCTACATTAGCACTAATATTCAAAGATATTGTCCTGACTGTGTAGACCCTGCTGTGCAGCTAAGTTATAGACTGGAGTTGAACTGTGTAACTTTAGTGGGTGTATCCAATTAAAGACCTGGCTGGAGACCGCATTTACTTGTCCATATCTGTAATTGTTTCCTGTTAACGCCACAGGTGAGGGTTATTAGGTGCTTTACAGGGGAGCAACAGGGGGTCTAGTTCTGCCATATGCAGTACATATCTATGAACCTATAAAACTTCTTCTGTATATTTTGTTTTAAGTCACATTCTAATAATAGAAACCTGCTTTGACAAACATAGTAATAGAAAAATCACTGCGATTGGTTCCTGTAGCACTGGTAACATATGCAGTAAGTTCATCTAAAATGTGGAAATGTTTGACCCCCGTAATGACTTGCAGGTTTCAGAAGTTGACTCAAATTGTTTTGGAAAGCTCCTCCTTCCTTACACAGATTTATGCACACCTCCTTTAAGCACTTATCTTTCGTCCTTTGAACTTCTCCATCTGTGATTATGGGAGCAGGTTGACCTGGCGCACAAAGTTGAGACGGCTCTACAAGCTCTTTCAAGGCGTGATTTATCACAGCATTCTCAGTAATACCAAAAACTGTGGAGACAAATACAAAGAGCCACTTCAGAAATTCATCAGAGACGTTGCTTTTGCAATGTTTTTCCCGTGTCACTCAGTGAGCTGCACAAGCTGGGGCCCGTTTGCCATCACAGCCTCCTGAAACTGTGGAATTATGAGCCAGGAATGCCCATTTCAGAGCACTGCCCGAAATCATTTCACAGTGCTTCCAGGGCTCTTGAATGGCTCTTTTGTCTCATCAAGAGGGAGAAGGAGCAAAGGGCCCTGCTAAAACCCTTTAGCATTTACAGCTGAGTGATTTGTGCATGCCAAAGTGTAAAAGATCCAAGCAAAGGGCAAGAAATAACAGACGCACAGGAGTTCTGGCCCCGAGGCGTCCGATCATAAAGACATAAAGCCAGGGCTGTGATGAGCTGCCTCAGTGTAACCCCTGTAATTTATACTGTTACACTTTTAGGGTCGTACAGTTGGCTGGGAATGAAAGCTCACCTGACATCCAGGCATTTCACATACCTTAACACATGTGCAACCACAGTCTTTGATGATGTACAGATGCCATACCTGAGAGGGGTGGGGGGGACATGCAGGAGTTATGAGGTGGCTAAGTACAAGTTGTCTACTGATGGGAATCTGTAATAAATGTACAATATGAGAAAAGTAGAGGATAAGTGATTACAGTTTCTGCAGCTGCCAGGACAGTTTCCTTTGTGTGTCATCACATGCTGCAGAGAGCTGTGTATTTGGTGTCAACAAATAAATCCATCATGTTTTGATGACAAACAGGAGCCCTGAGATCACAGCTGAAGTGGCCCGCATACTAAACTGCTAACTACGTACTTGATCGTGATCATGAGGGTGGTGCTATAGGTAGCAGAGGAAAGCTGCTACCTACTTTTGGCAAAAGTAGGCCAGCAGGGCATTGAAAAACATACAGTGGCTGGCAAATTCGATACATTTTATTGGGATTTATAAGCACAAATAGTTTATTGTTTTTAAGTAGACAGAAGAGAAAACCTTTCCAGCTTTGTTTACAAGTAAAATTTTGAAAAATTTGGTGTGCATTTGTAGTAAAGACTCAGTGTTCTGTGAAAACACAAGAGGCTTTGTAGAAAGCATCAGGGAACAAACAGCATCTCAAAGGTCAGTGAACACACAGCTGACAAAGTCATTTTTAGGATGGTCTAGTCAAAGGACACAGCAATAGAGAATGTGAGGCAAGACTTGAACATTTGAAAGCCACTGTGTTTTTTTTTTAACTTCAAGGTACCTGTAATTGGAAGCAGAGCGCTCATGGGTAAGATTCGACTTCTGCTGCTCAGGTATGAAAGTCAAGATGAAAGCTAGAGAGTTAGATGTCAACAGATAGTCTGGAATAAATTTAGTCCCCCAGACCTGCAGAGAAATAAGCAGAGACTATTAAAAGCCTTGCAGCAGATGTAGGTTTCAGTGGTGCATATGTCAGTGTTTTGTTTCCTTTAACGGAGTCAAGTGTGCATCTCTGCTGCTGTCAGCTTTTTGTCTGACAACTAATAAACATTTTCATCCCGTATCAAAGATAGCAATCTGTACATATTCTAGTCATTCTGGTGATGCGGCGAGCAGACAAGACCTCAACATGTGCTGCTCACCTTTCTTCCCTGTGATTACAGTAAACATGAATTCTGACTCGACAAAAGATGACTTTCACTGAGGAAAAGCGTCATAAACTTGTCACTGAAGAATCATCTGAAAAGCCAATAAATGAGAAGCGGAGTGAGCCGAATGCGGTTCGCACATCTGGGAGATTCAAAGAGCGATTGTCACAGCGTCTAAACAATGCCAGCCTTCATCTCGGCTCACTCGTCAGGATCACGCCAGTTAGAAGCAGTGCGGAGGATTTCAACTCCCTTGCAGCGGGGGGGAGGGGGGGGGACGTGTTGCGTTTGGGATGGCTGTGAGCAGGCCTTGACTCAGCTGTAGTCTCATTGGGTGTCAAAACATTAAGGATGAAACGAAGCCAAGGTGCTCATACACCTTTGAAAAAGATGAAAGGCAGGATAGTTGCTGTGTCTGCGAGGAAATTCGTAATTATGTGCGTTGCTGTTTGCACTGGCCTCCGACTCCTCTGTGATATAGCGGTGAGTCACTATCAAAAACAAATGGAGCCCAGATCAGATCCAAGGAGAGGCAAGTCAGATCAAGGAAATGGAAGTGTAAACTCCGGTTTATCATTACAATCACTGCCGGCGGCTTTTATTAACTTTAGGGGAGGAACATAATGCTGCTGACTTAATAAAATGCTTTTTAGGATCATCTCTGTGTAGTCATTTTATCCTGGTTGGGAGTTTTAAAAACTGGCACATATCACATCACGTACCCTGAGGCAGAAGTGATGATACTTTTACAGCTTCACTGCAGGCCTGAATGAATTGTGACTTTACATCTTTGGAGATATTAAAGAGCTAATTGCATTTTATAAATGCAGTACTTCCTCTTTTAACCTTTACCCTGCAGAAGGTATATGGATTTAAAGAAACAATTCAACCTTAAGGACAAAAAAATAATAATACTTTTATTTACCCACCAAAGCAGAATTAAAGTTAACGTGAACTAAGAAAACTTTAACAGAGATCTAGTATGCAAAATTCACAATTTGAATGTTTTTGTACAGCCATTTCGGGCCCCAGCTGCTTCTAAAATCACCCAGGTGCTTAAAAAGACCTAGTCATTTTATGACAATAAGTTATTGTTAGATTTGTTGAGTCACTGCGCCGTTATATAGCAACCCCAGCGGCGCTCCAGCATATTTGGTCAGCTGGTTTGCTGTTGTCCGCACAGTACAAAAGCTGCTGGAAAAGTGTTTTGTTGTTGACTTGCCATTCAGAAAACACTTACTACATTCTTGTTTGTTGTGCAGGAGGCTCCACTGCTGTTTTTCAAATATGTACTTTGGAATAATTGCGCATCTGTTTGCAGCCATTTTCAAGTGCGAGCGTCCGCGTTGAGTTGTGTGGTGTGGCCAGCATCAGCTTATTTGGATTTAAAGAGATAAGAGGCACTAAAACAACTAATCCTGAAAGGAACTAAAACGGAGACTAAAATGTTATGATCAAAAAATAATTTTCTGCAAAAAAAAATTTATGAACATGTTTGTAGAGCTCATAGACCCATACTCATTTGTTTAAGGATGTATGATAGATCACTTTTAGTAAAATCCACAAATGTAAATAGCTTTGTTCATTTCCTATCAAATCTAACCAGTTTTCTTCTCCCTGCTTAAAAACATCATTTTCACAGCACCTCCTCCATATTTTACAGCAGTGATAATGATTTCAGGATAAAGTGCAGCAATTGTAAATTCCACATTGTTACACACATTCCTCTGCATTATTGATCTATTATGTTAAAAAAATATATATATACATTAAAATTTAAGGTTGCAATGTTAAAAAAAAGTTATAGGGATGTGACCACATTTGCAGCACTGTCTTTTATTTCTTTTGCATTTTACACCTGTCTTTAATGAACTTGTTTTCCTTCTTTGCAGGGCAGTAAATGAACCTGGATGTTGCCTAAATTAAGCACAGAGATCAACTAGGAATGCTAGTTTCAATAAGCCTAAAGCAGTTTGGATTTATTTTCAAAACCAAAGCTTTTAACCAAAGAGGACATTGCTGATGCAGCTCGGAATTTACCAAAACAAGAAAAACAGAAATAATCTTTCCTGCCCCATAAACTGTGTCGGCCTTTAAAGGATGAGAAACAAGCACAAAGCAGCTCTCGCAAAATACTTTGGGAGATGGAAAACAAAACAGCCTCTGGAATGACCTTTCCAAAGTGAAGTGTTTTTTTTTTCTCACATGCACCTTAAACAGGAGGAAGTTCCATATACATAGTTTCCCCTCACGTCACCGTAGACTTATGATCTTCAAGATAAAGAGCAGATCCCTTTCTTGGAAGGCAAAGTAATCTGTGGGCTGCAGACTGAGACGCAAACGAAAAAAGCATGTTCTGCCGACCAAAATAGAGGAGGAAAGGAAAGAGAAAAATCTGGGAAGGGGGAAAAAACTTGGGAGTTTCATTTGCCCTCTGCTCCACATTTTTTTGTGGCTGTTTTTCCAACGGGAATTCTTCCAAAGGACGTTGGAGCTGACCCTCTGGGAGGTCCAATTAGACTGAGATAAACACTTCATGAAGGAACAAAGTAAGAGTAAACTCTTTACGCCAAATTTCAGCTGACTGCTTGGGGAAGGAACCCGGCTGCTGCAGGAGTCATGCCTGGAAGAAGAAACCTGGAGTGCTGAAGTGCCTCTTTACATTCTCAGTTTTTAGGCGATTAAACACTGTTGTTGAAGAAAGGATACAGGCGTAGGGATCTGATTCAGGATCGCGATGGAGAAAGGCCATACATCTATTAGGAGAGGGGTGAGCTGGAGTCCAGGAGGATTGAGAAAACCTATCGAGTCAAAGCAAGAAATGCAACCCACTGAGACCGACCACAACGCATCCTGGGAGAAGACGGGATTTAGCACACAGCACATCAGCCGCAAAACAAGTAAGTGTTTGTTTTCTTTGGCATTTTATGGACTTATTTGGATGTGAAAGAAAAAGTAAAAGTAAAAGCAAAAGCTTTCAACGCAAAAATATATATAGCTGCAGTGTTCCCAGAGATTTGTCTGGTGCTTTAATGTGCTAGTGTGGACTGACCTGAGAATAAATCTTGCTTAACAAGACTGAGACTGCCAACTTTTGAAGAGAGAGAGAGAGAAAAAAAAGTCCAGACTTGTCAATGCAACCTGACACAGAGAAAAGCTGCATGAAACATCTGCTCCTGGGAAAGCAGAATTGGAAAGACAATCATAGACAACACGTCTTAATATTCATCTCAGAAGCTGACAATCGTGGGATAGGCATTGTGGGAAAAGCCACTTGGAGCTGTACATTCACATTTGTCTCCTTCTACCTCTTCCAACAAACAAACAACAACAAAAAAAGTCCAAAGTTGCCACATTGTGACAACACAATCAGTCTGTGGAAAACACAGCAACATATCAATAAAAATAACTTCCTGTGGGCAGTGGCAATGTTTTCAGACACACTATTCAGGCTGAGTAATTGGTCATTGTGTATTATAATGGAAATGTCACAGACACAAACTGTCTTATCTAGATGTAAAAAGCTGTGTGCCACCAACACCCTTCCAATCACTCATTACCTAGCAATTAGCTTTCACAGGTCACTGAGAACAGCACAAAGAAGCTGATAAAAACTCAGCTTCTTAAAGAGTTAATGCTGCAGAAACATGAAGTTGAAAGTAAAAATAAGGAAAAGGGAAACAGAATTTGTCCCCTGATGTCAGTATTTGATTCATCTAACAAATGCTTTCAAAAGTATTCACCCCCTTAGATAAAATCTAGGTGGTTGCCCAGTTATTAAGTAGAGCAAACATCTGCCTGATTTACTCGCAGTATAAATCAGCTTTCTGTGAAGTTTTGTGAGCAAACATCATGAAGACCAAGGATCACAGTGAACAGGTCGTTGTGGAGAAGTTTAAAATGGTGGCAGGTCATGATAACAAACATATCCTTTTTGTTGGACTTCACAGGAAGTACTATTCATATCAATCATCGCAAAACAGAAAAAGTAAGGTAAAACATTCCCTGGCAATCCACCTAAACTGATAAGCTGGTTCCTTGATGCCTCTAAATGAGCTGTAAAGAAGGCAAATAATTGTTTAATAGCCGCATGGATGCCACAAATCTGGCAAAAATGACAAAAAGAAAGCTACTGTTTAAAGAAAATTCCAGTGGATATGCCACAAGTCGTGGACACAACAAACACATGGAAATAGGGGCAATTCTGAAACCAAAATTGAACTTTTTGGCCAATGTGAAAGACACTACGCATGTCGGGAAAAATCTTCCACGTTAAATTTTAACTTGGAAATTAGATATTTTGTAGTATTTTGCCTTAGTTATGTTCTGATTTCAGTAAGCCAGTCACTGTAACACACAATGTGTGCCCACCTCAGGTAAATATAACTAGATAAAGAGCTTAGAGCTTCAACCCGAGCTTTTGAAAGTTGTGATGTTGAAAAAATATCCTTTCTCTTTATTATCTGTCAAAAACAGAATTTAATGCTTGCCATGTCTAATTTGAATTTCATGAATCACCAGATGTTACGCCAAAATTGAATCAAGGCTTATGAGTTATGACCCTATTGACTGAGCTGTGGCCTTCAATGGTTTTAACAGAAAGACATATGTCAAGGAATGGTGGCCCAGCTTTGATTAACATGTTAAGTAGCTATGATTTATGGCCCTCATAAAGTTAAAGTTTTATAATTTTAACACAGTACATATGTGATTTTTTTAGGGTCTGATTTTCAGCTCAGATAGGAGACTAATAACTACTAGTCATGCACTGCACAGACCAAGAGGTCTTTGTTGAAAGAAAACCTTAACATGAACTATTTAAAATTTGACACCAGACATGTAGGGAACACATCGTGTATGTCTAAGGAGGAACTCTGGTCAGAAAAAAAACTAAATTTAACTTTGAGCCCAAAAGAGCACAATGCTATATGTGGAGAAACACTAAACATCACTTTGAACAAAGTATCTTGACCCATAGTGGGGTCAGCATTATACTGTGTGGAGGCTTTTCTTCAGGGAGGCTAATGGGAGTCGATGCAACAATAAATTGAGTCAAATATAGGAGAACCAGTTTGAAGCAACAAACGAATTAAGAGAGATTGAGACTCAACTTCTTCCAGGACAATGACTAAACATGCAACAATAGCTACAATGAATAGTTTGGATCAAAGCATATTCGGTTGCTTAACTAGACCAGTCAACGTAAAAATCTACAATTTAGAATCTGTGGCAAGACTTGAAAAAAAATCATCACAGATATTGCTACTTTGCAATGAAGAATGGACAAACACTGTTGATCCTAAGATGTGAAAAAGACGACAGAAACACACACCAAAGATGGCCGCATGTGGTCAGAGCAAAAAAAACAACTGAGTTCTTTTTCAAAGTGTCTCAGAAAGGATGTGACATTTTCTTTCCACTTTACATTTATTGGCTATGTTGTGTTGGTCTACTGGGCAAAACCCCAGTGAAATGCAGTTTGTATTCAAAAACATATGAAACATTTCAAAGGGTACAAATACTTTTTACATGGCTCCACATGAAAACCATTGAGAGTTTAGGTCTCGGTCAGTCTGGTGGGATACACGGCCCCTCTGTTAATCCCCCGTCTTTCCATACCATTTCACATATCACCCACGGGCTCCTGGGCTGTCATCCCATTCCCCTCCCGGCCATCAACCAGAAAAAAAGATAACATCCGACAGGGTAATCTGACCTTTGATACACAAATGTGGGGTTGGCCCCCTCGATTCAAATTCTGCTGCTGTAAGGGGAAGTCTTCTTGTGTGCTCCACCCTTCGCAGGGGCAGCGGGAAATGGAGAAGAGATAGAAAGCGGAGCGGAGGTGAGGGAGACATGAGGGGAGGGCAATACGATGCAGGGCTCCTTATATCAAGACAGGAAATTCCAGTCCTGCTTTTGCAGGTTGGAGCTCAGGGCTGCTGCAGTTCAAAGAGGGCAGACACTTGGACCAAGGGAATGCTCAGTGAACACACATGGCATATCCCGACTGATGTGGGGGGCAGCAGGGGTCAGGTGCTGTAGCTGTGGAGGCTCACTGGTCTAATCCATGTAAACATAAGCTGAGGTATCTCTGGGTTGCACTTCAAAGATTGCAACAAAGGGTCAGAGGCTCTCCAGCCATCACAGGACATTTCAGAGATAAGCTGCTCAATACTTACCATTGACAGGACATTTCTCCAAAGCTGTCAAAACAAAGACGAATCTCTCTGCAGAAGGCTGCTGCCGAAACATAAACACTCTCCCAACAGAAGCGATGGGCTTCACTCTCACAGGTGTCTCCGTTTTTATTATTTAGTGAAAAGCATACGTGAGTAAGTGCTACACATTTGGAAAAAAAATGAAACCAAAGTGGAGGTAGAGTGACAGACGGTGTAGCCTCCAGCTACAAGCCCTCCCTCCTTCTCTTCTCTTCCTTTCCCTGCCCTCTCTCCCTCTGCCTCCCTGCCTGTCTGAGTCCTGCTGGACTGCAGAGAAAAAGAAATCCGATCTTGTGTCTTGCTCCAGAAAAAAAAAAAGAAAAAGAAAAAGAAAAGTGAGGTGGGGGTGAGGGGTGTCAAGCCATCAGACGCAGTTATAATTGTAAACTCTTGTGGAAGTACTACATGACAGCGGAGGTCTGAGATTTGAAATGGAAAAGGTAAGAGGGGTTATGCGCTGATGTGGATCAGATGTAGAACAGAACGGCAAACTCTCAGGGAACTTGTGAGGATGTGCCGTGGTTTGAATCCTAACAGAGGAGCAGTTGTGTCGGATTGGTGAGGAAAGGTAACTTGTCAGAGGCTGTGTGTTGAATGTGCTGCTCTGTCTGCAAACTTTACAGAATGTTTTCCATGTCATTGACTGAATTCTGCAGGGTGTCTTGCGTCTTGCACATTTTGGGTAATTGCGTGACCTATATTGCTTAAACTTACCTTTGTACTTTCTCTTAGTTAATGTTTGTTTGTAGATATGTAGAAAAGAGGAATTTAACTGTAAGAAAAAATCAGTAGGATTCAGTTGCATCAATTACATTTGGTCCAAATGGGCTTGGCACCTGCACATTGCTTGATAACCAATCCGGCTATATATATATATATATATGTATTTATATATATATATATATATATATATATATATATATATATATATATATATATATATATATATATATATATATGTGTGTGTTTTAGTCAGCCTATGACAATAATGTCTATAGTTAGGACTCTTGATCTCACGTTTTGCTGCTCTGGTGTATATGTAGTGGTGTAGGCTGACCGTTTTAATCTGAATAATTGCTTTAGATTTCTTTCCAGAAATACGCAGCTTCAACTCATGGTGCATTTAAAAAAAAAAAATCAAGAACACCCATAAAAATGTATATATGAATAAAGCTGCATTAGACATTTATAACTGCAAACTGGGAGAGTTAAACCAACCAGTGAGAGCAGACGGAAAGAAAGAAAGTAAAGTGTATTGCATAATATTTCTTTTTTTATGGACACAATGTGATAAGGTGTTGTTTTATATGCAAGAAAAAGCCACATGTAGAATCTAATCATTGTAGCAGATTTACAAGGGATTGATTTACACCTAATTATTGCGGCTGGCGCTAGATTACATCAAATATTGTAGCTGTCGGGATCTATAAGACTTTTTGTCTGAGAAAAGTCCTGAGAAAAACTTTAAATATTCTCCACCGCTCAGATTATTATGACATAGTTGAATGATCCACCAGATGTATCTCCATGACAACCCATTCATTACTGTGCTCACTAAAGAGTTTCTTTTTCCTGGAGTGCAATTTGTTATATAAAAAGGCAAAAAAAAAGCCTGGATCAAGTTTTTATTACTTGTTTGATGTAGTTACTATGTTTAAAATAGGAACTCTTGATTGTATAGCGAGTTTATAGACAGCAGTCTGAGAAAATCATTTTTGGTAGCTGTAGATTGTAAAAGTGGTCTATTAAGGGTTTGAGCTCCAGTATTGCACAAATTAGCTACAGAGAGAAACCAAAGGCATGCTGGAAGCGCAGGCGGGGAGTTTTCTCAGCCGTGGAGGAATGCTCAGGGAGGGACGACTGCAGATGGCAGAGGAAATGGTTCCACTGCCTAGAAAATAAAGCTTTTAAGCTCAAACAACACAGTTTATGTTTCAACAGAGGCAATTTGGATCAAAACTGTTGAACTTGCAGGAGAAAAGGTTGTCAGACTCTACTTTTGCTGCAGCAGCAAACTGCTGCCCTACCTACTTTTTTTTCATAACTTTATTACTCAACAAGCTGTGCCTCTTCATTAACATTTTTGTTTCATATGTGTCTCAGCCTTCGTCTATTAGCTCACTGTCTAGAGCTGCAGACTGCTGAGTCAAATGTCCACAAAGCCCTATTTTTCTCGCCCCATCAGTTAGAATCAAAAGCAAAGCAAACAACAATCTAAACCATGTGGCGTTAAAAGAATTGTGGGTTTTAAAGAGAATATTAAAACCTAGACTCATAAAAAACATTCCACATGTTGGATTTTTGTTGTTGTTTGAATATAAAAAAAACCTTTTTAACATTTTTGTTGTTATCCTTGGGGAGTTATCTCTGTATAGCAGTGGGTCTCAACCTTTTTTGTAAAAGTTTCTAAGTACATCCATACTGACTTCTTCTGCTGTTTCGAAATTGCATATTTGCACATTTGTTTGTACTTACATCATAAATATGCTTTGCTTTTATTATTATTATTATTATTATTATTATTATTATTATTATTATTATTATTATTATTATTATTATTATTATTATTATTACTTAGCCAATCAATGAAAAATATCTCAGGATCATATGCTTGTTGATTGGTGATCCCAACTATAGGAGAAAGTTAATGAAGGCAGTTTCAGCTTGAATTGCTTTTCAGCAATTACATCTTTACTCAGAAATGTCAGTTTCAACTTTAAAGAGCTAACAGAAAGATCCTGTGTGTATGAATCTTCAACTGCAAACTACATATACACTGGTTATGTGTAAAATCCAATATGTCTGATAAAATAAAAAAAATCTAAAACTAAACAATTAACTGTGCACTGGATTTTTTTGTATATTATGAAATGTTCACACACACAGCACAGTAAAACGTCTTCAGTAAACATACATGCAATATTTGAAAGCATAACATGCTTGTATTATTGGCTTGTATTGCTAAAAACAGTTAGGCTAGTCACAAAGAAGGTTCATAAGAAAATCTTGCTTGTTTTGGAAGCAGTAAATGGAACACAGTTAAGTTGGGCTTGATGTGATGCCAAGATCCAAGTTGTAATTTGTTAAACTTAATTCAACATAAATTTGCCCCCAGCACTTGTTCCTGGTTTGCTGCTGCCCACTAAAGTTGATATGGGGAGCTCTCAAAGAAGCCTTCATTGCATTTTTCTACTGTGAAGAAAAAATAGCTTGCATTTTTTTGTTCTGATTTCTTTAGACTGAACCTAAAAGACAGTCCATATATTAGTAATGGCACCAGTCCCATCGTTTGAGAACCATGACATACTAACACAGTATTGTAGTGCCAAAACTCTTAAGATTAAAACATAATAATGGATCCACAAGGAAATGTAAACAAAAAAATGGAATCAGAACAAATTATGTGTGTGCACTAGTTTTGAGTCTTATCATTTGCCAAGTTCAGCTAAGTTTAGTGGTGTTTTGCAATGAATGGGAGCTAAACGTCTATGTCATTTTTCCTGTTTTCTGTGTCTCATTAGATCTGAGCAGGAGTGCCAGTTTATCGGAGAAAGAGCTGAAGGAGGCACGGCTGAAGAGTCACATCATTGCTGCTCAGCTCACCATCCCCTCCAACTCCGGATCCAGCTCCAGGGGTGTGCAGCTTTTTAATCGGCGCAGGCAGAGAGTGAACGCCTTCACGCTCGAAAGCTGCGGACAAGGGTCAGAGGTGGACAAAACTGAAAATGTGAAAAGGGATTCCTTGTCCAACAAGCAAACCTGGGCAGAGAGGAGCTGTGAGGACAAGGACACAGACCTGAACTTAAATAATAATAAGTCACACTTTTTGCCAGCTGCAAGCAGCCCTTCAACTGGTGGCATAATGGAAGAAGAAAATAAGAATTTCATCAAAGATGAAGACACGGAGGACTATGATATCCAGGAAAGACACTTCCTCCCTGTCAAAGAAGAGCCGGAAGAAGAAGACGACATAAAGGATAAAATTCACGAGGGTCTAGAGGACGATGCGAGGCACAAAACTCTGGATGAGAGT
This sequence comes from Poecilia reticulata, assembly GCF_904066995.2. NCBI lineage: Eukaryota > Metazoa > Chordata > Actinopteri > Cyprinodontiformes > Poeciliidae > Poecilia > Poecilia reticulata. The sequence goes on along the minus strand of NC_088839.1, from coordinate 12,026,785 downwards.
AATGACTCTCATCCAGCTGTGATGGCACATGTTGAAAGGAAGACAGAAACAAGTGAGGGCCACCCAGCAGTTGTTCCCTCTGAAAAGCTTCTTAATGGCTGTCACAGCACCTCTGGTTCAGAGAGGATTTCCTTAGTCTCACCCTCCAAGCAGACGCCTGCCTTCCTCAACAGAACAGCTCGACCTTTCTTCTCACCACCAACTGTGCTCTCTCCAGATTCAGTCAATTCTGCTGTAGACATCCCACCTCCTCCATCTTATGCCACTCCTCCTCTCCCTTCTTCGACTCAACCTGTCACGTTCTCTCCTCCGCCTCCACCACCATCATATCCAACACCTCCTCTGCCGGCCTTCACAAACCGACCCCCACAGACGTTCTACACTAGTCCACTTCCAATGTCTCCTCCCATGTCCCCTCCATGTCCTTCGCCATCCAACTTTCCTGTTTTCCAGCACCCACCTGCACCCCACTGTGGCCCTCTGACAGCTCCAAAGCCTTCCACCTTTGTTCCACAGTCCACTGGAGAAAGGAAGCTGATAACACCAATCAAAACAGGAATACTAGAAGAAGGCGCAGTCAGAAGGGCAAACAAGAAGTCAATGTTTACATTTAAAGAGAAGCCAGTGGTTGCTCCAAACCCTGAGCTGCTCTCTCTGGTGCAAGGAGCGGATGAAAGAAAGAAACATGGACACAGATCTGTCCCTGAACCAGCACCTGAAGAGGAGTTACTGGCTTTGGGAGCAGAAGCTTCCAACTTCCTTGCCAAAGCAGAGGTAAAGACAGAGGGAGCAAGAGCCCCAGAGTGGGCATCCTGTCTCAAAAGCTCAAAGACCAGACCGAGGCTGGACCACCGTCCAGAGCAGAGCCTCACGAATGTGTCAGGCAAGGGGGCTGAATTGTTTGCCAAGCGTCAATCAAGGATGGAGAAATATGTTGTTGAGAATCAGAATCCAGGACAAATTAGATCTCCCTCCCCCACAATGTCTTTACCACCATCCTGGGTTTACCCATCGAACATGCCAGGAAGGGTGAAAGCCATTGCCAAGAACTCTGAAGTGAGCGCACAGATTTCGCAAAATCTAAAGGCCCAGCAAGCCGTCAAGCAAAAACCAAAACCAAAAGTTGCAGTACCAGAGCCAGTTCCAGAGCCACCAACTACTTTAGAAAATGGCTGCTCCAAGATAGAGATGGACCTCGCAAGACACCGTCCCTACCAGCTCAACTCTTCCCTCTTTGTCTTCAACCCGGTCAAGGACCCATTAAGCACGTTACCCAGAGGAGCACCACAAGCCAACAACCAACTCAGCAGCCAAAGTTTGTCTAGACAGACTTCTCTACCTAACACCTCACCATCTTATTATGGCAGTATGTCACCTCAGTTACCTCTCACCTCCCCAAGAGGATCAGAATACCCAGCAAATCCGGCTTCAACACATCCGAGGATCACTTCTTCGATGTCTCCTTTTTCTCCAGAACGAGTTTCCTCCCCTCGGTCTGGAGTTCAGGCACCAAAGCCGACGTTTTCTGCCAAGAAGGCAGGAATTACACCACAGGTGTGGAGACCGACCATGTATCATTTTTAGATAAGACTGAATATTTCATAGATAAGGATCACATGGCTGCAATATGGAAGATAATTTAAGTGAAGCTAAAATTAACTGCACTTTCTTTAAACCCTTGACTGTTTGTGTGCCTTTTCATAATACCAGCTTTTGTAGCTGCATGAAGGAATTATTGTGATATTTAAATTTACCATGAAACAATACCGCAAATTTAAGGTTAGGGATGAAATGGCCTGCAAATGATACAATTATCTAAGTCAATGCATCCTAACTGATCTGTGAAGACAGAGTGTAATTGCATTTTATTTTTCCTGAGAAACAAAATCCATTCAGCAGTGATTAAGTTCAGAAAATTTAAACTGTGCTGTTATGTAATCAATGAAAGTTTATATTCTGAAAGCAGCTCTGCACTTAAGCTCTCTAAACGTCAATTTAAAGAACGTTTTGAAACATGAAAACAATCTCAAATGTTCTCCACTGGGTACCATCAGGATTCTGCCTTACAAAGGCGCCTAACAGATGGCCTAGCATCTGGTTTGTGATCTATGATTTGTAACTTAACGCTTTTCAGAGCCATGAAAGTTGCAGCAAGAGAAATCTTTTAATGCCTTCATGTCTTCAAGCAATTTACCGAGCTTTCTAGCTTCATTTACCTAAACACATGTTATATACATTTGGACTCTGTGCTGCTTTATAGCTGCATAATTTTCCGTTTCTTAACTCTGTTCCAACTTAAAGCAGAAATGCTGTCTTCATTCTGCTGTGTTTCTGTCTGCTTCTTTGCAAACACGTTGATTTACTGTTTTTCCCTGGTGTTTCTGCTCACTGTCTCTTATAACTGATTGTGTTCTGTGCAAAAGTGAGATGTTTCTCTTCTGATTAAATCTTCATGCTAACACTTTGCAATGACTTCCTTCTGTTTTTTTCTTCCTCTCATTTCCTGATTCCACCAGCGTCTTAACTATTTAATGTCTCTGCTAAATCATCTTTTTTTTGTTATAGCTGGGAACATCTAAGCTACCAGAAAACTGTATGTCTCTATCAAATACAGGGATGACTTAACAGAGAAAGATCTGTGCTCAATTTCAGCTTTTGATCTTAACAGTTTTTAAACTCTTAAAGAATTAAAACATAAACATCTTAAGTTTATGTCTTACTGCAAAGCTCCAAACATTTGGAGTATAACCATGATATTACATGAAGATAACTTTTAGGATAAAGATACTTGCACTTTGAATTACAACACAACACCCTCCTGACATATTATCATCCTGAGCATGCATAGCTGGTTCTTAATTGGCAGGACATATGATGAACTGCAACCTTTGCTTCAGTTGAGTAACTTCATATCCCTGCAAAGGGTAACTACCTCAGGAGGACCAAATGACAGTAACCTGAGAGAGACACTAAACACTAGACCTACTTGTGCTAATGGCTAGGCTTATTGAAGAAACACTTGTACAGGGAGGGAATGTTAAAAGGTGGTGGGTATGCAACTGAAGCTCCAAATGAAAACATACATTTAAACCTGTTGAAACATTTGTACTTTTCTGATTATTTAACCTTTGTGTTGTGTCACCATGGTCAGTTAGAGAACATCCTATAATGATCATATCTGACAAAAAAACAACAAAAAACATTGCAATTCCCATAAAAAGGAGGATTTGCTAGTCTTAAATCTGCAATCTGAAAGATTTTGCTTTATGGATATTTTTGTCTTTTACATGTACTAAAGCAGAACCATATGCTATGTTCCAACAGGAATCAGAGGATTCATCCCCTGTTGAAATTACTGGTGAAACACCCACCGCAACCAGTACACCCAGCCTAACCAGACGCTTCAACAGCCCGGCAAACCAAGCAACTAGAACATGGATCCCCAGCTCTCAAACAAGCCAGTCACCAACCACCACCAGTGGATCTATCCGTTCTGTCACGTCTCCTGTCAATTTGTCCAGTAATGCAAGATCCCAGTCTTTTATATCCAGTCAGAATAGCCAGTTTTCCTCTGTTAATTCCACTTCTGCATCCAGGCCCCCCCGAGCAGCTACAGTCACTTCTCCATGCTCTCCACCTTGGGGTTCCAGATGTCAGTCCCCAGCTGTCAGCCAGTCCTTCACTACTGCCTCCATTCCTTTTTCCAAACCCTCTGAAAACTCTAAAACCCATTATCCTATTTCTCCTCCTTGGGGTTCAAGATGCCAGTCCCCATCTGTGAGCAATAATAATAAGACCTCCACTGCTTCGGCTTTCTCCGTGTCCAGACCCTCCATCACATCTGTCGCCACCTCTACAATGTCCCCTCCCTGGGGATCAAGGTGCCAATCCCCAGCAGTGAGTCAGAATACCCAAACTTCCACCTTTTCCCCTGGTCCTACATCCAGACCTTCCCAAACTCCTCCTTGGGGATCAAGATGTCAGTCGCCTTTCGTAAGCCAGAATAATCAATCCTCCGCTGTTTCTGTCTCCCCATCCAGACCTCTGCAAATATTTTCAGCCACATCTCCTGTCTGCCCTCCATGGAGCCCCCGCTCCCAATCACCTGCACTGTTTCAAAGTAGCTCATCCTTTCATTCTACTAATCCTCTGCACACAACGGCCGCTGCCTCCCCTCCACGACAACAAAAAGACAATCGCTGCACGTCCCAGATTGTTAACAACCTAGACTCAAAAGCAAATCACCGTCTCCTTGCAAAGAATATTATAAATGCAGCCAAACGTAAAAACAGCCCCTCCCCTGGAGCACCGAGCAGTCACGGCCTCCCCATTTCACATGTGGGAAACTCTCAAAACGACTGGCAAAAACCACCAATTAGCCCCTTCCAGCAGAGGTCCTTGGGTGCACAGTCTCCCACCTTCACCAGCCCTCCTGTCACCCCGACTCAGAGAATCTGCTCGCCCGTAAGGCTCTACAACACCCGTTCTCTGACCGACTCCGATGCCTCTGTTGAGTCCGAGGACTCGGGCCTCAGGTCGCCTGGTCTACATTCCTACAACACCTGCCCCCGTGGCTGGGGCGGCAGCCTGCGGGTCAAAAGAAGTACGGTCTCCACTGACCTGTGAGATTGTTAAACTACTGGATGTTCAGAATTTCATCATTCATAGACCCTTGTTTGGCCTTGGAAGATAATTTGAGTTTTTGACTGAGTTGCCTTAAATTTCAGAGAAGCTAATTGTTGGACCTAAATCATAGTAAATGTTACATTAAAATAGTTTTATGTTTCCACGGGGCTCACATTCCTTGTGTGCACTGACAAGAACAAGTTTTTTATGAAACACAGTTGCTGTGGCTTGTACGCTTCTGACATACCAAAAAGTGCTCAAAAAATAAGCAAAGGTTTTAAATAGCCTCTATTATACTTTTAAAACAAACACACCTTCCCAGTCATTACTACATTAATTATACTGACTGGTCTGATTAAAGTCATAACAAAATGAGACTTCAGGCATAAAACAGGCACATCAAATTAGTAATAACATTTAGCTTAATGGGCATTTCGCTGCTTTAGTTAAAGCATTATTGATGTTTTGTAATAGTACACTGCATGCAATGATCACATTTTACAGTTGCATTTGATTTCTTCTGTACTGCGTGTTATCTTCAGGTCCCTTCATCATTTTCATTTTTTTTTTTTTTACCATGCTTCAATCACAAACCCTAATGTGTTTTAGTGTAATTTTAGAACTTTAAATGTTACATGGTGTTTTTCAAATTGAATCAAAAACTAAAACAAACAAAACGTGCATTTATATTTAGGACCCCATGTGACTTTCTAGAATCACATTTTACTGCAACTATATTTGCATGACTTTTGGAGAGTGTTTCTGTCTGGAGCCGATAAATGTTGCTTTTAAAAGGCTCAAGCTCAGTTAAGTCGGATTTAGAGCTTAAAATTTTCAGTCACATTTTCTCAGTTGGCTTTGGTTCTGGACTTTGACTGAGCCAAAATTACTATGAACATCTTTAGATATAAACCATTCTATTGTAGCTCTGGTTGTGTTTATTGATGTCCTGCTGGCAGGTAAATTTTCCTAGTTTGAAGCCTTTTGTAGACTCTAAATGGTTTTCTTCTTGTATGACCCATATTTAGCTTTATGCATCTTCATAGGAACTAAGACAAAATTCCATTTCCGCTTAGTAAAATCATCCCTACAGGCAGTGGCGCAACAAGTGGGTATGCAGCGCATGCAACGCATAGGGGCGCAGCACCAGAGGGGGCGTCAAAACCCCGTCTGTAGGGGGCGTAAGGCGCGCCGATGATGTTTTCCCATACACTTAAGCGTGCCTTACGCCCCTTCACCTCGCGCACATAACGAGGTAAATGTAGCGAGTTTTACCCTTCACGTATCGTCGTCTCAGGGGTCCTGCCTACAGGAGACTAGAGGATTTGCTTAGGTTAATGTGCAAGATTAATCTTCTGAAACACATAGGCCCTTCCATGAAAGCATAACGATTTCATTCTCTTTACACATTAATGTTTGTGGTTGTAGTGTGACAAAGGGTGAGGTCTATGAAGGCCAACGACTTGTTTAACAAGTTACTCTAAGTTTCTAAAACTTTCTTTCATGATGTCCACATTCTCATTCTTGGTTAATTGACTAAACTACCCTCCAACTTTACATGAAATCCAATGGACAATTTATACAGTGCGATAACCAGCTGACATGTACATAAGTTTTATTAAAAACTGAAATAAGTGAAGATATGCTTCATAGAAGGAAGCACAGAAAAGTGGAGTGTATTGACAAGAAAAGACGTGAAGTAAAGTCTAATCGAGTATGGTGAAATGCTTTGAAAACTTTCTCAGAATATTTTCTTCGTGTTTCCTTTGCTATCACCAGAACTTATTGCTCTTTAGTCCATATTAGTAGGATCTTTGATGTGGAACGGATTAAAATATTTGAGTCTGTTTGAAAAAGGTTTAGAGGCAAAAGTGTATGTCAGACAAGTGGAGAAGAAACACGATTAAAATCCATGGCGAAAAGGACAGAAGCACGTTTGAAACCGAGTTGTGTTGCGAGCGAGATCGGAAGGATGAATTATATTTCAGCCGCATATGATAGTCTCATGTACATTTTTAGTAACTTGTAAAGTTTCTTTTTATACTTGAATGCACTTGTGATCATTTCATTGTACAGGCAAAATTGTCATTGAAAGCTTGAGTTGCTATAACAAAAGACAAATAAATGTCTTACTATAGAACTTCAACCAGTCCTGGACAATGCTGCATGTTAGGGTGAAGCTGGAGATTAGTTGCAAATGTAAATGCTCCCAGAGTTATGTTTCTGCTTCAGGAAGTGTAACCCTGTCCACCTTGCCTGGTCCTGCAACAGAACAACAGATTGCTTTTTCGTTCGCTGACTCACAGGCTGAAAGCATCAGCACATTGCTAAATATTTACTCTGTGTATCTTTTGAGTGACAGCAACTTCTGCTCCTTGGTGTCCTTGCTCCTTCAGCAGGATTGAGCCTATCACTGTCAAGGATAGATTTCAGCCGAGGTCACCTCTGGGCAGCCTGCACACATCCTCGAACAGATACCAAGAAAACACATCGTGACCTGTTTAAGTTTGCTTATAGGTTGTATGGCTACCTGACTGTGTCACTGCATTTCTTTAATTCAACTCGTTTTATATCATAACACAATTAATAAACTGATGCACAATAAAACGTCTGTTGAAAATGTGTAATTTGTTTCATTTCCTTTAAATGCATTGACACATGATTTTGCACACCATGATTCACAGCACAGTAGTAGTACCTGAGAACATCCACTCATAAGAAACAAGAGTTTAAAGATGTGTTTAATCATTGGGGTGAGAACATTATGTTCTTAGCAGCAATGGCTTCTTAGTCAGATTTTTTAATATTATTTTATAGAGGAAAGATAACAGCAGTGAACTTTACCTGCTCTATCAATAAATGGAATAAAAGCTAAAAAGCTTTGCAACTAGCAGTTAAAAAGAAAATAGTACATTAAACATATGATTATCTTTAAAGGTTACGAAAATGTGATGTCTCTTCTTTGTACAAGTGTGGCTCAAGCAATATTAGTGCAGTTATTTGGACTGATGCCAAATTGGAGATTTGCTTCCACAACACCCAGCTTCATACCAGAGAAAACCCAGAATTGTATGAAAATACGTCCTAGTATCTGTCAGGCACAGTAATGGAGTTTAGCAATTTGGGTTTATTTTCAAGTTTCAGGATTATGGCATCTTGCAGGCACAGAGTTAACTAACTACTCTGTTTAATAAATGACCATAAGATTAAGAATAATTATTAAAACAGAATAGAAAGATAAAAAAAGCAATGATTAAAGGTGTTGTAGTCCTTTCAGTCAGTCCACACCTCAAACTGACTGAAATGATTTGCCTGTAAACATCATAAAATGTATTAGAGAATTTGTAAGTCATTGCATCACAGGTTGACAGGTAGTGCAATGGCAGTAGAATTGTTATTTTCCAACGATTTATGCTTAGTTTTAATTACAAATCACGCTTTAATGGATAAAATGTTTAAAGTTCATTCGAAGACTCTAGAGCTTATTTCACTTTTCTTATTTTGATATATATAAAACTATTAAAACCATCCTGAAAAGAAATCAAACAGTGTATTTTTTTATTGTGTATATATTTATCCGCATGGATAAATATATACACAAATATATACACAATATATAACATAGTTACTCAAGATCACAGTCAGATTCCAGCTCCCATGTGGATTCTCATCAAAAGCATGGAATAACCTAGCATAAATGATAACAGTGTTATGAAATAGTGGTGTAATATGTTTGTACTGATAGGACATTTTACAAATACTGCAGTGTCTATGATTTGAAAATCCCTTTTTAATTTTATTTCCACATAAATCTGATAACTGAAATAAGATACATGCACTTTTTTTCATTAAATAAAGCCAAAAATCAATAACAGCCCACCTCATGAGAGTATAAAGACTCATTTCTTTGGCTTTATAGCTTTGAGCTGAGTTCACTGTTAGTTCGCCATGTTTGTAGCAAACGATTTGGGGAGTGGCATGTCCCCAACACCAGAATCCAGAGGTGAAAAGAAAGCTTAAACCAGGTTCAAAGACTGCCATCTGTAGGACTTCAGACTGAAGTTCAAATTTGTCTACACTACTGGAGCAGACGCTCTTCAAGCATGCCCCCCGTAACACAACTCTGAGCATTTCACGACTTTAAATGCTCAACATTATCTACTTCCTTTCTAACAAAGTGTCATTTTAAAGTGTGGTCATTAGACAATAGGGATACGAGAAAATATACTTAAACAACAAGTCTAATTTCTTATAGCGTCATATTCTCTTTGGTGCTGGAACAAAAAGATCTAGTCAAACTAATGTTTGTGTTTATTCAAATATCTGAGCATTTCTCACTACAAAATGTACTAATTTTCCATAAATAAAAAAATCTAGATTATTTTTGCAACTTTAAGATATTTTTTTATTATGCAAGCTAATTGTTTTGTTGTTGTTGTTTTTTAAAATAAAGTTACAGTTTGTATTTTTACAGGATGGTAAACCAAAACAAAAGCTGCAAAAGCAGATTATAAAAATATAATAATAATAATAATAATAATAATAATAATAATAATAATAATAATAATAATAATAATAATAATAAATTTTATTTCAAAGGCGCCTTTCTGGCACTCAAGGACACCGTACAAGAGTAAAAAATAGTGACAGAAACAAATAAAATATAACAATTAAAAATAGATAGAAATAAATAAAACAAAACAATGTATCTATATAAAATCTATGTAAAATCAGGAAAATCAATTGTGTAAGTAAGTAAGTAAATAAGTAAGTAATTAACTAAATAAACATACCAACAGCTATATAAGGTACTTTTTTCTCTAATGAGATTATACTGTATTTAAAATCTTTTTCAGAAATGCTAAATTTTCCACTCTGGAAATGTGGACTAAAATCTATAAATACCAATATGTTTCCAGATTTTTTTTCACATCATATGCTAGAATTAAACTGGATAGTTTTCCAGATTGTTCAAAACAGAGTGTGAATCGGACTTACTGTCAGTACCTTGGCAGGTAATTGTTAATTGGGCACATGCACGTTTGCTTTTATTAATTTTTTTACATCTGTTCATGTCCTGTTATGACAAATGTGAAAAGAAGAATCAATAGATACAAGTATAAATGTTAAATTCAAATATTGTTACTATGTACAGAAAAATAATCCCAAAAGTGTCAAAGGAATGTCACAACATTCCCAACTTTAATTCTATGGAGAACCTGGCAAGAAAGCTAAAGATTAGTGATGAAAGTGGGACCTTCCAACCTTAAAGACTTTTAGGAAGATATTATTTTCCCACTGATTTGTAGAGAGGGATAAAAAAAATTCTCATTCCATTCCTCTCTTAACATTTAAATAAAACCATGTCATTTTCAAAACTGATACTCTTTTACCTTGTCTTACCTTTTTAGAAGTTGTCTGTGTCATTCTCCATCGGAAATAATGTATTTAGTCTAACACTTGTAAATATAAAGTCTGCCAGGCGTATGTATAATTTTGGGAATAAATGTATATTAAGCATAGGCTTTATCATTAATTCATTAGCATTTTAGATAGGAGGGTGAGAATGTTTCAATGAATTTATTTAATTCAAAGCACTTTTTGTAGAATGACACTTGATAAATTTAATAATGAGGAGAGCATTACAAAACTATTAAAATTCTGTTTTGTCTAGGTTGTTGTTTTGATGTGCCACGCCAACATGATGGCCACCATTCCACCGACCTTTTGAAAACTTTCTACATGTGGCCCTGTACTCACCTTTTTTTTGTTGCAGAAACATAATTTTACTACCACTATAATTGAAATGGCACGAATGATAAATAACATGGTTAGAAATTATGTTACTACTATAGTAACAGAGGATGTGTGTTCTTGTGACATTTGAATTTGTGCAGTATTATGCCTGCAATGTGTTAATCTTTAATGAATCACTTTTTCTTTACCCGATCAATACAATGCTGCAATATTAGATTATGAGCCAGAAGAACATTATGTCTCAATTCAGCGAGAAAAATACCTTCATTGACGACACAAGAGGCCGCTCTTGAGGTGAAAAGGGCCACAAGCCAAACACAGTGGGTTTTGTCGTTTGACAGCAAGGGCTTGCTTCCCTAGAAAAAAAGAAAACAAAGATGAAGGCTCTTATTAGCAGCGATGGAGTAGGCGAGATAACATTAGGGATGTCGAGCTGAGAAGTTACCTGCTTTAACACTATCTCTGTGTTTTTTTTGTTTTGTTTTTTTTTTAGAAATAAAAAGCCTTTTTTTTTCGTTGAATCTCAGGAGAACTGCAGATGGATGTCTGTGCCTTAGTTAGGTGTCCCCGAATTGTTGTTGTTAGCCGCTAACGCTAACTGTAGAAGTTCCGAGCTAGCTGGCCTAGCAAGTAAGAGAACGATAACAAGTGACTTATGTTCTATTTGGTTAGCCCAGTAGACCCCGGTGAGTAAACTGTGTTTCGTCCAGCTAATGGAGACAACAAACCTCAATGGGAGTAGTTCGGGAACTGCGGCTTTAGCTGAGCTTTCGAAGTACCTATATATGTAGGTTAGTTTAGCTTCCCAGATAGCCGTTACTATCCCTCGGAAGAATGAGTGGAAAACACCGTCACCTAAAGGAAGCCGAAGTCAGCTGCTGGGTTAAATACTTCTTATTTGGATTTAACATTATATTCTGGGTAAGTTCAATGAGTTTTGGCGTTTACTTTCACTTTATTAGTATTAAATGTCTCCGGATTGAGAAAAAAAGTTATATCAATGTAAAGCTACCTCAACTTAACGACCGTTGGTGTGGAACAAATGTTTTTTCATGTTTGATTTACTATTATTTTATGTATTAATTCATTTATTCTATATTTAAAAGCATTTAATTAGTCTTTTATGGCAGTTGCTGTTCTGATTTGTCTAATTAATGATTTCTTACATAACCGATAAGCTACTGATCTTGATTGTTCTGATTCAGGTGGAACAATTTTTTAAGTTCAATACAATGACAATGAAATGGCTTAAAACGTTTAAGATAGACCCAGTAGCGTTGTTATAGCTTATTTAGCACATTCTATGTGCTAAATAGAATGTAATTTGTTTGGGTTTACCTAGTTTCATGTAGGTTAATCAAAAGTAATATCTTAAAGTAAAGTTAGCTTGTTGTTCTTACTTCTTGTTTTGTTGGTTGAATTTTGTTTTATACATATTTTTTTACTTAATAAGTGGTTGATTTTGCCTGTAAGAACATGCATTTGTGTAGTTTAATACTATACACTGATAGCACCAAGTTGAACTAGCAACCTGGTAGCGACCCCTTTTGCCTTCAGAGCTGCATTGAATCTTCATGACAAACTCAACAAGGTGTCAGAAACATTCCTCTGAGATTTTGGTATGAGATGATGGCATCACATACTTTCTGCAAGTTTATTGGCTGCACATTCGTAATACTTATCTCCCATTCTGCTACTGTACATCCTAAAGTTTCCCTGAGTTGTCATCTGGTGACTGCAGGCCATTGGAGTACATTGAGCTCATTGTCATGTTCAATATACCAGTTTGCACAGTGTTTGAGTTGGTTGTGTTATCTTCATGAAATGGCTGTAAAATATCCATAAAATAGCCATAAGAAGATGGGTACTGTGGGTTTAAAGGGATGGACAGCGTCAACAACAAAATTAACCTGGGCTGCAGCTCTTAAACAAATAATTTGTACTAAGGTGCCTCGACATTCATGGGACCACGTAATATTTTCTACTCTGTTATTGTTCACTTTTAGAGTCTGTGGAAAGTGCAGCCACAGTTTCCTGTTTTAGCTGATGGCAGTTGCAGCCAGTACGGTTTTCTGGTGCTTCAGGGCTGACGTGTTCAGAGACGGTATCTGGGCGCCTTTTTGCAAGCAACCACTGTTGCCTTTTTGTAATGCTGCATCAGTCTGCCGCTTGCCCTCGACACTTGACGTCAGTAAGACATTTTGTTGACACAACTGTTGGTCATGATATTTTTCTTACTTAGACAATTCTCTGGAAACTCGAGATGGTGTGTGTCAAAAAAATAAAATAAAAAATCCAGCACATCAGCAGTTTTAGAAATACTCAGACCAGCCTGTCTGGCACCAACAAAGTCATCACATCCTCTTTCTGCCTTATTTTGAGTCATGGTATGATCGTTTGCAAGTCATCTTCACTATGTCTAATGCCTAAACCTTCTGAGTTTAGGCATTAGACAAGCAACTGAAGAGGTGTACCTAACAAAGTGGCTCGAGAATGTGTCTTTTAATCAGCCACTAATCATGTAACACATAAGCTGTATTAACTGTGATTGTTTTGATTTAGGTTTACAGTTTGTTACCCCTAGGAGAGGCATATAGTGGTTTAGAAGGTCTTAGGTCACAAATATCAATGTTTTTTAAAAGAAATAAGCTAATTAACTGAGTATTTGTTTCTGATTGTTTAATTATTTCTAGGTGTTGGTACTATCAACCTGAGTGATGGGATAACTCCTTAAGTCCACCATCTTTATCCCTCCTGATGTGAAAAGTTTATCTGTTAGGTTGACTCACCACTCCTCCTCACCCCCCCCATCGCCTCTGTGCAGCTTGGTGTGGTATAATGTCTGTGGGTGAAGTAATGGTGTGTCTGTCTGCCCCGGAGGTCTTCCCACTCGCAGTTGTAAAGAAAAGGCCACACGGCCTGAATACTACACAGCTCTGCTCTTTTCAAACATCTCCTTTAAAAGTCTCCGCAGCCATAGTGTTCAGGCGTTGCTTGACAGCATTGTTTTTTCTGCACTCGCAAACCTCGAATTCACAAAGAGGCGATGGTAAGAACAAAGACCAGCTTGAAAGGGACATGGTGGTGTCGAGGCTCTTGTTTCATCCATTATGCATATGTTCTAATTGGCTCATTAAATATATGGAACGCAGATGCTCTCTTCCTGTTCGCCATCGCCTACCCGCACCTCAAGACCTTAAAAACCGAGGAATTCTGACACACTTGCATTATGTAAAACTGAGGTAATATGAACTAGATAAACATCCCATGAGCTGAAGTTTACGTAGAAGAAAAAAAAAAGTGTGTGAATGTGCAGTAATTTGCCTGAAATGAAAGCGCTTTGTAATTCGAATGGATTGGGGATTCAAGCGGGGAAATATTGAGTCAGAGGGCCGTGGTGCTGTGTTTGACTCATATTGTGTTCTTTCAGTTTGACGCTCAGGCCAAGGCAACGGGCTCGTATCGGCGCTTTGTGTGAAACTATGGAACAAGTTCCAGCTTGCTGGCTGTTTCCGTTGATAATAACAAGAAGATGTTTCCCACTTGTACGTGAGCTGCGGAGCCGGATTTTGATAGACAGACTCGTGCATTGCTCAAATAGATAGAGACGGGGGGGTTATTCCTCTTAAATCAGTCCATTTGTTTTTCTCATAGCGATCTTGTCAAGCTTGAAAACACTGCCTAAATTGAGAGAGAATGATTGTAAGGCCCACAAATACTCTGCTGGGTTCACGCTAGTGCTGCTTTTCTCAGTGAATTTTCTCCTCTCCCCAAGCTTGCCCGAGACAGCTAGACATTCAAGCCGGAAAACAACTCACCTTCTCTCATCCCTCGAACAGATGCATTCCTCACATCTATTTAATTAATCACATTTTCTGCCTGAGCTGCTGAAATGTGTGGAAGCTCTGCATGCTGTAATTAAGAGCTTGTTAAGCTGTAACCAAGTTACCGAATTGGTTGGATGCAGAGTGCCATTAGGCAGCTCCACAGCTCCACATTGTGTGTTTCACAGTTGATGCCACGGTCCTCATCGGATGATCTCCCGCAGGTGGAAGGCCATCGAGGGACACGTGTGAATGCATTTGTTTGGGAACAAACCCGTCAAGACCAATTTAGAGCTGAATCTGTTAGCCCCCGGTATTAACATTTACCTGAGCCGATCTGGTCTCGAGTGAACTCTTCGGAGCAGGATGTAATTCAAGATACTTTGTGTACCTGTACAGCCTCATCACATTACGACTACTTGCTTAGATATTTTGTTGGTTGATGAATTATTTCAAGTGTGTGACGTGGATACAAAAAGCACAAGTAGTTTTATAAATAAACAGTGAGCATGAGGGGCAGGGTTAGTTTTCCACATGTAGAGCTTTGCATTTGTGGCCAAGCAAGTTCAGTTTTAGTTGACATGCTAGTTGTATCCCTAAACGGAAACATCAAATGGCTTTCGGCAATAGCTTTCCGTTAGCACTGCTTTTTCTATCCTGAGCGTATTTTCATTTGGTGACAATGTCACCAAGTGAATGACTAATGTAAATTAACTCGTAAGTCAAAATGTTTCCCATTTATGAAAGGAAGAGCTTGGTAATTTGTTTGGGTTTACCTAGTTTCATGTAGGTTAATCAAAAATAATATCTTAAAGTAAAGTTAGCTTGTTGTTCTTACTTCTTGTTTTGTTGGTTGAATTTTGTTTTATACATATTTTTTTACTTAATAAGTGGTTGATTTTGCCTGTAAGAACATGCATTTGTGTAGTTTAATACTATACACTGATAGCACCAAGTTGAACTAGCAACCTGGTAGCGACCCCTTTTGCCTTCAGAGCTGCATTGAATCTTCATGACAAACTCAACAAGGTGTCAGAAACATTCCTCTGAGATTTTTGTATGAGATGATGGCATCACATACTTTCTGCAAGTTTATTGGCTGCACATTCGTAATACTTATCTCCCATTCTGCTACTGTACATCCTAAAGTTTCCCTGAGTTGTCATCTGGTGACTGCAGGCCATTGGAGTACATTGAGCTCATTGTCATGTTCAATATACCAGTTTGCACAGTGTTTGAGTTGGTTGTGTTATCTTCATGAAATGGCTGTAAAATATCCATAAAATAGCCATAAGAAGATGGGTACTGTGGGTTTAAAGGGATGGACAGCGTCAACAACAAAATTAACCTGGGCTGCAGCTCTTAAACAAATAATTTGTACTAAGGTGCCTCGACATTCATGGGACCACGTAATATTTTTCTACTCTGTTATTGTTCACTTTTAGAGGTCTGTGGAAAGTGCAGCCACAGTTTCCTGTTTTTAGCTGATGGCAGTTGCAGCCAGTACGGTTTTCTGGTGCTTCAGGGGCTGACGTGTTCAGAGACGGTATCCGGGCGGCCTTTTTTGCAAGCAACCACTGTTGCCTTTTTGTAATGCTGCATCAGTCTGCCGCTTGCCCTCTGACACTTGACGTCAGTAAGACATTTTTGTTGACACAACTGTTGGTCACTGATATTTTTTCTTACTTAGACAATTCTCTGGAAACTCGAGATGGTTGTGTGTCAAAAAAATAAAATAAAAAATCCAGCACATCAGCAGTTTTAGAAATACTCAGACCAGCCTGTCTGGCACCAACAAAGTCATCGCATCCTCTTTCTGCCTTATTTTGAGTCATGGTATGATCGTTTGCAAGTCATCTTCACTATGTCTAATGCCTAAACCTTCTGAGTTTAGGCATTAGACAAGCAACTGAAGAGGTGTACCTAACAAAGTGGCTCGAGAATGTGTCTTTTAATCAGCCACTAATCATGTAACACATAAGCTTGTATTAACTGTGATTGTTTTGATTTAGGTTTTACAGTTTGTTACCCCTAGGAGAGGCAGTATAGTGGTTTAGAAGGTCTTAGGTCACAATATCAATGTTTTTAAAAAGAAATAAGCTAATTAACTGAGTATTTGTTTCTGATTGTTTAATATATTTCTAGGTGTTGGTACTATCAACCTGAGTGATGGGATAACTCCTTAAGTCCACCATCTTTATCCCTCCTGATTGTGAAAAGTTTATCTGTTTAGGTTGACTCACCACTCCCTTCCTCACCCCCCCCCCATCGCCTCTGTGCAGCTTGGTGTGGTATAATGTCTGTGGGTGAAGTAATGGTGTGTCTGTCTGCCCCGGAGGGTCTTCCCACTCGCAGTTGTAAAGAAAAGGCCACACGGCCTGAATACTACACAGCTCTGCCTCTTTTCAAACATCTCCTTTAAAAGTCTCCGCAGCCATAGTGTTCAGGCGTTGCTTGACAGCATTGTTTTTTCTGCACTCGCAAACCCTCGAATTCACAAAGAGGCGATGGTAAGAACAAAGACCAGCTTGAAAGGGAGGCACTGGTGGTGTGCGAGGCTCTTGTTTTCATCCATTATGCATATGTTCTAATTGGCTCATTAAATATATGGAACGCAGATGCTCTCTTCCTGTTCGCCATCGCCTACCCGCACCTCAAGACCTTAAAAACCGAGGAATTCTGACACACTTGCATTATGTAAAACTGAGGTAATATGAACTAGATAAACATCCCATGAGCTGAAGTCTTACGTAGAAGGAAAAAAAAAAGTGTGTGAATGTGCAGTAATTTGCCTGAAATGAAAGCGCTTTGTAATTCGAATGGATTGGGGATTCAAGCGGGGAAATATTGAGTCAGAGGGCCGTGGTGCTGTGTTTGACTCATATTGTGTTCTTTCAGTTTGACGCTCAGGCCAAGGCAACGGGCTCGTATCGGCGCTTTGTGTGAAACTATGGAACAAGTTCCAGCTTGCTGGCTGTTTCCGTTGATAATAACAAGAAGATGTTTCCCACTTGTACGTGAGCTGCGGAGCCGGATTTTGATAGACAGACTCGTGCATTGCTCAAATAGATAGAGACGGGGGGGTTATTCCTCTTAAATCAGTCCATTTGTTTTTCTCATAGCGATCTTGTCAAGCTTGAAAACACTGCCTAAATTGAGAGAGAATGATTGTAAGGCCCACAAATACTCTGCTGGGTTCACGCTAGTGCTGCTTTTCTCAGTGAATTTTCTCCTCTCCCCCAAGCTTGCCCGAGACAGCCAGACATTCACGCCAGAAAACAACTCACCTTCTCTCGTCCCTAGAACAGATGCATTCCTCACATCTATTTAATTAATCACATTTTCTGCCTGAGCTGCTGAAATGTGTGGAAGCTCTGCATGCTGTAATTAAGAGCTTGTTAAGCTGTAACCAAGTTACCGAATTGGTTGGATGCAGAGTGCCATTAGGCAGCTCCACAGCTCCACATTGTGTGTTTCACAGTTGATGCCACGGTCCTCATCGGATGATCTCCCGCAGGTGGAAGGCCATCGAGGGACACGTGTGAATGCATTTGTTTGGGAACAAACCCGTCAAGACCAATTTAGAGCTGAATCTGTTAGCCCCCGGTATTAACATTTACCTGAGCCGATCTGGTCTCGAGTGAACTCTTCGGAGCAGGATGTAATTCAAGATACTTTGTGTACCTGTACAGCCTCATCACATTACGACTACTTGCTTAGATATTTTGTTGGTTGATGAATTATTTCAAGTGTGTGACGTGGATACAAAAAGCACAAGTAGTTTTATAAATAAACAGTGAGCATGAGGGGCAGGGTTAGTTTTCCACATGTAGAGCTTTGCATTTGTGGCCAAGCAAGTTCAGTTTTAGTTGACATGCTAGTTGTATCCCTAAACGGAAACATCAAATGGCTTTCGGCAATAGCTTTCCGTTTGCCAGAATTTGGAGGGTGAGACGAATTGTTGTCAAAAGATGCTGCTTTTTGACGTGTGGATCAGTTCAGCCTCTTCAGAGTCACTGTAGTCCTGTTGGCTATATCTCTGATACTCTCCTTGCTTAACAAGTCGGTACAACAACGTCTTTTTCTACTTTTCCATATGCTTTTCAGTTTTCAGACGATGGATTTGAAAGGCTGAAAACCTAACTTCACTTTAAACTTCTCCACAACTTGACATCTTACCTGTCTGCTTTGTTCCTCGGTCGTCTTGATGAGGGTGATTGTTCACTAATGTTTTCTAGCTGAAGTCTTCACCGGACAGCTGTATTTATTTTGTGTTCAAATTAAGTGCAAATGGGGTATAGTTACAAATCACATGAAATGTATTTAGGGGTAACAAGTTAAACATGGCTGGATGCAAATCCACACCAAAGAATTTTGGGCCTACATATTAAATTATTTCCTTAGAAAATCTAACTAAAATACTTCAAGTATTATTTTTGTAATGAGGCCAAATGTAAAAATATACATATATCAAGGGTGTGAATACTTTTGCCAAAAACTCCAGTTTTAGAGCTTGCTTTCCATTCATTAGTTGTAGAGCAAGAATTGAATAAATCTCTCATGTACTAAATCTTGCATAATAAAGTGTTACTCAGGTTAGTATCAATTTCTCACAGTATCAAGCTTGTACATTGTGATCTCTACAGGTCGCACAGTGTGTGCCAACTGTTACAACATGACATTTTAGCAAAACGTAAGATCTAAATCTTTGTAAAAAAAAAAAAAAGCTTTTCCTGTTCAGAGAATTTTTAACTTTAATCTGACATTTGACTCCTTCTGTATAGGTGTGCTCTGGTAAAAAAAAAACAAAAAAAAAAACAAGCAAACTTTAAAAATCTTTAAGCGCATTTTATTGAGTCAGACAGGTCGTTTAGATAAGTGTGCGTTTCAAAGAGGTTGGAGACATGTCTTGCAGGTGGTTGAGGTAAAAGATGATTTTGCTCAGCGAGGAATCTTTTCATGTGCTGAGAATCTCTGTCCTCATGGAAAACAAGCTTCTGACACCAGCATTAGTCAGAACTTTCTGGAAACGATCCTCAAACCAGAATAAGAACGCTGTTACAGAAACATCTTGTTCCAGGGGGTTTATTTGTTCTGTGATCAAGTACAAAGGTACAGTGATAAAAACAGAATGACAAATGAGATCCAAATTACCTACAGCAGAGTTGGAGGATAAATATTCAAAGACTGAGTCTTATTTTTAAATGGATTAGAAAAAAGAGCTTTCCTGTTTGCATTCATTTCCAAACTTAATAGGTGATTAAAAAAAAAGACTGTCATAACAATCAATAAGGAGAACTGTTGTCTTCCAGTATCAGTAGTGCTGTAGTGTCTTAGTATTTCTGACCTAAATTTAACCTTATGGGCTCACATTACACTCTGGGAAAGTTTGATAAAAGGAAGTAATGTGGGCAAAGCTCAAAGTTCAGATTGCTTTCATTTGTTCCATTCATTTGAATTTCTTTCAATCCCAACCTTTCTGTGCCATGAGGTACATTTGATTTGCTGATAGGGCTTGAAAAGCAAAGAGTGTTGGCACTTACATATAACCAGAACTGCCTACTGGGATTGTGAGGCTGTGTTAGGCTCTGTCCTTATGATACAAGTTTTGTTGAGACGTGGTTCGAGCAAACACCATTTTGGTTTTAGTTCTGTTCAAACCTCTGTCCACTTTGGTTCTCAAAGTGTTGCTTATTAACTATGTAATTGATCAAAATTCAGAAAAAGGGGACACCTTAACAGGTGTTTTATTCAGTTCTTCCCATTGAAGAGAAATAATATCAATTGTCGACTGGAGAGGTCTACGAGAAACAAAAACTAGACACAATGAAGGGCTGAATATATCCTCAAGAGTTAACATTAGAGTAATTTGTTCTAAATCTGCATGACTGAAAAGCAGACAATACTAATGCCTGCCTAAAAATTGGCTTTCTAATTTGGAGGCTACGACCCCAAGGCTCTGTGCTCCTTCTCAGTGTTCGTAATTACACAAACGTTTGCTTCAGAAATCTTAAAAATGTACATTTAGAAAAGTGAAAAAAATAAAATGCTTTTCCGTGAGCTGACCAAGGTCTACAGCACAAGTGGCAGATTGAGTGATGAGTGGTCCAGCAAGAAGAACGATTACTTTCTTAAATGACTTTAGTTTTTATTTTTGCTAAGAAGAGTAGAAAAATTGTGTGAAATAATATATAGATTAGAAAAATCTGCATTGCTAAATTGACTTTTTTCCCCTTGTTATCTTTTGTTTGGTTATCCATTCGAATCTGCAGGTAAGGTAAAAACCTTGTGGTAACACATGTATAGTGGTGTAAGCTGAACAAAGTTTTGTTGGTTTCCATCACAGACTTATACCATGTCTGCCTGAACTTGCATGTCCTTTGTCATGATTCTGCAGAACTTGCTCTAGTGCCACGACTGGGGTGAGGTGATATAATTATCCTCAGGTTGTTGTTTTTTTTTTTCTTTTCATGCTTTTGTTGTGATTCATGCAAACTTGGGAGGGAAAAAAACCCACTGGAACAAAACAACACAAAACAGCTTTGAATATGATTAGCTTCATTCCTGTTTGAGTATTTCTACTTGTTAAGATGGAGCACAATCTGTGTGTTCATAATCTACTGGATGGACTTTGCTTCATTGCCCTGTAAAATTCTTCAACATTTTTTTCTGTTTTTATGCCCCTCCTGGTCATTTATTATTATTTTTTCTCTATCTTGTCTTGCAACTGCAAAGCATCTCTGTGAAACTGCAGTTGTAATCGAGCTGCACAGTGTATAGAATTGCAGTTGTCATCACAATATCGGTTTGACCGCCTGGGCACTATATATCATAGGACTCCATATTTCAAGTGCTGTGCAGAAATGCACTGCATACTGGTAACTACTTGCCTGGTCAGTTGGTCAGAAAAATGTGGGTGACTTGTCTCCAGTAGATCATAACTTTCATGCTGTAACTTCGCAGTTACTTATTTTCCTGAGTTTGCGCTGCTGTAATGCTAAATATGTTAATTATGCTGTGAGTGAAGGAATTTGAACAGGTGGATCTGAGCAGGGCTGAAACAAGGAGACAAGCAACCAGGAAGAAGTGAAGCTCTATGAGAAATCCCCTTGCAGATACAGGAAGAACACGTAGAAACCACACAGAAAGGCCATATCAGGCAATTTTGTTTCCTCCTCCTATGTCTTTAACCAGTTTTTTTTTTTTTTTCAAATCCAAGTACACCTTAGAGTTTTTTTGACTATTATCCAACTTATACTGAGTAAAATCGCGTCTGTCTTTTTTTTAACTCTTAAGTTGAACAAGGTTAAGTGTGAGTTGGTGCTGTGTGATGAGCGTTTTGTGCTGCTTTCCCAGTCACAGTCTGACTTAAACCTGCTGCAGGTCGCCGCGTGTTAAAAACAGTAAAGCCTCTGATCTGTCAATCTAATCCCTGCTACCTGGTGTCTTCCTGTGTATCCTGGCTCTTCCTGGCTGTCACTTCCTCTCTAAATCCAGCGCCACCACACCCTTCACTAGAACTGTTACGCAACTACCATATCCAGTAGAGGTGTGCCGATCATAATCGGCCGATTTCCGTGAAAAAGTGTATAATCGGTGGTCGCCGATCACTGTCTCTTGTTGCCGATCACACAATCCGATCACCTGCTTCTCATTTCGCAGCCTGCCTGTGCAGCTGGTCTCCTCTTTCCTTCACACTGCGCAAACGCGCAGCAACAAATCCTAAGCGATGTGGAACTATAACGCACTCAGTGAATGTGGAAGTTTGCGTGGTGCGGCGTAAAATTGAAGCAGGTCAAAATGCATCAACACAGCGAATCTAATATGGCATAAAAACAATGCCATACTTGACGGAGTTTGGCTGCATCGAGGCTCACTGCAGTAAAAAAGACATACGGAGGATCAGATAGCAGGTAAAGCAGCGCACAGCTACAAACACTCACCCGGATTAGCATGACGGTCAGAAAAACTAAACAAACAGCTAAACAAATAACCCCCAAAATTATTTAAGTCTTTGAGGTGCGATGTAAGACGCTGGTTCTGCTCTCGCTGTTGAACCGCTGCTACACGCTACAGGTAGTAATATTTCACAGACGGAGAGCCGCTTCTGCTCCACCTGGTAGTGACTCTCACACCGAACCTCTGTTTAAAGCTGCAGCATCTAACTTAAAAAAAAATACATTTTACATGCGTATTAAAACTTTCACTGTCCTAACATGAGACAGATAATCTCTAAGAAAAAAATAATCGATCTCCTCCCAGTTCTGCATAATTACTCCGCTCAGTCAGAAACAGCCACTCAGAACTAGCAGTAATCAGCTAGCCGCCATGCTATCAGGAATTTTCATTCAGTAACTCAGGATTGTTTATTGTAATGGATCCTGTATTTGCCTTTGAATGTTAAGTTTTATGCTTGAATTATTTTGGCAATGTTGAGAGATTTTATTTTGGCTCTTTGCATTATTTAACCTCTTCAGAGCCTTCATATGTTATCAGTCTGTTAAAGATAGTTTTATTGATAGCAGTACAATTTGCAGAATGCCTGTTTTGTTTAGTTTTCTTCTTGGAAAAAGTTATTAAAAACAAGTTTTTGTCTAAATTAAGGTGAATTCATGGTTCCTTTTTCCACATAATGTAACCAGTAGTGTTTATGATTAAAAAAATATATAAATTATGTGATCGGTATCAGTGATCGGTATCGGTGATCGGCCCTCATGGGTGATCGGTATCGGCAGGAAAAAACCTGATCGGCACATCTTAATATCCACCCATCCATGCTATGGCTATCATTGGTTTAAAATACTTTTTGTTGTTTTAAACCAATAGGTCGGCATCAGTTTGTTTGTTTTTACTTTGTTCAATAAACTTCAAGGTAAATTAACACATTTTAAGTGTACCTATGTGTTGCATATTTGGCTATAATTGTGCTTCAGATATTTTAAAGAATTTTTCAGATATTTCAGATTTTTCTGGAAAAAAAAAATCCATAAATTAAATTTGAATACATGATGGTATACAACCAAATAAACAAAGTAACCTTTCTTGGCTTTAGCAACTACAGGATTTGCATAAGATATCCAAACTGTGATTGTTTTTACAGTCTCTCAACCCTAATGCAAAACTCTTCTTCTGTTTTGTTAACATTTATTCAGCAGTGGTCTTGTAATGTTAATGTACATCTTAAGGTGAACTGTGGAAAGTGGTGCATATCAATGAAAGCATAGTCTGCTCATGCAGCAAATAACCCCCCAAAAACCCACAGAGCTCATACTGGCTTTAAACAAAGGAACTGTAAACTGAAATTTAGATACCAAATGTTTCACCTGTAGTTTACACCAACTTCAATCGATTTAGTGCAAAAGACTGACAATCAGCAGCCAGTTTGCAGATTGCGACATCTTGGCGTCTTGAGCAAGTCTTACTTGCTGACCTAACTCATCTTCACTGGTAAAACAAGCAGATGTGGCTTTCTGAGTCATTATGCACACACGCTGCAGCTCAGCCCCAGACACAACTATTGTTGTCGATTTAAGAAGGGAAACTCAAGAAGAACCTTATGTGACACATGTATTTTGGTGTGCCAGATTAATCAAGGAGTTATTTGGCAAAATATCTGATAATTGCTGCCTTACGGGGGGCAAAGAATCGGCTTTGTATGAACGCCACTCTGCAGAAGAGTGGAAAAAAAACAACAACACACAAGTACTTACTGTGACGTCTGTAAACACAGGTTTAATGTTTGTCTAAATTTGAAAGTTAGTATAAAGTGGTCAAGTAAGTTTTGAGTTTATTTTGCTGCTTTATGTCATGTTGTCAGAGCAGCACTCCAAGGTTTTTGCTTAACAGTCAAGTGATCAAGCTTTAAAGTACATACTCGCAGAGCCTTAAGCATCGGGGGGGGGTGGGGGGAAAAACCCTCCAGCTGCAATGATTCCCTCTTCTAACAAGAGACGTAAAGCACCTTAAAATCACTTTTTCAGACACAAGACACGCAGCATTTATGGCTTTATTTGTTAAAGCGGTGGCATTCAATCATTCAGACGTGGCTCACTTTGGCTCCGGTCTGACAGGCCTGTTAAAGTGATGGAGAGAGCCACAGTGCCGGCGCAATATTTGTCATTCTTGCGATATTGAAACGCATAACAAAGGAAGTCTAACGCTAAAAGTCCTGCTAAAAACCATAGGTTTTGTTTTTTCACCTCGACCCCCATCAGCATCATTCACACAGGCAGAGGCGAGCATGTGGGTGGATGTGCAAAACAGATCTGCAACTTTAGTTTTGTTTTGTGCATTTGGCTCAATGTGGTGTAAAAGTAAAACAAGACCCAAAAAAAAGAGTTAGTTTTGTAACTAAAAATACTTATTTTGCCCTCAAAGCAGTTTTTATCTTATTCAAGTTTTAAGTTCAGATTTGTATCCAGGACTGCGAAGCTGCACAACGACTCACTGCTGATAAGAAAATGTTATGGAAAAGCACCAGAGGGGTTCATGAAATAGGATAATGGCATGTTTGGTTGCAATGGCATTTTTTTTCCCCCAGTTTTTTGTTTTTCTTTATAATCTGTACATAATGTATTTGCAAATTTTAGGAAGATGTTAACCATTTCAAACCAGACAATTCTCCAATTACTTCTTACTACCTTGATAGCAGAAAACATGAGTTTGCAAAGCTGCTTCGGGAGGGAACGACATGAATAAATCTGTTTTAACGTAGTTAAAAAGTGCTGAAGGCAGTTGTTCTGTCCGCTTCCCTTTACCTTAGAGACATGCCTGTAAATTATGCCGATCCCACAAGAGACCTGATAAACGAGTGTTTTATGAAACTCTTCCCCAACTGAATTACTGCACATAATGCCTTGCATTTATTTCTAGTCAAATCTGATTCATGCATTCTTAATTGTTATATGTTTAGGATGTTCTTTTTTTTTTTTCTTCCTTTCTCACAGTGGAACTGTCTTCTGTCTGCTTTGTTTTACAGATGCTAGGAGCAGCATTCTTGGGTATAGGCCTGTGGGCATGGTCGGAGAAGGTATGTATAAACATACGCTCGCAAATGCAAACTGCGAGCGAGCGAAATTATCACCACAGCATAACTAAAATTCCTCAAGATTCTGCATGCCGCGGATGTGATTTGCTGCTGAGTTGAGGCTCGGACGCAATATTGTATAAAATGTACATATGGGCAGATTATCTGAAGATTTTTATCTTACTTATCTTCCTTTAGCCTTAGAAACTGGCTATCTGGTTCTGCACCCCTGATGTGAGTTTCAGCATTTAGTTTTTGATTCAGGAAATTTGAGCTAGAAAAAGGGGGAGAAAAGAAAAGCAATTGAAATAACACTGATTTGACTCAAAGATGTCAAAAGTCGCAAACATGTTGTCTGACTGTCCGCCGAAGGAAAAACGCATATTTGAACGTTTGTTGTTTTTCTGTGCACAGAGTAAAGAACACAGAGGTCGTCTTTTACCATTAACCTTTCATGAGCAGCGAGTTGTGGCAACATCGAAAACTTCTTCCAACTGAGTTAACAGTCACTTTGCTCATTAATTAGCAAGAAATTATACCAGTGCGCTCCGTAAATGCCGCAGCGGTGTGGCCGTGTGTACCGATTAGCAACGTGTGGCCATGAACTGTGTGCAAATAGCGCTGCACTGGAGGACCTTTGTGGAGCGGCGTGAATAATTTATAGGGATTAGGTTGCATGATGAATTGCAGGGGCTGAAAAGACCTAATGGTGAATCTGAGTCTGAGTGACTAAGGTGATTAGTTTCAAGCTCGGTTCTTGGAGCCTGACACATTATTGTTTAAGGCTGTGTGCTAAAGCTCTAATGAAGGCAGTTTATTCTGCCACAAGTGACATAAAAAAAACGTAAGAAAAGTAGTATTGCCTGTTTCATATAGCATTTCCTTTGCCCAGTACATATTAACTTGACAGTATAGGATTTCATTATTATTATTTCTTTTGTTGTATTTCATAGAATGTGTTTTTCTTAATCTTTGTAGACTGTGGCAAAGAAAGCAAACAGTGGATGTTTTCGTTTATATTTAATTCCAGTGGCTCCCTACTTTGACATACGACCTTAAAATAAAGCAACATGTAATTTTCTTTAGCACAAATAGGCACACTGTGGTGGTAATGGTGCGTGTGAGAGGCAAAAAAATATTCATAACAGTTTTTAAGAGTAAAATCATAATCTCAGAAGATTTTTAACTTGATTTATGTGAAGCACATGTAACGTTTAAGGTTTTAAACACACTTGCAAGTCGCTTAGGCTAACTCAAAAACTGTAATCAATTTAAAAGATAAAAAAAAAAAATCACAGCTAAAGTAAAGGGCACATTTGCTACATTTTATTGCTAAAGGAAAGAGAGGAAAGCAAAGCGGTGCATGTCTGCACAAGAGAATATAACAGCAATGAAATGGAGACAGTGTGCATGTGTCGATGGTTTTTACAACCCATAGTTATTGGGCTTATTATAATCTGACTCTGCATGTCTGGCCACGACTTGGTTAGCTTAGCGTGCTCCGTTTTTAATGAGTCGTCAACAATTTGCTCAGGTTTGTTGGGTTTCCCGTTAGTTGTCTATTGCCCAACCGCTTTACAAGCTAAGCTTGCGTTTCTACGTGCCTATGGTGTGCTGAATGCTGAGCACACAGACAGGAAGTTAAAACACCAAATACAATCTCTGTTTTACACCAGTTTTTGTTTTTTTTTTTCCTGTGGACATCAGCATCATCACGGTGAGGAAAGGATTAACTGCTGCAGCAAAAAACGCTGTTGAGTGACAGTAACTAATGATTCTGTCACTGCAAGAGCACCTAATAGCTTTGTCACTCTAAACTCTAGGTAAAGGTGTAGCTGTTGCAAACTTTAAATAAATGTCCCTAACGCAGCAGACACCCAGGTTTAATCGCCTGAGGGAGAAGAGCGAGCGCTTTGGTTTGGGTTACAGCCTGGTGCTCTGTAAAAAAGTAAAAATGTGATTTCTGCGGCGGCGACGCCATGAAACAGAATAAAAATCTGTTCCAAGTCAAGAAGGAGCTTTAACCAAACACCTTTGCAGGTGCAGCGGCTTGTCTGTTCCTTTCATAGTTTAAATTAATAATGCACAATCCTTGGGTTTGTGATTGTTTCTATGTATCTCTCATTATGAAGAGGAGATGCACAGAAGAGAATCACGAACCTTGAACATGTTTCTAGCCTGTTGTGTGTGCCTTATTAACAGTGCAACTTCACTTAATAAAATTGATAGCATAAAAGCGGTAGAAGCGTCCTCTCAAATGCTAACATCAAAACACTAAAAAGATTTTTTTTTTTTTTTTTTTATGCAGACTTTAATCAGGGTCTTTGCTTTTTGCTCACTTTTTGTCTTTTCCTTCCCCTCAGGGCATGCTGTCAAATCTGTCGATGATCACCGACCTCGGGGGCTTTGACCCCGTGTGGTTCTTCATGGTGGTGGGAGGGATCATGTTCATCCTGGGCTTCGCCGGCTGCATCGGAGCGCTCCGAGAGAACACCTTCCTGCTTAAATTCGTAAGCCGTTTCTCCGCTCCTGAGGCGCAGACACCATTTGAACCAGTTGACACCTCCCCCGCTTTAGATGTGTGGTTCGCACCAGCGCCGAGGCCGGGTAGCAGGTGTCACTTTGACTCACCGGAGGCCAAATGCTCCAAGTTGGTTACACATCATAAATATGTTCTAAATTCTGGTCCACGAAAAAAACAAAAACAAAAAAAAAAGCATTAAGAAACAAGTGTCATTTTCCACTAGAAGATTTTTATTTTATTTTTTTCTGGGCATCTTCTTGGCTTTTTATCTTTTATATTGGAGACCATCGCATCACCATTGAGGTGGTTTATTTGGGGTTGACTGCGTCGATAACAGCATGTGACTGACTGAGACAAATTTTCCTCATTGCTGGCCGCGACTCTGAGCATCTACTAACTCCAGCAGATGTCCATTAGCAGCAATAAGTCAGGCGTCAGACTGAGGAGCTAATGTGGCTTTTGTGCATTTATCATCAGCCCCGTCTCCTGCATTTACTGTAAATGGATAATGTAACGGCACCTGAGGGACTGCAGGCTTTGTTGCTGCACTCTTGCTTGTCACATCAGTTCAGGCGCCACATAAAAGACGCCGGAGCTTTCCTGCTCGTTTGTTTTAAAACACCGTCTAAGCAAAGTCTGCGCATTTTTATCCGATGCGTTCATTCTCGTGTGACGTGACGCTACGTGTTGTTTTCTGTGTGCCGTCCTCTCCAGTTTTCCGTGTTCCTCGGCTTGATCTTCTTCCTGGAGCTGACTACGGGGATCCTCGCCTTTGTCTTCAAGGACTGGATCAAAGACCAGTTAAACATTTTCATCAATAAGAACATCAAGGCTTATCGCGATGACATCGACTTGCAGAATCTCATTGACTTTACCCAGAAATATGTGAGTCCTGCCTCACCTGCTGACTGAAATTCATGTGAAAACCCGTCTGCATCCCTCAGGCATTCCTCATCTGCATGTTGTAAGCATAAATTTCCTCTTGTGAAGCCTTGCTTTACATTTTAAAAAAGCGACTCTGGACCAGACTGGTACTTAGCAGTGAGAGCATTTTTTGGAGAAAATCTCATAATTATTATTATTGTAATTCCTTTCTAATCGCTATCCAATTACAAGAATGACAAATTTTGGATAAGTGGTTCTTATGTGTAAACGCCAAGCTCTGTCATGAGGTATTGTAAGAGAGATTACATCTGTGGTCGATTCATGGGGTTTCATGTAGTCCCCACCCGCCCCAGTAAGCTGCCTATCTATCTGAGCTGGAGAGCTTAGATCAGGAAAAAGGGGAGTTTATTCAGAGCCTGTTGTTTCCTGCTCTCTCAGTGGAGGTGCTGCGGAGCTCATGGGCCTGACGACTGGAACCAGAACATCTACTTCAACTGCACTGACAGGAATCCCAGCAGAGAACGCTGTGGAGTCCCTTTCTCCTGTTGTATCAAAAATCCTAAAGTGAGTCATTCATTAACGCCACGAAAAGTCTCCTCTAGTTATGATTGGAGTGTGCAATTATTTGTCAAATCTACAGATGAGACCGTGTTGCTATTAATGCAGGTGCAAAGTTTATAATTTGTGCTGAAATGTTACAAAAAGATACGGGAACTCGGATATCAGCAGAAACTCCATCCTAAATTACTTGGGAATATTTCCCAATTATAAGCTTTCAGCTGACAAAAATGTTGAATAATGTGCAGAGCAAGTACTTTAAATACACAGCTAAGTTCTCAAACGCAAAGACGACATTTTAAATCGGACAGTAATTATCTCAGTATGTCAGCAACAATGGTAATAACTGTTGCTTTCCAGTTTTATGTAAAACCAATTAGCTCATGATGAAGAACATTTTTATTACTATAGTCATTTTTGTTATTATTACTGGGTGGAAACCGTGGAGTTTTAGTGTTTTTACTCAAGGTTGTCATATTGTGAAGATCTTATTCCAGCTAATTGCTAATTAGATCAACATCTGGAGCAAAAAACCTTGATCAAAACATACCTAATAAAAACTTTCAAAGTCATTTGTTGCTCGTTCTGCTTCGTCAAACTTGGCGAAGATCCAAACTTTTGAGTAAAAAACAAAATTGCAATATCAAAATTACTAAAATGAATCTTTTTTTTCTCTGCTTTTTTTCCCCCACCAATTTCTTTAGGAGGACCTCATCAATACACAGTGTGGTTACGACATTCGGCTCGAAGGGGTTCGTATCTCGCCTGCTCTCTGTATTCTTAACGATGATTTAAACTTGTCTAATAATTGACTAATTAAAGGCAGTCATTTGAGGTGTTCTATTATTTGCTTTCAAGAAGCAATATAAGGATTTTCAATATTTTTGAGTCAAAAATCTAGATTTGTAAATATGGAAAAAAAAGAAAAATGAAGCAGGCCTAGCAGATGGAGAGAATGTAACGGTTTTATAATCACACAGACTCCCATGCATGCTCCATGCTTTTAATAACAGATTGTTCTTCTAACAGGGATAATTAGGCTCCAGTTTTAGCCCAAAGAGCAGCCCTAACTCCACTCTGTAATTGGCCACTCTGTGGGTTGTGCCAGTCCATTCCCTTTCACCACCATGTGTGGGTGTGGCGGTTACAACTCACTGCACTGCAGTCGGAAAGACTGCTGTTGCTAGGCAAGCCGCAGCACAGAGTTGGTACGGATTCGTTTTCTCCCTTTCTCTTGTGCTGACCGGTGAAACTGTCACGGATGCGCACAGAGTTCCTGTGCAGCTTGCCTCAGGAAAGCGCAGGGCGGGGAGCGAGGAAGAGCAGGAGACACGCGGAGGACGGATGGAGGGGGGGGAGAAGAAGAGAAGAAGAAAGGCAAGGAGCCGAAATAGCTTCACAGGAAGTTCACAGGCGGAATAACATTGTGTTTCCTGCTTTCCCATTGGTAGCCAGGAGCCTCTTTTGACTCCTCATTGGTCGAAAGCTAGCTTTCGGGTTTTGCAAGCGAACAAAGAGTTTGCCTAGTTGACTTGACAAAGTCACAAAGGAGGCTTTGTATGGAGGCGTCTATTCTTACCCCCCCTCTTTGGTGTCATGGCAGCAGTAAATTACACCTTGAGCTTTCTCTCTCTAAATGTAAATCATGGGCTGAATGTGATGACACAGACAACCATCTGTCCGGTATCAGGGAAAAGGCTCCCACTGTTTGCTCATTCCAGGCAGGGCCATCAGCAGGCGTGAGTGTGTGTGTGAACTGGCTTCATATTCTCCAAACTGTCCTAGCTGTGTGGAAACCATTAAGTATGACTCAGCTCTCATGCTGTGGTATTGCATCTTAAACAGTGAAGGCATCATTGGGCAAAATGCTTCCTGTGTTTGTTTGGAGCAGCTGTTAGTCAGAGTTTGGATGTTTAAATAAATCTGACTCCACTAGTTGTGTAAAAAAAAAAAATGTTAGTGCAGAGCTTTTTTTTTGTTATTCTTATTTTGAGTGGTTTTTTTTTGTTTTTTTTTCTTCTTTTTTTGAATTAAAAGGACCTGGATCGGCAGAAATTCATCTACACCAAGGGCTGTGTGGCACAGTTTGAGAAGTGGCTTCAGGACAACCTGATTGTTGTCGCTGGGTTCTTTGTTGGCACTGCACTTTTACAGGTAATGTCTCCCTGTTTCCCCTTAAACATTCATTGTAGGTGGCCCCTGTTTTTTTTTTTTTCTACGTTTTGTTTAGACTCAAGCTAAATGCATTGTGATTTTGTGTCATTACTGCCGCTTAGTGGCGAGAGTCTGTTAAATCAGGCCTCTGCGGTACAAGCAGCCATGACCCAAATCCCAGAGTTGGGAAGTTGTTTCCAGCAGCACCTCAGTACATTAGAATATCATTATAAAGCCAATTTGTTTCGTTGTGCAATTCACAAAGTAAAACTTGTACATTGTATGCGTTCATTACACACAGCGTGGTACATTTCGATATTTTTTTTCCTATTAATTTAGATAATCATCACTTGGAGATAATGGAAACCAAAAATCCAATTTTGCCAAAAATATAATACTAATAGAAAATTCTGGATCTTTAATCCAGGCGTGTCGTGCTACGATTTAATGTATTATATATGTACTTAAATATTTGTAGCCCCATTCGCACGAACTACTGCAGCGTTGCATGGAGGAAATCAACCTGAGTTTCTGCTGAGGTGTAATAGAAACATTCAACTTGTCTGCAGTGTCGATTTTAGTGTCTCTGATTTTTCTCTGGACAATACCCCGTAGAGTCTCAATGGGATTTTGGTCAGGCTAAGTTAGCTCTCATCAGCAAAGTGATACCATTGTCGATTAAAAGAAGGAGCCAGATTTCAGCTGAAAATGTCTCAAATGTCCTAGTAGATGGCTACACGGTCTTCGGACTACTTGGATTTTGTGCTCCTTCACTCCTCTTCCAGACTATCTGGCAATAATGTACAAGTGGAATATAAAAGTTACGCAAACGTAAAAAAAAGAATGTAGTGTTACTGAGCAAAGGTCCTGTGCTTTTTCCTCCTTCGCCCAGGTCAGATTGTTCTGACATCGTCTTTGGTTCAGGAATGATTTAACACAAGGAATGCAACACTTTTATTCCTTTCTTCTTCACGTTCTTTAAAAAATAAAAATAACTGGATACAGTATTCTGTGAACAGTCAGCTTCTTCAGGAATGACCCTTTGTGGCTGACCCTGCTCATGCCGATGACCGTCGGCCGGGCGTCCGTCAGTTTTTCTATCGAGCTGCTAAATTGAATTGCTGATAAATTCACTCCTCGAATACGTTTTCAGTGTGATAAAAGTTCCAGCTGTTTTTCGTATTGAAGTCGTGACTTACAGTCAAATGTCTCCTGTGGCTTTTTTTTTCTTTTTCCTCCCCCTCAGATTTTTGGCATCTGCCTCGCTCAAAACCTGGTAAGTGATGTCAAAGCTATTAAAGCCAATTGGTGACGGGAGCCCCGCGCCGCGTGCCCCGGCCAGGTCATCGCAGCACACTTGGTACCGTCCAGATTGTGGATGGACAGCCAACATTCTTGCATACCTACAGACAAAAAAAAAAACAGTTTCTTTTCCTGTTCATCAGTGACACTTGATACGAGGAAAGAAAATATTCAATGCAAACCAAACGTCACGGATTTTAACCCAAATGTCCAAAAAGAAGACGGAGTTGCCTACTTGAGAGATGATTTTTATTATTATTATTTTTATTATTATTATTATTGTTGTTGTCTGAGTTTGTTCCTTGGACTAATGTATTTATGCCACACAGTTGCACAAAGACCCTCTGTCAAGCTGGGAAGCCATGGATGGAAGTAAGGTGACCAATTCAGTAAACTGAGGAAAGCTGACAGATCCTTTTACAGGTCGAGCATCAAAGACTGTTTTTATTTTTTTATGCATTCATCTCCACATCTTGCTTTAGAAAAAATGGCGGTCAAACTTCTGGCCAGCCTCTGTACTCATTGGGGGGAGGGGAGATGCCATGTGTATGTCATTTCCTCTCTTCTCTGTGCAACTTTTAAGTGGTATTGATACAGTTATATTCTATTTTCAAATGTAAAAGAAAGAAGTGCCATTATTTTCCCTGTTTTTGATTCCTATAGTACATTTCTCCTGTCTGCTCTCCTAATACCTCAGGACCTGACTGAAGATATGTTCTTTCCGCTGAAGATAAATGCAGTCAAACAGGGATAGTTCTTTGGAAGTCACCTTGTTTGCCCCCATAGCGATTGTATCATTAGTTGATTCTCTGATGGATGTTTATTTTATTACAGAGTTGCTTGGTGTGGTCAGTGCCATATAAGGAAAGGGATTTAATGCTAGCGATTGTTGGGACGTGGAATTGCTGGTTTGGGGCCTTTTTGTTCTCGACTTCTTTGACCACTTTTGTCTTATAATCTGTCCCTTTGCATTGATATCTGTTGCTTAAAGATGTCCTCTATTCATGCTTTCTTTTTGTGTCTACTTACAGATAGATGCTTATATTTCTAAGTCATTGTTTGATTTTTTTAAATATTTTTTTTAAATTATAATATGAGGCACCGACTGCAAAACCACTTCTGTCTGTTGGTGTTGCCAATCGTAACGGAGACCAAATAATTTCATTTGTCCACGAGAGATTTCCTCTGGAATGCAAATACCATTTTAGATAGAATGTGAATTTATTGTCTCTTTCTGTTGAAAGTGCCAGTTGAACTGAGAGATCAGAGGAAGATTAAACGTTGAAATTTGTTTTTATCTTTAACTGAATTGATAATTGTCTATTTGTCTGAATTAAACTATTTAGAAGAGTTAATACATGCTGTTCTCACTTTAAAATGAATGCTGCTTTAACTTTTGCTAGCCGAGTTGTGCAGTAACCCAGAGAGGAAGAGAGAGAGAGAGAGAGAGAGAGAGAGAGAGATCTCACGCAGTGAATTTGGAAAGTATTTTGTCATTTCTGGATGCTTCCTCTGTTTATTGTTTGTGAAGAGATGATTGGCTCTTACGACTTTGCTTTGCATGTTTTGTCATCCGGTCGTGATTACGGTTTCGGTCCCAACCAGGTCAGCATATAACTGTGTCCCTTTATTCCCAGTGTTTTAACTGTTGTCTCTGGTTGTAACGGTGTCATTCTGATGCGTGACAAACAGGATCTAAGAGGGCTGGATACGTACACACTTTACATTTTGAATGCTATGCACACACGCCTGAAAGATGAGAGGCATTCACATTCTGTGAACACAACCCCAAAAACTTTGCCGCTCCACTGAGTCCGTCTGTAGAATAAATATCTTAGCACCTTCTGATCGTCTGCTGCGTGTACCTGTCACATGTTGCTTTCGCCCACATGCTACCTTACTTCAAAACGCCACCCGATCAGAGCGCGTCGGTTTCGCAGCCTGCCGCGCTGATGTATTTTTAAACAGCGGAGAGAAAACTGGAAAGACAAGAACAAAACATTTTTTTTTTTCTTTTTTTGAATCGGATGTCACAGATCCTCGACTGGGACATCCACGCACCTTAACGGCTTCTCTCAGTTCAAACTGATGTCGTCTTTGGTGTAATCAGCGATGAAGGCCTGCAGTGTTCTGTGAGGAAGCATAAGTCTATACATTCAAAGTGCTTTTTTTTTTTTTTACACATTGCCTTATTTGTCATTCTTAAAGGACATACATAATCATTTTTGCAAATGTTATTTTTAAGTTGTGTTCAGGCTTGTTGCTCAAGACAGATATATTCATTTCTACATAGAGAAATATGGGGGGAAAAAAATTAAACAAGCATAGGCGAAGAAAAGTCTGCAGTTCAAACCTGAATCTATAAAGTCAAGGTTCATATGGGGGTTTCATCCAGTCACAGCAGCAGTGAGGAGATCTAACACACTGACACTCAAGAGAAGCAAACGTCTCTGGGGAGGTGTTTGTTATAATTCACATGTCATGGGTGAAAGAAAAGTTAAAATACCCAGTTGGTATCTGCAGACATATGTTAACCCCTTGGTTGGGCTTAGTCTGGAAAAAAATTAATGATGCTCTGATAGCTGATTAGTTAACCTAAATTCGTACAGTTATCATTTGGAGAGACGTACCAACAGAGGACACTTTTTTTTTTTCCCTCAAACTTTATGCTCACAAACAACACATGCAGTTTCTTAAGCGGTCTGGCTATTGACTCCTTTCTCAACTCATCTGTCTTAACAGTGGGAAAGAGGTTAACAGTTTCCTTCATATTCAACATCCCAGCTGGTTCATAATGCTGTGACACAGTGTTTCCATCAGAGAAACATTTGTTTGGTAGCCGAGGAAACAAAAGTACTTTCTGTATTTGTGAATTTCACATCACTAATAATTGATTACACATCCATTCGACATATTCCATTTCAAAAGCAACAATTCATTTGGTAATTACCCTGAGAGATTTTCAGGTGGTGCTGTTAACACCTTGTCATAATTCATACATGGAGGTGCGTATTCTATTTAGAGGAGTGGCTATTAAAGGAAAGTGTCTCGAAGTTACCTTACTCTTTCTTCAAAAGGCCAAACTGGGGGACTGGTGGGGGGCTGTTTCACGCTTTTAATATTTTTGTAACATTTCTGGAGTGCATTTGGCCTTTAAATGTTGAGGAGCAGTCTGAAAGTAGTCTGTCCTGCTCCAGATCTGGGTAGAAGGTGCGTCCTTTCTCCTTTTCTCTCTTACACAATCTTGATTAATTTCCCTTCACACAGGTTAAGGCATCTGATACGTTATTCAGCGCAAAGATGAGCTCATCCTTTTCCCTCTCCAATCACCCTCGATAGCGCTTGGTGGCTCACACTTCTCCCATTTGCCGGATAGCTTGGTGTCTGCTGCCTGTTGAGGTATATGTTAACTTT
The DNA here is from genome assembly GCF_904066995.2 of Poecilia reticulata. Lineage (NCBI taxonomy): Eukaryota > Metazoa > Chordata > Actinopteri > Cyprinodontiformes > Poeciliidae > Poecilia > Poecilia reticulata. The sequence continues at coordinate 11,990,715 of NC_088839.1, read as the reverse complement.
GTGGCGTCAGGTCTGCTGCACTACCAGCTCTCTCGAACAAAAAGCACTCCTGCTCTCCTTTTTCTGGATGGATGTGCCGATCATCCGCCTCCTTGGCAGTCAGGATACTAACGCCGTATTAATTTGCTGCAGCAGTCTCGGGTGCAACGGATGCAGAGGCGACTCGGTGGCGTATGTTTGTTTTTAGGAGCTCTGGGTTGTTCTGCTTTTGTATTCCTCTAATGTAGCGGAAAGCATGAGAGGAGAGAGCACTGCTAATTATCCTCTGTCCTTTATCGTTATGGCCTTGCTTCGTGAAACACCTTTCTAATTTCTTCTGCCGTCCCTCTGGGTAATTAAATCATTCCCAGGAGGAAACGTAGGCATACCATGAATGTACTTTTTTTTTCTTTTTTACCGGCATGAACCTACTGCTTCATGGTCAGTTTCAAATCTCCTTCCTGCATTGAAACAAAAAGACACACACACACAAATGAAGTTTAGGAATGCGAATAAAGACTTTTCTGGTTTTGTTTTCCATTTTAACACATTAAATCAGCAGGGAGAGCAATTTGCAACGCTTTAAACTTCTTTAATAAGTAACCAGTTCTGAAAATATTGTCTTTTTCCCGCCTTCTGAACCCTTGTTTGAGCTTCAGCGGCGGTCGATGGGGTGTGTGTTGTTTAATTTACGAAGGTGAGCCGCACATCACACATTGACGAGTCTTACCTCATCGTGTGCACAACGCTGCCCACATCTGAAGCACAGAGGAACGGCTCGGCGGATTAGTCGCCGAGCATATTAACAGCAGCACCACGGTTATTAGCGCTGACATTTCCACACCGACATGACATTTGATGCGGATACGAGCATAAACAGGAATTATTAAATTGTCTGGGTTTACAGATCCGCTACAGAGTATGGACACAGTTTGCAAATCACTTAGCCACACTGAAACCACTGCAAATTTCTTCTTTTACAGCAGGGTAGCAAAAAGATATTCTTTTAGTGCATTCATACATTTGTTTGTTTTTTTTTGTGTTGACTTTCTTGCTTGTAGCAGATTGCTATATATGTATCGGTTTGTTCCTTGTCTTCTGTACATGCCTGTTCTGAGGTGCAGCCTTGTAAAGAAATGTAAATAAAATTTTTGGTCTATTACACTGTATTTTCTGTTACAATGCTTTTTTCATATATTAAAGGATTTATAAGACCATCCCTGTTAGTTTTTTTTTGTTCCTTTGCTTGCATAACAAGAAATTAAACTGATTATTACTTATAAAGCTGAATCATCATAAGTATTATAGACCTCCTCTGTAACACATCCCTTGTTTATATATATATATATATATATATATATATATATATATATAATGTGTGATCATATATATATATAAATATGAATGGGAAAGTAAGAAATGTATATACAAGAGTTATGCATTTCTTACTCTCCCATTCACAGTTGTGAACTACTATGTGCTGATTGACACCTATACCGTCCTATAAAAATACTCCTATAAAAACTAAAGTTTTGCTGTTTTATATGAACAATTTGGCAAGAAATTGATATTTACACTGATACCAGTACTTACTCCATTTCTGTAAGTTTTAGTTTATGACGATTCACCCAACAGAGGGAGACAAACCGTGACCGAGAGCTCAGATGCTGATACACCGCTGCTGTGACCTCATCTTTTAATCTCACAAGGCAGAGAAAAAGGGAAAAGGCTTTTCAAAAGCGCTCTCTCTCTCTCTCTCTCTCTCTCTCTCTCTCTCTCTCTCTCTCTCTCTCTTTCTGCGTGTATGCGTGTGCTTGTGCGCGCACTTATTATATTCCCCCCATTAGAGGCTCTTGGAGAGCGACTAGAATCTATACAAATCCATTCAGTAACCTGCTGTTACTCTTCTGCGCTACAAGATTAAGATCAAACAAAAAGCGAATCAACAAAATGAATCCATATACTTCAGAGACTATTGACATTTTCCCTTGCCATTCATCTTAAAGGTAAAAACAAGCCACCGCGACATGCAGAGTGATGTTGTTTCCTTGACAATTAATCAGCACGTTAATGGACACCGTTGAAGTGTTTGTGTTCTGATTTTTAGGTGGAGAGGGAAGAGCAGGAGCCCATCACAGTCCTCCCTTTGATTCTTTTATGAAGCTGCTGCAGCCAAACGGCGTTTCTGGTTGATAAATTTGCTCCGTGTGTGTTCGCCTTCTTTCCTTTCTTCCTGGACAGGAATCGCACATCGTGCACGACTTCCATTATTTAATTTTATTTAGGGGACACAGTTCGGAGACGTCCCTGCTGGATAGCACGCACTGCATTTCCTCCATAAGGGAAGATTTAATTTTCAGATTGTGCCACACATCTGCAAGGCCACAGCATCATGTCTGACTGCCCACAAATGCGGCATTTTATCTCACAGCAGAGACCACACAGCGCATCTCTATCTTGCCTTAATGTGCACAGTGTTCCACTTGTTGCATTCAGGCTCTTTCGGTTTCTTGTGACCGACTTTTAAGACTCGCACGCCAGCAAGTCAAACTTTTAAAGGGCGCAGTATTATGTATTTTCCAGGCACAAGTACCACTTTAGAGCACCTTCAGTTGTTACAAAAACCTTGTGTATATTAAACATGACGTTTTCCTGTAATTTGACGCCTTGAAATTGGGCCTCTGTCTCTTTAAGAAGCTCCTGCTCTTTCACACACTCATCAATGCAACAGTACTTCTCATGCTGCACTGTGAAGTAGTTCCAGCTTCTAAATATGTGTGGACAGATGTGAGATTGTGTCATATATATTCATGTGAAGCATTCAAAAAAACATTTGCTTGCTTCTAGCTTTAAAGATGTTACATTTAGGGAGTTATTGTAGTAATCACTTCATTTTTCAAGTATTAAGTGTTGTTTTTAAAACCAGATGGTTTAATTCTGTACGTATGATTTTTTTCAGTTGTGCAGGCAAGTGCAACAAAAGCTCAGAATGTAGAAAAGAAACCCGACAATCACTTATCTTGCTCGCCTAAAAAAAAACAAAAAAAAAACTGTATCTAAGCCTTCAGGGCTGATTTTCTTCTTAGCAAATTCAGCACAGATATTTGTCCTTGCCTTTGCAGTGAATAAAATGTAGGAAACATAAAAGGAATAGCTGCATGTTTTTCTACCTACTCGTTCCCATGACGTCATGTTTGGCTCTTCTTTTCCAAAAAGCATCAAGGCTTCGGAGGAATAACTGTGAGCCTCTGCTAAGTTTTGTTCAGGAGAGTGTTATCAATGTCTGGATTAAAATGCTCCGATGAGTAGTCGGTAACTGGAGGCTGGATGATTGCAAAAAGTTCTTGAAGCATGAAACAAAAACTTGTGCATTCTTATGATTCCTGGGGTCCAGGTTAGAAGTTGGCAATATTTCATCTAGGAAATGAATGACATTAATGTTTGGTTTATTTATAAAAGTTATGGTTTCACCGTATTACACCATTGTTTCTGTAGTCTTAAGCTTTGTTCAGTGTTTATCCGTCCAACCGTCCACACATAAGCTAAAAAAAAAAAGGCTGTGTAAGTAATACTTAAGTTGTTTGTTTTTCTGAAAAACTGAAGTGAGACAGACGTCCAAAAAAATAGGCAATCAGGAAGGGGGCGAATACTTTTTTACTCCACTGTGTAATTTAGACCCAGCGTAAATTAGAGACATTCGCAGACGTATGTTGCCCAGTTCTAACCTGTGATCGACTGGAGACCTATTTGGGGTGATAATGAAGTCAAGGAAAGAAATGACAAACTATCCCTTTAGGTGTTGAGTGTCTCACATCATGGCTGATTTATGAAAAATAAAAAAAAGATGCAAATATATTCCACTGATGGCTTAAACCAATGAAATAAATTCAAAATATCTGCGATACACAAACCATAAAGATAAAAGTGGTGATTACAGCACACATAACAATACAATCACTATTACATTATTTTACTCATAACTCATGAAAGTCTACTGTTCTTATTTTAGAAAACTTAAACGTTTTATAAAAACAGTCAGTAGTATTTTACAGCTTTTATTCTGTTTTGAAACGTGAAGGGTTTGGGTTTAATCTGAGGTTTGAGGAACTGTGAAGACTAAAGAGAAACACATCAGATGCAAACTCTGTTTTCTAACACGCTAAATCCATCGGAAACCAATAAAATGTTTAGATTCTCTTAAACCTTCATTGAATTACTGAGCAGGAAGCACGCAGTTAGTAATTATCCCACTATAGAACATGGAGAGGACAACGGCACGTCTTAAAGGAAACTATTAACCTTCATTTAACAGCCGCAGACAGGTAAACATCTTGTTCCTGAGGTATATTAGTTCAACCTGGTGGTCCTGAAGCTGTTCTGGGAAACATCCCAACAAAGTGGAAATAATTAATTTCTTATCAGCGGCTTTTTGAGGACAAATAGGACTGGAAGCTGGGTTAAATGAGATTAATTAACAGCAATCCAAGATGGAATGTCTCTGCAGCAAATGTCCCTCTAGCATTTTGTTCACCAGCAAAACACACACACTAGACCAACATAGTTTCTGTATATAGTATTAATTCACATTAAAGGTCATCTATAGAGATGGATCAAAACATTAAGCAAAAACTTTAAGCTTTAAGCAAAAAAAGATTTAGAAAATCCTTAATTCATTAAAAAAATCAACTCCTCTCAGATGATCAGGAATCATGTCCTTTTATTGTCCCTTGATTGAATATTTTTTCAATAAGAAATTAACTGACATTTTGTGCACTCACAAAAATTCCTGAATGCATCAACCAATAACCAATATATTTTCAGATAATTATGCAAAATCATATTATAATATTGCAATTTCATGAGTTGTTGGCTGCCAACGTTCGTCACATTTCAAGATGTTTGGCCAAACATCTGCCTGCCTTAAAAAACTCAGTAAATAGAAATGACAACATAAAGCTGCAGTTTGGCTCACACTCTATTACAGGAGTGACTTTTAGTGAATTTTTCCAAGCTGAAAGGTAAGATGTAAATTTTTGCTCATAAGCCATGAGCACTTTAACCAATTACCATGTTGATAATGTAGTCTCTCAGGATTGGATCCTGAAGATTCCCAATATGTCTTATGAAAATCCATTTTAAAAAATGTGCCGCTATACATTTTACCCACATTTGGCACCCCTTAGTTTTGGATCAGGCTGAAAATGGACACATGAAGCAACATTGATTTTAAAACTATTGATAAGTCTTGAATTGTTCTAAAATTAAACTCAAAGATGTTTTTTTTTTTGCTATTTTTTTTTTTGTTGCATAAATCATAAATTAAGTACATTTTAAAATCTTTCCACACTTTCTTGTCAACCACTTTTAGTATTCAAAGTTTTAATTCAATACAGCTTAAAGCCTTGGGAGGAGTTATCAAAAATGAGGTATTACTCCAGAATAATTTTTTTTTTCAAAACTCACCAGATTAAGCATGATTGAAACAAAATGTAGGAAAAATAATGATCAGTCTACATCTAGCAGTTTTGGAGAACATTTCTAAAACAATTGATTTCTTAGCCACATCACCTAGTGGTCAAATTAGGTAATTTTTTCTCAATCCCTAGGAGCTGCAATTCGATCATGCTGAGATCACCCCGACAAAATCTTCACTGAATTCACAGGTCAAAGGTGAGATCGTAGCCACTTCCACTTCAAACATTCAAAATATGGCCTTGTGGTGAGGTTTTCAACATCTGTGCCACGTTTAGTGTAAATCAATCAATACAGATCTAAACTTTTGAACTCTATAGCTCCCCCTATTACCAAAATGATAAAACATTGTGCAATTTGTCCCCTGCTACGCTCGAGTCCTTACAAGGATAAAAGGGTACAGACGATGGATGGATAGATGGATGGATGGATGGATGGAACTGCGCTCTGTCATCCAGCCTGCTGTTTTTCTCTTATGATTCTCATGATAATGACGCCCACAGCTCGAGCGTAAAACAGGGGAATCCCTCCAGGTAGAGTGATTGATCTGAACAAGCATTAGTGTTCAGGGAATAACATTAGCGCTGAGAAGCAGAGGAAAAGTCCCTACGGCTCTTGACGAGGGAAAAGATCTTTCCAGCCTCCAAATGGGGGTTGATAAGTCCCCCTGGCACTGGTGACGACTGATGTTATTGATGCAAAGCCTACTATCCCCCACCCGGCAGTCAAAGGCACCCATTCAGCTGTCGGTGACGTCACATCTGCGTCAGGAAGCTTGGAGAAGCAGACATCACATGACAGCACTCTTCTTTTTCATGTGGTGAGTTGAGGAAGGAGACTGAGGAACATTGGAGCTTCAGCTGTTAATCTTTCAGGGTTTTTTTTAAATGCCAAGTTCGTGGAAGAAAATCATCTTTTCCTCCTGTTTCAGTTCAGTACCTGTGTAATTCACAACAGTCAAAAGTGACGGCCCCCGCATATCTGAGCCCTGTGGCATTTAGCACGATCCAACATGTCTGATTGGTTTATCACATAACTAAATGAAAATACCTCTGAAACAAGAAAATATGTGGGTGAATCAGAGCCTTGTTTTAACCGAGATAGGAGTGATCGTGGCCCGAGCACAAAACTCAAGCTGCTTGGTTTTCAGTGTCATCGGTGCTACGGGGTACGCTGAAGGAGAGAGCTTTACAGGCCAATCATTACTCAACTCTGCTTTAGAGACAAAAAAAACAACAAAAAACACAAAGACTAATTGTGTGTCACAATCACAAAGCAACCTCAGAAGGGAGCACTGGTAGAGCAACCTATAGAGATCAATGTCCCAGGTGATACAGTGCTTTAAAAAAAATGTACTTATTGATTGTTCTCATTATAACCATGAACTTCATTTTGTTTCAATAAGTTGAGTGTATGAAGTGAAAGGAAAATTGTTTTCAGGTTTTGTTTTTGTAGTAAAACCTCAGTGTTGAAGGCTGCTTTTGTGTAATTTGATTTTATGCGTATATACTTGTGTTGTGTGAAGACATGTTGAAAGAAAGCCGTTAAAAAAAAAAACAAAACTAAATAATGTTTTCATTTTCCTTCAAACCATTTTGAAGACACAGCGAACATGTGAAAGGAGGTTCTCTGTTCGGATGAAACCAGCGCTGAGTGCGGTCTAAAACCAACATTTCACTTCGCCCAGAACACAGCGAGGCTGATAAGAGTTCATGACAAGACGGATGAAGCTAAATCCAGGGCAATGTTGGAGGAAAGCGGGTTAAAAGAACTGCGACTGCGGAGGATGTTCTCCTCTAAAACGTACAACTTTAAAACATCAAGCCAGCGCCAACGGTGGAACGGTTTAGATCAAAGCATATTCGTGCGTTTTAATGACCTCGTCAAAGTTCAGACCTAAATCCAAGTGAAACTCTCTGGCAACACTTGAATAAAGCTTTATTCAATTTGAGTGATCTTATTTTGTACAGAAGAATCAGCAAACCTTTCACTCTTCAGATGGGAAAGCTGAGGCAGACGTCTCCCCGACCGCTCGCTTGTGTAATTGCAGCAAAAATGTTTCTACAAGGTGGTGACCCCAGGGTGGCCGAATTCAAACCTATGCCATACTTGAAGATTATTTGCCATTGGTCCACTACATAATATTCTAATTCAACGCATAATGCTTTTTGGTTTGAATAGGACAAAATAGGAACTAATTTGCTTCTCTTTGCCCTACAATTTGGTGGGTTCCTGGTTCGATCCCAGCTCCACCCATCTCCGTTGCTCTGTTCTCGGGCAAGACACTTCACCCGCCCTGCCTGCTGGTGGTGGTCAGAGGGGCGCCAGTGCATGTTAGCCTGACTTTTGTCAGACTGCTCCAGAGCAGCTGTGGCTACTATCCGGTAGCTTGTATTCAGCATGTACGTGAATGACCAACTCTAGTATGAAAGACTTGATAAAGCGCTATACAAGTACAAGCCATTTACCATTTACTGTTTCCTTTAGAATGGATTTTAAAGTCTTCTTGTTGACATTTAAGGTACTGAGCAGAATCCTGGGGATAATATCCAACATCCTGCATCCTTATGCACCCCATAGATCTGTTAGATTAAATGATTACTTGCATGTAGATGTGTGAAGGTTCAGGCTGATCCAAATGTTGTTGAGCGTTTAAGGATGTAGCCCCTAAAAATAAGACATTCTCCGCACTGTCAATGTCTTTCATAAACCAATACAGCATTTTATCATTTGTACTTTCATCAATGTTGGCATTGTTTTTAAGTGTGCTATCTTCAGTAAAAACAAAAACAAACAAAAACAAAAACGTTGCACTTGAAGAAAACTCAAAAGATTCTGTCTGAATGATTTTGTAAGGCGCTAAGTTTTAAGTCAAATCTTCCACAGCCTGAATATGCCAAATCCATACATCCAACATCTGACTGTGAGTTTTTCTGTAGATCTCGGTAATCTGCACACACACCTGAAAAGTTCCTCCTGAGCAACTTTGATTAGGTTTGAAGGTGCCTTGTTGAGGCTCGTTAGAATATGAATAAAAGCACGGCAGCCGTCTCTTTCTTCTCCGAGTAGCTTCTGCACAACCTGGAGGAGCGCTTCAGGTCATTGACTCGCTGCATTGAGATTGAGGGGTTTTTTTTTTTCAAACCAGACCCTACAGGTATAACATGGCACAGTTAGATAGAACAATGCATATCAAATCAATGTCTCATCCTAAAACAAAGCAAATACTTAGTGTCAAATCTCAGCAGTGGTTATACATTAAGGACTTATACTTAATGAATAGTTATTTCTATTCAAATAAGTTTGTTTCTTATAAATTGAGTCAGAAAATCTATAGTAAAACAATGTAAAATTAATCACAGCTGCTAAGATTTTAGCAGTACAGCAAATATCCTGTAGATAAAATAAAAAGGTTACATCAAACCTAAATAAGCCGGAGGCTTGGCAGGAATATAAGATATGCCATGCCAAGATGTCATTTGTAAAGTTTTTACGAGCTTATATGGTTAATTACTTTTCACACCAATACATGTTGAAAATGTCTTCAGTCCATTTATTACTCTCTCATTATACTTTAGCAGGTGTGATCCTTCATGGTAGTTTAAACACTTCTTTTGAGTTTGCTGTTGAAGAAGTAGATGAGGAATGTGAATCGAAGTGAAAGGGCAACATGAACACAGGAGATCACTGTTAATTAGAAGTCAGCAATATGACGCTTTACCGAATAAGTCTGCATGTGGACGCGTTTGCATTCTTGCTGACGTTCACAGCTCGGCTCCCATAATAGAAAGTGCAATGGTCATATTAATTAGTGAATGAAATCCTGGAGTTTTTAATTAAATGTTTGAAAAGGGTGTTGTTACTGAAGTTGCAAAGTCATCTTCCTGCAGAAACACAGCTTACGTTTTATGATGGGAATGCCAGTCAGAGCTGTTGTAACAATCGATCCCCAATAATCTATTACTGCACACCCTACAAATGAATACTTTGTTTTAGCATCTTTTGATTCAAAAACAGCATTCAGTCATTTTTGGTAGGAGTTTATTGGCTTGACGTCGTGATATTTGTCCACTCTGCCGTGCAAGAAGTCTCCAAATCTCTCTGATCTTTTGCATGCTGTCCTCTTCAGATTTTGTCAGATTTTTGTGGTTTACTCAGTTAGGCCACTCCAAAACTTTATTTTTCTTCTGGTGCTTATGCGGTGCTTTTTGTAATTACTTATCTTTTTTTTAATATTTCTTTTTTGACATTTAAAGATTAAAAAGGATATGTAATTATGAAGGAGATAAAGACTTTTTCTCACCACAGAATAGGTTCTGGGTCCAGAGGCAGGGTGGGGTTTTAAATAAGTACAGGAGCTTGGTTTTGGAGGGACTTTTATCTGGTTGCACAACGGAAGTGGAACCATAATTTTAAAACAAAAAACATATATATGAACATATATATGAAAACACTGTTTTTTTGGCAAAATTAGTAATAAGAATCAATCAACCAAGGATGAATAAACAAGAAGCTTGTAAAAATGAAAGCAAATATTAGAGAAAAAAAAAGTCCAATGTCCAAAGCTGCACAAACCTACTACATTATGAAATCCCCCAACAAAAGGAAACCGTCATAACTTCCATCTGTATGGCAATAAATCCTGATCATAATCTTTTAATACTAGAACAATTTAGTGAACTGTATAGCAATAAACAATGGTGGCATCGCAATCTTTTAAAACCAGGACAATTTAGTTAACACCTTGGGTTTTTAACAGCTGAAAACATAAAAAAAAAGATCAATTTCCCTTTAACACATCCTTAATATTTTTATGGGAAAATGTTTTTATCCAGAGTGAGTCTTCATGTTTGTAATCACAGGTAAATTTCACTTATTCTACGCCTTTTAAAGATTTGAACAAAATCATTAATATCATTAGATAAGTGAGTGTGCACAAGACTCACTCCTCACTCACTGTAAATTCATTTACAGATTTATCAGGAAAATGAATTAAATACGTTTGAAGGGAAATTAATTCTTTCTTAGACAGTTTTCAGATATTGCAACGCTGATCTTAAGAAGTAACTATGATAGACATAATGCCAACACACTGCTAGGACTTTTTATCGGAGGTTCCTGCTCCACTTTTCTCCGTCGTCTCACTCTGAATGACATTATCCTGTCCCGTTTCTACGACTCTACCACCACAGCTGACACCAAACTTCACTTAACAGAAGCAAAAGAGAAACTTAATAGCAATTTGCAAAGAGTTTACAATGTTAGAACACAAATAGGATATAAACTTGAGAAAAGTCCTAAACACACAGTTAAGTAAATTACTGACTTATGTTGTATTTTTCTTGAGCTGGTAAAACAAACCTACATATAATGTAGAATATACTCTCCTATTGCAGGCACAATAAGCTGAAAGCAAATTTAATAGTGTATATATTTTAATATTCAGCTGTTCTCGACCATTGGCTGTATCTGGAAATCAGATTTGTACCTTTATTAACACAACGCTTGCGTAACTCTTTACTAGAGTTGCACATTTTAATAGTCAAACACTCCAAATGTGGGCAAATACTCAAAATAAATGTTTCCTTTTAATCTGAGCTCCATTTGTGCAGCATCTACTGGAGTCAGGATTCATCCGAGAAAAAAGAACAGTCCAGATTGTCAATTTCCTGTAACTCTCAGTGCACTCCTTAGCAGCTCACTGAGCTTTTCCACCAGAAAAAAGTCAAGCTAAGTTTACAGAGAGGCTCAGCTGTGTGGTCCTGTTCCTGTTAAAGTTTCCATTAACTCTTCAAAAACATCTATGCAAGACAAAAGAGTTGATACAGCCAACCATTTTGGAACTAAGTGAACAAGGCAGTGTTGGATAAATTTCCCCTCACGCTGACATTTTAGGGATTTATGGTTTAAATAATTTTGCCTATAAAGCACAGCTGATGATTAAACATGTGAGTCATACAACTGACATTTAAAAAGAGAAACGTACTGTAAGAAATGAGCTGTCAAATTTAAAAATAGACCAGTCCACAATAATGAATCTGTCATACCTTTAACAAACAGAGGCTGGGAAGTAAAGTTACATTTGTCTTCAGTTTGTAACTGGTAGTAAATGTTAATTTGGCAGCATTTCTCCCCTGTATTGGGGTAAATAAGTTCAGTTTAAAAAGATTTTATGATTATTTTATGTTCAATAATTAGACTTAGCCATATTTACTAAGAAAGATGTGTTTTATGCTTGCATTTTTCTTCCTCTCAAATGTCCCAGCAATGACCCCGCGATAACATTACCCCATGCTACATTGTGCAGACGCCGACTTCTTCGTGGTGGCTGCTCAAAGTGGCTCCAACTCTGAACTTTTTCTGAAATCTTCTACCACTTTTCATCCGGCCGCTTTGAGGCACTTCACATAACACACTGAACTTTCCTCCCTCACAGTATCGTCAGCATCGAGTGTGAAACAATCAAAGGTGGCTGAGCCAGCCAAAGTCAGTAAAGTTCAGCTACTTCTTCCACAGAAATATTATTACATCTCTTATTTTTTATTTCCATACACACACACACTATTTCAAAGCGCTTGAACAAGCGTCTTATCAGAATCTACCCCCTCCACTCATAAAGCCCAGCCTAGTTTCCTCAGCATAACCTTACTCTTTCCATGACACTGCAGACTCAATTGCGCGTGAACTCTGCTGTCTTGGTTAGGTCCCTGATATTGGCTGCATGTACTCTCTCAGCTTTAAGCTGATTTGTGCACTGGAAGTCTGCACATATTAAATCTGGTCTGCTGAGTTTTTCTCCCCTTTCTTTCTTTTTTTTTTTGCTGTGAAAACTCCTGTTTTCAGTTTTTTTCTTTCTTTCTCAGGTCTGAGGCATGAGCAAAGTGTGCTCTGTGCTTTTAACATCATCACTCGCTGACAAGCAACACCATCTCTGCTCTCTCAGACTCCAGCCTGTGATGGCTTTAATCGAAAGCATCTCTAATCTAAGCATCTTTAATCTAAAGTTTTAACTTTGTTTGTGATGGCTGTGAAGAAAAAGTAAGATCCATGGATCCTATCTGAAGTCTTCACCGGGTGGTGGGATACATCCTGAACAAATTGCAAGAAAGACCCGGTTTGGGTGGAGAACCCAGGACATTTTTTGCTTCAAACAAAATGTGTTACTGCAACTATACACCCAAGAAAGCCAGGTGAAGAGGGGGAAAAAAGAGGAAAAATAATTATCCAGATATTTGTATTCTTATGTCAAGACACAAGATATTGTTGTTGAAACACTCTTGTCAAAATAGTTAAAATATTGTTTTATCCTGGTTAAGAAAAGGTTGAATGAATGAATGAATGAATGAATGAATGAATGAATGAATGAATGAATGAATGCAGAGAACCTGTCTTTGACTGCAGTATTTCCTTTGACTTTTCATCTTCTTCAGGTTAATTGCCACTTTCAAGCACACAGTTGACGGCCTCAATAGATTTTGAAACAAGACTTGTACATTTATCATATATATCTGTAATTCATACATTAACGGTTGAATATACAAACACATCCTCTGGTGTATGTGTGTTCTGCTGCATGTGCACAGTATTGAAATCTGAATGTGGGATTTTGCCACAACAACGCCAGGACAGTCTCAGTTTTTTCACACTTAGAGCATTGAAAGTGAATTCCCAGACAGTCTCTTCATCTTTGAATGTCTCCAAGTTGTCAGGTTATATTAGTCCAACCAATCAGAGGTGATTCGGATAGTTTAACTTTTTAGTTAATACGTTTTTAGCTTCTGGGTCATTGCTGTGATATTTCAGTAGCAATTTTGTGGCATTTGTTTACTTGCTCAATGTTCAAGCTGTGCTTCTATGTTCACAAACGTGTCATAAAAAAATTGTATGTGTTACAATGTAAACTGTCTAATAGATGTTATTCTAATACAAAAGATAAATATGCAGTATACGAAGACTGTACTAAAAGTCAAACAGAGAGGTGCTGAAAGCCTGTTTGGCTGTCAGTGAGCCACAAAGTGGGGAGAATAATGTAGATGAAGAATTATTCTTGAACTTCACCTCAAATTGATATTTGGGCACAGCCGGTTGCTCCTGCTGGAAAATGAACCCAAAGGCATACCAAAACTACTTTTGGAGTGGAATAAGCTGACTAAGATTGAGTCTCTGTTATGGCCCCATAATGAATTAATAAACTATTCTTAAATGTTGAGTCAGTGCCAGGAAACCAGCAAGTTTAATTGGTCTCTCACGTTTCTTATCAGAAAACCGTGCGCTTCAATTCTCGTTTATTTAACTTACTGGAGTTTTTTTTTTTGTTTATCATCATAAGGCCTTGTTAAGTGTTTGACTTTCCACTACGTGTAAATATCTGACTGGCACATCAGCCGAAGGCAGGAGGTGTTTCTCATGGTGAAAGGAGACTCCTGCTGTGAGAAATAGGTTTAAAGAGCAGAAAAGTGTTCTGCTGTGATATAGTTTAAGGCCCGAATCGATGTCCAGATTAAGTTTTGATGTGCCTGAGGGTTGTCATATCATATTGAGACAGATGACCTGTGTGTGTGTGGTGAGGGGGCACGATGCCAGGAGATGTAATGAGGTGGATCCTTTCCTTCAAGAGCGGCTGATCAATATGCCGCTCAGACACTCTCTTTACAGCTTGAGCACTATTATTTTTTAACACTGCTGACACAGTTCAATTAAAATTGTGCAGTAGATAAAAAAAAATAAAAGAAGCCTGGATTCAGAGGGGAAGCTTTCGGTTTCAGTACATTTAATCATCTGCTTGCTGTTTGACTTATATTGTACAGCACCTTATATCAAAGCAGTCACATCCAGATGAATTTTGATCAGCACTTGAACACAACTTCATCTCTCCGTCTGTGTGTGTGTGTGTGCAAGCGCGGTGAGTTATGCCAAATCACGAATCCTCTGTCACCACTCCATCAGGCGTGTTTAGGAGGAGACAGAACAAGTGTGGAAGTGATTATATCGAGGCGCCTCGGAGCTGTACACAGAAATCTGATCAATATTCAATCTCAGTTATTTCACCCCGCATTACCATCCCACACCGCACCGCGACGCTCGGCGTCTGGGAGGGAGGGGTTCCTGTCGCCTCCTTGCCAAGGGGGCAAGAATCACTTCATCACAGAAACTAACTGGATTCTGCGTCAATACGGGGCCTATTAGCCTGCGTGGTTTAGGTAGATGGAGATATCCCGGCAAACATCGGAGGAGTCAAGAGGAAAACTTCCCTCAAATGAGTGTTTGCTTGGCAAGACGTTTCATTTATTAGTCGTTTCTATTCTGTTTAGCGGAGAACAAACTCCATGTATTGAAAGGAGCTTGCAGGGAAAGTAGCAAATTACTGCTTCGAACAGTACGATCCCGACTAATATAAACAAAGTATTGAAACAAGAAGCTGTTAAATGAATGTCATTTTAAGCTGACAAATCATGCATTGCTTTTGTAAATATAAATGTAGGTCTAAATTTCCCACACGGTTAATAATAGCTATACATCAGTGGCTTAAAAATAAATAAACAAAAGAAATACAATTATGCCTGTTTGTACTCATAAAACTAATCATAAATATGTGCAGAATACAGCAGCACTTTTGCCACTTGTTTGTAAATGTATCTTATGTAATTTCCATCGCTACATTTGCACAGGTACACGTGTGAAACAGATAATACTTTTACTTAAACGTCAATTCGTTTCCTACTCGGTTCTGTATTTGGCAGACGAAGCTCTGCGGGGCTCACATCGGCATTAGTGTTTACCACATCCAAAACAGCCGCAGAAGAAAGAGTTTGCAAAGGTGGATGTGTGGAATACCAAAAACCAGGTGGCTGATCCCTTTCAGATCACAGGCTTTACTCGAGGTAAACAGAAACAAAGTAAAAAAAAAAACAGCACACTAAAAAACATGCACATTAATGTTTCACTTTAATCCTCAAACCTTTTCACAGAGAGTTACATGATAAAATGTGGTATGCAACCTGAGTAAATACTTTGTAGAACCACATTTTGCATCAAGATGCTTTCACTTTTCAGGTGTTTAGTCTGTTAAAAACTAACTCTGGTTTGTTTCTCCCCTTGTTCTAGTTTATGAACACAGCACTTACAAAAACACCTATATGCAACTTTCAAGATGTCTCACCAAAATTCAGCTGATATACTAATCTAATAATTTTGCCTGAAATACTATTTAGAAAGATACAACTGGGAGGACTGCATTCTTCATCTTTGGATTTACCATTTAAATAAAATGTTGAAATGAAATGCTACACCTGCAAATTGGCGTTATTAGAGCAAAGACCTTTATAGTTGCATGTTTACATTGCCTGGATTTGCTCAGTCCTGTGCTTTCGCTTGTCTGTTTATTTCTTGATCTCTCTCTATATATTTTTTTTATATATTATACAATTATAACTACTAGAGCCCTACCGAAATGGTGACAATTAGTGTTATAGTCACATTCATCCACTGAACTTTTGAATGCCTATGTCACTGATGGTATTATTCTAGCAGGACTTGAGATAAAGGTACATGGCAGATGGGTATAGAGTTTGAATTTGGTTTGCGTCAGTGCTTTGCTGACTCAAAATTTGAAGGCGGAAAATACAAAGGAATAAAGCTGAAGGACAGATTTAATGATCAAAATAGATGCATTTTTCCATCGTAAGCAAACACAATGTGTCCTGCAGGTTCAGTGAGAAAATAACGTTAACAATGAAGATCACAGTCTACTTATTAAACTGTTTACTCTGTTTGTACCTATGGTCAGTAATGTGCTTATAACAAGAATATTGTTTACTTGAGCTTGCCTGAAAAAGTTTCTTTTCATAGGTTTCCTGATGAGTTTGGTGTCGGCAGCACGATTTCTCTGAACGCCTACATGAAACCCTAGAACACTGTATTGATCTCCGGGTCATTCGTCTGCTGTATGAGCGCATCAAAACAAAACTACCAATAAAGGCACAGCTGCGTGCGTGCAGCTTCGTTTCCCACACGGCCTTGGGGGAAGGTGTTCAGGAGCACAATGCTGGTCATTATGACAACTAAATACAGAGCATGACTCCACTTTCTAGTTTGAAGGTCTAGTTCAGTGCACATGCCGCTACCAATGTTGGTTTTACACACAATTAGGTACATTCCTGCATCTTTGTTTTCATTTTTTTGGCAATGTGGTACTCAGAATCCATTTCTGAGTGCCAAGGTGAAGTCCAGCAGATTTATCTTCACAAGTGGAGCATTACGACTTTTCACTTTTGACATTTGAGTATTTTTGCTTTTGTACCAATGAATTCAGGCTGTGATTTAAAGGGACGAACAAGCATTCTTGACTCTAGCTTTTTCTTGCTTCTGTTGACGTTCATGGTGTTACTTTAACATAAACACGGAAAATAAATAAATTCTTATTATTTATTATTGCTATTTTGATAAAATAAAATAAAAAATGCTATTCTTTGTAAACACAATGTGTCCTGCAAAAAAAACAATATATATATATTTTAAATCTGTGTATGTATTTTGTTCTTTAAAGTTTGTTTTTTTTAATGGAAGCTTTCATGAAGTTTTCAGTGATTTCATTCAACACATTTTTACCTTGGCATTGCAGCAGAAATCTTTCCAAATACGCCTCAAACCAATTAAGATGTACAGAGAAAGAGTTTAATTCTTAAATGAAAGCACATATTTTTGGTCTTATTTGAGGACACAGGATTCAATCACGAATCAGAAGGCTCCGTGTTGATGGGATACAGCAGGGTGATATGAAATAATCTAGTTAGAAAGTTGACAGATTTTTCCCTATAGAAAGCCTCTCGGTGGATCAGAGAGGAGGGCAGTTTGCCTTCCTACAGCCACCTGAAGGAAGGCAGGAAGCAGAATGTTTGCTCTCCACCAGGACAATCAATCCAAACAGGCATCAGAGCTATTTAAAGTGCAAGGAGCAGCAACAAGTGTTGCCCTCATGGCTCTCTCCGTCAGCAGTCACAAGACCTCAGCCCCTGCGAACATTTTTTTGACCAAATGTGAGAAGAAAAAAAATCCATTGGCATCACAAGACAGAGCTGGAATGTGTGTTTTTTTTTTTTTACTTTCTGAAGAAGTGTCAGAAAAAGGATGGTCGATCGTGAGCTCTATTAAAAGACAACAATGCAGACTTTGTTGAGACAGAGAAGCTTTAAGCACCCAGAGCAGTATTGTTGCGGCAGAGGTGCAGTGGAAAATCTGATGAGTGACCAGTCCCATGTAATCTGGGGTCAGACTTCCCCAGCGTGTGAACATGTGCATAAATAGGAATACATGATTTCAATTTAAAGTGTCTTTGAGTGTCCTAATAAAGTGCTACATAAGTCTGATGTAGTTTCATTTTTATTTCATTTAAACTGTGATGGATACAAATTTGGAAAACACATTGTTTCTCTCCTCAGGAGTTGTCTATCCACACTTAAACTACTGCTTGTAAAGCATGAAAGTGAGCTTTGTGAACCACAAGATGCATTGAACAACACACTCTGCTCAAGCATTTAGCCAGCAAAAAAATGGATGTTACCGAGTAACTCCAACTCCTTTTAAACAACCGTTGCTGTATAGCGCTCTCCAAAAAAATGGGTAAAATAGCACAAATAATGTCAATTTACTGCATGACTGATAGCACAGTTTAAGCTTACTGATAGAGAGATAAAACAAAATATTAAACTTTTAGAATATATGAAAATATATTCAATTCATTAACTGAAACTCTTATTTTTAGAAAGACTCATTACACACAAAGTCACACCTTTCAAGCTATTTTTGTTCATTAGAGGATTATATGTCCATCGCTCTTAATGGTTGTAATTGACTTCATGGGAAAGCATTGTTGTGATGATGTACTGAATGGGGAGTTTTGGAAAGGTGCAGTTGCTTCTTAATGGACCTGACCCAGGACTTTGTCAACACCATCTGACAAAAATAAATATACAATTTTTAATGACCCTATTAGTGATATTCTTACAGACAAATGCTTCTCAAGAAACAAAAAAAATATTATTTTAAACAAAAAAACAACGTAAAGCCCATCTGACGGAGTTGACGGTGCACGACAGAGTTGACACAGAACTGAAGGTGGTGACGAACTAGTGAGTAAAATGAAATATTTGATATATGTGAAGTAATGCAATTGATGTAGAATGCATTAAAATTAACTGCGCACTTAAGTGAGATTTGTCAGCACTATCACTGAAAGAGTCACACTGTTTAAAAACTGATGGAGTTGACATCTGACGGAGTTGACAAAATACCAAACTACCCCAATTTATATGATGTTCTGAAGGAGGCCATATTGTAGCTCATCAGGTACATGAAATTGTTACAGTATCATAAAATTAAGCTTTTATTTCACAAAATGTCATCAAAATTTTATAAATTGTCAGTTATGGAGTTGACACATCATGGTTGTGACAAACAACTTAGAAATAAAAAAGAAGAAAAAACTAAAAAATAACATATTCTAACCAGAGCTAACTAGCCCTCTTAGCAAAGGAAGAGAAAGGAAGTGGTCATGGGGACCTCAGAAGTTCTGATGCCTCTCAATATGCCTGATTTTTTTACATTCTGACAGTGTTGACAAAAATGTGGGACAAATTTCAATTGAGTTGGAAAATATATAAAAATTATTTTTAATAAAATTTATTGATACTTTTATAGTTATTTATTTGAATACTTATACTTATCGTATTTTCCGGACTATAAGGCGCACCGGATTATAAGACGCATGCTAAAACATACCATAAAAAAAACAACAAAAAAACAGTAGGCTTAGTTGAACTTTATTCGAATATGTAACAATACACTCACGTTATTTTTTAATCTTCTTCCACAAATCCATCAAAGTCCGTCTTAGTAAACGTGTGTTCGCAGTCCGTCATCCATCGCTCCCACGCCGCTCACAACTTCTTTTTGAACGCCCTGTTTACACCAATGTCCAGGGTTGGAGTTCTTTTGTCCATCCTCCCGGAATGACGGCAAACTCCAAATTAGTTTACTTCACTTCTTTTTTCACAGTAGCAGGGCGCGCATGGAGTCGCAGATGAACAGGGATGGTGATGCGTGGGAAAACCTACCTGGTTTTTACCGGAGGCGTGTGCTGCAAAACTGGGACAACAATTCTCTGATTGGTTTATTGCTGCCAGAGTACATACTGTACACTTTGCGTCTCTCTTTCAGTGACATAGACATAAGAGTACACCTCATAGACATAATATAAGAATAGACGCCTCATGGACCGCTCTAGCCTATTGTCGCTGACGAGATTTAGGGCGGCCATCTTTGAAGGGTCGACCGCTCCACTCAGCGTAATATGTCTAGCAGGCAGTGTTGTGGTACACTACTCAAAGTTATTCTTGGTCTCGAGACCATTTTTTGATTACCTTTTTCTTTCCTTAACCACCCAGTCGACGGACAAGGTGGGGAAAGTCATTGTGATAGATTCCAAACAAAATTAGCCCGCGCCTTCGGACTAGCGAGCTCTTTTCTAATCCAGTAAACTGCACCTGAATTCCTTCAGATTTAACTCGCTCCCTTTGCGTTCTAGCTCAGTGTTTCTCAACCTTTTTTGCTCCAGCAACCCCTAGCCCTTATTCAGGTCCCTCACCGCCCCCCACCAAAGAATTTGCAGGCTACTTTGCACTGACCATTATTTTATCATTAATATTACTATCACTATTGTAGATGTTTTGATTTTTATGCTTGTTTCTGTATTTATCATCAACAATTATTTCCCAGAGAACAAAAAAGCCATGGGAATAGAAATTATTTTCACAGGTGTCTACAAAAAATGCAACAAACATTCAAGTTAAAATTTGTAGGTCTAACAGCAGGGATTTTTCAAAACAATCCCTATTTGTTTTGAATCCCCAAAACAAATAGGGATTTGTTTTGATAAATGCCTATTATCAAAACAAAGCAAAGTCCTGCTCTGTCTCAAATAAAAAAAATTTAAAAACACAGCTAGGTATGGAATATTACTCAGTGGCATTGTCCTCTCCTTATTAAGAGCAGGACAAAGAACACGGTCCATAAAGAGGCTGGCAGCCTGGTTAGCCTCAATTGGCTCCAGTCTTCGGTCCCTTCAGTCTGGCACGCTTGGCCTCCTCATCGATTTCATCTGCAGGTGGGGACCATAAACCACTTCTCAGTACCTATGCTGTCTGGCTGATGTTTTGGTCAGTTTTGAATGTTGGTGGTGCTTTCACACTCGTGGTAGCATGAGACGGACTCTACAACCCACACAAGTGGCTCAGGTAGTGCAGCTCATCCAGGATGGCACATCAATGCGAGCTGTGGCAAGAAGGTTTGCTGTGTCTGTCAGCGTAGTGTCCAGAGGCTGGAGGCGCTACCAGGAGACAGGCCAGTACACCAGGAGACGTGGAGGAGGCCGTAGGAGGGCAACAACCCAGCAACAGGACCGCTATCTCCGCCTTTGTGCAAGAAGGAACAGGAGGAGCACTGCCAGAGCCCTGCAAAATGACCTCCAGCAGGCCACAAATGTGCATGTGTCTGCACAAACAGTTAGAAACCGACTCCATGAGGATTGTATGAGGGCCCGACGTCCACAGTTGAGGGTTGTGCTCACAGCCCAACACCGTGCAGGACGCTTGGCATTTGCCAGAGAACACCAGGATTGGTAAATTCGCCACTGGCGCCTTGTGCTCTTCACAGATGAAAGTAGGTTCACACTGAGCACATGTGACAGATGTGACAGAGTCTGGAGACGCCGTGGAGAGCGGTCTGCTGCCTGCAACCTCCTTCAGCATGACCGGTTTGGCAGCGGGTCAGTAATGGTGTGGGGTGGCATTTCTTTGGAGGGCCGCGCAGCCCTCCATGTGCTCACCAGAGGTAGCCTGACTGCCATTAGGTACCGAGATGAGATCCTCAGACCCCTTGTGAGACCATATGCTGGTGCGGTTGGCCCTGGGTTCCTCCTAATGCAGGACAATGCTAGACCTCATGTGGCTGGAGTGTGTCAACAGTTCCTGCAAGATGAAGGCATTGAAGCTATGGACTGGCCCACCTGTTCCCCAGACCTGAATCCGCCCCCTCATCAGGAGCATGCCCAGGCATTGTAGGGAGGTCATACAGGCACGTGGAGGCCACACACAATACTGAGCCTCATTTGGACTTGTTTTAAGGACATTACATTAAAGTTGGATCAGCCTGTAGTGTGTTTTTTCACTTTAATTTTGTGTGTGGCTCCAAATACAGGCCTCCATTGGTTAATAAATTTGATTTCCATTGATAATTTTTGTGTGATTTTGTTGTCAGCACATTCAACTTTGTACAGAACAAAGTATTCAATGAGAATATTTCATTCATTCAGATCTAGGATGTGTTATTTGAGTGTTCGCTTTATTTTTTTGAGCAGTGTATATATATATATATATATATATATATATATATATATATATATATATATATATCTTGGCATTTTTATAACAACTGAATGTATCTCTATTGTGCTATAAAATGAAACCATGTGCCCGGAAAAAAACATTAATAACTAATAACTCCCCTGTAAGTGAAGAACGTTATTCTCAACAATGTTTTTGTTAAGGTAAAATGTATATTCATTTTAGCACCTTAACTAAAGACAAGACTGAAGTTGAAAGAGACAAACTTTTTGCAAAAGGCAAGCTTTCAGCCTTATTATCATTATATATTTTAACTGCCTTAAAAAGTTTTGATTCACTCTTTCACATTCCAACCTGCCTTTGCATTGGTATTTATTTTGCAATTTGATTTGAGGCTGCAGGGTTAAAAGTTAACACACTGACACCCCAAATCCTTTCAGGTTTATTTGGTCAGGATGTGCTCATCAAAACTAGTTTCCGGGCAGCAGCACCTTTATAAAGAGATGCTCCTGCAGGCACAGAAAGAGCAAGTCACAGTAATATTTTTACACATGCAAAACATGCATGTCACTTGTCAGGCATTAGCCTGCCAAGTAACAAGTTGTTTCAATGCTGCTGATGCACTTGAGTTCTCGGAGGTTTAACCCACTGCACTGCAGGCATTATAGATCCTGTGCTTTCATTTGCAGGATACGGCAGGATGCGGCACGATGCAACGTTGCATTCACGTCATATTTGTTGACGCTGCAACATTAAAAAATACATGTAGTTGTGATTTTTGTTTCAATTTGAATCAACTGCTGATAATTTTTTGTAGAAAAGACTAGTGTTCTTCACTATTTTTAAGGCAATTTCTAATTGTTTTTTTTCTTGAATGAATTATTGAACTTTTATGCATTTTACATAAATGGTTTTAAAATAAAACTAAGCATTCTGCTTTTACTGTAGTGTGAAAACGTGTTTGTTCCAGAGGTGTGACCAAGTCACTGTGTTGCAAGTCTCAAGTAAGTCTCAAATCTCTGTCTTCAAGTCCAAGTCAAGTCTCAAGTAAAGACAGGCAAAAGTCGAGTCAAGTCTCAAGTCAGGAACCTTTAATTTCAAGTCATTTCGAGTCGTTTTTATTTATTTTTTTATAATTTGCAATTACACATAAAATTCAAATAATAGACCATTTGTTCTTTTTAAAATCTGTATTTATCTCAAATGATAGAACATGTGCAGCTGAACACAAAGTATAAAAGACATTTTTAAATTGGACCTCTTTATTGCGCAGTTCTGTTAAACTTGATATTCAATTAAAAAAGTTTTCAAAAAATGAAATAAGTATATATGAAGTTATCACAAGTAAACTCAGGAAGGTCTGGTGCATTTATTTTTCTGCTTTTATTCCTAAGTATGTTCGTTTCAGTCCTCCGTAAATATGGGCCAGATATTCTAAACACAAAATTTATTTGGGACAGTCACTGTATTTGGTCTGTTTTAACAAATAAACCACATGAAAAAATCAAAATCATGGCAAATAAAGTGGAGTGGTGTTGAATTTGGAAGTGATGGTGAAATAAATATCTGTCAGGCCAAGTGGGTTAAATCTACAGACAATTTCACATCTCAACATTGATAAAAACATGTGTGAATCAAGCTGGTCAGAATCACTAAACACAAAATAATGAGCTCATTATTGTATGTCTTACTCAGTTAACTATCCCACTTAGTGTTATATTTCGTTCGTCTTTCGTTCCCTGAGCTCTGCAGCGTCGCCGCGTTTTTTTAAATGTCCAAATCCTGTTAATTTGATTGGTTGTGCTGCAGCTACGCACACATACATACATAAGGAGAGAGGAAAAACAGAGGGACGGTCTGCACATATTGATACGGAATGAGTGAAATTAATTAATGGCGCCACTTTATAAATAATGTGTTTTAAATTTTAAGACTTTTAAAATTTAAAAGTCTTAAATTTAAATTTTAAAATTTAAAATATCAAGTCTAAAAAATATCAAGTCTTTTTAAGTAAACAACTTCAAGTCGAGTCAAGTCCCAAGTCGATGGCATGAAAGTCAAAGTTAAGTCCGAGTCTTTGAGCATTTTTTCAAGTCAAGTCTCAAGTCGTGTCACAGGTATAACTCTATATACTAAAGGCAATTTTTAAATGAAGATGTTTATTACTAAAGGAGAAAAAAAATCCAAACCTATGTAGGCAGCACAGGACTTGACCTTAAAGGAGATGAAGAGGAGCAGAAGGAGGAGGGTGGAAAAGGACAGGAAAAATGAACAAACTTTCCTTTTTCTTCCTTCCTTTCCTTCCTGCTCCACCTCTTCCTTTTCCACGCTTTGAATCCACATCACATTCTGCTCCTGTTGTGCCTCAGTCCCGTGCCGGCCATCACCAGATTTGACCTGGAAATCTGGCCAATCAGATTACTCAGGAGCGTTACCGCCTCCAATTGACAAATACATTCACTAAGTAAAAAACAAGCACTATTTTCTGGCGAGTGCATACGGATGGGTGGAGGAGTCTGTTTTACTGCGCACTGTCCTGCGTTCATTGGCCCGTGAATAAATGGAAATCCTGCTATGCGCGCTCTCTCCTCAGAGATTTTGTCATTAATGTAACACCATACTAAACCTTCCATGTGTGGGTAAATGGAGGGCCCTCAGGGTATTGGTCTAGGACACACATGCAGGACAAGCAAAATATTCAGAACAAATCATCTGGTTTATTAAATAGAACAGGTTGTAATACACACATATATTTACATAGCATCTGCAGTATCTACAACAGAATTATAGGACAGTGAGGCTTTCGTTTCACTAGACCCGCCTTAGAAAATCGGACCTTCACCATAAAGCAAGAGCTGACCGGCAGCATGTGCTGCATTCACTCAGCTCAATTAACCTAAAAATAAATGAGGGATTTGTTTCTGCCAACATCTCTGTTCTGATCCAGAAATTAAAACATGCTCCAACAATTTCACCTGCAGCTATTTTCTCAAGGATACTGAAGTAGGGACAAATTGTTTTGTACTATTTTGCTCAAACTTCCCAATGTAAATTTGAACGAAAGTGATAAAAGCACGCTTAATGAAATGAATTTAAGGTAACCGGGGAGAGAAGAGGAAGAACACACACTGAATCCGACTCCACGGTTAAATAAGCAAAGCAACATTTTCAAACTTTAGCTTGAACTGAGACACAGCTCACTCTAGTCTAAACGGCCAGAAAGGTTAGCATCGACTCTCAGACTCCCTCCAAAATATTCTGAAAAGAAAATCTACAAGTGAATTAATTTATTTATTTACTGAGTTGCTGCAGCAGTTCCCCCTCCAGCAGTTCCTGCCCTTGCCCGCTCTGATGCTCCACTGTGTGTTGGCAAAGTAAATTTAGGCTCTCATTCAGCCACTTCCTCGCTTGAGAACATCAACACACGTCTCCCTTGCACGAACCGCATGTTCGGATCATTTGTTCAGTGTCACTTGGTATTTAGACTCTGAGGGAACAGGAAGCTACAAAATAAATTACATTTATTTTCGCTACATATTCTGAAAACCACATATCCGCTTCACTATGACACACCACTTGATGTTGACTTGCCTTAAACTCAAAGTTGGAGACATAGCAGACTCTGTAAATCATGCAGACATCTTCATATATGTGTATAGTTTCATAATTTCATGGTACTTCCTCAGCTGCCGTCCACTCCTGAGACACACGTCATTGAGATCTCGTCATCATCTCTTGACTGCAAGCAGTGAAGAAGAAAAAGAAGAAGAAAAACTGTGGAGGAAATCATGAGATCTCACTGTTTGTCCTTGGAATGAAAGGACTGCTGTTGGGTTTATTGAGTTACAGCTGGAATGTGTTTTTGCTGCAGCACAGGTGCTGCTGGTGGGGGTCAGAGATTTCTGAACTCTTACGAGAATCTGTGGGAGTGGGAGCTGTAAAACCACACTGAGTGAGAAAATGCAATTTTCCTTTAATTGAGATAATGTATACAAAACAATAATAGGAGAAGGAACAATTTCCCCCATGTATTTTGGCGCAAAAGACATTTAAGAGCGTGTTTTCCTCAAGAATGTAGGCCCCTGACCATCAACACTGTTTACTCTACAGATTCAATTATCACACTTTATTTTACGAGTTACTGTAGAAACTCCATGAGCTGCTATTTAAATTAAAGATCATTTTCAGATTTGCTACTTAAGTTTAATCGCGTTTATCTTTCCTGAATGATAGTTGTGCTCTGCTCATCCTTTTCTGTCAACTTAATTAAATTGAATTCCTCGTTATATGCTGGCAAGACTTAAAAAAACAAACAAAACAAAACAGAAGTCTGACATTTCAAGAAGCTTTATCACCTTTAATTTATAGGATTTGGATAAGAAGTTTGGTAGCGCTCCCATGCCACCGGACAACTACATATGAAGCAGCGGCATATCATTTCAGCTCCTTTTACATTCGCCACTTTTCTTCTTTTCTTGGAGCCTTATTTTCTCAGCAAAAATAGAATTGTATTTTCTGCAGCTAAGAGCTTTATTTCAACTATAAAACGCAAACATTATTTTTAACAAATTACCACTCTGGCTTTTTAAATAATTCTCGTCAGCAGTGCACCACAAAGCAGTAATTCTACAAACCTAAATCATAAAAATGTTATGAAACCCACCAGAAGATGACTCAAGAGTGTGAAACCTTTGGCGACGTCGGTCTGAAGCGCCTCACACGAGAATCCATCTAAAAAACAAAGTTGTGCTCTTATCCACGGTCACTCGAGGCGACGGCTTGTAGGCCGTAAGATGAGACGAATGTTATGCCATTGCTAAGTGAAGAAGCTTTCAGCAACACTATAACTGACAGGGGTTCTTGTTTTATATTAGTCCCCTTGCACAGCATCCCTTCCCATTCACCACAGTCTGCTGCTGGTGTCATAAAAAAGAAAAAGAGCTAGAGAAAAACACCGTGGAGCAAAGTCCGCTGCTTTTATGTGGTGTGGTTGAAGATGAATCTGGAATACACCATCCCCGGTTATGACGTAATAACATTTAATCTATTAAATTAAAACCACAGCCAGCCTTGGGATGCTGGGACGGTGAAATGCAGACCTCAAGTTTGTCATTTGTGAGCATTTGAAAACCACAGCAACTAAACGCAGCAGTGCCAATATATACAGTATATATATATATATATATATATATATATATATATATATATATATATATATATATATATATATATATATATATATATATATATATATATATATATATATATATTATATTGCCCGGAACGTTGGCTGGAGATGGGCGCCAGCAACCCTCCCAACCCCACTGAGGGACAAGGGTGTTAAGAAAATGAATGGATGGATGGATGGATGGATGGATGGATGGATGGATGGATGGATGGATGGATGGATGGATGGATGGATGGATGGATGGATGGATGGATGGATACACATTATTTTAAGCAAAAGGTTAAAATATATATTAAGCAAAGGTTGTGAATCCTTATGTAAATGTGATTTCTTGGTTTTCTATTTTTAATCAATTTACAAAAATCTGACATAATGGGTGTCTCTGTGTAGAATTTTGAAGACACAGATTAATTTAATACAATTTGGAAAAAGGCTGTAACATAATATCAGACTTAATTCATGATTGGATGAACTCCTGAGAACTTTGCTTGAA
The DNA here is from genome assembly GCF_904066995.2 of Poecilia reticulata. NCBI lineage: Eukaryota > Metazoa > Chordata > Actinopteri > Cyprinodontiformes > Poeciliidae > Poecilia > Poecilia reticulata. Next base: position 11,963,186 of record NC_088839.1, on the reverse strand, counting down.
ATTTGACTGACTGTTGCGTACAAGTTAAGAATTTTAACTAACGTGAAATTTGACATTCATACACAGGATGACTAAATATAGTGTAAAATTACTCTCATTTTTTTTACAATCCTCACCACAGATGCTCAGCTTTTGAGCTCTGGATTGTGCATGAGAAGTGACAAACTCTGGGGCGCCCCCTGTTGGCCTGGAGGTCACTTACAGCTAGCTTGTTTAAGTATGCCTTGGGTTGGGTCCATTCAAATAATGGAAACCATCTTTTGTCAGCCGTCTTTTTTAATTTTCAATGTTTATTTAATGATGGGAGGTAACAAAAGCAAAACAATAAAATACAAGTCACATTTTCACGAACTACAAATTTCCACAGATTTTTACTAAGCCTTGATTGAAGCACAGGGAAGGACTCTTATAGACACAGCAAAGCACTTCTGGGGCAACATCTGCAGAAGCAATCTGGGTCACAGTACATCACATTTAGTGCTCGAGTGCCACAACAAACATTAAGACCCTTTGCAAGACGATAACAAGAGCACTAAATCAGGAAAAACAGACGAGAGGAATGAAACAGCAACATGTTTGGTTTCATAAACAACTCTTTAAGTCTGAATTAGTTTCTCCACAGTGACAACTTGCTTTAATTTAACTTGAGTAAATCCAAAAAAATAAAGAAAGAAAGTCACAAACAAAAAAAGCATTTTTCAAACGATCAATCAAAATGACTGGAGAACACTTGGTGCTGATCAGTCATTTTTTATATTTATATCAATCCGTTTCATTCCTCCTAGCATTATGCTCTATTTTTTTTAAACAATAACAAAACGGTCCTTAAGCATTTATTCACTTGTTCCTGACCCATTTGTCATATGTTATTTTAACATCTAATCATATTTAAGAGATAAAGTAAATCTTTTTTTGTACATTTGCTCTCACATTTTATTCTCCACCTGACCGAACGATGATGAAAAAAACGGTATCAGTCACTTAGTGTTTGTCTGTGAGATATCACTGGTTGTTTGCTGAATCCTTTATGAAAATAGTCACAAAAATACACAAGATACCGAAAACAACACAAGGACATGATAAATTACCAACGCAAACTCCTGCTCCAACTATATTAACCCATATATCAACGTGTACATGTAGTGCCTTGTAAAAGTATTCACACATTTTGTCACATTAAAGCACTTTGCTGCAAATTTAAATCTACATAAAGAACTGCATGAATGTTTAAAAAAAAGTCCTCTTTGCAGTTTTTCCCCTAAAAATGTGTCACAACAAAATTGATCTTTTTGGCCCACATCCAAAATCGTGTGATAAAAACTAACATTGAACACACCATCCCCTCAGTGACAAACGGTGGTGGCAGTATCATGTTGCGGGGGGAGGGTGAAAAGTGGTTCTAAACAGCGTTAACTCTGGGGAACTGAAATTAAAAGGCACAACATCGTACAATTTGCAAACCATGTATCCTTTTCGTCAAACGTCTGCGCCTCGTTGTGACGGCCCGTCCCGCAAAACCCCAGTAAGATACGATGAAGCCTGAGCTGACAGAGTGTGAAATGGTTCAAAGGAGGTGAATATTTCATCTCCTAAAGTCACATGTACGTTACATACACATGTTCGTCTCTCCTGAGGCATGTGGCTCAAACATTTCAATATGGCATCAGAATGTTCTGCTGCAAGCAGTCAGAGGATTCTCAACCACGGTAATAACTGCACAGGCTGAGGGATCGTTGAGTGCCGCTGTATATTTTCCTAACCTTCGTAAAGCAGTCCCTGAGAGGAGTTTCCTGGTACAGCGCTCAATATTTGACGTCGGAAACCGACAGAAGTGGGCTGAACACCGTGTGACTCTGCACTCATAATAAATACGGTGTGTTGTTCTTTAAATACAACATTTCCTGCAAACACAATTCATCAGCAGAGGACCAGTCCTAACAACAGGCTATAAATACAGTACATTCCCCGTTAGCAAGCACTTAAATCCTTCAAAGATCCACTCTGATATGTTGAGAAAACATAGCCAGAGACAACTACACATATATATTACTTTTCTGTATTTGTGTGTTTTTAAATAATAAATTATACTTTATTATTGTACGTGGGCTTTATTCACAATTAAAGGAGCCAAACACAAAAGAGAACTAGCTCTCACAGGCTCGGTCCGCCGTTAAACGGACCCTTTACTACGCAGTAAACCGAATTTACAAGTTATTTCCATAAAAAGCGTCCCTCGTTCTGCGCGACAAAGTTTTAAAAACCGGGACAAGTGGCACAGAAAGCCTTACGGCTGCCCCATTTCAAAACAGAGCAGCTCTTATCTGTACCAGTAAACTGTGGATTATTGAGGCCGCTGGTTACAAATCATGAGCCCTTATAGTGACTTCTTGATTGGATTACTTACAGCAGATCGTGTCTGTTCAGCCAGAAGACGCCACAGTAGGTACTGGTGAAAGGACCAGCGAAGCTGCGCCGTGGAATTCAGTCCGTCGTGAGCCGACCGGCTGTGTGCGGCCTGTGCTTTCTGAGGATTCATCCAAAGAAAATTACAGTGCCTTTATTTGGAGTTCATTTTATTAAAGCTGGATTTGATGCTGCCGCTTCAGGCTTTTTTTTTTTCCTTCTTCTGTGTAATAACAAATCCATTTACAATTCTAAAAAAAGAAAAAAGAAAAAGTACACCGCCTATTTGTTACACCGTATAAGTGAAGCGGACTAGATGACCGTGATGCGGTAGTTGGGGTCGTTTGTCGTGCTGGAGCCGTCGGTTTTGACCACGGTGACCTTGGACGAGTGCTGCGAGCTGTGCAGCGCGCTGCGCCGGCACAGGCGCTCGCGGTAGTTCTGTGCGAAGATGAGTAGCATGAGCGGGTTGATGCAACTGTGCGAGTAGCTGAGGCAGATGCTGATGTTGTACGCGTAGACGAAAGCGATGGTGGGCCGGTTGTTGCTCAGGTTGATCACCTGGATGACGTGGTAGGGCGACCAGCAGATCAGGAACAAGGCGATGACCATCAGCACCATTTTGGTGGCCCTCTTGGCCCACACCGACTGCTTGCGCTTGACGCGGCGGATGGAGCTGAACACGTGGTAGAGGGTGAGCGAGTAGAAGGTGCTGATGATGATGAGCGGGATGATGAAGCCCAGGATGGACTGGTAGAGCGTGTACCAGTACATGTCCTCCGGCCCGTCCAGGTACATCATGCACACCTCCATGTGCTCCCTGCGGATCACCTTGGCGTAGATCATGACGGGCACGGTGAGGAGGACGCTGCCCAGCCACACCAGCAAGTTGATTACGACGGTCCACTGGACGGTCCGCCGCTCTGAGCTGGGATGCACAATGGCGATATACCTGGCAGGAAAAGAGATTAAGATTTTTACACCATGAAAAAGAGAATAAAGATGATTTTGTTTTTTTATAGTGCATGACAAAGATTCTTAGGCGGTCGTGTTAATGCTGGAGGATCTTGAAATCAGGACCCGCAGTGATGATGAGACAAACTGCACTACATTAACATTTCGTTTCTCTGTCTTGATGAAAAGCTGTATGTCAGGGAGTGCTTGCAGATTTATAATAAGATCAGACTTGGCTGCTTTTATTGCAGGGAGCTGAAAAACCATGCAAGAAAAAGAGCAGTTTAAGTGCGGTAAATTATATACATCCATCCACCTTTCAGTGTTGTGTCGCCGTCTTTGTTAAGATTTTCTATGACAACAATTTAGCAATTTTCTACATGACATTCTGCTGAAGTTTTAATAGCTGAGAAGATTCTAAAGGATGAATAGGAAAAGGAAAATAACTCTTTACGTGCTTGAAAGAAGACCTATTGTGATAAATTCATTCATTTTGCACGATTTTATACTTCCGTTTGAGTCTCTACAGCCTCTAAACAATCCGAGTGCTTAAAAAAAAATAACCACCAAGCCTTTTTCTGGTAAATAAGTTCATGTTTCTTTGGTGACTTGAAAACGAACGATTTCAAATCTTCCCACTTGTTAAGTCACAAATGGCCGGCACTGCCCCATTTACTACCAACCTCAGCCAAGCCCAGCGTCTCACCTATAGCAACCCAGGCAGAGATGAACTGAACAACGGCTGCTGGAAAAGACAAGTGTTTTGTTGTTGCATCCTTGATGGTTGTGCAGGAGGCTCTACTTCTTCTGCTTCTGGGTCTGACTAAAGGTCAAAGGTGCATGGGTGCATGAAGGTACATCTGTGTGCAGCAAGGTTTAGTTGGGCTTGGGCAGCAGCTTTTTATATTTAAAGTGACAAGAGGTCCTAAAAAAGCTCATTCAGAAAGCTAAAAATAGGCAGAACTGATCAGGGAAAGTCTCTTTGTCTGAGGATTATTTTTTTAATAAAAAATAATGGACATGTTTTGTGTAGCCCACAGACCTTTCCAAGGAATCATAATAGGTCCCCTTTAATGAAGAGAAACTGAAACAAGTTTATTTCTATTTCCATGATGGACAAAATACAAAAAACAAACAAACAAAAAAATAATTCTCTTTTGAATGTTGCATTGTCTTTCCTAGCAGAAAATTTTCCTAAAACATCTGATCAATATTTAGTCAAATATGCAATTTAAAGTGTTTAAATTTATAACATCCAGCGCGAAAACATGTCCAAAGACATGAACACGAGCATTTTAGGTTCATTTTAAACCCACAATGCTGGTTTTGTGAGGCTTTACAAGCCACAATAGTTTTACTATCTCATTTTGTATTGAAAGCTGTTTTAATTTTGCACTTCAAAGCCATCCTCTACTCTAAATCAGTTGAGGATTACAATCTTCCTTCAAACTGCTTCAAACTATATATATATATATATATATTAAAAAAATAAAGGGAACACTTAAGTGTTCACTTTATTTTTTTGAGCAGTGTATATAGGTTTCAAGATGGATGGATTTTCGTTTCCATGATTTTATGACGGACAGTATAAGTTGTTTTCTGAACAGATCCTCTCACAAGACACAATTTGCTGGATAATGACCCTCTGGAAATCTATATAGTGCAGCGTTCATGCTCCGAGGCTGACCCCTGCTCCAGGTGTTCCTGTGAAACTGATCCTTATCAGTTCAGAATGGCCAATATAATTGTTCCTGATGTCCTCAGATGGTAAACATGGAACCTGGATCATTTATTTAGAGAACATTGTGTGTTACATAACAGCCTGCGTTGTAGCTCTTGCAGTACTATTTTGAAAAAAACAAAACAAACAAAAAAAACATGAAACTTCACTGACATCCACTCATATATACAGTTTTTAAAATTATAGAGGCTACTGGATATTAGATATAAAACCTATTCTAGTTTTAATAAACCATGTCAATTTGGATAGATAATATTTACTGTATTTGCATCCCTAAGCACAAAACCAGTTTTCAACTGGTGACACAACCAGCAAACCACAGTAAGAGTCGTGATTCCCAAATGGAGAAAACTTGTACCAGCGACTGAGTGAAGAGGTCACAAAAGAGCCCAGAGTGGCATCTAAACCAGTGCATGGCTGGATCTCTCCAACATGGCTGAACTGAAGTAAATCTGCCAAGAAGAGTGAAGCGAAGAATTCCTCAACAAAAATTGTAAAACACTGATTGCCAGTGAAATCCTTGATGGCATTTGTCGGGGTGGAACAACCCAACAATCCAGGGGTGCTACTATTATTTTGTGTCTTATCCCCTAACGAATTAGAAAACTGCATTAACGGTATTTACATAATCTAGTCTGACATTAAATTTACTCTGATGATCTGAAACATGGAAGCGAGTCAGCAAAAAGAAAACAAATCTATAAAGCACTGTATGAGTTGTATTGTGAATGTCATTTTGGCGTGAAACTGTCTTAAGACTAGTGATTCAGAGAGCTTCTGTGTTGGAGTGAAAATTAATGTTTGAACAAAGCTTAATTGGTATTTAAAAAAAAGTATAATTCCCAAAGTCAAGTCTGCCAACAAGCTTTATGCTGAACACGTCATTGCCATAGGATGTCACATTTAAGCTGTGGTTGCAATGGAAAAGGTTTTAGAAAACAATGCAAACATTCATTGCTGTTTCACTGATATTTCAATTTAATCTCAAACCAATTCTGCTGTTTTCTTTTTGTTTGTTTTTTTTACTGGTTTGGATAGATCAAAAATAAATGTAATAAAAGTAAACCAATGCAGTTGAGTTGGGAAGTTTTAAATAAATGGTTGGAATTTGACTAATTTATGAAACTTTTAGCAATAACATAACTTCTCAGAAACTTGTTACGACAAATATACACTAAGTTTAAACAGTTTGTTTTATTAGTGTATTTAAAAAACCCAATTCAGAAAATGTCTTCCTTTTTTTTGCATTCAAGTCTGTTTTTTGATCCTTTTTGCATATCGTTCCCACGTTTTTATGCTTTCATGCCCCTACATAACATAAGCTGACGTACCCGAGAGTGAAGTTACCACTTACCGGTCAATGCACAGCACTGTAACTATCCCCACGGTGGTGAACTGGTTGCTGACATCCACCACCACCACCGCTTTGCACATAAAGTTTCCGAAGACCCACTGCCTGTCCCTGACCAGCTGGTGGATGTTGAAGGGCATCACCAGCAGGAACAACATGTCAGCTATGGCCAAGTTGAGCACGTAGATGTCCGAGACCATCTTCTTCTTGCACGCTGCGACCGCGTAGATCACCAGCGCGTTGGCGATGACTCCGACGGAGCACAGGATGCCGTAGATGGAGGGGAAAATGTGCATGAAGGTGGTGATGTCGATGGGGCTGTAAGGCGCGGCAGTCGTAGTTAGACATGACAGATCACTAAAGTTGGACGACGTTTTGTTTTCGCAGATAATGTCCGTCTCGTTCATCTTTAGGTGTCCGCTTTGTAAAAACGCAGGCTACGGCTGCCGTCTGCTCTCCAAACTTGTGCGTAAAACTTGCTCACTTTCCCCGATTGCGGCGCCAATCCGCGTCAGATTTTGTATGAAAAAGCAAATAAATAAATAAATAAAATAAAAAAAACGTATGAGCGTGGATGACTACTTGAGCAACAGATGGCATATGAACCAGCTGTGTTCTGGCCAGTAACTAACTGCGCTCAGCTGCTGCGGCTGCTCCAAACGCGCGGAGAGCCTCAGTGGACGCGCAGCTCCCCTCCCTTCTGTGATCCCATGTGGGTTGTGTGTGTGTGACATAAGCAAGTGAAAAGAATGCTTTTGAACTGGACATCAACCCCAACTCCAAAGTCAAATCTCATTTTATTTGATGAACTCCATACTTTTTTGCATGACTACACAAATGCACTAAAAAAGTGTTTTCTCACACTTTTCGTGGCTTTTCGCAGGATCTTCCCCAATATAATCAGTCAATAATATATATGGTTAGTTCATATGTTCTGCTGATTTAACAGTAATCTAAAACCAGGGTGATTTAAGAAAAAAAATTTTGAATTCATCCTCATATAATGTATTTCTCTGCAGTTCCTGTGCACCTCGTATAATTAATACACTTTTAATTTCAATCAATAAATCTTCAGATTCATTCAAACAATCAGGCAGTGTGAAACGGCTTCAATAGGAAAAACAGAGAAAAATGTCCCTCTCTCTCATGGACGTGGTAAACGGCAGTGGCAGCCACCATTAGGCCGGATGTGAGCACAGCTGCACCACCCACTGCTCTTCTGTCTGTGACACTTTAAAACACTCATCGCCATCCAAAAAAAAAAGGAGTTTCCACTCTACTTTTTCTTTATTTTTTGTTACTTGACAGCCTCTTTTCATCCTTCTGCAATACAGCGATGAGCTACTTTTCAAGTATAACAATCCTTTTTTAAATTTCATTTTAAGTGTATCTTCAAAATCTTGTATTCAAATGTAATTCGCCAGAAACCACAAGATGTAATAAAAACTGGACTGCTGGTGAGGAGCCTGACATTTCTCTATAATGCAGAATGATTATGGTGGTTATTCCCTCAGGTTTCAGGGCACAGATTTACAATCGCTTGCGTTACCCTTTACAATAATAAAATAAAAAGAAGCTATTTCATGAGGACAGGACGGAGTGATATAGGAGACCATGCTTGCAGCACATGAATCTTATTTAACATCTTATCTTAGCTCCTCCTGTTCCAGCTTTATATGGTTTACAAGACGCATCAGAAATTGTGACGTTGCTGGAAAGTTAATTGATTTCTTAAAATAATTTCCTAAGGTAAAACTCTTTTATTGGATTGAGTCATTGCACAGTAGGAGATAAGCTTAACGCATTTATTTTCCGCAGTTTTAATGAACATGGCTTACTCTGATAATTTGACTATTACATGAGACAATTAAAAATAAATATCCTGTTCTGCTGCTGTCAAGCCCTGGACACTCGTGTAAATGAGATTTTTTTATCTCAGTAAGACTTATTTGTTTTTTTTAATGCATGTTAAATAAAGATTAAATTTAAAAAAAGAGGTGTTTTAACACAGAATTGCAACCCAACTGAGAAACAGAACCAGTTACTATTCAGCACATTCACTCAATAGTTGACAGGAGCTTTTTTTTTTCCTTTTTTTATGAATTACTGCATCAATATTAGGTCAGTTGTTGAGTAAAATGTCTCTCATCCTTCTCACAATAATCCATCGATTCTCAATGAGGATTAGGTCAAGTGAGTTTGCTGACCCGGCCAGCACAGTGATCCAATGTTCAATAAAACAGGTACTGATACTTTCAACGACGTCCTGCTGTTAAAAACCCCCCAAAACAAAACAGATCAGTGTCTCCATAAAGCTTGTCAGCAGACGGAAGCACAAAGTCCTCCAAAATATTTTGGTGGATGACTTTGAAGATGTTGGACCAACAGCAGCAGATCATCACTGATTGTGGGAATGTCTCACTGAACCTGACGTTTATTTCTTCCGTTTTACTTTCAGACACTTCATGTACAGACAGGGATTGAAAAACAACCTTGGAGTTTATTTCGCTGCAGTTGCCTGTGGCAACATGTAAATGTTGCTGGTGTTTCTATCACTGGCTTGGCATAAAATATTGGTTCTTGATTATTGTATAATTGAGCTTGATGTATCTGTCAGTGTGCTGCCATTGCACTGAAATGTATTTCTATTCGATTCTATATTAATGTATTACAATCTTTTTTATTTGCTTGATGTCATTTTCGGAGAACTGTAGTTTGGGTTTCTGTTTGCTTTAGAAATCTATAAACTTTGATTCTCCCCCCCCACCCCGTAATTATACAACAAAAAGATTGCCAACAAATTTGCAGTTTTAAAACTGAGTAAAGATTGAATCTGTAGTGTGTCATTTGGCAACTAGTTGAAGAGAAATACAGAAAGATTGACATATATCTGATATAAATATGTCAAAAATATAAAATGTGAGGATTTTACCAAAACCATTCCACATAACCTTTACACTCCCCTCTTATTTCTGTTCACTGTTCTTTCACCTTAAACTACTTCAGCATATCATGATGTTTTTTGAAGTGAATGTCTGAGAGCCTCATGTCAAAAATGTAATTTTCTTCTGAGAGGGTTCTGATACTACTGATGCATGTTTGAAGAACAGGAGTCAAGCTGTCGCAGTGTGAAATACAGACAGGTTGAGACGGCGAATGAATGTGAACTATTTAATGGAAAAAATGAAAATAATTTACCAAAAAATTATAATAAAAAAAAAAACATTACAGGACATTACAGGGACCCAGATCAGAGCAACAAACAGAGACCATGTACATGCAAGTAAAACAGGGTACAACAGGAGAATCGAGCAAGTGAAAGAAAAGTGGCTTCATACTGGGAGTTTGGATGCTGGAACAATGGACAGAGAGAGAAATAAATAAAAATGGCACAAAAGAGCGCGGAGGAGTAAACATAAGCAGGGTTTCTGGCGAATCACATCTAACCAAGACAAAAACCTACTAAGCACAAGAAATATGTCAAAACACATAATAGGAATGAAAAAACTAAGACTGGAGCGAACTAAGATAACACAGAAACAAGGCTGATCTAATCAAAACTCAACGACTCAAGATCCCGACATCAGTTCTGCTGCAGAGCTTTTCTGGCTCGGTTCTGCCTGCACACCTGGGCTTAATCACCCAGGAGACTAGGGAACATAAGGAGCTGCAGGATCTTCGTTCCTTGATGGATTATTAACCGTTCTTGTAGTCTCTAGCCCTCCTGCAACTTGTTCTGATGATGTAGTCTTCTCTAGTGACGTCATGAACATCTTTGACTCTCAACTAGATTTATTTTCCAGTGATCTCGGCTTCTCTCCTCCTCCAGGCCTCTTAAGATCCACTTTTGGACAAGATAACCTGCCCAGCTGTCTCCTCCTGGTCCGATTCCCTCTGCTCCTTACCTGCCTGCCCCGATCTCCACCATCAGACTCACATTCTCTTTGAATCCTCAGACTCTCCGGTGTTCCCCGAACTAAACCTCTTGAGTATCTCCTTGGTCCTTGCAACACTAGAGCCTGACTAACTCCTCCCACGCCTGCCTTCAGTCTCAAGCCACAGGAATCTGCCAATCGCCCCATTTTACCTTCTCTATGTGTGAACTCCAAATCATTTCCCTCTCTCCCCTTCAGATGAACGCGGACAAGTCTAGAACTGCTCCAGCCTTGCACATTCTCTCGTTAGCTGTACATATGTGATTCTTAATAAGGGTAAGGCAACGTCCACCCAACCGGAATGCATTTCAAAATATTCTTTGCACGTACAAAATAAAAACACGTGAGCTCGTTTTCCTGCTTCGTTCTCAGGTCAAAAGGCAACAATCTCTCTCCTCTGAATTTAAAAGCAGAAAACTAAAAGTCCGACAGATTTCTGCCTGTAAGACACAGTTGCAGTCTGATGAGGTGATTAAATTAATTGAGCTTCGCGGATAAAAATAGCTGAACATCAGCAAAACAATAAACCTCATGTATAGCTGCCTGATCGACTGGAGATGCTGAGAGGAGCACGACCAGAATGAAAATTGAAGAGAGCATACCTACAGCATCTTTTGACATGGTCAAGACTAAAAGTTTTTTTGAAAATTTAACTGCAGTGCGTTCGTGTGGGTGAGTGGACTGCACATTAACAGGTAAGTAGAAAATTTGCTTCGTATTTGAAAGGATAGTTGGCGTTTTACCCTTGGCTTCCACCTCCAATCTTACAATTTCCAGTGAAAGACCCATTTTCCTTGACCAATTACAAGAGAACACGACATCCCCCTCTATTGTTCAGCTAATTCACACTGGGTTTTTTTTAGCTGCAGGTGAGAACAGGTTTAATAAAATTAAATAACAGAGTGCACTTTGCAGAATTGCATAGCAAGGTTACGTTTGAATTGCAAACATACTTTTAACGACATGAACTAGCTTTTCCAAGACCTGAGATGTCTGAGCAGAGAAATCACGGCAAACGACGATAAGCATCTCTGCCACGGAGGAAGTTATTGGATTGCCCGAAGACACGCAATGTTTGATTTCACCCACAGCAGACAGGAACCCTTTCCAGTGCACAATCTGTCCAGGCTGTCAGGTTCACCGTCAGCAAAAGCTCAGATGCCGTAAGAAATGCGGCGCATGGCAGTGAAGGTGAACAAGGAAAGCATTCAGAAGTCAGTCCTTTTCATCAACAAGTGCAGATAGAAAAATAACCGATTTATTTAACTGCATCAGTGAGTTTATAAATTATTGAGAGCTTGGTAAGTTGGAGACTCACCTAATGCAACATTTAAATTACCCAAATGTTTTCTCTTTCGTGTGACTCAGAAAGAAAACAACTAGGATTCGTCATGTGCGCTACCCAACCCACAGTCGCCTTAGTTAGTCTGACTGTGGACTCGGTTTAGGATGTCAGTCGTAGTCGTTGCATAAACCAGGTTGTAATCTCTCCCTAAATCTGGTGTTTGTGATCAGTTTGTAATCTTGGGGAAATGATTTGTAACGCAGAGTGAGATGAAATCCGTCCTGTCTACTGTATCCCCTTCATTACTGATTTTTGTAGCAAAGGTCTTCACTAAATTTCTAATAGTCAGTGTTTTTTTTAATGACTTAAGCCATTATTTTTGAGAAGGTGATGATATCACACCAGTTCTTAAATCATTGCAATGAATTCAGATTAGTCAAATAACAGATTTTTTTAATTATGTGATAGGCCTATGGAGCATTTCACAGAGTTTAGTCGAGACACATTTCTAAGGCCTCCAGAGATTCTGGGTTCCTGGGATCTGAATTAAAGGAGAGCCAGAATTAAAATGTCATGTTCTTCAGCGCTGGGGGAAAAAAAACCTCCCTGAAAAGCTGAAATGTTCAGAAATATTTGGTTTATTTAATTTAGGACTGAATACATTTTTGCTTATGGCAACTTTTGATCAAAGGATCAGACTAATGATCTATTTGGTTGTCTTTCATTGATGCTTTTAATGTCTGCATTTTTGCATTTGTTTGTTCTATAAAATGCTTTCATGCTGTTTGTTACTTTTTGCTTTTCCTTTGAGGTCTTGTAAAGAACTGGGTCATTTTCAGTATGACTGTTCCTATATAAATACATTTATTTTGCATTTGACATTTTTCTATTAAAATGCCTTTATCAAAACCTTTTGTTTCCCAAGACACTTTCCAGAAAACACATCAGCATCACCAAGGTAGTACCATCTCCATATAGTAGACTTTACACAAAGGGCTCTTATTGTTACGTAAACTTGTTAAAAAACTTCTTGTCCACTTAAATAAAAAAATTATATTCGTTTAGGTTTTATACTTTAACATTTTTTGGAACCTAAAATATCTTGACATCCTGTGCCATTTAAACTTACTTTAAGAAATGTTTACAGTGGTCACAGTGTGGTTTAGCAAAGCCTAAAGGATTGTACACGTGGAATCCAGCATGAACTGCTCTGGACTGATGTTGCCCTAAGCAGGAATACTTTTTTTGTTTTTTTTTTTGTTTATACAGTTCTGCAAAGCCAAGCCGATGCGCCCACTGATGTGAGAAGAGGTGAGAAGAGGTTAGAGGGTCTTAGCTCCCATTTGCACAGTGGCCAGCAGCGGCGGTCAGTGTTTGCCACCCAGTTAACCTTTTGGGTGTGAGAGTGTGTATCTGTGTGAATGTCTGGAAGCGCTCCACCGGAAAGGAGCATTGATGCTACATAACGCAGCTGTCATGACATAAATAATCACCTTAAAACTGGTTAATGACTGTTTGTTTAATTGGCTTTGATTTCATAGAGGTTAAATAGGATGAGTCAGTCTTGATCATAAATGTTAAAATATGCTAATGCAGATTTTTTTTCATGGCAACAGAGTAAACATCTTTTATTATTGCTTCTTAATCCTGTTTCGTTTCAGTACTATTGTTATTTTTTGTGGTTTTCTGAGTAATTAGTTATTCAGAAATGCATTTCCTCAACCATAAAGCAGCAAAGTGATGAATCACCCCAAATTAGTCAACAGCATATAAAAGCAAGTTTTACATACTCCCTTAAAGAAGAGCATTTATAGCAGACAGGTGGTATCAAGTGTCATTCTTTTGCACCGCTACGTTAATGACGCCACTTCTTCTAGAATCTCAGAAATATGATGTGTCACTTTAAGAGTGAGAAGACAAACATAAAGCTGCTATTTGTATAAACACGCGTGCAAAATTTGGGGGCTGTTATACGCCCACAATCGATCATGTGCTGTCAGTGTTCCGTGGTTCCAGTTCCCAAACGTCTCCTTGTGCTTGCATGAATCCTCATTGCAGGCAATTGAAAGTATGACCACATCTCTTAGGAGATCAAGACAAAAAAACCACAAACATTGGCTATGCAAAATCTAATCTGTAGTGGCACATCAAGCAGCTGTCAGTTAGCATTTAGGACTTGTTTCCCCTAACATTTCCTTTTACCAGCATTTCTTTCATGGGCTAGAGTAAGCTTATGTGTTTTTTATTAACAACCTCTTCCCTTTTTTGAGATGTTTTTCTTTGAGAGCTTTGTGAAAGTCTACGAGAAGTGAAAAACTGTACTTTTCTTCCTGAAATTAAATACACGAAGTTCATGTCCTTCTCTAAAACCAAAACACTTAGCTCAGTGTTTATTCTCACGTCCGCTTATTTCTCTTTTAGCATGATTAATGTACCTCTGGGTAGTTCAGGTACAGTGAATTAATGCAATATTTCTAAAGTTCTGTGGCACCGAGTTTAAGAAAATGTTTTGAAAATGTTGCCATGTTTCTTTTTCTTGATTGAAGATAATTGCTTTTAGCCCCATCAACAGTTCTCTACCAACAACAAAAAAACAACCTCATCAACTCGCTGAAACAAGCCGTTCCAACAAAAGGAAAATAAATAATCATAGAACAACATGCTCAGCTGGAGACTGGCAAGTCGGGCTCCTGGCAGGAGGGAAGCGCCCACACCTCCAAATTGCACATGTAGATGGAAGGAAGGTTGAAGTGGTGGGATCTCCAGATTGCAGCTCATTATGCAAAATGTGCCATGCTGACAAAGAGAAGCTCAAATCCAATTGAGTGATAAAAAAAAGTCGTCTCTTTTCATCATCAAATTAGATTAAAAGGCTTCTCAAGGCAGAATAAGTTTTGGCATTGGCAGTGAATCATAGGTTTTATAATCTAATTTTACATTTGTTTCTCAGTGCGATTCATAAAAAACAGTTTCAGTTCAGAACATTGTAGTAATTAGCTGGTGATCAGTAAAAAACAAATTAGCTAATTCTTAATATTTTGTGCATGATTCTTTTTGATTGCACAGGCCAAGATGCTTTCCCCCAGGGTCAAACTAGTTCTCAAAGCTGTATGCTCATCAGTGTATTGCATATGTGCAGAAAACCTTAATAAATGTAAGTTTATTTAAACTTAAATACAATTTTTTTTTTTTTATTATTAAAGTTTTTATTAATGTTTCAGAGCATGTTCACAACCTTTCCCAACCCCCGCCCCCAACACACCCTCATGAAATAAATACACAAACAAAATAAACCAAGCAAGAGAGAAAAAAAAAAAAAAAAAAAAAAAACAGGTCAGTGCATTACAAATCAATAAAGTTTCACAAAGATTAATATCCTCGTGTTAGCAGAAACAACCACAGTAAACAGAAGTAGTCACTCGCTAGTATTTTCCAAAACAATAGGCCAGTAGTACCCTAACTTGTCCCCATGTTACAGGAGAGGAAACAGTTCCAGGATTTTTTGAAGTTCTCCATGTCATCATTTAGTTTGGCCAACATTTGTTCATATGACACTATTTCCAACATTAATTCCAACCAGTCCTTAATATTTGGAGCGGATGGAGATTTCCATAATCTGAGGATTATTCTGGCAGCCGTGACCGTCCCCACCTGCATTACAGTATTTTGGTGTTTTGACATATTAGGCATCACTGTTTGATCCCCCAACAAGCAGAGTCTTGGTGACATAGGTATCCCTAAACCTATCCACTTTCCAACGTACAGCAATACTGTTTTCCAGAATGGGAAAATTAGTTTACATTCCCAGAACGCATGTATAAAGGTTCCCGGGTCAGTTTTGCATTTCCAACATAGGTTATTGGTGAGCAGACCCATTCTATGGAGCCTGGATGGAGTGAAATAAAATCTATGTACAATCTTATAGTGTGTAAACTTCCCTCTTGATTCTCTAATATATTTCCCGTTATTTGATAATATTTTCAACCATTCTTCATCAGTAAAAGTGCATCCAAGGTCCTGCTGCCAGATAGTCCCAGACTTTACATATATCACTTTGCATACTATTAAACAATTTGTAATATGTGGATGCTTTATATTCAATTCTACTTGAGCCATATATTCTTTTATTGGATTATCTTCATATATGAATTTGTCTTTAATAATACAGTCTCTAATTTGTAGATATTTCCAGAAACTATCCTTCTTTATATTGTATTTCAGCATGACATCTGAAAAGACATAAAACCCTTCTGTATACAATCATCTACAACACGTATTCCCTTCACAGCCATTGTTCCCAATAAAATTTTTTTAAAAAGTAATGTTTGTTTCTCCCCACCAGTAAGACTGAAGCTGACCGCGGAGGTGCAGAAACCTCTCATACTTACAGCAAAAACTTTATAGTAGTCTTAAAGTTATTTTGTAAGGCACACACTTGTATCTTTATCAAAGGTGTCACTAAGTGGCGCATGATGCGTCATGCTGCTGTTTCCTGAGGCGGTGTCGCTGCCCCCTGCTGGTGGCTTGTTGCCAGGAGGATGTCGCTGGAAGTCCCCTTCCCCCAGTGTCCCAGTTCAGAGATGTTTTTAGTCTCCAGTGCCTCCAAAATGCAACAGTGATGTCTGTTGTTTTCCTTGCACATGATACTGGCCCTTCCCCAACACACAATGTGGTTTTTCCGTTCACAGGGGTTTGCTACCGCTGATTTCAAGTTTTCTTGTGATGCCAGTTTTTTTTTTTTTTGGCTGTGTTAGTAAGACGGAAGCCTTCCATCAAAACATGTCCGGCATGTCTTTATAGACCAAAATTGTGTGTCTAATAACAGAAGAATCTAAGGACTACATTGTATATGGGTGCAATGGACTTCATTGGAATAAAAAATGTCATTGATGGACAGCTTTGTGAAATCAAATACAAGTTTTTCTGTCATAGAATGGCCAAGAAAGTACTCAACATTTAGCAGCATCACATTTTCCTTCATATTAACATAAAGTTGTCCGAATTTTCTACAAGCCTAAAAAAAAGTTAAGTTGGTTTGTTCTCTGCCACAAAAAGTCTGAAACTGATAGCAGAGATGCAGAAATCTCTTTTCTTATCGTAAAATTCTGTTTATTGTGAATCCAAGTTCCGTTGTGATTTTCAGCTTTTTTTCCCCCCCCAAAGGTTTTGTGGATTCAGTTCCTTTGCCTTGGGAAAAACCTGGAGACTCAAGTGCAACTTTAACCCAGAGCTCCAGATGATTGTGCTGTGTGACGGTGGAACATGGACTACTGCTGCTGCTTTTCGTGTAGAGCTACTACAGAGTTAGTACTACAGAAAACGATTTCATGTTCACCAAATGCAAGCGCCATTAAGAATGTATTACTCATCAAGAACATCTGCTAGAAAAGAAATCAAAATATGTGAGAATATAAGCGCTTCTGATGAAAAACGGGCCAAATATACATAAATATGACAACATGTCTTCTTAACATTCATTCTAGCGTTCGCCTTAGGCTTGTGTGTGTGTGTGTGTGTGTGTGTGTGTGTGTGTGTGCGTGTATGTGTATGTGTGGGCGGCTGCATATCGGTGCTCTGATGGAGGCGACCTATTCTTAGTGTGTATTTATTTGACTGCTAGCAAAGGTTCCTGTCAGTATGGACAACAAGTGAGCGCTTTCTTTTCTTTGTTATAGTTTTGTATACACTCCGGTTCCCCACATTGTAATTACATCACACTAATCTGTGTACACTTTTGAAATTCAGCTACAGATTTTGAAGCAAAGCTTTCGACGGGCGTGTCATTTTGACTCTTTTTCAAATAAAATATCTAGCAAAAAGAAGACTTAGCACTTTTTTATATGAACGAATGAAATGCTTTAAACACGTAAATTGTTTCCTTTAACACTGCAGAAGTTTTTTTATTCAGCGAACATCTTTTTTTTTTATTCACTTGAGGTCAAAAAGCTAATATTTCCAATCTTTTTTTCCCCCCCCACCCCTCATCAGTCTAGACTGAAGCTCATTACAAAAGGAGAGGATAATTGCCGTCATTAAATTATGCTTAACGGGAGCATCAAGGAGTCTGTGCTAAATTCAAGTAGGATCATCGTTATGTAAGTTAAGAGATAATTAACCTTCTGTTGCTCGGCGCGAGCTGAGAGGCAAAGATGGGCTTGTCTGTGGGGTTCTACAATCTGTTTTTGTTCTGCCGTAGATTACTGGCGTTGCTGTAACACGGTTTGCTCACTGCCCTAGAAGAATCCACGTGTCCTATATGCAAAGTATCTGGCAATAAATCTATGGAGGCAGTGTGCCCTTTTTGTTTTCATTTATTGCCTAAGAATTCCCTCGAAATAATTTATCGTAATCTATAGATTTCTCTGTCAAGGCCTCTTTCTCACATCAGCACACACCGACACAAAAGCGTAAATAAGCAAACCCTACAGACAGAGTGGTACCTGTAAACAATGACAGAACAGAGCAGAGGCTGCAGAGTTCCCTGACTAACTTTTCCAGTAATATCATCACTGCAGCCCATTGCACTTTACCGGACTGTAATTAGATTGTGAAAACAGACAGAAAACTGCAGAGAATTTTTCCTTATTCTCCAGAGGAAGCACAGGCATGGACATTAAAGCAGATATACATCTGATTTCCTGCAGACGCCCCAATGTAGGACAAGCCTGAATTTATGTTTCGATAAAACCAATCTGTCATTTGTTGGCATATCTTTTCCTGCGCCACTTACTTAATCAGACCAACTGGACGATGTTTGTTTATATCGCGGCCCGAGCTGAAATCCAGTGGAACAGAGGTGGTCCTTGTACGGTTCGCAGTTAACAGAAAATCACATGCCTCACGTCATGTGATTTTCTTGCAATGTTAAGATAAACATCTAGATAAAAGCTCTCGGCCTCTGAAAAAGTTATGTTTTTAATGAAGAGATATTTACGGCTTAAACAGGATCACAAAAGTTAATTTGATGGAAAATTAAATTGCAGCAAACAATAACGTTCTCACAGCATTAAGTCAGTGTGTTGGAGCAAAGGTGATATGCGAGTATCACTTCACCTTTATCTCATTTTATCTAATGAAAACATATATCTATATTTATATAAGTTTATTTATTGAAGTTTATTCAGTCATTGCTTAATCCTGCCTTATATGGTAAAAAAAAAAAAAGAAAAATGAAAAATAGTCTCTAAAAACACCGGCAGCTGTGGTGTCCAGGATTTTACCATAAATTGAGGGGTTTTTTTTATAGTATAGACAGAAAACATTTCACCATTCACCTCAAGGCAGAAATTACTCAGGAAAAAGTGGAAAACATGCTAAACAATATTACATAAACATAAACCTGCAATTGTGTCTTAAATCATGAACAATGGGCAGCAGGTTCTTTTCCACTCAGTCATTGTTTGCATGAGAAAAGAACGGATCCCATGTGATCCTGAGGGTTTTAACCGTTTCTTTAAATGAGGATCCACTGAGAGGTTATTCTCAAAAACTGTTCAGGGATCCCGGGAACCTGGGCAGCACAAATAATGAATCTAGAAAACGGCGGTTGCAGCTTCTGGTTAGCCAGTCGAGGTTAATGGTCATTGCTTTTGGGTTCATTCCAGCCCAACTTTCGTTGGACGCATCAGTGCTAACGAAAAAAAAAAAAAAAAAAGATAGGAAGGAGTACACTGCGGAAGGATTAAAAGCATTAAAAATCATGAGCGTGAAGTCATAGTCAGGGTAAATGTTGGTGAACAGGCTCACATTATGCAGACTTTATTTTAGGAAGCTGGCATGGTAAATATCTGCACAGTTTGATATGACTCATTAATCCATTACCTCAAAGACCTCAGATAATGTAGTCTCCAAAGGCTGTAGCTCTTTTGTGAAAGCAGATGAAACGTGCACACGTTGCAGTACTGAGCCGACGCAACGAGTTGTAGCTCTGAACCAAGACGTTTGTTGCTTTTTGTTTCCAAAGGACTATTCTTGTTTCCTCAACACTTTCCACAACGCTGAATATTTGCCGAAAGTGAGCTGTTCTCATGTATTTATTCATTCATGAATTTGCATTCTTACTCCGCCTAAAATGTCTGGCAATAAAAAGTGCAGCCAGATGTTCGAATATATGCTGTAGGAGAACGATAAAGCAAAAAGGTCGGAGAGAGCAAAGCCTCATGTGTCAGCGCGGAGCTTCGATAACGTCCTACGGCCCGTTTCAATGGTAAGCAACACTTGCGCTCGCCTCGTCTTATCTGCAACCCATCACGTTGTAGGTGTTGTGAGAACACTCACCCTCCGGGAATTTGCTGTTCAGACTTTTCTAAGTTTGCGCCTCATTGAATATTCATGAAGGATTTCGCTGGCAACTAATAACAGATAACAATTGCGTGTACTCTGCCGCGTGCTCCAAACACGGATGCAGGAAAAACAACACCAGTTTGGCGTTGTCCTTTGTGTGTGCCTTCCTACGCATTATAATTTATGATTTATTCAGAATGAGCAGTGGGTCACATTAGACTCACTCTCAGCAGGACACTCCTTTCAATAAGAATTGTAAATAGGGCACGGCATGTCAGAAAAACCTTTCATCCAGTCACCTTCGTTACCTATTATGCATGCCGAGGGAAAATCTGATAATTTCGCTTAGAAACAAAAACAAATATGCGGGCTCGACGACAAGTATTTCGAGTCCTGCTGCAGAACTCGTCTCGGCACGTTGTCCTCGGATAGCTTCTGGAGAGCGCAAACCTTGTTGAGGATCTTTGGACGATCATATGATCTCCATCTGCAGCTCCTGCGGGGCATTGAGCAGAAATTCACAGTGAGGCCAAAACATTGTAAAAGAGCTGCACTTTTTTTTCTCTTCTAAACACTGAAAAACACGTCACCCAGAGTCAGATTTTCCAGGAACGACCAGTCATAACAGGATTATATAATCTCAGGCAAATCTTGGCATGCACACAAAACAATAAACGTGTTGTTATTGTGTTATTGATATTATTATTGTTATTATTAGGATTACAGCCCTAAAAGGTCATTTTAGTCACTTGAAGCACATCACAACAGTAACGACTACTTTCATTTTACTGGAAACTTCTTAAAAATAATTTATGTGCCGTTTGATCATCTGTTGGGCGATTAAATTGGAATGACTTTTATTTGCAAAGTGCTTTGCGGTGATATTTGCTGACCCGCTAAATGCTATTCCAAGCGAAGGCTGACCTCTGCTGCGGCGACCTTCCACTTCTGCAGTCGTGGTCACAGAGTTGGATTGTACGAAAAGAATCGGGGCTTTCTGCGCTCGCCGTAAAGAAATCCCCAACGAGCCTCCCGAGGCCGAGCAGTTTTTGACTCTTTTTATCTGTGACGCATCAGAGGATTTATGTTCTTCCATGATTTGTTTTGGGAACTTTATCAGAAGGTTTCATCAGATGGATGTTTGCTCTCCTTGACCACGAGCACCAAAGCATCACATAGTAGGCTTTCTACAGCTCTGGTGTAGGAAGAGCTATTTGAGCCCTGGTTCTATTTATCTCTCTCTCTAAACAGTGTTTTTAGATGTAATTAAGCTACTAATAGAAAATGTCTTGGATTGTGCTCATAACACCCTCGATGGTTATTGTCACCCTGCCAGAAATATGTTAAAAGCCTTTTCTTTGTTAGCTTTTTTTTGTTTTGCTGCAGCTGCATAATATAACTAGCATAATTAGCCGGTGGGGTTGTTCACCAAGGGCAACCAGTTGTTTGGTCAAGTGTAAATGTGAAGCATAGCTAGCATTAGCTAACTAAGTACGTAGCAGGTACAGGGTTAAAAAGTAAGTAATACAAACTGCAGTCTGAAGTCAAAGAAATGGGCCTAGATATTTTTTTTGTCTCTTTCCACAGTGAAGTCACCTGGAAGAACAAGTTTCGCCTTGAGCGGTGCAGAGTCTCCATAATTTCTTTTATTGTATTTTTACCAGCGCTGCCTACATGAGAGGATGTGAGTTACAGGTTATTTGCGTCCTGACTGTGTGGTCACAATTGTGTCTGATTAGTGAAACCCCATCGCTGCAACCAATAATCTACAATAAGCAGGTACATAATAGCCTGATTACTGACTGGGCAGCCTCGGTTTGTCTCCCAAGGAGTCAGAAAGGGATGTTAGTTGATGTAAAAAAAAAATCAGCTTTTTAAATACTCTGAACACAATGATAACATCATTCTGTTGGAAAAACAATATAAAAAAAACAACAACAAAAAAACAGAATAAAATCAATCACATTACAACAGGGCAAAATTCAAGGAGGTCAGGAAGCATCAAATTTCCGCTATTGCTTCTTTGCCAACTTTCTACAATATCTACTCATCAAACGGATCCACTCAAGCCATCATCCCGGACATTGAGCAACCTGATTGCAGAGACATTTTCATCAAAGACCTATCATTCATCAGTAACACAATCAGACATCACAACTGGTTTTAAAAATAAAAAAAACAGCAACCACAACAACTCTGACAGCTTGGTGGAAGATCAATAAGATAAAAAACACTTCTTTCTTTATTTTTGTTCTTTTTACCCACAACTCAAACACGAGTATGGGCCAACTCTGACTTCACTTCTAATAAAGGACCTCTCACTGGTATTATATAGAAAGACAGAAGCATCATACCTTCACCGCATCTCTGACCAGAACAGCTTAACGTTTCAACAGTTCACTGACTGATATTCGGCACTGAGAGGAAACAATCTGCCCAATATAGCCATCACAAGAAAAACAAGTAAAAGAAGAACCATTTCTTCTAGACAGCATTGATTAAATTACGCATTCAAAGAACACACACTCCTGAAACTGTATAAACTTACATCCTCTAACAACAATGCACCAGCAAATAATCAATGTTAGAAAATAAAAATTCCTACAGAAACGTCCACACACTTCACACAGCACAAGACATGAAGCATTCAGCTTCTATGCACCTCAAATGTGGAGCAAACTTCTGGAAAACTGAAAAACGACTGAAACGCCGAGTTGGTTTAAATCAAGGCTGAAACCACACCTGTTTAGAGTTGATTTTGAAACGTAACAAATGGTTTACTTAGCAAACTCAAAAGAAATCCCCGTTGTCCCGCTCTTAGCCTTGACTAAGAAAACAAAGCAGGTCACCAGGAAAAACCTGAAAAAAGATTCGACCTCCTCATCACACGGCACATATCAATGGAGTAACAGTCAGCAATGGATAAAATCAACTTGAATACTTCATTAAAAAATATGTATATATATCACAAGTGTAAATGCTGGTGAGTTAATCCCACAAGAGAAATAAATACGCCCCAGGAGGAGAAATGAAAAGTGAGAACTAAAAAAACAATATCACAAAACGTCCCTTTAGTTATGCTTTTTGATTATTCTGCTCTCACACTAAGTCTCCATTTGTGACTCCCAATTAACTAAAATAAATAATAATAATAATATAAACAAACTAATCAGGGAAAAACTGACAAATACAATTTGCTCAAACATACCATTTTGTTCTGCACTGCTCTTCGTCTTGTTGCGTTTATTTCATTGTGACTTTTTTTCCAGACCACTCTATTGTTCTTTTTGTTGTTGTTTATTTACTTGCTGACTTTGTAGAGCCATATCTCAGTCAGTTTGTTGTGCTTCTTGGTTGTCTGTCTGTAGCTTGTTTTGTAACAGCTACATTTACCAAACCTGATAAGTGCTGAACTCTTAGCCTTCGGCCTGCAGGTAAAACAAAGCCACACATCAACACCTTCAATGACTGACCTTACTTAAGGTACGAAAAGAAAGACGCGTTTCTTCCCAAACAAGTAAATCTGAAGCGGAAGACGTTTATGTGTGCGTGTCAAAAACGTCCATGTCAAGTAAGAAGACTCTTTACATTCTTCTGTAAATTCTCCGTTTTTCCCCCCTGCTGTCATTTCTTTTGTAGCTGTCTGCCTGATTCTCGGTGATTTTCCCACTAATTTTCTTCTGAGCCCATTGTTTCCCATTAACTCTCACGTCTGTGAGACGAACCACGGTGTACCTGCCTCCGCTGTACCGTGTTGCAATTTACCCATCTAATAACTCAGCGAGGAACATTCATAATTAATGAAACGAGAGGAATGATTCATCTCTAACAGCGTATGCAAATGAGAGCTCAGGGCAAAGCTTGAATCAAAACGCGCAGCATCCGAACAGCTGAACAAACATTTTCTTACATGTTAAGTCAGTGGGAGGATTTTTGGTGAACTGGACCAACCAGATGAAATTATTAGCTGAGTAAGGAAAACGCACGTCGCTTTATAATGACTTTTACTGTCTTTGATGTTCCGGTCCAGTTTAACCAGTAAGCACTGGCGTAAAAGTGGAGAATATTCACTTCTAAATGGTGTAGCTTGTTTTATAATATATAGCAGATTCATATTTTAGACACCCATCGTTTACTCAGTTATGTTCAGAAACATTTCTGTTAGATTTTGTGAAAAAGAATTTTTGCAATAATAAAACTTAACACTTCTATGATGTTAAGGAAGAACAGCAAAAATCAGATTTTTATTAAGGTTTGGTCTTTTTTATTGATTAGTTACAGATAAAGAAAAATGTAATAAAATATAATTGCACTGTAAAACATTATTAAATATTATATGAACCTTGGTTCGTTTTTGTTTTGCTTTCTCTTGAAAAAAAAGTGTAAAAAAATAGAAAAAATGTATAAAAAAAACAACAAAATCAATATAATTATAGTATTGTAATGTAATGTGCTTTCACAATAAAAAGGTTAATATAAAAAAACTATACTATACGAACCAGTTTTAAATAAGTAAAGATGTCCTGCTGCAAGTGAATGAAGCAAACATCGATCCACCGGCTATAAGAGCAGAAGTACATTTGATGCAGCTTTTAAGAGTAAACATCACAGCTGATTTCTACTTTTAAAATCTACAGCCAGAGAACATCGGAGGTCGGATGAGACATTATGACGAAAAAAAAAAAGAAAGAAAAAAACAGCTTGTCGGTGTTGCTATGCCAGCATGTTTTCAATCCAGAACAGTTTTTTTTTTGCTTTTTCTTTACTGCCTTTTAGTTAATTATGCAGCATCCAAACTCTGGCTTGAGGAGTAGAGAAAAATACACCATATTGAGAATTTCAACAGCACATTTCCACTAAAACGCAGCGACTGTAAATATCCACACAGAGATAAAGAAAATGTCATAATGCATATTTTATGTCTATTTTTATTTATTAGAAATTAATAGACAACTGATCTCATTGAGTCAAATCATTGCTATTTGGTAAACCTTTGATTAATCACAAATATTTACAAGGCCGCAAATTAATCAATTGGATCTTTTTTTTTTCACTGTTTCACCAATACAATTCATACATGTTGATAATATTACTGATGCAGTTTAACACAATATGGACTGAAATGAACTCGAACTTTATTTTCCGGACATTTACTTACTTCTGTTGTTCTGGTTGTCTGAAGAATAAACATAATTGATATGATAGATGACATTCCAGTGAAGGCGTCTGAATCTAAAACAATCAGCAACATCTGCTTCGC
The DNA here is from genome assembly GCF_904066995.2 of Poecilia reticulata. Lineage (NCBI taxonomy): Eukaryota > Metazoa > Chordata > Actinopteri > Cyprinodontiformes > Poeciliidae > Poecilia > Poecilia reticulata. Next base: position 11,937,974 of record NC_088839.1, on the reverse strand, counting down.
TGTACTAAAATAAGTTTCACCGAGTTTAATAATGGTTGTTTTTACAGAGTGCTTTCTAGGAAGAAAATGGTGGCTTTTTGCTCAAAGCATTATTCAGAATTCTGATTTGCTTTTTAAGTTTAATTAAAAAAATAAAAAATAAAAAAAGCATGACAGTAAACACAGCCCTGTTGTGATGAGTCCTCCAAATTATTACAAATTTTTTTTTTTCCTTTTCAAAAACAATGCCTCTCCAGCGAGACTTGAGCTACGCTTTGTCAACTAAATAAGCATCTGTCCGCTCGCTCTGTAATTCAACAGATTCTTATCACGTGTTTGATCTCAGACGAATTCAGAAGTGTTAACAGTGTTTCGTCTTCAGGCAGAGGGCACTTGTAGAATCATAAAATGGTTTGTTTCATGGACAAATTTTATGTTAGCATACCTTTTGTCACTCAGGCTACATAAGAGTTTATGTTCAGAAACATGAGTTAAACGGTTTCTACAGCGGCGTATTGAGGCCATTGCGGATGGGAAAGGAGAGGGAGTGAATTTCTGCCCCAAAAGGGATTTGAGATTAATCAGAGAAATGTTCAAGGGTTAGGGTAGGGTTCAAGGTTTTTTTTTTTTGTTTGTTTGTTTGTTTTTCTAGGAAATGTCTGCAACTCGTCTTAGATTTTTACATTTTTGGAAGAAAATTTACTATTTTATTTAAACTACAGTTCAACAAGAAAATGTCTGCGTAATCTGAAATTACAGCAACATTGTAATTCCAGATGACACAGTAGTGGAAGGATGATGGTTCCACTGTTTGATACCTGATAGGGATTTCTTGGATTTACCTCGATTCCGAAAATCATTCTTCTCATTACTGTAAAAAAAAAACCCCAAGTCAATCTTTGATTTATCTGACAAAAATGTTACTCCACTTTAGAGCAGTTACTTCTTACAACTTTTTGCCAGCAGTAGCTTTCTTCTTGCTACTTTTTCCATTAGAGTCTAACACTGACTTAACCTTCTCTGCAACTTTTTTCCCTGACCTTTTTGCTGTGCTCTTTGGTCTCCATGCTGTTTGTTCACTAATGTTCTCTGACAAGAACTGTACTTACACTCAGATTAAAACACACACAAATCCACTTTTACTTGCGTGATGACTTGTTTTTGCTGGATCTTATTGAGGGATATGAGAGTACTGCTGCTCTGCCAATAACGAAGTACACTTTCTTATTTCTTTCCTCAGGAAAATGCAAATACAATTTTCTTGCCGCTGCCACTGTATATCAAGAAGCACAAAATGTCAAGAGTCAGGCAGAGCACTGTGATGCTTTCAGCGGCTGCTCTCCTCTGTTGATTTTCATGCACGGAACAAAAACAATAAATTCAGAAAGAAAACAATAGGTCAAGCCGGCATTTATGCCTTGTGAAAACATATCAAATGCGGAAAAGTGTTTCGCAAAGAGGTTTTTCAAAGTGCAGACAGAGTTGAGGGAGGGAGGAATGCCTGATCTGAACTGAGTTGGATGGAGAGGCCTCGAGAGGACTGAGACTTAGACCCTACACCGCCAACAAGGTCGATCACTAGGCTAAGAGCTCCTTGTATCCACCGGCACTCATAATAAGTGAATCACAGACAGGTGTGCTGTCTGCAGCAGCAGGCCAGCCACGGCCTCCAGCAGAGATCCTGCACACTCATACAGCAGGGTCATGACAGTAAAATCATCTTCTGGCACCACCCTGTTATGAGATTTTGCGAGAAGGCATTGATGGAGAGCCTCCAGCTTTTTGTGTTCTGTTTTCAACATTCACCTATTTTGTCAAATTGCTAAAGGTATGTACAATCCATCGCTTGCCACATAAAAAGCGCACAAGCTTTTGTTGACACAATGGTTCAAACGGCAATCAGAATAAATAAAGAGCTATCTCACAGTCTCTGTGTCTGCACACATGTCCGCCGCTTCAGTAGAGTTTGCGCCGAGGTAATTGTGCCCCTCTACAGGCTGCAGACGAAAACTGACAGTTTTTCCTTACAGCTGTCAAGAACTGCTTTCATTCCAGGGAGGATGCGGCGTCTACGCCGTTTATTCCTGACGGAGAGTCTTTTGTTGAGTGCGAGCAGCCCGACGTCTTAGTTCTTCCTGGAGATGTTCAAAAAGAACCACCGTGTTGCACGTGCAGCATTGGGCCCACTGGGCTTTGTGCATTAATGATCACCATTTCCAACTCTCTGTGGGATTTGGGGCATCACACCGTGTCTGGGAGGCTTCGGCACAATCGGTATGCAGCTCACATTTCTGCAAGTCTGCAAATAAGACTGTGGCATGGCCCCCTTACACCATCCCACCCTCTCACTCCACCCCTTTGTTGAGCTATACTTTATTGCTATATTTATGAGTAATACACAGGATCCAGTGCAGTCGTTCCAATCAGTCAGGGGTTGTGCAGACTTTTTCCCTCTCGGCTGTAAAATTTAATGAATAATTTGAATAGGTGCTGATGCAGATGCCTTGTGCGGTCAAGTGTGTTTATTTGATTGGTGTGTAAATACAGCGCACCACAAAACTTCTGATAATATATCTCAACTTTCACTCTTGGACAACAACAATAAGAGAATGTTGTTGGGAACCTGCTTTTTTTTTTTTCCCCTCACCTGTGAGCTTTGAAGATCAAAGATGAACACAGCAGACTCGGCGTAATTCAAAATGACATCTCGCTTTTATAGAAGCAGAAAGTGCCTCGGTACAAAGCGGCTTCTGGCCGCCATAAATCACAGTTCTCAACCGAGTTCAGCGATTTCACCATGGAGATAGACACAAGCACAAAATCTATATAGGGAGCGAATCAATATCAGATATTTTTACACCACAGAGGATAACCATGAAGGATGTGGAACTTCATTTGCACAGGACTGAAGTGTATGTTTTCTTTTGTGTTATTTATTCTTTTGCTTGTCTGCATTGTGATTTTGAAAATTGTGTTTAGTTTTATTCTAGTATGGGAAAAATAATAACTTCGGTGAGCAATATATTTTTCTTATCTCCACCTCATGAATCATGACAGATTTGAGGAGTCGAGTCTGCAACTTGGACTAAAGTTGCACTTGAATAACAAAAACACTTTAAATACCCAGCCTCAGATTCAAAATCTGCGACTCAAGTCTCAAGGACAATATGTGTTTACTGTATTTTTCGAACTGTAAGCCGCTGAGTTGATGAAGCATCATACGAGTTGTTTTCAAACTATTATGATGTTTTCAAACTCGTATGATGCATCTTTTAAGTTGAAGGCTAGAGATCTGGCTTTACAGGAGGGAAATAGTCTCGTCACGTAAACTCGGCGTGAACAAAACCACGGTTTGGCTTTGGAGACGGAGGGCTGTGTCCTTAATAAATCCAGCAAGTTTAATGAAAAACTGAGAACATTGGAGATACCAGCGGCTCATAGCTGTACGTTTCCAATTTTTATTTATTTTTTCCCAAAAACTTTGTAGCTGCGACTTATAGTATAGTGCGCTCTATAGTCCGGAAAATACGGTAATTTGTTTTCGATTGATTTGTCAGGGATGTTTGTGGTCCTTTAGATATGAATTGTTTATACCAATCTTTTTATGTTATATTTAACTTCATAATAATGCTGAAGTTACACACAAATCTTTCTGTTTCTATGTCTTATTCCACCTATTGCAATTATGATGTATTGAATGCTTTTTTAGATGTAAAACTTAATTAAAAATAAATGATCGCAAAAAAATTATGCTGAAATTAATGTCTCTTAAAGCAAACAGTGTGCTAAAGTAAATAAATTTTTATTTTAGTTTGCAGAAAGGCATACGGGATTATTACTAATGGATTACTGAGTCTATTTTTCTCTAATGTGATTTTGCTAAATATGTGTGAAAAATGTATTCCTTTCAATTGTAGTTATATAAGGCTTTTATTATTTTACAGATAGCAACCATACGGTGGAATTGAACTCCGTAACTGGAGTTTGAGACCTAGTCTTTACCGTAGGGCATTACGAATTGGACTTGTTTTAGAAAAATATGATATGTGAACATCTCTGAATCACAATCATTGCACTCTGCTCATCTTTTCTCAAATACCCACCAGGATATACTGCAGCTCTTTTTGTCCTCCAGAAACTATATATTTTTTTTCTGATTTCATTTATAGTAAAAACGTGCAACCCCACAAAAGAATAAAACAAACTCCACAGTCCTCCAGCAGCAAAACATGCAACCTTTGCCCTTGAAACTCATCAGAGACCATAATGTAAAATTGTTGATCGTTCTTATGAAATATACATGTGTCCACCCAAAAATAACGAGCAACAGGAGAAACGTTTTAGTGCAATTTCGTCTCTTCACAGGAACATTGAATTGAAACTAGTAATAGTCAGTTCATGCAGTACAACAAGGTTGTTACTGGTGGTGTTGTCCTAAACTTATAAAGCTCCTCTTGCCGTTGGCACTGCAGTAAAAGGTCTCTGGTTCTGTCTAAGTCACTTAATATGCATGTATTTCCACCTACTGGCAGAAAGATAACACTGCAGAACATCATCCTCCAAGTCATGATAGGGAAGAAAAAAAATAAAAAATTACTGCAGCAAAATTAAGACTCGGGGAGACAATGGGGCATGCATGTAAAATGTTACAATATTTATATAATTCTGATCATTTAGTGGAACATATCAAAGAGTTTATGGAGGTTTTAACATGAGTCAGGCTTCAGGCGTGAATAGAATCGTGTTTCTGTTCTCAGGTGTTCCTGAACATACTTGGATGGAGACATTTCTCTTTTTTTCTCTCTTTCATTCACCCTGCATTTCCTCTCAGACTGGATGACGCAGCATTTGAGCCACTATAACAGTGGCTTTTTAAACCCAGGTTGTCACTTAAACCTTGTCTGATGTAAAGTGTTGGGCCATGAAACAGGTGCTGCTCACTTCCCCCCCCAACACACAATCGCTTTTTGTGCGCTGATGTAACATGACATGTTTCTGAGGTTATAAGGATCCGCTGACTGTATACCCAGTTGCACTGAACATGGAAAAAGCAGCTGAAGCCGTCTGTCAGAGTCTGTCTTTCGAGAAAGAGAGAGAGAGAAAAAATGTTCCGAACATAAAAAGCATTGATGTTTCACCTCAGCAAATTATCATGGACACTCTCCTCCGTGAGAATAATGTAGAGTTATGTTACTGGTTGTGATCGTGCAGACAAGAAAAAAAAAAAAAAAATCAATGGCGGGATGGAAGTGGTTGCCTTATTTCCTTTTGGAGTGCAGTGTATTGCTGATTGAGCGTTCAGACCCATTCAGAACCAAGATTGCCTCTCTTCTTTATAGGCAGCTCCAACTCGGATTGACTCGCAGCCTCTCGATGCTGGTAAAAATAGCTTTATTCTCAACAGGCTAGATTTAATTTAGCAGGCCCGTATCCCCACAGTGGCAGCTGATGGGATGAAGTGCATTCATACAAGACGAGCAGACAGATCGTACATTTTCGAAAGCGGCACATTCTGTATGATTTTCATTTAGCTGCCGCGAGGATCACGAGGCGGAAAACGGCACGCCGTCAAAAACCTGTGACTTTGCTTTTGTGTGTGTGTGTATGAGTGTGTCACAGTTTCTCCTACCTTTCCACGTCGTCGTGTACCAGTTTTCTTTTGACAGTGAAAACAAGTGTTCTGAGCGGCAAATGTTTCCCCATGCGTTTAGAATTTTCTTCTTTAATCTCCTCCGGGGAAGCTCTGGGGCTTGGCTGCAAAGCATGGGTGCTTGTGTGAGTTATGGTATGCCAGCTCCTCCTCAGGATGGTTTAGAATAATGGTTGAAAGAAAAGATTTCACCCCAGAACAGACTAATAGTAGAAAATTTATGACATTGCAGCGCAAGAGAAGTCCTCCCAGATACTTACCTGATTTTACGGGGCTATAATGTAAGGAGAGACAGGTTCATGTACAGATAAAGGAGTAGTCCCCAGAGATAACTGTTAAGGAAAAGCTAAAGTGTGTATTTCATATTCCAGTAGGAGTGTAGTCGTTGATATTTAGGCACACTCTATTTTTTTTAATCTAAGTTTCATGAAAGAAGAATCTTTTTTTATAGTCTTACATGCTTTAATGATAATACATGGTTGTATACGTATGGTAGGCTGAGGAAACAGTGGGTGGATGATGCCTGGAAGACGATTTATTAAAGTCAGTGGAGCCCTTTGATGCAAATGTTTGAGAGACCATTTCAAGCTTATCTATTTACAGGATCTATGCACTTGCTAAGTATTATATTTTATTTCTTTTTTTTTTTGCAAGCTACTTGGGTATCAAGAGTCTCCAGAAAACGTCAACCTTCGCTGTCAGTACCACTAACTGAACTGGCCGTCCGCCAGGGGAAGCTGTGAGGATGAAAATCATCCAAAAGTTGTTTAGCACTCTAAGAATATGACTGTCACTCGTTTCCCTAGTGACACATTCTCCATAATCACTCATGTTTGCTCTATCCAGTTTCCATTTGGTCACTGATTGACTCTGGGCCTCCCTTTGCACCATAATCACCAAATAATTTACCTCTCTGTTATTAAGGGACAGATAATCGAAAGGAAAATAAATCCCAATCTCAGCTCTGTTAAGCTTGAATGCCGCAATCAAATGTTCAAGTTGTTTTGTGAGGCAGCAAGTAAGTAAGTCAACAAGAAGATAACACTCCTCATGTGCCACTTATTTGTGTGTTTACGTCTGTGCCTTCATTGCCTGCTTCCGTATGCATGTTGTTGCAGCGGAACAATGCTCGATAACTGTAGCTGTGTTTTCTAGGGCAGGGCCATATCTACCATAAATCAACAGCTGCAATGTTCATCTAAATCTGCATAAATCATAATCGATGACTGACCATCAAAAAAATATTTGTTTATGCCAGTTAATTTTAACCTGCACCATAAATTCAGACCAGCTTAAAATGAGTTATAGCGAGATCTCATGACACAACAAGACACAGCAGGTGTGTAATGTAACAGTTACACAGTAAAATAATGCAGCACTACAGAACGTAACAGAAAGCTACAGGCATAAAATGAGCAAATTAGAGCATAACATAATGATAAATGTATCTTAACAAGAGCAGACTATACTGCAGCATAAGGATAGCTTAGCACACCATCATATAACACATATAACATGAAACAGGGACACCGTACCACTGACTACCAAAACACAACATGGCTTAATTAAAAATTGTAAACCATTAAGTGATTTAACATTACTTAATCCAGTGGTTTCCAAACTTTTTCTGGGCCCCCCCTTTCCCTGTCCCTGTAGCTGAACATAGACAACAACATTGGTAGCCTACAGGCTACTAGTTAAGCTTAAGATGCTGTATTGATATTAGTTAGCAAGTCATCTTTTAGTTAACATTGCCTGCATCCAGCAACTTTACTCAACTCAGTCAGTTAGTTTGGGGGGAAAACTGTGAAAAGTTTGCTGGTTTGCTGCCATGATTCTAACACACCTGCGTAGCTCTGCACAGAAGCAGCAGGTCTCCTTCACTGCCGTACAGGTGTAAACCCAGTGAGACTGTCATAGCGCTCATGTTGCGTTTAAAGGCGGCTCGGAAAAACAGGTTACCACATGTTAACAACGGATGAAACAGTTTTAACTGCTGATAAAAGTGACAGAGGACACAGATATGGGAAGTGTGGAAGCCCCTACTGCATCAAATTGACATAGGAATAACAGAGAGTTGACCATTCTAAGGTAAAAACCCAGCGCATACAGCATTCATGTTTTTTTGTTGTTGTTTTTATCAAGATGGCTTCCCGCGCCCCCCCTGCAATGGCACGGCGCCCCTCCTAGGGGGTGCACCCCACAGTTTGGGAACCTTTGACTTAATCTAACATAACGTGCAATAACATTTAATAATGTAACAAAAAGCAAATGATTGTTATGTGCTTATCTTGAAATATTTGTAGCATTTAGTTTGAGAAAGTATACAAAAAAACGCTGGTTATCCAGACCAATGGGACAATTTATTTCTTCTCATGTTACTGTTTTTTGTAATGACCCAAGTCCAGAAAAGGAAAAAAAAAAAAAAAGATCACACTAACCATGATCCTCATCTCAATACCTGGCTGGGTCTTCTGCAGAGCCTCACGGCCACTCGTCTCTCCATTGTCTAAACCCAAACCTGCAAACCTTTACAACACAGAGAGGAGCCATTCTTGACTTCACTCTGGATTATAAACTCATCTAGAGCCACAAATGTTACGCTGTCCTGATACATTTCTTCTAGGAAGTTGGTCATGCATAAAAAGAAAACCAAATCATTTGGATACATTTTCTTCTGGACCGTGTCGTTGAAGACGGTGCCCACACCCATATGCGGCTCTGGAGCCGCAGGTTGCTGACCCCTACAGTAGTCCTTGCAGGGTCACAGAGGCTCATGCGTATCTCCACCTGTCATTGGACGAGAGGCAGGGTGTATCCTGGACAGGTCGTCATCCATCACAGAGAGCATAATGCAAAATAAAGTAGCACATTTTTAAGTAACGCAAAATACAGCATCAAAACAGAATGAAATGTAAGCTAAAGTTAAATAACAATGTGATGTATCAGATGTTTAAATAATGCAAATAAAACGATATTTATACTGGAGCACAAAGTTGCACAGCATTACGTGATGCAACATAAGGTGGAGTTACATTTTTCAGCACAATAAAGTGAACGCAAAGTATGAAGTGTCATAGAAAATGGCATAAACTTACACAAGGTGACAAAGTGGCAGTAGGCTAAAAATGTGACAAATAACTTTCAGTAACATTACTGGTGAATCATAAAGTGATGCTACATCAACAGAATGTTACATTATCATGTGTGTTACTGTGTGCTGGGTTACACTCTATGACAATGTGATAATAACACTGTCTTTAACATAATTTACACCACCCAACTAGAATGAATAGGTTTTTCCTTCTTCTTTCATTTTTTGAAAGCATTGCTAAAGTAGATACACTTCTCAGCAGAAAGGTCTGTATTATAGTTCTGGTTCTGTGCTGCTCAGCAATTCTGTCCGGTCTTTCAAAAAATGTGCATTTCAGTTCAGTGCAGAAAGTAAGATCGTAGAAAAAAAAAAAGAATGTAAGCCTGTGGGAAATATTTCTTAAGCTCCAAAGCTTACCACTTTGATTTGTTTCATGCATTTTCTGGTTTCGGTGTGGAACTGGGACATACAATATGCAAAACTCGGAAGTGTGTGTGTCTGATTAACTGGCATAATAGTGAGTGGTTAAGCATAGACCTATAAGTTTGCACATGCTAATATCCCAATCCCTACAAAGTCCCAAATGTTTTTTTGTTTTTTACTTCAGTTTGTTTAATCATTGCTGTGCGCTCTATCAATCATGGCTTGTTTCCTGCCTAACACTGGCCATGCTAATCAAGCCACAGGATGATTAAAGCATGATGAGTGTTTAGTCAACCACACAAAATGAGCAGGTGTATTAAGCGCGATGCCTAACGCGTGTTTACCCCATCAGACACGTGTAGCTCAAATTCTAATCAACAGAAACAAACCAAATACGGGAGAAGAAAAGGCCAGATCAATCCCATTCTGCACCAACCCGACCTAATGCTAACAACAGTGCACCAAGGCACTTGTGCTAACTGAGTAATCCCATCTCTGACCCCATTACAGCGAAAGCAAACAACATTTCCAACTTGCCTGTAAAGTCAATCTCCACAGAAAGGCTCATCCAAAAGAAAAGGAGCGTAAGGAGAGGAAGGTCTGCTATCTGCTGGATTTGACTGATAGCAGTCTGATGCATAAGAGTGTGTTGCTAAAACAAGGTTTTGATTAATATGGTGGTGCATCTCACTTTAGGACGTCCATGTTAGTCTCTGTTATGGATTCGACATGACAAGTTTACACGATGCTGTAAAATCTCCAGGAATGTTCAAATTGTCTCGAAAGCAATTAGAATATGGATTCAATACAGTGTGTAATAAAATAATGTGATTTCACCGGAGAATCACATTGAGCCCAAAGGCAGAGTCCTCAATAAAGTGTAATAGTAAAAAAAAAAAAGACTTGTGTGCAAGCACTGTAGCTTTTTTCCAGCCTCTTTCCCAGTTACTTGGAGGTGACCACATCACTGAGATCTGACAACTTCTGCCACAGCTCCAGGCAAAAATATGAAATCCCTACTCTCTGAGGATATTCGGTTATTTGTTTTACTCTGTAGTTTAATACAGAAGTGACACAAAATGGTTTGTTTAAATGCTAAACATGTTGTCTTTTGACAAACATACCTGAAAATTATTTAGAGATATTCTTATGGGAAGTCTTTTTCAGAAGTGGAAAAAAAAAAAAAGAAATCACCTTGTATTTTCCATTTCCAAATCAAAAAGAAATGCAAATTGAGTACACTGCAGTTAAAGGAGAATGCTTGTTGGCTATGAGTCTGGCATGCATGGGTTACATGCTAACTGGTAAATGGCATGTGCTTGTAAAGTGCTTTATCTAGTCCCCAAAGCACTTTACACTACATTCATCAATTCAGGCAACGATGGTGGTAAGCTACATTGCAGCCATAGCATCACCAGACCCTCTGACCACCACCATCAGGCAAAGCCCAACGACGCAAAGACTGAGACAACAATTAGACAAACTCCTACCTCTCATTGGAAGTGGTATGGGAACGTGGCTGCCACCCGGGTGGTGATTGGGAAGCGGATTAGGGGTACGGGAAAGGTTCTGTTGGGGGTGAAAAACATTTTAGGGTTAGGAGGCTGGTGGGACTTGCGGAGACCTTCTGGTGCCTGCAGTCCTGGATGATCCAATGTGTCTCGCTCTGGGAATAAGTTGGGCTCTAGTTGGAATCCCTCTCTCTTGACCTCACTTTGACTAGCACCCCAGGCAGGATATTAGTGTACTCTCTCTTTCTTGATTCCTTGAAACTGTGAAACTGGCTGGTTAGGAGATCTGGAGGGATATTCCCTGCTTGGTGCTGGGTGAATCTTGCCATTAGGGGCTTCATGAGGTTGGCCTGCAATGTGAGATATGACAGTGGGGCTGAGTTTGAGGGTTTTGGACTCGGGAAAGCCCTGTGTTTCTTTGCCTGGGGAACTGTTGATCCTTTGCTGAGCTGATGACCTACATCTATGTATGGAGTATGGATGCTCTGTCTTATGCCTGTCTACGTGGGCCTGCTGAGGTCCTCAGTGTCAACCTGTCCTTTCCTGCTTCAGCACTTTGAGATTTGCAGACTTTCTATCCTTCTCACCTTTCTGACAACTTTGCACCTCCATGTAATAAATTCTCACTCAACACTCACGCGCAAACACAAACACACATACTTGCTCCCTTTCTCTCTTCACAAGAACATAGCATTGACTTCTATTCATTTTTTTATTAATTTGTATAGCCTAACCCTAACTCTTACCATTAACTTAACTATTACCAGTATATACCTAACCGTAAATCTAACCTAATGTCAATTCATAGTCCTAAATGTAACCCCTAACCTCAAAACAACACTTCTTCTTATAGAGGCCAGGCTTTAGGCCCCACAGGGTTCTCACAAGTATTTGCTACTAAAATGGTCCTTAAAGTATATCAAATACCAGGCCACACACACATACACAGATTATCCAAATGGCTGAAGGTCATTCAGGATGCAGGTTTCTATTACATCAACATAGCGTGTCTGCTTTGATGACAGATGTAGTCTTGATTTAATAAAGTCAATCACAATTAGAATACTACAATCAGCATTCTCCATGGGGTACGCCTGAAGTGCCAAGGCGGGACACACGCAAAAATAAAAAAACACTCAACAAAAGGAGAGTGCATGCAGACCTCAATGAGCTGCTGCTCCTGGCTGATTGACAGGAAACATGGCCCCAACAGGACAGCTGCAATATGAAAAAATAGAAAGGAGTATGATACAGAAGACAAATCCTTTACAGATTTATTTTTTTCCAATTGCTTTAGCACAATTTCAATAATAAGGCTGAGATTTTCATAAAGCTTCCCCCAATTAGCAACAACACCTCACATTATTTGCAAAATGAAACACTTCAGTGAAAGCTAAACAATTTCTTACAAAAACCTTATTTTCTTATCAAAACGTGCAACACATTCATCATATGATTTGATCATGATGGATTCAGTTCGACATCCCTCGTAGCATTTTCAGAGCGAAGGGGTAAAAATACATTCATCTAAACTTCATGACCTCGGTTGCGGAGACCAACGGAGCAATGTATTTCTCTTTATGTGAGTTTTTTTTTTTGTAATTATCCGAGACCAGAAAAGAAAAACGATCTCACTAAACATGATCTGCATCTCTCCGCCTGGCTGGGTCCAGCCGCAGGGCCTCGTCAACATCACAGGCTATGGCGTGGTAGAACAGTAAGTTGAAGTTGTTGAAACCAGACGAGCTTCAGCAAAATGACATTTGACAACTGTCAAATGCTTCCAGTTGTCTTTGTATAGTTTGTTAGCCTGATTGGTGTGCCCCTAGTTATTCACCTTAGTGTGTGTACTCCCGGATGCTTTGTTTATTCGGCTGTGTTGAAGGTGTGTTTGAAAGCCTAACCCTTGATATTGCAAAGAAGCATCATTATTATCAGTTTCAGTGGTAAAGGTAGAGGATTTTGTAAAAAGTGTGACCTTTGTCCCGTGTTGCAGAAAATAATCACTGGACTATTTGCAACTTTGCATACACCTCTGATTTTTTTTTAGTTTAACATTTTAAAAATGTTTTACATCAACCCAAATTCTTGAAGACGGTGCCTGGTTGCATGGAAATGATTCAGAATTATGTAGCAACTATGACGAGAACTGTTCAACCTTCTGTCTAATTTGATGTTGCCCAACCCAAAGCCTGCTAATATCCCTCAAGTTTGGTGCAAATGAAGAAGTACAAAAACTCAAAACAGGCAAATTTTAGCATTTATAGAAATCTCGTCTGTGTTTCACACATTTTTTGTGGTATTTGAAATGTGTCCAGCATCTCCAACTTGTGTTTCGCAGCTGTTTTTATCTGCATGCATGCAAATGAACAAACGTGAAAAATTAATGTGAGTGAACATTTAGAATTGAGTCATTTTCAATGTTTGCTTTTTCACGGTCATGAGGAGGCATACTGCCATTTTCAGAGGTGAGTAATCGTCAAAAAGAAGCACCGACTAAAACAAATAATAATAAATAAACTGCAATTCATGACAGCTTGCCAAATAGTCTCAGACTATGATGAAGGTGTAAAAGATCAATTGTATGATTAGAAGAGTGTATTTAATGCACAGGTGACGTTCAAAACAACATAATATCAAAGCGAGCGCAAAAGCAAATGGGTTGCGAATAATACTTAAAATATGAAATGAGAAGATAACACTTTAGCAAGAATGACATTCTCACCATTTATGTCTTCAGCTGAGATTTAAAGGTGGAAAAAGTTTCAGAGATAAGGTTCAGGAGTTTTAGACACAGAGGGCCGGGTGGCTTAAAGCTATGTCCCTCTGATGACCAGTTTGTAAACAGCAACAGGAAGATGAATGGAAAATAAAGACCTCAGTGTGCGGTTGGTAGTGTCGATGTGCAAGAGATCAGAAAGATACCGAGGAGTGATTTGATTAATGGCCTTAATAGCGAGAAGCAGAGTTTTGCAATCACTACAAAATTTAGCCGATAGGCCGTGAAGCCGTCGAATAACAGAAGTAATATGATTAATGGAGGAGCTCTGCTGATAATATGTTTGGCAGAGTTCTGAACCTACTGAAGTTTATGAATAGGTTTGTGAAGGGGACCAAAAAGAAGAGAATATCATGAAGTTTGGATGCGACATCTCCCAGGCGTAGACCAGAGCAGCGTTATTTGGGCTAAGCGATGAGCAGTGAAGATTGGACATTTTTCACCTGTTCTATGATACTTATATGATTTGAAATTACAGGGTGCTGTCAAGAAAGACAGCCGTCTTCTTAACCACAGGGGAAAGACAAACTATGGTTTGCTGTCAGTGCTAATTGATAAAAACATAAAGTGTTTAAAAGTGTTAATAAAATGTCACATATTTTGTTGCTGTTAAGTTTCAATTAAGTATTGGAGTTTAACTCTTGCTAGAAACAGATGGGAACAAGAATAGAGATATTTTCTGGTCGAAACATTTACCTGTGGAATATCTCACCAACTGGAAGAAGAAAGATGATAAAAACAATATACTGGTGCTCGTGATAGAGCCCTGAAGTACACCAGATGTGACTTGACTTTGAATGGAAGGATCTGATTTGAGTGGAGAGAGAAAAACATGATTTAAACCAGTTTAAGAGTGTTCTGGCAATGCCAGTAGTGGCTGATCAGTCCATAAGGACGTGTGAAATGTAAAGGCCTGCACTCATATTAGGAAAAATTACAATAGACAGAAGTCCACTGTCAGCTACAATGAGACTATCAATATCAATTTCAGTACTGTGGAAACCATCTACTGTATTGTCTGCACTCCCTTGTCTTTGTCGTTTGTTGGGATAGAGGAGCCTTTGTCCAGCGTAGATAAGATATCACCTAGGATATCTTTATAATCTGTCAAAGGGCAGCATATGCTAACAACCTTGATTCATCCCTGTCTCTACTTCTTACCCCCCTACATACTTTGATCAATTTACAAAGACAAATAAAGTTAAAACTCAATTTATTTTACAGAACCACCAAAACACTGGAGGAATGTAAAAACTAAATACAGAAAGACTGTAGGTCTGGATTTTAACTCGACATATTCTTACCTGCAATTGTTTCATTGTAGGCTTAAGATAGAAATGAAGGATATTTTTTGATTAACCCATTACTAACCATGGGAGACAAAATAGAGCTAGTTTATTCAAGTTTCTTGACTCACATTGTAAATAGAAATTAAATTTTAATTTGTTTTAACCCTTGTGTCTACAAATGGGGTCCAACCGACCCCACACACACGTAAAACTTGTATTATTTGCCATAGTCCTCTACGTTTGCCTCAGTCCTCGCACACACAAGGGTTAAATCTTCTACAACATACATCTGATTTATATTGTTTGGTTAGGAATTTTTAGCAAACTGTCCCAAAACTAGCTTCAGACATGTGATGCCAGTTCCCATGATCATCAACATGTGTGAGAACCAACCACACCAACCAGCCTTACACATTAAGGACAATCACATTGTAGGGGACAGAAAGGTCAAGTTCTGCTTTTAAATGTGTGCGTGTGCTAAATTTGAAGAGCTGAAGTAAAACAAATACTAACAATTTAGACAACAAAGATCTAAATTGATTCTGTTAAGTTGACGATTAAGGAAGGAAGGACTCAGAGAGGATGTTGGATTTTTCTCCAAATTAATCTACTTTCATGAACATAAATTGTCCTTTTAATGCAAGAAGA
Source organism: Poecilia reticulata (assembly GCF_904066995.2). Classification (NCBI taxonomy): domain Eukaryota; kingdom Metazoa; phylum Chordata; class Actinopteri; order Cyprinodontiformes; family Poeciliidae; genus Poecilia; species Poecilia reticulata. The sequence continues at coordinate 11,922,601 of NC_088839.1, read as the reverse complement.
TTTGATTCATTTTTCTTAAAGTTTAGAAAGTCAGGAGGAACATTACTGACATAAATGGATGACTCGGGGACTCTCGTCATTAAATGATTAACTCCCCTTCCTCCACAGACTTACAGCTGCTGAGGGTTGCGGCGTATTTTATGAAAAATGTGATGAGTCATATTGCTAGCTCATGCACACCCACGCACACTTGTATTGCTGCTGCCGCCATTAACGCTGGTTATCTTTTTAAATGGGAATTTGAAAAATATTGGCTGTATTATCAATGTGCTTTCTGAAATATAAAACGTGATATGCTACCAACACATTTAAATTGGGAATTTATGCCTCAGTGCCCTTAATAAACAGAATGAGCTGACAGACTTTTAGCAATTCAGTATACTGTTATTATACATGTACATAAAAATACACAAGAACAACACTGATTTGGAGATTCGCATCATGGCCGACTGTGCATCAATATGTCACTCATAGTATCTCACAGACAGAGACTGAAGTGTTTGCCCATTCTTCTTTTTGCAAAAGAACTCAAACTCAATCACATTGAGTCAGGACAATTTGTAGATAGCAGCTTCTACTGATTCCAAATTTCTGTGCTTTGACTGAAAATTATACCACATGAAAGAGTTTTTATCCAAACCATCCAATTTCAGTTCTGCCTGTATGTTTCAAGAAGCCGTTTTTGGCCTTCACAGGATTGCCCTCTACAAGCTGTTCATAATTTAAAATAACTTATTCTGTTGTCATAGTTTGGCCATCTGTAATAAAAAGAAGTGATATTACTTTCTTAGTTGAAAACATAAAACAAACTGATAACTAGGCAAGGCACAGTTCCACTTATTCCCAAAAAGAATAAAGATCCCCTCCTCTGTGAGTCCTGTTTCTCTTAATGAATTAAAAGTGAAATGCTAAGTACCATCAAAGAGGGTCTCTGAGCTCTCCTATTATATTATCAAATAGAATTTGTTCAGGGAAAGCCTCTGTGCTCTAACAAGATTTTTAACATATTAAACGTTCAGAGTCTGCTATACCTGAAGTTGTCACAGCCGTGAGAACAGATTGGGGCTTTGATGAGATGAAATAGGGACATCCTCCTATTGATTTATCTTTATTTCCTGGACCAAATTGTCATATAATACCCCTTGGCAATCATTAGGCGCACACCTAACGAGGTGCCATTTAATTACATTTTTCTGTAATTTGGAACAACAGAGAAATTCCTCCCTTCCCCACTGGGAATGATCAGGTAATGGCTTTTAAGTTTGTACCAACCAAACTTGTTGTCAGAACCAAATGCTGCGACTTGCAAATATGACTTTTATTCAACCACCACATCCCAGCTGCTGGAGAACGTGGTGAGCATTATTTCAACAGCTCCAATGACAACGTGGCATTTTATCCTGTTCCCCCTGTCATGATTTTGAGGTTCTTCTGTCAGTGTTTTGGAGTGTTTGGTTGGTGTAATTGCAATTGGAGTTTTTATTAAAGAAAATGTTTCTATGTTTGTGACTATTACACAGGCTCAGTTGTTTTAGTTTACCACCTCTCACTGCTGTCATTTGCCTATAATCAGTATTTTGCTGATTAAAATGGAATCAGTATATTACTTTACTTTAGTGTATGCTCCTCTGGTTTCTCTCAGTTCATTGTCAGATCTCTTTTTCACTCAATGATATTAATCTTTATGTTCTGGAACCAAGCAGTTGGTCGCTTACTTGGTGTTTTTTGAGGTTGTCTTCTTCAAAACATCTATTTGGAGAGCACATCCTCTCGAGCTCAAGGGAGCATGGCGTCATCAAGTATTTTGGTGTAATGAAGCACGTTTAAAGCCATCATACAGATTGCGATGATGGCTTTAAACCTTGTGGAAAGCTAGCTGTTTATTGGTCAAAATATTAAAACATTTAGTCGCTGTTATTTACTAGTTAGGGGGGTTTTAGTAGTATTTGTTGATCTAACCACAAGTTAAATTATTTCCTAAACTGTGGTTTAATGTTTCTTTTAAGCTTCACACAAAGAAGCCCAGCATGGTGGATTTTGCTGTTGCCTCACAGCTAGGATCTCAGCAGGGGCTTTTTTTGTGTGGAGTTTGCATGGTCTCCCTGGACATTTGTACCTACTATTAATTACCCTTTAAGTTACTCCATGTTCTTTTTGTAAACTGTGAATTTAATCATTTCTGTGTTAATATTTTAACATGTATTTGCATTAAAGATACACAAGTTGTCTGCTACACATCCAAACTATGCATTACTCGGGCCCTTCAGGACAAGGATGGTTTCTCCTGGACTAAGTGTTTAAAGATGAATTAACTCATTATTTTTTGCTTCGATTGTGATATATTGCCAATATGAAATGAAAGAGGTTACATGCAGCGTTACAATCAATTATTGGGGCCTGCCCATAGCAATGCATAGGGACTGCACTGCATGGCAGGCACCTATTAGGTGTAGAATATTTTGTTCTACACCTAATAGAATGTCTCTTTATTTATTTATTTTTCTTATGTCACCGTTAATGCCGCTCGTACCGCTGCGTGCACCCCCACAAATGTGGTATCAGAACGTGTGGTTCGATGCCATTACTGCCATTAGAGCTATTACTTCTGGTGGGATTTGGAGTTACCATGGCAACGTAAATTGCGAATAAAGACCACCCAAAACCCCATTCAAGTCAAAGGAGCGAGGCAACGGAAAATCTGAAAAAAAAAAACTATTTTTGAAGGATTTCTGTGTCGTCGTGATTTGACGTAGAAATTCCATTCAAATTTCAGTTTGTAGATACGTCCGTGATCTCTTCTAAAGTAAAGATGGTACGTCGATACGAATTACGGCTTCTCCACATTTTGTCTCAAAACGAACCAAAGTTTTCAATTTTTCGAAAAGTTAGAGTGCGAGGGCCGCTCCGCTAGAGTGTGGGAGAGAGTGGATTTCTGACCCCCAAATAATTTCTAACTCGTCCTCACACCCACAAATATCGCCAGATTGGCCTCAAAGTTGGTCAGGAGGTAGATATGCATGCCTTCTCCGGTAAAATGTTTTAAAAATTTCCCTAGTGTTTACGTTTTTCTGTCCAGGTGCTTCCGACCGATGTCATGCAACAGGACAAACTCACGCTCAGACCCATGTTTTCCCATATATTTTTGAAAAATGTCAGACCTCAGCACACATCATCTTTCACTCACCGCTGTTAACACTGTGAGCGAGGTTGAGATATGAATCGCGAGAATATCGGAGACGGCAAATAGCCCTCTCATATGCTTCAAACGGTTTTCGAATACGTGTCACGGTTCCTGAATGGGAAGGACCTGTTCGAAGTGCTTTTTTTTGTGAGAAACAGGCTGGTTTAAACAGAGAATTCTCTCACCCTCTGTGCTGCCTACAGGTGCAGGGTATTAATTACCATAGCAACAGAACACAGAGCAGAGGAGCTGCTTAGGAATACAGAGGAGCTCCTTAGGACTACAAACATGCCATCATTGTAGTTCTAACTATGCCTGAACACTCAGTTATTAACAGGGGGTTGAGCAGAATGTCAGAACTACAGCATGGCGGAACTGTCTGTCACTCACAGCTGCACTAGGGGATTAATTACCGTAGCAACATAACACAGACCAGGGCAGAGTAGTTGTTTAGGACTACAAACAAGTCATAACTGTAGTTCTATCTATGGCCAAGACTCAGTTAAAAGAGAGGCCTGCGCAGCATGTAAGAACTACAACATGGCGGAACTGTCTGTTACTAGAGAGGAGGACTTGGCTGGTATTGAGAACTGCTTGTGTTTTGAGCATTATATAACTGATTTAACCCAATTACTATTACACATGGGATTAATGTGTCCATTTCAAATTAAGCTTACTGAAAATTTCAAAATAAAAGCCTTGACAATTTTTCATCATGTAATTGCTCTTTTGGCCATTAGATAACTGGTTTAACAAAACCACTGTTACACCCGGGATTAGTGCTGCAATTTCAAATGAAGCTTAATGAAAATTTAAAAATAAAAGCCTCAATAATCCTCTCAGGTAAGTGATAATATTAGCTTTTATTATCTTTTTCCCTCGAGTTAGTTATAATATTAGATTAGAAGATAATAGAAGATAAAATATTAAAATGTTTTCTAAATTTTGCTAGGGCTTATGGTTTTTTGTCAGGGTCCTTGAGACCGACACTGGGTGTCTCACAAGTATAGAAACTCTGTCTCCAGCATACTGTCTGACAGAGAGCCAGCCCAGGTCCAGATAATTAATTACCATAGCAACGGAATCCTTTGTATGAAAGTTGAAAATTTTTGAGAAATAAACAATTACCGACTGTCTTTATTTTTTTTTATTTCGGACCGTGAGCGAGAACCACATGTGTGAAGCTTCTAGCATTGAGTTCAGTCATTGTACTGTTATAGTGAACTAGATCAGACATAGAAATATGGTGATGGATTTAGCAAGAGCTTCAGTAATTTGACATTGTTAATGAACCATGTAAGGTTTCTAAGTATTGCACATTTCTGCTCGTGAGTCATTTTCAGGTGTAAACTATAGCTAAAATGTTTGGTTTAAACTGCTGGGCATGGTTTGGCAGGCCCTGTAAAATTTCTGCAGGAATTGTCTAGTCTTAAATTAAATGTACTTTCTTAAATCAATTTTACATGGTAAGTGAAACAGACTTAGACACATTGCTGAACTGCTGGGCTTATCCACAGCATAGACATTATAGAGTTTTGCAACAACTTGATGGGGGATAAAAACTAAATAAATAAAGACATCTATCTTCAAGGTTTTGATGAAATGTGTGGTCACCTTTGTGAGAACAGGGCCAACCAAATGGATAATATTGGATCTGGAATACCGAGTGACCACATAACTGAGATTACAGGATTGCATACAAATATTTGAATGTTTTGATCGGTGCTTTATTTTTTTCTCCTGAAATCTTCCATCCTCCTTTTATTCTGCCCCAGCGACTTCATGTTTTTTTCCATCTCAGATTCTGTGAAAGCGCAGCTGGGTCATTCAAAGCATTACACTTGTTATTCTCATCTCTTCATGCTTCATGCTTAATGGCTTCATTATACTTCAGAGATTACACTTTTTTGGACAAGCTTCATTGTATTTCTCCCAGGCATCTTTTTTTTTTCTTTTTCTTTTTCTTTTTTGCCAAGCCTTTTCACTAGATAACCTTGGTATGTTAAATGGAGCAGCTACAACTCCTTCCCAGTACAGTGACAGCATCTTTTATTATCGCTTGTCTTCTGTCTTCAAAGATATCAGAGCAATATTCAAGAGCAGTTTAACCCTGGGATTAGGCTTCGCTGCTATGTACGCCACACTATTAGCATACTGCTGCAGAATGGGAATAAACTCTTAGACAGCTTTGTGTAACCTCATACAGTGTGATGTTTTCCAACAAGTTGTTCTTTCAACAGGACAAGCTATTGCAGGTTTATCACTAACAGGAATTATTGTTTAAGCTGGAGACAAAAGAGCTTCAAAGATGCAAGACATTTGATCAAATTTGGGCTACCAACAAAGGCTGTTTTCAAACTTTATAACTGTGGACTGTCAAATTGTCAGGAGCTAAGCAATCAGATCCATCCATCCATCCATCCATCCATCCATCCATCCATCCATCCATCCATCCATCCATCCATCCATCCATCCATCCATCCATCCATCCATCCATCCATCCATCCATCCATCCATCCATCCATCCATCCATCCATCCATCCATCCATCCATCCATCCATCCATCCATCCATCCATCCATCCATCCTGCAGTGAAAACAATTGAACTTTGTGCCAATAAAGATAATACAACAGCTCTCACTTCAGCGTACAATGATCAAGTAACCCCAAATGTACCCCCTACTTCTGCAACACACTCAATATACTTTGGAAGAATTTTTCATAAGTCTTATAGAGATCAACAAAACTAACCTATGACCCACTGAACAGTTCCAACATTTCCAAGAAGGTAACAATCTGGTCCAGTCCGGAAAGCACAAAAGCCATGCTCCTTCCCCAGAGGCCTATCACTTTTGTTTTTTTTATTTACTTCTGCAACATTTTAGCTCCTTATATGGCTCTGATTCCCAACTTCACCTGTCTGATTGCAGCAATTAAACTTTAAATTCTCCAAATATGACTTGGTTAAATTCTCCCAAAAGGAATTGTATAATTATCATTACTTAAGAAATGTTTAAAGATTTGCTCTGCCTCTCACACAGCCTTCGGAGCGAGAACAACGTCCGAGCCACCTGCTGTGAGACCCGCTGCGGGGTGGAGCTCATTGCTCACCAAGCTACAGTTGAATGATGGCTTTTTATTAATCCAACAGCACACAGACATTTGTGCCCTGCTGACTGCCCTCCTGGGTCCGACTGGGGATGTTTGATTGACACGAAGATGTAGTGTCACTTTTCACACTTTGACTTTCTACACAGCTTCAAAAGCACTTTGATGCTTACACACATATCATCTGAATATCATCTGAGTGTGCTCAGGTGTAGCTAATAGCCCAAATTTAAGACATGTGAAATATCATCCTCATTTATTAGCCTGCTAATGTGCTGGTCTGTGTATCTGCTTGCCAAAGAATGTCAAGGCAAGTGTGAAGTATTGCTTTTATACCTTACTGTTAACACGTTTTTTGTTTTTTTTCATTTTAATAAAATAATCTATAAACTGATTTAGTATTTTAATTAATGTCTTCATTATCAACTTAAAATAGCTTTAACTACAGTTTACATGTACATGGACAAATATTGAAAATGCTGACAATAAAATTGCTTTAAACAACCTGCCATGCTTTTTTTTTGCTACAAAACTAATGAAATGAAATGTAATGTAATAAAAACCACAACCAATATAAAATAAAAATCAATTAAAGATCCCAAATATTAAGCCTGTTCATTGTAATTTGTAACTCCACAAGTTTTTTTTTTGTTTTTTTTAAAAGGGGCATTTATATACCTTTTAAATTTGGTCATTCCAGTCACTGTGGTTCATTTCATTAACATGCATTTTTGTTGGCAAAAATATCCAAAAATCTGTGCCATTGCTCAAGGAGTTTAAAGCAGCTACAAAAAAAGTACAAGGGGACCTCTAAATACAAATATGTCTGAATATGGATTTTCCTAACACAAATTCTTAGGATGCCTCAAAACCACCACTTCCTACAGATAAAAAAAAATCAACAAGTAAGAAAAAATTAAACCCACATTTCAAGGACGTCTGTCATGTCAAACAGGAAACTCGGTTCACTGTTTTTATAATTCAGCGCTTCATCATTATATAATTTACAGTCCCTTATTATAATAACACAGACTGTGATGATATATGGTCAATGACTCTAATTTGCTGAAAATGACGTTGATTTGGATTGCTGTGCATGATGTGGTGGAGTTGGGCGGTTACACAGAAAAAAAGCACTGAAAAAAAATGAGAATAAAAACACATAGAAAAACTAAAAGCATCCTACTTGAGTGCAGTAGTTGTCCATTGCTCCACAACTTTGATACTGCACTGTAACATCTTCTGCGATGTCAGTGAAGTTGGCCGTTGTAATGCTATATCTTATGGCAAGAAATCATCCATCCATCTATTCCTGATTATCGTTGTAGGTTAGCATTTCTTGTTTCATCCTGTTTAAGAAATTTAGGCAAGTACACACAGTTTTTGACCCAATGCTTTGTTAGAACTATCCAACCTCTTGCCAAACAAGCTAAATATAACTTTTATATTTAAAAAAAAAAAAAAAAAAAACTTTTTTTTTTTCATCTGTGTGCAGAGCCTTGCACTGAAGAAAGGAAGGAAAATGTGTTACTCACTCCAGCTGAAAGTGGTAATTATGTTAAGGTTCACCGATGCATAAAGGGCAATTTACTTCAAGGTGTAATTCATCCAGGGCAACATTTTAAGCACAGAACATAGACCAGTAGTCTGCTAGACTAACCACTTACCTCAGGGTCTATACTTTATCATCAGATTATAAATCAAGAAGGATTTTTACATTTATGTCCATATTAATCAGTCTGTCCAGGATGTGAACAAGCAGAGTTCCTCTCCACATGAAATGTCATGATTTTTTATTTTATTTTTTTTTCCAGAACATACACTCAGGATCCCTTGTTATCGGCAATGTTGATGTGTCAAAATAAAAATCCATAAAGCTCTCTTTAAAGCGGACACATCCTTGTGATTGATTAGACGTGCAGCTGACAGATGCCCAGTGATTGTTTATCACGGTGGATCCTGGCGATGACCGGGTTTTTATTGCCGTCTGCACCCGGCAGTTTTTCAACATTGTGTCTCACTCCTCAGAGTCATCAGCAAGCAGATTCCCAGAGTCTGCACCCGTCAAAGTGAGCAGCTGTAGTTTGTGGCATATCATCTCCACTGTGTTTACCTGAGCCGCCTCCTCCTCCTCAGATTGTTTTCACTCGTAGGTACGTTGCAGAGACAGAGAAAGCAAAGATTTTTGTACCGGATGATTTTTTTTGGGGGGGGCGGGGTAATTATTCATTTGCATCCAGATGATCTTCCTCCTCAGTGAATTCCCTATGGGTTTGCAAGAACTCTTGCTGGAATACAAGCTGCCATTTGACATGTCGGGAACTGGCAAGCGCTGTCGAGATAGTGGCTTTGTGTGTGATTTTTGGTCATCATCAGAGTCAGTCGTTATTTTTTTTTTTAACATTGCCTCTGATATCTGGACACTGGACTGAAGATGCTCACCAGCTTTTCCTCCACTGAGATCACAGTGAGGTGTGAGGAGAAAGTGACTGACGACGGCCACGGATCGGACGACCGAACTGAACGGTTTTGCTGGTGACATCCGTCCACAAAGAGCACTCACATCGGAAAGAATCACTGTCACAGCAACCGGGCTTTGCTTTCACTCACTGCATTTCCTGCGACTTGTGAGAAATTGTACGCTTTCAGTGACCCGTGCTTTTTGCAGCGAAGCAAAAGCAAGGCACGGTCAAGCGCACAGAGAGAGCTCTGCCATTTTTTCCCTCTCCCACCCAGTTTATCACCTGGGTGAAGAACATTTCTGTTAATCAGCACAGCTAATTGGCTTTAACATTCCCCCTAAGATAAAGTAATTTCTACCGTACACGTTGTGATATTCTCACAAACCTGGCCAGGAGATAAAATAAAGTCCTTTGGTAGGAAACGGTTCTGCTTGCGTGAGCCGAGGACAAGAAAAAAGAAATACATTTCAACATGACATCAGCTGACTTATTATCAGCTGTGGTAAGTGGTAGGAAGTGTTGGCTGAATGGCACTTCTGCTGTTACATTCACCAAAGAGTGACTCAAACCATGTGAATTTATTAACACGAATGCATGAAAACATGATTTTTTTTTTTTTTTGCTCACACAGGCACATTAGCTGTGTGAATCACATGGACCCGGTGAGCTCCTGATAATGTCGTTTCTCCCCATGTCATTAATATTAAAAGGTCATTTCCACTACTTTTTATAGAGTTTTGTCTGTCGATGTGACAGATTCAATTTTCTCATTCGCCACAGGAAACCTAGGTTATTATTTTACAGGCCAAAGACGTCTTTACAACACAGAAACATGGCATTTCCACCCACTGGACTCACTCACATTTTGCAACTTCCTTTGATAATTTTATTTGATATTCCATCACAAATAGCAGAACTGGAGGGGGCAGAGAGAAAGCCTCTACGTCTTATTTCTGCAACACTAGTGTCAGTTTCTGCAAATTGATAGTTTTTTTTTTTTTTTTTGGCACAATAATGTTAAACTGCATGGCGATAGTAGAACCCATTTTTCAACCAGGTCTCCATGTTTTTGGTTATACTTGAGCTTTTTTTAAAAGATGACGCATGTAATTACATTTTCAAACTGAAACTATAAATTTGAACTAAAGAAAATCATGATTAGCAGAGCTAGTACTCTGCACTTCATAAACTATACTTTGTTGTTCTTTAAGCAATGATGTAGAATTCACTGTATCCAATGCCTTTGCCAGCGTTTTTATTTCATTTATTTTAAAACCTAACGGATGTCTTGCGCTCTATTGCTATGTTTTCCATTTCTCCATTTTTTACATAGTAGTTGCAAATAGATTTCGTTCTTGATGACGTTGTCAATGTCAGATTACATTCTTGGATTGCTATGCTCAAAACGAGCTAAAAAATGTATTTACTTTATTTTCTTTACATTCAAATATACTCATTTATATTTGTAATAAAAAAAGGTTTAAAATAAAACAAGAACATGTAAGAATCCCATGTCTTCCTATTCCCTTTACTTTCCTTGTTTTCCCATCTTTTATCTGTGTTCTAGCAACAGTTGGACCATATATGTTTATGCAAATCAAAAGCATGAAATACACTGAGGCTTTCAGATATGTTTGATTCAGGCACTTTAGAGGGTGCCTGATACTGTGACTCAGTACAGCTTTGAAATGCATTATGTTTCATTATGTGGCTGCCTCCACAGTCTTCACCTTCCCCTTTAGCTTGAATCCCACTTGGAAAGCTAGAAATTAGGGCACAGGCTCCCAAGACATTTTTGGAAGGAAGAAAAAAAAAATGCAAGGTTTCTAGAATAGTGCCATGTATTGTGGATGACAAGTGTTTCACTCTGGTTGGTGGTCTGCTGCTAATTGCATGTCAGTCAGTAAAAAAAAAAAGAAAAAAAGAAAGAAACAAAGAAAAGAAAAAAAAACACTTTTGTCTCCTTGGGGAATGAGAGAACAGACCTGGAAATGGAAGCGAAATGATAAACAGGAAGGAAAGGTCAGATAGAAAGAGTGGACACCATCTTTGTTTCCAGGAAAATTTGTGTGTTTTCTTCAGGAGGGACTTTTTTTAGTGCAACTAATCTGTGACCTCTAGACCACATTGAAACTTAATGCAACTCATATCAACTTGATAAGGAGCTCATCTTCTATAATCAAATCATACACTATTCAAGGTACATTAGTTGTCCAGGCACACTTAAAAGCCTCACTGAATTGATCTTTGTTCTGAAGCCAACAAGATGTTCTGCAAAGACAGGCTTTATCACCGGATCTGGCAGGTGGAACTCAAAGGACTTTCAGGGAGGAATAGAAACATCCTTTATCCCACAGTGAGAAAAGTCAAGGAATACAGGTTCACACAAAGTTAAAGATATAAAAATATATTTAAAAAAAAAACAAAGTTAAGAATAATATGCTATAGAGTAAGGACAAAATTATAGCATAAAATACTGTGAAGTTATCAAAACAAAGCATACTTTAATCTGAAAGGAATGCACAGCTGAGAAGGATTTTTTTTGTAAGGATGTTTTTCTTCAGTAGGAATGATTGATTAAAGCTGCCCAAATACAGGTCAAATTCATTTCCCCTTACACGTGAGTTTCCGTCAAGAAAAATAGATATTTTGCTTTGATTTTTTTTGCTTCTCCCTTTTCTGCTCGCTGTTTTTCCGTTTGCTATATTTCCGTTTGCTGTATTTATTTCTGTATTATTTGCTCATTGTATTTCTGCTGCATCGTTATGTTAATGAGGAGGGCTGCCTTCTATGCCCAACAGGAAAGAGAACGATCAGAGTGCAGATCGATTGTTAATGCCTACCTACTTGGCGCTTTCGGCCTCAGTTCAACAGTCCTCGGGAAACCTGACTGAAAAATTCACGGATACTCATTATCTTAAGGATACAATAAAATGTAAGGTTAATAACAGCATTTAAGTGTTAGATAGATGCTATTACTCATTGTCAATTCACCATTCTCTCACTCTGTATAAAATAAACGGCCTCCGATCGGAGAGTAAACCAGCTAGCAGCAGCTTTAGCCAGTTGGGGAAATATATACACTGCTGTCTGTCAGTGTTGTAACGTTAAAAGGTTCACTTTCTGTATTAACTTTAATAAAACAGTATTTACGTGTTAGCCGTTATTAATCATTGTCAATTTACCATTCTCCAACTGTATTCAAAGGAACCAGCCTCCGATCGGAGAGTAAACCAGCTAGCAGCAGCTTTAGCCACAGTTAGGAAACATACGAGTACACCGCTGCCTTTCAGTGCTGTGTTGTTAAAAGTTTTACTAAAATCACTTACATCTTCCAACATTGTTGTTTAGAAAATAATTTTAAATATTGATTTAAGCACCATCTGCCAAATAATTTACATATTCTGATGTGATTCATAATTTCTCCATTTGTTTTGTTGTCCATCTTTCTCAACTGTAGCCGACCTAACAACCCACCATATCTGGGATGGTCTTGTTCCTCTGTCCATGGCAGGTTCAGTCAATCAGCTGTGGGACATCTGCTGCCTAGTCAAACTATCATGGGCCTCTTGATTTAAAAGGAGACAAACCAGTACAGAGCCTCCCTGCTCCTGCAAGTCACACTTGGATGAACACTGACTACTGCTAGCAGCTGTTAGAAATGAAATCTTTGCATCTATTCTGTAGTAAATATCTATATGTATCTAATAAATGAATTGATGTTGTTAGAGTTCTGTAAAAAACTATTGTTAATAACTTCTCTTGAGTAATTCTACATATGTGCAACTTTTACATTTAAATTGCTTCTTTTTGTAAATTTTACATATCTGGCAACAAAGTATGTGGAGGAGAGGAAATGCTAAAATTAAAGCTGCCATTGTGGACCAAAGACATATTTCAACAGTAAGTACTCAGGGTTTACAACTTAAGAAGACATCCATGTAGGGTCCTTGGCGTGTGCCAGTCTGCAGTGAACTGGTGCCAGTCTGCAGTGAACTGGTGCCAGTCTGCAGTGAACTGGTGCCAGTCTGCAGTGAACTGGTGCCAGTCTGCAGTGAACTGGTGCCAGTCTGCAGTAAACTGGTGGATGACAGAGACAACGGTATACTGTAGTGAGCAGTTTGAAGCAGAAGTCCCACCATGTGATCCACAGAGTTTTCCCACCTGAGCACAAACCTCATGCACTTTGTTTCCACAGGCACCACAGCAGAATCAAGTGTAACCTGTTAAAAGGGATATGAAGTTATTATTCCTTTGTTATCAATTTTCTACTGCCAAGTCTACAACCGCAGGAAGACAAAGTAGAAGAAACGTAACCTTCTAATCATAACCTTTGATAAATATTCAATGGAGAAATGTGAAGTTAATGAGCTAAGATAGATAGATAGATAGATAGATAGATAGATAGATAGATAGATAGATAGATAGATAGATAGATAGATAGATAGATAGATAGATAGATCACATTTCTCCAATGAAACGTTAATATCTATATCTAAGACGGCGTCTTATCCTCATGTCTTGATCGTAGCAGGAGTTTAACTTCTCAGGACGTGGTGGAGCAGCGGGTGTTTGGCATAACTGTTAAGTTTTGGACTTGTGGCTGCAGGTAATGTCGCTACTTAGCGGGTGGTGAAACTAGCGTAAGTGAGGAGGGTTTAATACCATCATGCATTTTACATAACGTGTGGCAACCCCAGTCTATACTATAAAAATATGATTAAGATTAGAGCCTAAATACGATCTATTTCCAAAACAGAACGGCTACGTAATGTTAGCCAGCTAACAAATTACTATTGCTATCCTAGCATAACAACTAACAGCTAGAAAAAACCAAAACACGTACCTTCGTAGTCAAACTGGTATCATTCAGCGACGAATTTGTCCAGTTTAGATTATGTATAGATAGTGGATGTTAAACGGATGTTGTCTGACGTCATGTGAAAAGGGTCTATAAGGCTCTCTCCGAAGCGCAGGCATTCACAATCAATCTGAACGCGGATCGTTCTCTTTCCTGTTTATTGACCAATAGTAGAAGAGCTGGACATAAAAGGCAGCCCACCTCATTAACATAACGATGCAGCAGAAATACAGCGAGCAAATAAAACTGCAAATAATACAGAAATAAATACAGCAAACGGAAAAACAGCGAGCAGAAAAGGGAGAAGCAAAAAAAAAAAATCAAAGCAAAATATATTTTTTTCTTGACGGAAACTCATGTGTAAGGGGAAATGAAAAAGAAAATAAATATTTATTATTTTATTTATATATTTATTGTTTTATTTATTATTATGTAGAATATATATTTATTCTTTTATTTATATATTTCTACTTTTGTTTTTATATTTATTATTTTATTTATTATTATGTTGGATATATATTTATTCTTTTATTGATATGTTCATTCTTTTATTTATATATGTTGGATATATATTTATTATTTTATTTATATATTTATTCTTTTATTTATTATTATGTCAATTTTGGTCCTCCATACAAAATCTAGATTGAAATGTAATTGAGAAATCAGTGGAAAGATGTAAAAATTTGTCTTCACAGAAACTCACCATTCAATCTGAACGAGCTTGAGCCATTTAGTAAAGCAAGGCCAACATTAACATGCTTTTAGTCTATATTTGTATGAGCTTGTAGAAATGCACAACATACATAAAGTCCAAATAATATAAAAAAGTTAGTACTTACATTGTGGCAAAATGTGGAAAAATACTTTTACAAGACACTATAAACAACTTTGACAAGTCCTGCCATGCAACTTTTTTTTGTTCACTGCGATAATGTAGCTTTTCTTTCACCTCTGAAGGGAAGTCAAAGTGAATGGCCCCCATCAAAGGCTGTTATTAGCCTCACAAGGCTGTTACCTTTGGTCTCCCCCACACTGGCGCTGCTGTGGAAGGAAGAGTGATGCCAATATAACTCAGCAGACTCATATCCTGGTCGCAAGGCTGCGAGGTCCTTCTTAGGCAGGGGGAAGCCGGAGACGACATCACGCAGCTCCATGGACAGCTGTCAGGATGAGTCAGGTGAGTGTGGGCAGACTGAAAGTCGCTGTGTTCCTTATGTCAGGGAACGAAATCTTCCTGCACTGATGCAGCTTCCAATCCAGTCAATGTCAAAGTATGAGTAACCGCTTTGACAGGAAACCATAACACACAGTAGCTCCCATCTGTACAAACAATAGATGACAACGCAGTTGTGAAAGATGCTCAACTGTGGTTAATCGCGAGTATTTTTCCCTTATCAGGATGCGACAGTTCCAGGACCACCATTAGATAAGACGCCGTGCAATCGGAATAGAAATGTGAAGCGTATCTATAGCTTACAATTTTTGCTGTCATCGTAAAATGTAATTCTTGTACTTTTCAATCAAATATGCAAATCCAACGAAGCAGATTCAGAGACGACCTATGTTTCTATTTCCAATTTTCTTGTGCCACACACACTAAGATATTTGCATGTACTCAATTATATATTCAGCGTGTGACAAACATGTGCACCCCCTCATAATGAGGGGGAATTATTTATAGCATGCTGTGCTCTTATCATTTGTCGGGCCCAACAGGTACAAAAAAGATGAAGTTCAAGGACTCCCAAACTTGTCCTCCCAGCAAGCTGTTACTTGGGCAAACATTCATCATTCAAGCACACAATTACACGGCACCTAATCCGTCTTCTCTCCAGAGTATTAATTGGATAAACAAATCTTAGTTGCGCCATGTGTAAAGCAGTCTCCTCTGTTCCTTGCAGAAATAAATCCTGCACACTAAACAGTTTTGATGATGTTGCTCCATCTCCCAGTACTTAACATGCTATTTTAATGTATGACCGTTGATTTTCTTTTCATGTTTTAAGCTCTATGGACCAAGTAGTTCCTCTGCAAATTATTATTGCACAGAGAGAAAAGAAAAACATTCAGGAGTAGCTTTTGAGGAAGATAACTATAGTCTGGGCTCTTCATTAAGAGTTTTTTTTTTTACCATACAACCATAAACGTCATTATAATTTACTTGGGTTTTATGTGATGTATCTACAGGGAGTGTAACACAATTGTGAAATGAAAGGTATATAAAATACTGTTTTCAAAATGTTTAATAAAAAAATAAATAAGTACTGCATGGACATGTATTCCACCCTTTTAATCTGATACCACTAAATAAGATCCACTGCAACCAATTTCTTGTGGATAATCTCGTCTTAATATAAATGTAGTAGTTTGGTAAAGGCGACAGAAATTTACTAGGGAGTGTCAGGGAAAAACAGCATCATAAAGACCACTGCAGGCAAAGTTGTGGAGAAATTAACAATATCTCAAACCCTGAACCTACCATGAATTAGCTATCCACCTAAAATGTCAAAAAAAAAAAAAAAACCAAGAACATTAAAAAGACAAGCAACCAAGAGAGAAAAAAATCTGTTCAAAGCTCCTAAAGACTTGAGACTGGGGTGTAGATTTGCTCAGCAGCAGAACAATGGACCTAAACATACAGCTGATATTAAATAGTTCAGATCACGCAGCAGACCTACATCTATTTTTCGAGACTTGACCATTGATTTTCACATGTGCGCTCCAGTCAATCTGAGCATGACATCTTTTGCACAGAATGAACAAAAACGTAATTCTTTACAAAATATTACTTCAAAGAGGCTCAATACAAATGCATGACTATTTTTGAGAGGTTTATTTATAAAAATGATTTTTAAAAGTATGTATCTTTCCCACTAAGTGTGTCTACTCTGGGTTGGTCTATCAAATTCCAATAAAATACATCAAAGTTTGTGGTGGCAGTGTGACACAATGTGAAGGATTCAAGAGGTGTGCATATTTTTGCAAGGCACTGTGCAAACTGTCACAACTGCAAATAAGCTCTTTATCTCTGCAACTTGTACAGCATTCTAAAAGCATAGAAACTATAAATTGAATTAATAAGTCGAGCTTTCTCATTAAAAGCCATCCTGAAGTCGTCTATGTAACAGAGATGCCATCTGACCCCAACAAACTCTAGTTTGAGACAAACTTTATGTTATCTGCTATGTCTTTTTCCCCCCCACCCAGGTCCAAATATTGTGAAACTAATACATTTGTTTCAGCAGTGCACAGTGAAAGGTGCAAGACAAGCAGTGCTGTGTTACTCTCTGCTCCGTTGTAATCTTTATGTACCTTGACAACAATAATCGGCCGATGCCCAGTTGAAACCACAATGTTGGCAAAAATTGCTCTTCAGAGGCATAAGAGGTGAAAAGTCACGGCGCAGAGACAGTGCAGTTTGTCAATGGAAAGTTTGCCAAAAACAGCAAAGCAGAGGTTTATGCTTGGGTGTGTTTGAGAGAGCCGTGAGCCTGTTTAAATGGGGAAAGTGAAGTTTAAAGAGTGGCCTCCGGCCCCTCCAGATAATCTATTTATGTCAGTCACACTTCATTAGGCCCAAACCAAAAATATTTGACTCTTGAATATGTTTATAACATGCCTCAATGTTATCAGTCGGTGCCGGGACAACAAGATAAAAGTGTATCTCTTGCTTTCAGATCATGACTTCAATGGGTTTTCATGACCTTGAAGCTGTGACAACATTATTTTATTAAGCTTTTTTTGTTCCATTGGTGACATTTCTGATCACTTATGTGGGATACTAGAATGTTTCAATAATCCAATAAAATGTGACAGACTGCTGCATTTGCTTTCAACATGTTCACCCTGTGCTGTATCGGTGCAACGGGATCCGTCTCTGGAGGCTGTTGTTGTTGCTTGAAACCGCTAACCCTTGAACCGACTGACTTAAAAGCTCGCGCAAACAAACACACAAAAGGGGATGATTGAAAAATACTTCTGGTAAAATTCTAAGGCCGAGCAAGGTTAACTCAGCCGTGTCAGAGAGACGGTTTCTTGTCAAAGGAACAGTGGGGAGACGTGCGTGAAATATATTTTTAACGATTACTGTCACATATGGTTTGTATTGATTTCAAAGAGAGTTGCTTTACAAAGTGAAAATTTCTTTGTTTACAAATGTCATATTCTTTCATGATATCTAGGCTGTTACCAACATTTCTAAAAATATTATTTTGTTGTAAGTTAGGACACCCAGCCCTGTGTTGGATTGGCGACCTGACCAGGGTGTACCCCACCTCTCGCCCGTTGACCGCTGGAGATAGGCACCGGCACCTCTTGCGACCCCACTATAGGGATAAACATGTAAGATAAGAGATGGATGGGTTGGGGCCTCTATAAAGAGGACATCTCTTCAGAGTAGACTTCATAAATTCCCTGTACTTTATGCTCAAGGGGCTAATGGCAGAGACACAGCTTACAGTTACAGGAAAACTGTTTATCTGCCGCCATGCTGACGAACCTGAGCATTCACAACAGGTTCTGGTAGCTGTAGTGTGGCAGAGAGCAGGGGTGGAAGGGAAGAGAAAGGTGAGCTGCGCCACACAGAGTGTGACTGACAGCTCTTAGACCCGCCTCCTGGCTCTGAGTGGTTGTTTCTAGTTAGCACTGGAAGCACTGGGAGAAGCCAGATCAGCTCAATATGTCACAGATTACCTGTGTCGTACTGTTGACAGTGAGTTTTAACAAATATGTTAAAAAAGTATGTTTATGAAAGTTACGTAGAACAGCTTTAACAAATAGACAATATTTGTTATTGGTTACCAACTTCAATTTTTCTAGACATCTAGAGTCGATCAATTTAAGCCCAGCACCTTGATGGGTGTAAAAACAAGGATTTAAATGATACTGAATGTAGAAGGGTTGTTGGAGCTAAATGCTAGTTTGAGTATTTCAGAAAGTCCTCATCCAATAGGACTTTCATCTAGAATTATCACTTCTAAATGTCTTGTTGATTTCAGACGTCAAAAGCAATAACTGGCTGAAAAGAAACAGTGGCTCAATCAGCTAGTCTTTGAAATCAAGGTATGTGGAATACCATTTTTGGATGCACAGCACATCAAACTTTCAAGGAGAAAGGTGATGGCAGCACAAGATGTTCTCCCTTGTTACTAATGGTTTGGTCTGACAGTGATGTTATAATGGTGTAGGGAATTTTCTGTACTTCTCTTGGCATCAACTGAGCCCTAAAAGCTTTGGCATGAAATTACCAAAACTATGAAAGTATGAAACATTGAAACCTGCTCCAAGTGCTCCAAGTCCATAAATTTGCTGGTCATTGCTGGCCTTGTCAAAAATGACAAATTGAATTTGTCATTTTGTTACACATAAAATAGATAAAGGGAGATACGTTTGCACACACATAAAAAAAACACACAGTTTGCCTGTGTTCTTGGTGAATTTATGGTCTAAATTCAAGTTTCAAGACTCCCTCAGTACAGCTAGATCTTTTTTGTGTAACCATACTCCCGAGAATCAGAAATAAACACTAAGGCTGGTTTTTCCAATCAGTCAGACTTTCTTGTAACCTTTTAAAGTGGATCTTTGGCCCCATTGTTAAAAGAGCACAATTTTCTGTTAAAAATTGATTGGACCATTTACTGAGGCAATTGCCCCCCCAGTAAAAATGGTCTGGGTATGTGTATGGCTTCCCAGATTGAAGTTCTGACTTCAGAGATCACTATTGTTCCTGACTTGTCCACTTCAGTTCGTTCATACAGGGAGTTCTCAAAATTCTTTCCTCTGCACTTCTATTTTGAGAACTTTCTGATAAAACAAAGGTCAGTATGTTGTCATATTTCTAGCTGCTGGTGCGTTTAAACTGTACATGACAGATAATTAGTTTGTGACTTTGACATAAAAAAGTCCTTAATATATCTTTAGTATCTCCAGTGTTAAATGTACCATGAGTGCCATAGTCCTAGAATATTCCGTGTGGTAATAATAATAAGAGATGGAGAAAGTTATTCCAGCTCTCACGGTTCTTAATGTTTTTTTTTTCATTATGGGAATAAGGCATTTCCTAAGAAAGGATTTCACAACACAATCTGATAACATTCCATAGAACACTATGAACATTTTGAGAGCCTAAAAAAACTCACACTTTCTCATCCATTTCAATTCAATAGAAATGTCATTTAATTTGACATTTCAACTCCCTTTTACATTCCCTTGTAAGATATTAAGCTGCTCGACTTAGTCCTCGCTCGGTTTTATGTAAGCACTAATTAAACCATATATGGCTACGGACAGTGAGGACCACGCCCAGAACACCTCCATGTTCCACGGGCTTGCTGTGGCGTGTGGTCGCCCTCCCTTTCTGCCAGGAAGTTCAGGAACTCGGTCACCGCCCCGGCCTTCCCACTCGGCCCCCGTCGATTCGTCTCCTCCATTGTTGGGCAACAGTCTATCTCATCGAAACGGTCTTGACCGAAACTCCCTACGCGCTGAACGGCTTCTAAACTTTTTCAAACGTTTGTTAACATTTTGTCACATTCAGTCGAGAGGAAGAGGCTTTAACTTGTGTCGACAGGCGAGCGCAACTGACGGAAGCCTTTAAGGTGAGGAAAACTTTTGAGGCGAAGAATTCCATACTTCCCATTCCTCCATTTTGAACTTTTAAACTCCAGTTAAATGTAAGCGATTGTTATCCTAGAATTAACAGCATATCAGCTTCTCTCACTGTGAATTATTAAATTATATCTAAGTACACTCGATTCTGTCTATCAGCTTTTAACTTAAAAAGTTTTTTTCTTAGCAGCAAGGCTGAAGAAAAAAGGCTAAGCTCGGGATTTGTTGTTATTAAGCTAGCGTTAGCAGTAGCTGGGGTATGGAATGCTTGGGTGATGTTAGCAGGTAATAGCGTATGTACGTCAAGCTAAGCTGGCTAAAAATGAAGAAGTACTTCCTGAGGTTTGTTTTACTTCCCCATTGACGTGAACCTGAACAACTGTGTTATTTTCATACTGTAAATGGACCTATATTTAAACGGGGAAAAAAATAAAATGGTAATACTTTTGAGTTGCTTGGGGCAACAGGTGTTACCTGAGTAGCTTAAAGGAACAGCACCTATTACGTTAGCAGCTGAGTTTAGTCGACACACATTCATGCGTGTCGACTAAAATAAAAGTTCGGTGTATTTCGGAAACTGTTTTGTCAATCAACATTTCTGAATTTCCCAACTCATGTTTGTTGGTATGGACCCTGTTTTAGTTTCACTTTTTTCACTTGGGAAGAGTTTACCTTACGAGGTTAAATGCCCCACCCAAGTGGATTGGGTAAACACATTTGAAGTTTAGCTCCTCCTGCGTTTTGGAATCACGAGGAGGAAATAGCCCACGTTAAAAAAAATTACAATTGTAGTTTTTGGGAGGGAGACTGTGCATTAGTTTTGGGGTATACAGGCTTACATCAGTGCCTTTATTCTTTGTCTGTTGTGATGGAAATACAAAATTGGAAGTAATTTTTAACATGTGGTATAATATGTATAAGCTAAAACTGATGTTTATTCAAACTTATCAAGGTGAACAGTGTTGCACTTATAACCAGCTGAAGTGCAAATTTGGGTTAATATTTCATATCAGAGCCTAGGAAATACAATCTTATAGATTGCATTAACATAGTTTTTTTTTTTATCCCACAAAAGGATGTCCAGCAAACAAGACCTAGGTTAGTGTTTCTCAATTCTGGTTCTCGGGGACCACTGCCCTTCTGCCACACACCTGGCCTGAATAAATGGCTGATTAACAGGCTTCTGCAACACTTGATTGGATGCAAGAGCTAAAGCTGTTGCTTGAATCAGGTGTGCTGGAACAGAAATGCATCTAAAATATGCAGGGCAGTGGTCCCTGAGTACCAGGATTGGGAAACACTGGCCTAGAGCTACATCCTGTTCTGTTTGATTCTATAAAAGAACTGAGCTGATTCTTCAAAAAGCATAGAGCCATTCCTTTGAATTTCCACTAAGATCACACTCTGACTCTAGTACAAACAATCGATGCTAGGCGCCAGATCGCTGTTGGGTCTGAAGAATGTCCCCCTTTTGACCAAAAGGGGCAAAAGGAGGGCAGGCTTATTACGAACTGCATTCAATCAAAAATGTTGTGAGCACCATGCTTAAAACTTCCAGGTTTTGTTTCTAGAACTGTAAAATATATAAAAGAAAAACCCTTAACAACACTATGAGAATAAAATGTGAGCTCGGCACTAGAATAGCACCAGGTGATCGTTTCTTACCTTCCTGCAGTTTTGTTTTGAAATCATCAGTCGCAGAGTTTAAGTAGGTCAATGTGCTGCTTACAACTGTGCTCACAGCTCATGTTTTTTTTTTCTTCCTCTGAATCCATAAATATTGTTTCCGACTCAGTTCTTCAACACTGTCGGGTCTCTTAATATCACCAGGCGACGTTTTTAAATCGTACTCTAAAGCCGCACTAACGCCTGCTGGAGCTATGGCAGAAATATATCATCAGTGCTCCCCCATCCACCTACCCTAATAATCTTGCATTGCGTTTTTTGTAATATTGGATCTTTTGTTGACAATCTAGGCTATGAGCTGGTGATGACTTTGTTCTCGCATTACAGTTGACCAACTTTT
Source organism: Poecilia reticulata (assembly GCF_904066995.2). Classification (NCBI taxonomy): domain Eukaryota; kingdom Metazoa; phylum Chordata; class Actinopteri; order Cyprinodontiformes; family Poeciliidae; genus Poecilia; species Poecilia reticulata. The sequence goes on along the minus strand of NC_088839.1, from coordinate 11,900,354 downwards.
TAGTTTCACTCCTAGCCTTCGGGGGTTGCTGATTACCCTTGCTTGCCCTGTGTTTGATAGTTAATCAATAGAGTTGCAGTGGGTGTCTGAAAAGAAAAATTGAAATTGGGCCACAGTGTTATTGTGTGCATCCGTTAACTGCCCTCCTCTAAGGGAAGGGTGTTGACTCTATAAAGGACCTTTTTAGTATTTTGGACATTTTCAGATAAACTCATTGAGAGTATTATGAAAAGATGTTCACAATAGGAAGCCAGTGTTTAAAAATCTTTATTTTTAACAGCTCAGCACACATCTAAATTCTGTGACAGACAGAATAGGGTTTTTTTTCCCAAGTCAGACTGGTGTTTAAATGATCAGGAAGATCCAATTATGTTTGCATTTATAATCAATCCAGAGTGTTGCTTGTATTTACTTAGCTTATGTACATTGCTTAAAAAATATTCTGGAGGGGAAAAAAAAATCAATCTAGAAAAATAAAGTGAGTTCCACTGAGACATTTAGCCAGTGTCATGTATAGACTGCATTTTTTATTATTATTATTACCTGGTACAAATTTATTTTTCCTGTTGTTTTGGCTAACAGACATAAATTTGCCAATGTTAATTTGGACTTTAGCATTAGCAATTTTGAGTACAAAGTTAATCAACATGCCACTGCTTTTACTTGTATTTATGCACTTGCATTTCACATTAAACATGAATAATAATGGAATGGCATCGATGATTATTCCCATAAACTGTCTTTTACTCTGTAGCTCTGCTAGGATCAGTGTTGATCTGATGTGTGGCCACTTTTCTCATGTAATCCTCCCATATCTGTTTGCATTCTTGCTGCGAGCCGTTGAAGATCACTTATGCAACCTCTCTGTGTTGTGCGACGTGGGAAAGGGGCGGGGGGGAATCAGCATTTCAAACTGAGATTAAATGCTTCTGTTAAAGTTGCAGCAGGAGGCTGATATAGCTTGACTGTGGAAAGGAAATCTAGCATTTCATCATCAGTGGCTTTACAATACAAGGTTGATGTTGGACAAAACAAAACTGTGCTCTATAGCAGACTTGGTCAACATCATGGGTTAAAAAAAGAGAATTGGAGACAGCATTTACCTTCTGAAAATCAAAAAGAAAATGTTTTATAAGTTTTCTTTTGTCTGGCGAAGACGAGTTTGATATATTTTAAATTATTATTTTTTTTAACTAAGTACTGCTGTCATTGTCTATTTCTCTGACCCTGCTCTTAAATCAGTTTTTTTTTTCCCTTTTTTCATAAATTTTTTTTGTCTTTGTTTTTACACCAAAACTTTTTTTTGTAATGTGTTGAATAATTTTTTTCTTTTTCGCTTATAGAACCAGTCAATATGACGAGCATCAACACACCTAACATCAACTTCAAATGGGACCCAAAGAGCCTGGAGATTCGTACTCTGGCAGTGGAGAGGCTACTGGAGCCCCTTGTTACCCAGGTAATGGAAACTCATATTAAATGTTCTTTAAGTTTATGAAACATCCTTGAAATAAATATTCAATATTAGCTTCTTTGTCAATATTTTCCTCAAATGACAAAAAAAGAATATTGAAATGATTGGATTCTGCCTCCTTTTAAATAAATGCAGCATTACCATAGGCAAGATAATGGATCATATATTCTGTCAAATAAATATGTGATATGCATTTGTTTGTGTTTCTGCAAAGGTCACCACTTTAGTCAATTCGAGCAACAAAGGCCCATCTAACAAGAAGAAGGGGCGCTCTAAGAAGGCTCATGTTCTGGCTGCGTCAGTCGAGTCTGCTACCCAGAACTTCCTGGAAAAGGGAGAAAAGATTGCAAAGGAAAGTCAATTCCTTAAGGATGAACTCACTGCTGCAGTGGAGGATGTCCGCAAGCAAGGTACATTTACAAAAAAAACACATTTAAAAGACGCACGCCACAGTATTTGGTATAAAGTGCCTCCCTAGAAAGGATAAGCGATAAATAAATCATAAGTTGTTTGGATATCGCTTTCCTAAGAGAAGACCTTAAAATAATATTTTGCTATGGTTTTTATTTTTGTCATTGGTTTGCAACTGACCCATATAGGCTTCATTAAGCACACATTGTGTCTTGTAATCTTTAGGTTGATAACATAATTGTACTTTATATTGTCTATTAATGTTGCTGATAAAAAAAAGTGAAGACTTTGGCTTTCAAAATAAATGGAAAGCACAAAATAAAACTGTAATTTACCTTATTTATTATCTCTGGGAAAAATGGCTAAAGGGATTTAGATTTAGCTTTTTTTTAATTTTTATTTTTATTTTCAAACATCCTGTACTATCCTTTTAAAAGAAACATTCACTGAAAAGGTGTTTTGTACACAAAAACTACGTTTCTGGGATGACGGCAAGAAAAAAAAAAAAAACGGCCAACAGTCTGTCTGTCTGTCACTGAATTATTGTAAAGAGTAAAAACCCTTTTAGGGAGAGCTAAATTCTGTTGTTCAACATAATGTCTGCGGTCTATAGTAGTTTAGCAAGTCATGCACAGAAAACGGACAGATTTGATCAAACTGGTAGAGCAAATTGTGGCTCTTCTAACTCGCTGAGGGTGCAGCAGACATGCAATCGCTTGCGGTACAATACCAGTTATTTGGAGTCGAGCTTAGTTAAGGACTCACAACTGACTATTAAAAAAATGATTGGTGTTACCATCAAATCTTGGGATTACTAAATGTTTCAGTATGTATCTTAACACATTTTTGCAAACACTGACAATATTTTCAAACATTACTAAGCCCCATTTTACCCATTTCACACCTAGAGTGTGGTTGGGAGCAGAAGTGTGTGTTTTAATTTTGCATGAGATAAAAGATCAGAAATAATATTTTTTTTTACCTGTCAGTTTTAACAAACGGTGACGATTGTCCTGTCAAAATTGTTTATCCTCACACTTGGAGCCGTTTGCTGTCTGGAGGTGGATTGCAGTAAAGATTTGCCTACCCATCTGCTTTAAAAGTTTCTTCTTTGTTGGATTGAGGAAGAGATCTGACGCTGTTCTGTCCACCGCTGTTTTCTGCTTTTTAATTAAAATGCCTCCCTTTTAGCTGTTGCCACAGAGATCAGAGTAGTGCGAGGCATGAAATGATAAAGGAACATGGTTTCCAGCTGCCTCTGACTGTAGATTTATTTAAATGTTTGTATCCTCCTGTGTGGGTAGGAGTCCACCCACTCGGCTTCTACTTCCAATTTAATTTCGCGTCTCCAGACAGCAGTCGACCATCAGCTCGGCAGCCAGTGAAATGAAGATTCTTCTCGTGACGCTACTTTCCGTCATCTTAGAAGCACACAAGCCAGACTCATTTGTGGTTCTGACCGAACAGCTGAGCCTTTTGAACCGGGGAGCCTCGGCTTGAGGGTGGGCTGTTATTACCATGTGACGTGACATCTGTGTCACACCGTCTTTTCCTCCCAGATCTCCTCTGCTCAGGTTCTGCTCTGTGTTGTTGGGCAGTGGACGACATGTCGCTGAAAGCATGTGCAGCACTCGGTGCCCAGGAATGTTAGTGTAGTTTGGGTGAGCTGTCACTGGGCTGGAATTCACTGCCTGTTGTTTGCTGGTGCCTAGGCCTGGCTGTCAGCTATGCCACGCTGCTCAGTGGAGCGTGTTTAGACTGATAATACGGCCATTGACTAGGGTAACACCACCTTGGATTCAGGAAGCACTTTCCTACCCAGCTGTAGCCCAGCAGCTGTTTAAATCTGGATTATGATTGATAATGGGCGATTGGATGACTATTAAATGTTTCAAAATAGGTGTTGGGGCGTGAGTGGTATTCCCTCGAGCAGTTTGATATTTTACACTATTTTCATTTTATCGTTCATGTTACATCTATGTAAAGCATGCGATGTACACATCTCTCACCGTGGAAGACTGTCTTCACTCAGCTGTTTCTCCCTACATGTGTCCTTGCTCTCTCCCTCTTGCCCTTCCCACCTGTCTCTTTGCTGTCCTTCTGCTTGAGAGGCTTATTGTGTGACTTACATTTTAATCATTTCATCATGCACAGAGTGGGCTGCAGATGAGCGTTGGATAGATGGAAGTTTATTAAAGGAGCACAGATCACTATCTCCCTTCCGAAAATGGCCTCATTGATTTTCCTCCGTGGGGGGGAATAACAGCCTAAGGGGGCCGACTCTGCTTGAGGTCTGTGTTGGCGGTCATTTACACAAACTGTTATGAGTTTGAGGTGTCGGAGTAAAGTGGATGATCTGCATGAGCTGGTAGTTGAAATCTGCTTCCTACATGTTTTAGTTTGATAGAACTCTTTGTATACAGCTTAAAACCCAAGGATGATGCAATAAGGGCTGAAACAATCATATATTGAAATAACTAATTTAGCAATTGATAAATCGTTAATTCTAGCATGCAGACTCTAAGACATGACATTCGCTGAAAGAACAACACCCTCAAAGTTTATATTCTGTGTATAATTTTGGCTTAATATTAGCACCTAGATGAAACACTTTCTTTGTCAGTAAATATTTTCAACTCGGAACTCAAGTGGTGGTTTTAGCTTCACCCAGTTCAAATTCTGTGTAAAAGGAAACAAAAATCATATTAAGCTCATATTGCTATCCAATTATTAATCGGTTAATCCAAAATCAGTTGTCAGGAAATTAGTCCTACACTGTATTAATGCTAATAATAATACAGCCGAGCTTTTCACATGTTGTTGGATGTATTTTTTAGCTGCACCCTCTGCCACAGACGTTCAAGCGTACACTTGGTATTGGTTTGAACACCTTCATTAAAAACTGATTCAGACTTGTCATCAATTTTGCAAAAATTAAGTTCAAACGTCATTTTTTTTATTTTTGTGTTTACTTCTGTTTAATCGTCTGTTGCAATTTTTTGTAGTGTAGCATTTGTCCACCTCAACAAAGTGTTTAGTTGAATGACTTTTACTGTTTTTGACTGCTCTAAAGAGTCTAAAGTGTCTTTGACTGTTACTTTTAGTTTAGGTTTTAGTTGGAGATCATTTTATCGGTAGCAACAGAACATCTATGAACACAAATCCCACATCCATAAAGCATGATGAAACGGCTGTCGGGGAAAAGAAAAGACGGAAGCAGCGGAAACTACACCTGGAAAATACAGTGTGAAGCAGTAATAAAAACACTTATATATTGGTGCAGAGGGACGGCGAAGAAGCTAAAGCAACACCGACTGGATATTAGAAAAACCCAATGATCCACAGAGATGAAATGAAAGGCCCTTTTGATTCCATGTGCACTGCATACAAATGTTGCAGCAGTTGTTTAGTTGGAAAGTTTGCAGACTGGTGGAGAGGCTGTTTGAGCTAAAGCCCCCGGCAGAGCTTTTTAGTACGGCAGGCATCTACTGTAAACGGGAATCAGCACAGCAATGGCGGCGGGCGACACAATGGAATAAAAAGCAGGGTCAACTGGATAAGATGGAAATAATGAGATCCATAGAGATTATGGGAACATATCACCACCTTAGTTGGGCTACAAGCACATATCTGTGTCCCCTGCTCAGAATGGATAATATGATGATGCTTTTAGGCTAATTATTACTTTAAAAAAAAAAAAAAAAACTTATACGGAACATGCTTGTTTAGAACCTTCTGTTGATGCTATTTGATAAAACTAATGTTTTAGGTTTTTTTAAAAACTTTTTTTAGTTTAAAAAAAGTTACGGGAACGATGTTTTGGACTCACAATATCCTCATTTACACCCAGTAATTGTACAGCATCAACCTCCTGGCTAGGAAGACAGTAATAGTGTATACTGACAACCTTTTTGCTTTAGAAAGGCTTAAGAATATTAAAATTAAATTGCATCCAATCCAAATGCTCAAATATCCACATGCTCAAATAAATCAGTGAATTTTGAACTTGATGTACTGTTTTTTTGACGTGTGAGCAAACTGTGCCCAAGTGTTGCCAGGTTGTGGTAACAATCCTCTTTGGTGTGAAATTTACTACTTGAGGAAAAGCTCTCAAAGTTTGCTTTTTTTTCCAGGGACAAGGAGGTGCTTGAGAATGAATTTAGAGGAATCACAAAGGTAGTAGACATTTGAAAAGATTTCCACTTTCTAGGACATGCTGAAACATGCAAGTGGTTTATTTATGTTGAAAGAGGCTGAGACGGATGACACAAAATTATAATGACTGAGCATGGTGTAGTTGATCATTTTTAATTTATTTTCCTCTTGAGGTTTCTACCTCAAATATCGTCTTATATGTAAATGACCATAATTGTGTCAAAATGTTTAAATACTTGCGTTACAATATGGGCCCAAGAACTTTTTTTATCCAGCTTTTAAAAGCTAATTTCTGAGGTTTTCTAGAAAAATGTCTCAAAGTAACTTCTCTGGCCTTGGCAACAGAGCTTTACAATTGACAGGCTGAGATGGAACTTCTTCAGCTTTGGTTAAGGGAATTATGAAATGAAATAAATGGTTGACAGATGTTGCAGGTTCAGACTAATCATGGGTTTACTGGTATTCAGTCTGTTTTGGCCTGCAGGTTTCTTTCTGGCTTGGCAACCTGTAAAACTTGTAGAGTAACAGAAGTACGGTAACTAATTTAAACTTTTACACATTTAATTTTCTTATAGATCACTTAATATTTTCTTTTCTCTCTAAATATAAAGAAGAAAAATGTGAACTGTTGATGAGTTTGAAAATTAGATTCTGAAGTCTTATGTAGAGATTTGCTGATCAGGTTTTTTTCCTGCTGATTCCGATTCTGATCACCCATAAGGGCCGATCACGGCCGATCAGATACTGATCACATAATTTTTATTTTTTTTATCAAAAGCACTATCGGTTACATTATGTGGAAAAAGGAACCATGAGTTCACCTTAATTTAAACAAACACTTGTTTTTAATAACTTTTTCCAAGAAAAAAACAAAACGGGCATTGTGCAAATTGTACTGCTATCAATAATACTATCTTTAACAGACTGATAACATATGAAGGCTCTGAAGAGGCTAAATAATCAAAATAAAACCTCTCAACATTGCCAAAAAATTCAAGTATAAAACTTAACATTCAAAGGCAAATACAGGTTCCATTACAATAAAGAATCCTGAGTTACTGAATGAAAACTTCCTGATAGCATGGCGGCTAGCTGATTACTGCTAGTTCTGAGTGGCTGTTTCTGACTGAGCGGAGTAATTATGCAGAACAGGGAGGAGATCGAATTTTTAATTTTTTTTTTTTAGAGTACGTCTCATGTTAGACAGCAAAAGTTTTAATACATATCTAAAATCGTATTTTTTTAAAGTTAGATGCTGCAGCTGCAGAGGTTTGGTGTGAGAGTCACTACCAGGTGGAGCAGAAGCGGCGCTCCGTCTGTGAAATATTACTACCTGTAGCGCGTAACAGCGGTTCAACAGCGAGAGCAGAACCAGCGTCTTACATCGCAGCTCGAAGACTTAAATAATTTTGCGGGTTATTTGTTTAGCTTTCTGACCGTTATGCTAATCCGGGTGAGAGTTTGTAGCTGTGCGCTGCTTTACCTGCTATCTGATCCTCCATATGTCTTTTTTACTGCAGTGAGCCTCGATGTAGCCAAACTCCGTCAAGTATGGCATTGTTTTTATGCCATATTAGATTCCTTGTGTTGATGCATTTTGACCTGCTTCAATTTTCCGCTGCAACACGCAAACTTCCCCATTCACTCAGTGCGTTATAGTTCCACATCGCTTAGGATTTGTTGCTGCGCGCTTGTGCAGTGTGAAGGAAAGAGGAGATCAGCTGTACAGGCAGGCTGAGAAATGAGAAGCATGTGATTGGTTTGTGTGATCGGCAACAAGAGACCGTGATCGGCGATCACCGATCATACACTTTTTCATGGAAATCGTCCGATTATGATTGGTGGCTGATCGATCGGCACACCTCTAGTCTTATGTGAAGGTTCCTGTAGCACAGCAGTTTTTTTTCTAGATTGTTTTAGAGGTTGTTTTTTTTTTTTAACTGAGTTTCTATTAATTGAGAGCCAGTTGCCTGTCTTTAACATGAATCGGACTGACCTCATTGCTTTCTGCTTTGCTCTCAGCTGGTCATGTAATGTCTGAAGGTTTGATTTTTCCCCCTTTGAAGCCATTACATGTTTCACAATACCCAGTGTCCTTCCTTGGTAATCAGCAACAATATAGACATCATTATTATCTGTCACTTTTATTCGCCACTTAAAAGTTTGTTGCCGTAGCTACACCTCTCCTCACATACCCCCCACCTCCTTTCCTAAAAAAAAAAAAAAAAAAAAAGCACTCATAAGGTCTATAGTCTCACCGTTATTCCACTCAATGCTTCCAGTGAAGCTGTCATCCATGTTTTTATGTCTACTGGCTGACTGCCATTCATGATGCTGATGAGTGTCACCCAGAAAAAGATGTACGAGCTGCAGGAGTCCCGATGTGTTGGTTCAAAGAGAGGTCGCATTTTTAAAAATAAGACCCGTGTGTGACTCAGGACACACTTCTAAACTAGAAAATAAATCACTCTTGCATATTAGTTTTTTTCCCCCTCTTTCCACGTGATTGGGTTGCATGCTCTGCAAAGCCGAAAAGAAGAAAAACAAAATAGTGCTGAGTTTCTTTTTGACATTATTCTAATATGCCGAATGACAACTTACTTTTGACTATCAAAAGTTCAGTCTAGGTTTAATTCAACTACGTTGAAATTATGTATTTAGTTTGTGTATAACACTGCAATATTTAAGTTAAAGGGTAGAAAGACTGTTTCTGAGCCAAAAAATCTAAATTTAAAGATGAGATTTAACTTTCATTTAAATTAAGTAAGCTGATTAAGTTAATAGTAGAACAGCCTAAATTATCATGTAGATTTTACATGTAAGTCCTAGAAAATGAATGCGGTGATATTCACTATAACCTTAAGAAGAAATGTAATATTGCTTTAATTTTCTTGTTATAACTTGAGAGTTTTCCTTCTGATTCAGTACACACATTGACCCAGAAGAATAACTTATCAAGACAATAAAAAAAGATAAGCAGAGAGGAAATGTAACAGAACTTTGTATTTGTCTGCCGTCTACAGCACACTACTCGTGCAAGAAAATTATTCATGTTTTATTTTTGCTGCTTTCTCCGGTCCATCCGAGTCTGTTTAGCATTACAGAAAGAAATAAACAAGATAAATACCTGTCTCTTTTGTCTGTGGAAACTGCCGGTGTTGTTGTAAGGCCTTTTCATAGAATAAGTTTGCCTGTCGCTTTCCCTGAAGTAAAGGACAGATTTACTGTCTTGTTCATGATTTGAGGCTACAGAGGCAATTTGTGTGCCAAGTCAACTGTGCAGTCCCATCCAATGTGAGCCAATGAACAATGCTGGAAAAACCAGACAGAGAGCCATTGTTGTGGTTTTGACCTCCATTTTTTTTTGTGTGTGTGTCTGTGAGCATGTCCATCGGGAAGTAGGAACACTGTGTGATACATGCTGACCCCAGCTGAGCAGGAAAGATGCGTCAGACCACTGCTACTCCTGCACATTCCCGTATTGCTAATAATGACTTTTGACGCAGTAAACATGTTGCGGAGAATGGGCTGTGACTGATTTCAAACATGTATCATCCGTAGGTTATCACTGCTACCAATATTGAGGACAATACAAGTTGTTACACTAATTTCTCTCTGCCTTTTTTTGTAGCAAAATGAATGCCTTTTTATATTCTATTCTGGTAGTCGTTTGAGTTTTTACTGGAATTTAAATAAACACTTCACTCTACACAAAAAAAAAGTGTGAAACTGATATTTTTGTGCTCCTTTTTGTTTCACTCAGGTGAAGCGATGCGGCAGGCCTCTGGGGAATTTGCAGAAGACCCCTGCTCTTCTGTGAAGAGGGGCAATATGGTCCGTGCTGCCCGGGCCCTTCTTTCCGCTGTCACACATCTGTTGGTTCTGGCAGACATGTCGGATGTCTACAAACTTCTGGTGCAACTCAAACTGGTAAGATCATTTTAGATATGGTTCTTTTTTTGACTCGAGTAAAATGTTTAAAACTCACCAGTTTTAGCCAGTAAAGAGTGTCAGTTTTTGAAGTTGCTGTTGATAGTTTGGCAAATGCCACTCGCTCTCCAGTGTCTGGATTGCAGCTTGGTATCTTTTCCGCTGTCGAGCTGTATTGCAGGTTTGTATTGTGTGTTTATTGTGAGCCTGGTTTAGAGGCTCATGCAGCAGGTCTCCTCCTGGTGGTGTTGAAGTGTTCTGACCCCCCAGGAGAGCAAAATGAGGATTATGGTCGCTGGCCGGGGTCCGACACGGTGGTGTAGCGCATGCTGCCACAGAAAAGGACCAAAGCGTCATCTGAATACAGAGGATGGGCATCCTGAGAAGTCTGCAGCCCACATGTACCACCACTGCAGTGTTTCTAAATCCTGATCAAAATGAACCGAGTGTGTGTATGTATGTATGTGTGTGTGTGTATATATATATATATATATATATATATATATTTATACACACACCCCTTTTCTAATAGTTATCTGAAACTGTAAAATGAAATTCTTGTAGCATTTATTTTAGGGCTCTGTAAATAAAATCCAGGCTCTGCTGTGGCAATTTCAATTGAAATTGCTGCTTTTCTTAACCAGTGACTCAACTAATGTGAAAAAAAAAATAAATATCACATCGGTTTCTGAAGAAATATGCGCTGACCTTACCTGTGGTTATGCCAATTCATAAGCGCAACTTCATATTGTAAACAAAATTGGCTTTTCTTGGGGCCAGCAGTCAGATAAAACTTTGTTTGGTTTGTGTAAATGCTGTGAAATCTGCCATTATCTCCATTTCACGCCAAGGCCCTGTCTGCAATAACATGTATATGTAAGAAAAACAAACAAAAAAAAACAATTTCTGATGCACTTCAATAAAGTGTATTCCTGAGATAAAATGATAAACAGTCAAAAAATAAATAAGCGGTTTAATTTTTATGACTTTGCACTACTTAGTATTTTGTCTTGAATTGTGACATTGTTGATGCTGATGTTGTTGGCTCCTCTTGGTGTTTTTGGTTGAACCCTCAAGAACCATGAAGATGCAGAAATCTGGAGTGTTGCTCCCCTGGTGTAAAATAAGTTGCCATAACCTAAAAAGCCAATCCAAACTTGACTTTTCTATGGGTTTTCATACTTCATTCACCACTGGTGTTCTATTGCTCTAATAATACATCATAATTAATGCTTCAACACAGAAAAGTACTACTTGGAATTGCAATAATTTTTACACATTTTGGGGACTTGAGTGTTTTCCTGGTTTAGATTGTAATCCCTGTGTTAAAACTAAAAAGTACCTCGTAGTTTCCATTTGAATATTCTCATTGAAATGCACCTTTGAACAATTGTGGTATTTTGACAGTCAGATTTACATTATTTATGTTTAAGATGTCTTCCATAGTTTCAGTACACCCTGTTGCTGTTTGCAATTTCAGTTTTTTTAAATTTTGTCTCAGGTGGAGGACAATCTGCTGAAAGTGCGGAACGCAGGAACAGAGCAGGAGCTGGGGATCCAGTATAAGGCCTTGAAACCAGAGGTGGACAAGTTGAACATGATGGCTGCCAAGAGACAGCAGGTAATGTAAAGTAGCCAAGAGTTGGAATGAACTGAAAAACCTGGATTTCATTTTATTAGCTTGGCATGTACCTTGATGGTACACCAGACTTGTAACTACACAAGGTTGGGAACTCGCCTATTAAATGCTAATTACAACATACACAAGTTGTACCTTATTAAGTGAAAAGAGGGACGTATTCAGTTTTAATCCTGTTCTTATTACCTGTTCCAGGAAAACTAGTGCAATTTAAATTCACCTCATTTGAATTAATATGATACATTGTGTTGAACATGAATTATTCATCCTAAATATTCTTCAATTCCAAATATATGCTTTTGCAAATGTACAATCCATGTATTTCTAAAGTAACTGCATATGGATCAAAGTCGCATTTTGTAAAAAAAATAGATTTTATGTGAACAATTTGTAATGGAAGGGGAGGCTACATGAAGTAATCGAGCTTAGCTGTGGTTGGTAGTTGAGGGGTGATAACCTAAAAGAGTTCATGCTGGTGGCGAGACCCTCATTTTTAATGTTCAGGCTCTTCCTTTGCTCAGTATTAATCAGGTGCCTTCTTTCCCTACGACTGTGGAATCTCACTAAAATCTGAATAGCAATGCACTAAATTGAAAAGGGACTTTATAATGGCCTGATTATGACTATTGTATTACCAGAGGGAGCAGAAATAAATCTGGGTCATTTAAAACAACTCTTGGTGTCTCCATCAGGGCATGACAGGCCCATTTTAAACTGAAAGTCCATCATCCCTGTAAGCATTCCAGCTTTTGCTTTAACCCCTGTTTCATCCCTTTTCATTTCACCCTCCTAGGAGCTAAAGGACGTTCATCACAAGGACCAAATGGCCGCAGCACGGGGGGTGCTGCAAAGGAATGTCCCTATGCTGTACACGGCATCCTGCGCCTGCCTGCAGCATCCTGACGTGGCAGCCTACAAGGCCAACCGTGACCTGATCTACAAGCAGCTGCAGCAGGCCGTTTCTGGAATCTCCAATGCTGCCCAGGCGACTTCCACAGAAGACTCAGCCCTGGCCCAGCCCGGGGGGGCCGGAGAGCTCGCTTACGCCCTCAACAATTTTGATGTAAGTGAAATGAGTGATTTACACGTCGCATCCTGTTTGCCAAGGAAGTGTGCGCGCACCTGTTCATCAAAACACATCATCCCTACCTTTCTAAATCCACATTTTAAAAATGATTAATATATATATATATAAAGATTAAAAGTTTTAGATTTAGCAATTTAAAGCAGAAACTTCACTGAATCACAAAGTGACCAAAAACCCTAAGGGGTTTGAACTTGAGGTGGAAATTAGGACAGGATGAGCAGACAATGTGGGACATGGCTGTGGGGTAAAGTGAGTCTGCTCTTGAGTCACGGCTGCTTCATTTTTTAATTTGCTTCAGTTTCAAATCAATTGGATTTATACTGCCATGAGTTTCATAAATTAAACTATACTTACAAATGACTAAATAACATAACTTGGCATATACATTAATTAATCCCTTCTCTTCCCCCTGCTTATTCAGGATAAAGTATACAATGTGTGTGGATATAAACTCGATTATGGAAACATTTTTTAAAATTCCTTTTCCAAGATATCCTACATATAAAATCACAGAAACAAATTTAATAGGTGTACAAAACACCCGACCCACTACTCATAATATTGACATGAAACAAAACATCAAGGTAACTGATGGCTTAAAAATAGAGCTAATCAACCCAACGCTGCCTAGGGAGATAAATACAAAGATGATTAGATTTTCTATGGCACTAACCTCTCAGACATGCAATGCATAATATTATTTACAGAAGGTGTGTTCAATTAAACTCCAAAGACATTCTGCAGGCCCACAGTAACGCAGCTCTGTAAAAGTGTGCGTTTTCATCATCATCTTTTGTGCCAGTTTCAATAACTGAGCCAGTACTATTCAAATATTTAGTCATTTGACAAGCAGCATTGTCTGTTGTATTCTGTTGGCATTTTGATGTAGTGCTTTCATATCTGTATGCACTTTATTTATTTGTACAATGAAAACGATTTTTTTTTTGGTGCATGAATGAAGGAAAAACTTGCTCCTCTTATTTTGTAATGCAGCAGAAGTGTAATAGATACAATATTAACACCCTTTGAAAAAAATCTATAGAGTGTTAGCAAACAGAACAAGAAAACATGTTGGTTCATCTCTACATTTCATGCTTCTGTCACAGCTTTGTGGTTGACTTGACATGCTGATGGTAATTTTTAGGCAATTTAGATTTTTCTAAAACATCTGTATTGTAAACAAAAAAAATATTGTTTTAAAATATTATGTCATTTCTCTCATCATTGATCAGTAGACAAGGAGCAGAAAAAGAGTTTATCAAACAACTGGTTGCATCTGCGCTTTCTAACTTCATTTCAAACAATTCACTGATAGTGACAACAGTCAACTTGAACTTTTTCACTCGGTAGCTGCTTCTACACTAAAGCAGGGTGTTGCTTGTGCAGCCCGGTAGCCATTTAGGTTTGCTGCGTTCACTAATCAGATTGATCATAATTTTTCATCCAACAGATTCACCAGTCAAAGCCACTAAAGCTGATGATTGTTTTGGTCACCTGCTGATTTCTCTTTGCATCTCTAATTAAATGTGGGAGGAAAGAGAACTTGGTGTGCGGAGAAGTTCTCTTACCAAATAGGTGTGATTTAATTTTGGACAGTTTTTGGAAATTGGTAGGCGGATTAACAGCAAAACTTTGTTCAAATCACAGTTTGTTCTCAAAGTTTTTCTCCTCTTACTTTTCATGTTTGTTTATTTAAGTCTGGATATTTTAACGACATTCTTTAAAATTCTTAATTGTTGTTATAGCAGGTTACTAAAAATAAATGTCAGGTTTGCTGTACCACAGCAGATGAAAACAGAAAGCCTCTCATCCCAAAAAAACTTGCATCTGCTTTTTGTCTGAAAATCACCTCTCTAAAACCTACTTTCAAGTGTTAGTCAAAATTAGTAAATGAGTCAACCTCTGACTCTCTTTCTCTCCCTCTGTTTTCTCCTCCGTGTCTCTCCTTTTGCCTGTTGCCATGGTAATATGACACGCAAGCATAGGAGGTCAGATGAGAATGAATGGAGGGAGCTGGAGGTGCCTGTGACGGAGGGCGATCTGCCTAAACAAACTACAATTATAATAACTAAGCAGTTTAAATATTTTGTAGCAACAGAGCATCTGAAAAGCAGAGTCCAGATATCGAGGCCTTTCTTTCTTTAGTGCCACTAACCTGAAAAACATTAGAACCGCAGCTAGAAGCTGTCTAATGCTTTTGAAATGCATCAACAGCAGAACTACTTGTAGCTGCTAACAGGCTTGCCCTACAAAGTCGAACCTAATTAGAGTTGTCTGGTGTTGCTGAAATAAAAGAAACAAGACAAGGTTATACCGGTGTCTCATTACGCAAATGGAAACATATCTGTGTGAATTCTATTAACTCTTGAGTGTTTTACCGATGCGTATGAACCTACCCATGGGCTGGTATGTGATTTTTAAAGGTGTTGCAACCTTGTACAGAAATGGCATAATATTAATCTGTTATGGCATTAAGAAATCTATTGCATTCTAGGTAAAATTTCACATGTCACAGTTATTTTGTATATCTTCAATATCTTTATTTAAAGCTTCTCTTCTGTTGATGTAGAAATGCTAGCAAAGATGCAGAGAGAGAGAAAACTCTGGCATCAGTGACTTTTAAACACACGCACATGCACACTCGCACAGCAGTCAGCTATTTTATGTGCTCATGACACAGACTTTTAAATCAGTTTCAGCTATTGATATGTTGAAGATCAAGGCTGAAAATTTAATTTATTCTCAAGTAGTCGGATTGAATTTAATGTCCTAGTCGGCTAAAACATCAGTGGACTGGAAGACAATTTTAAGGCCCAAGAGGCACTGATGAAGATATTTTGCTAAAGTGACATTGTCCAAGTTACCTGGGTTGTTCTCTTCAAGTTTCCAAACCACGGGGGTGTTGCTTTTTCTTTTTAAAGACGGGAATATTTTCACTCAACCAAATAGCCATCTTTTAAGCAAGGAGGAAGATCAGTGATCACAGGTGATAAAGTCATACATGGGCTGTAATGATAATGAAATACCTTTATCAGAGAAAGGACAACTAATCTCACTCAGCCTTTATTCACACACTATAGGTCCTTGAACAAAATCCTCATAAGAAATAGACATCCAACTCTAGACTTTTCCTTTTCCTATGAAAGGTTCTTCTTAAGACGCTTGTGAATCTGTAATTACATTCGAATTTCTCTCTGACATTCATTACATGAGTCCTTTTAATGCAAGTGAACATGTTGAGTGAATTTTTTAACGTTGATGACAAAATACATACTAGACAAAACCGTGACCTTTACAAGAGGCCAGGAATATTAAACTGATGTTAGCAGGGGAGAATAATACTAACCCACATACAGATTTATTCTTGTCCTTGCTTTTCATTTTTCAATACTTTTTTCCCCCCTTTAGATTATTAGCTGTGGGCAAAAGTCTGCTTTGTCCTGATTTTGAAGGTTTTTAGACAAGCATGCTCCTCGGTAATTAATAAAAAAACGATCCAGCTCTGCTCTTCGTTTAGTTTCTCTTATTTCTTTTCAACAGAAACAAATCATTTTGGATCCTGTGGGCTTCACCGAGGAACGCTTTCGTCCTTCGCTGGAGGAGCGCCTGGAGAGCATTATCAGTGGAGCTGCTCTCATGGCTGACTCTTCATGCACACGTGATGACCGCAGGGAGCGCATTGTGGCTGAATGCAATTCAGTGCGCCAGGCTCTGCAGGACCTCCTGTCTGAGTACATGGGGAATGTAAGTGTCTTCATTTTCTAAATCGTTGTGAAACTGACAGGTCTTTAGCAGCTTGTTAAACTTTGACATCCAGATACTTTCTGCACTTTAGAACCATCACAAATGCAGAAAAAATAAATCAAAGATCAAAGCAGTAAAATATTACAAAAGCATTTTTTTTTTGAGAATTTTTAAAATACTTTTACATATGGCAGATTAAATTCTCTTATCCTTTTCTTATAACCTTGGGCCTTTGTTTTTCAGTATTTCCAGTTTTTGTTCCTTTTCTTGTTATTTATACTTTGTCATAGTTCTGACAATTCCCTTTTTATACCACTGTTTCACCTGTTATCAATCCACAGCCACATCCACTTTATTTTCAGATCTAATCCAGTTAAACAAAATTAGATGTTTATTTTAAAGCAACTTTTATTTTTTGTTTACATTGAACTCCTACCCACCTCTTCATTAGTCCACTATGACTAGAGAAATGAAGAAATGAATATCATCAACACTGATGGTGAATGGACATGACAGTGATATGACTACTCATTTGGCCAGATGAAGAAAATGGATTGGAAGCATAATATGTTACTGCCTGTCATGTGCATTTAATGGCCTAATTTAGCCTCTGAGATCTATGGCATGTGACATGTGGTTAGCATAGTGAGAGGATGTGACCTGGTGCCTTATAGCAGTGATAGGCTGTTGGATGACTTGACTACGTCTGTCGAGTATTTGAAACATAAACATCGCATGGCTTTATGACCATATGTTTACGTCTTTTATGCTATTCAATTGAATTTGAGCCCTTAAGCAAAGTAAATAAGACTGACAATGGCACCTGACCTGTTAGTGGGTTGGGTATATTGGGCAGAAAGGGAACAATTTGTCCTCCTAGTCAATGGGTTAAAAGAAAAATGGGTAAATGTGATGTTGGGAAGGGTCAAATTGGCCTGAGTGTCGCTCAAAACTGCAGCTCCTGTGGGTTTTATGGGTCTGCAGTGCTCTAAACTCTGAATTTCAACATTGCGCCGCCAATAAACTTTGTTTGCAATAGCTCTTACAGACATAATTTTTAAGTGTTACTTTTAATAAACAAATGCCATTTTTAATTTGTTCAGTTTACAATTGCCGGTGCTACATGTGTAACGCTGATTTTGGGCGCACTTTTACATGTCTCTTGTGATATACATGCATCCACCTCATCTTACTACTTTTGATGTGAGGATTGGCCATATTGACACGTGAAGTCTGCTGTACAAGTCATAAGTGGGCGTAGTCAGCGATGCTCCAAGTTTCCCAGTAGGAAATCTGACTTCGGAGAGCATTCCAGTTGATTTTTCCAATTGAGAAGTGTGAACTGGAACGCAGCATTAGTGTGAAGTGTTCACTTGGCATCCAAGTGGAACATGGATGGAATTGGACTAATGGATTTGCTAACAGGTGCGAGGTGGAGCCTCACAACTTGCAGGACTTAAATGATCTGCTGCTGCTAACATCTTGTGTCAAGACACACCAGACCACCTTCAGGGGGTTAATAAGAGTCCAAACCAGTAGGTTCATGTTGTTTGGCCAAGGTGAACCATATTTTATTTGAATATCTTTAAAATATATTTGTAAAGACACGTGCTATTCACTCAAGCTTTATATTATATAATGAAGAAAAATATCGAATCGGTTGGGCAGTTCAATATTAGGAAAAGTAGTGGTACTTATTGGTTGAATAGAAGTGACAAATGATAAATTGAGGTGTACCAACAACAACAACGGATATAAAGGTTCACACATAAAGTTATTTGTGGTAAAAACATCATATAAAAAAAATTATACACTGTTCAAGACTAGATGAATGTAGTAACTAATTTGGTTGTGATGAGGTCACATGCTTTTCACATTCGGTGCACATTTTGACATTTTTACCTCACTCAGCTTTAATTGAATCAGAAAAGGCTGTAGGAGTTTGTTCCAATATACCTACCAACACTTGGCTTCAGAAGTGTATTATAGGGAAATGCATTTTCTTTTTAATTGTGCATAATCTGGCTTCTCATCGATTCTTTAAAAAAGGTAAGTTAAACAATGTTAATAATGTCTCTTTAACTTGAAATTAGAAATTTCTTTCATGGATTTAAGCTACATATTGCCAGTAGAAAAAAAGTAAATGGGCCACATATGGAAATGGTATTATTGGTGTTCCAGCTGGGTTTTTGAAGACACCACTGACTCAAAAACACAAATAGAACATTGCCTCCTTTTTTTGGCCCTTTCTGTGTATAAAAATCTAATTCTGCGAGGGTTTCAGACTTGCAAAGGGAAAAATATTAAATTTCTTCTGCTCCAAGTAGAGAAATCCTGTCTCATCTTTATTTCCTTTTAACCTTAACTTCAAGCAGCATTCATGCTGCTTTCAGTGTACCTTAGCAGAGGGAAGGAAGTTTTCTTTTTTTTTTTTTTTTTTGTTCCTGTGACTTTGCTTCATGGGTTGCATTGGACTGCAAATTACCACCAGAAGTGTGAAATAATTTCTCATTAAGCTGTTTTTTTCTGACACGCAAACAGGGGAATCTGACTTTTTTCAACACTAATGAATCAATTCTGATTACTCAGAAAGTAAATGATTAACAGAATAAAAACGACTTTATTTTCTTAAAATAGCCTATAAAATGCTGTGCATGCACGCGCGCGCACACACACGCACACACACTCCCACAATTAGCACCCATGTTTTAGTTGCTAGTGAACCAAACGGATATCAAAAGAACTGGCAAATTTTTACAACCTAAATTGTGCCAGTAAACTTTACTTTCTCTAAAAGGTTACATAGATATAACCGTTTGAGAACCTCTGCTACAGTATCACCTCGGTGTGAGTCTTGTCTCGTGAATTTGTCTGTATTATATATTTGTATTCCTTGATGTATCAAAAAAAATAATGTTTTGGCAAATATACATTTTATATATCCTGCAGAACGTAACATACTTCAGCTTGATGTACCAAGCGAAAACTTAATATCGTTGGCTGTAGAACGGTGATCTTCCATCAATCAGGATATTACTAGTTTTATCTTTTTTTTCTTTATTTCAAGTTGATGTACTGGCCAACTGATTAAATTTGACGTTGGCCCTCAGTTTGTTTCTCGCCTCTAAATATCTTTGGGCAGAAGTGTCTGCTAAATAAGTGTGATGCTTTGGTGATGTAAACCTAATTAGCCATGCACAAATTGGCTTTCTGTGGCAGCCGATGTAAACAGAAATTGGAGCTGAATTACAGCGCTAGTCTTATTCATTACTAGAGTTTGGATTGGGACGTCCCTATTGAAATTGTTTTGTTGAATTATTTGGATTAGGCAAGCATTTTTTTTTCTTATTTGTGTGGGAAAAACAATATTATGTTAATGATGATCGCTTAAAAGATTGTAGTCCATCTCCTCAGCCAGTGAAGTGGAAAGGTGGATAAGTGGTTATGTTGCTCTTGCTCTCCCACATTGTGAAACCTCAATTATTCCATATAGCCATGAAGGTTTTACATCGCACATGCAAAGTGTAACAGTTTCTGACATTTTGTATTATTCAAGCATCCCTTGTTACTAGCATGTGTCAAGGGTTGTCTCACGTTGCAAAATAATGCTTCATTGCTCTGACATACACAGTAACTGACAGTCCCTGCAAGTTCATTAGCATTTTCACCTGTTTGAAAATGACATGCAGTACCTGGCAACTGCAGTGGGATCCCACATCCCTTTCCTCTTCATTTATATTTAGCTTAAAGCAGTATTAGCACTTGGCACTCCTTAACATTTCTTGTACAGATTGAACATCTGGTTTAATCCCATTTCCTCCTTTGCAGTCTTCTTCCTGTTTGTTCCTTTCTCCTCTGATGGCTTACTCTCCCCCCAACTCTTACTTTTTGCCTTGGGCACCTTAAGTAAGTGGAAGAATTTTAGTTCAATCCAATTTTCTCTCTGCCTGCACAGATGCATCTCATTAAAAATATATATTTTGGCGGACTACTTAAGGTTTACAGTGTGTAACTATCTAGTTGCTTTTTCTGACCATTGTTGGGGCATGAACTGAATGTCTTATAACCTGAACCTGAAGGATTTCTGCTGTATACACATTGAATACTTTAAATAATTAAAACTTTGTAAAATACAATGTGCGACACTAGGAGGAGAATAGAAACACCGTGTTTGAGTGAACAATCCAGTGAGTCCACTGCTAGGACTGTCTAAAACTGGGAAAGTAATCCATCATTTTCACTTTTCAGATTTTGAGGACAAATTTGAAATTTGTCCTCGGTTTTGAGGGCAGATTTCATGTGGACTCTCCAATCATACACCGAAATATTCTACGCTGAGTACACTTTCTTCAAAATGCTGAACATTTAGGCCAAAACACAAACGAATGATGAGGAATTTTTGGTTGTCCCCCACAATGGGAATTACCTTACCATTTTGTGAACCCATTCTCCTGTTTGAAGTAGTTACACTTTCACACCGTTACCTATCTCATCTAACACTGACTCTAGCTGACTTCAGTGCTCCGAATACAAAGCAAATGATATGCATCAAATTTAATACATACATTTTATATTTCATGGAGAACTTTTTAAAGAAACTAAAACTGTCTCATAGCTGAGAAATTGATCTTTTTTTATTATCTTATCTGAATCCATAATTAAAACAAATTACACACTGCACACTGTAACACAGAAAGGATCTAGTATCCTGAAGGCTTTACTTATATTTATGGCCTCCATAAAACATTAGTCTGTCAGTCGACGCTTGTCAGGCAACATTTCTTCGATGTGTCCCTTTGATCTCAGGTTGGTGGATTCTGGGTCTTCGGATCGGCTTTACTGTCGCGTAGATGGGTTGAACCGTTTTTCTCAGCAGTGAGGAAGAATAATGCAGTGAACTCACAATAAGAAGCTCTGTGATTTGGCAACTTGACTCGTCTCTCTTTTCACAGTTGTTCAGCCTTGTTTTCATTATCTCCTGTTGTGCAGGACAGCTGAACCATTAACAGCCAAATCAATTAACAAAAAGACCATTTGGGGAGTAGAAACAAATTCCTTCAGTCGTAAAAGTAAAACTTAATGCAGCAATTGTGCATGTTCAAAAGTTTTGAACGTTTGTTTTGCATGTAGAGTCCACTTATGCTTCGAGAACCTGTTAGATGTAATCTGCTTTAAAACCAGAGCTTGTTTTCACCTCTGTGTTGCCACATTGAAGTAACATGCATATTAATCCACATCATAATGAATGCTATCTTAAATTGAGAACTGATAAACTCATGGTCCATAACTTGACCTGGAGGATATTTTTTTTTATTTACTGAAATATTTTAAATGTATTTATTGTTGTTAACCTTGTTCATTTTAAATCAATGATGCATGACAAAATATATGCTTTAACTTTTTAGACACTTTATTTTTCCCAACTTAAAAAATATGTTGAAATCTACTTGAGAGTCTCATGCTTACTGTTGAGGTTTTATTTGTGCAATTTTAATTTGACAAAAAATACCTGAATATTGTATTTTTTTTAATCCCCTTAAAGTTTAAAAAAACTGATGCGAATAAGTCTGAATACTTGTATTTTCGTCCAGGATATTCTAACTTGAACATTTTATAGCCCAAAATAAATAGTTTGAATACGTTTTAAGTGAAGGCAAAAGGCTTATAAATGGAATAAGTTCTCACTCGTATACCTGCAAGAGTCTTTACTGTTTTAGAGCACCTCTGTTTTCATCACATAACTCTTAATCTGCCTTTCTGTGAACTTTCATGTTGAGGAAGTCTTTGATATTAAATGAGTGGTCTTTGCAAAAGAGTATTTGATTTGCCCATTGAATTAAGCAGACTTAAACTCAAAAGTATGTGGATCCCTCATGCTTTTTTTTTTTTTTTTTTTTAGGATGGTGCAATAGTTACATTTGCTTTATTTTTTTGTTCAGGGGTTTATATAAAGAAACGGCACAAAAAAAAAACATTGCTCTGTGTAGACAGCTCACCTC
Source organism: Poecilia reticulata (assembly GCF_904066995.2). Classification (NCBI taxonomy): domain Eukaryota; kingdom Metazoa; phylum Chordata; class Actinopteri; order Cyprinodontiformes; family Poeciliidae; genus Poecilia; species Poecilia reticulata. The sequence goes on along the minus strand of NC_088839.1, from coordinate 11,877,915 downwards.
TTTATCAGAAAGCATTTGCACACAGACACAATTTTACACCCACACTAAGACCTGCTGGCTGTAGTTGTTTCCAGTTCACCTGGGAACAACTTCATGTCTGGGAGCTCTAGTTGAGCCGCAGCTCAAACGTACTGCGAAGAATAATTGGATCACAGATGGAGAAGAACTGTATATCTTTGGGAAACAAAAGTGGGCTGCTTAATTTATAATAAGATGATTGGTGAATGTAAGATTCACCAAAACATTAGACGCATTCAAACGTGGTTACGATGGAGCATACTCTTAAAGGATTGCAAACTAATTTCTATAGGAATAAATTGACTTTTGTCCTAATTTGCACCCCAAAATTTAAATGAAGTTTAAGGATGGAAAATTAGGGTTTTGTAATAAGATAGGGCATACTTATTAAAGGGGAAAAAGTCTTTCTTGTGTAACTGAAGTTATTCAAATTAATTTGTAGCGCAAATCTTTTAGCTTTTTGCATGGAATAGACAGTTTCACCACGACATTATGAGGCTCTCCTAAACATGCACATGTCACCTTCACTGAACCCCCATAACTAGTTTGCTTCACATTGATTTGAGCTGTTGCTGGTATTTTCTACAGCTTTTGTAAGTCAATGTTTAAAATAACAGCAATATTGCACGATACAATATGAATCTACATAAATATACTCCTCAATATATGAAGACAAATTCATTTGATGTGTTTAAAATGTCCTTTGTAATATCACTGATAAATGTATGCTATTTGAGTAATTTTAAGAGGATAATTACATCCTTGTTGGCCATCAGTCAGCATCCAGTTATTTAAAAACTCTTAGCCAACATTTAACTAAAGCAGTAGTTCAAATAACTTGTGGGTACCTTCTGGCCATATATATATATATATATATATATATATATATAATTTTTTTTTCATGCAACCATGAGCTACTTCAACTTGATGAAATCAATATGATATATTGGGTATCATAAGGTTAATATGTAGATGGATGGCTGGACACAGAGACATAAAGATTGATAGATAATCACTGTAATTGGTCATTAGTGCAATATTAATATCTATATCGGCCCAACTTTTATTACTGGTGCAGCCAAAGATATAACAATGTACATTAATTCTTAAATTGTGTAATGGATTGACTTGAAAGAAAGACCAAACCAAGATGTCAGCGTACATCAGTTTGCAAACGATTTGCAAACAATTATAACCATTTTATTTAAAAAATATATGTTTTGAAGGGACAATGGTTTTTTTTTCTTTTCTTTTTTTCCAGTTTGGCACATCTTATCCACTATACAGATATGAAATTGTACATATTACAATACAAAAGGAAAATGGGAAGATAAAAGCATTCAGTTTTGCACAAAGAGTTTGGAAATGAGTAGGGATTCTTTAAGTTTTTCTTTTTTTTTTTTTTTTTTTTCCATTTCAGCGATTTTCAGCAGGGAGAGAAGATCTAGAGGATGACGAGAGGAAACAAAACGGTTTACAAAGAGCCAAAGTGCAAAGGGATGCATAATTCTACAAATTTTGTGGATTTTCAGTCACTTGATACAATTGTAGTCTTAAACAGTAAAATGTAAATGTCATGATTGCCATAACTCATAGAATTTAATTTACTTTTGTATCCATCAGAAAATGGGGTCTCGTAACGTTTACTGAATGAAACTGAGAAGTGTTTTACTGAAAGTTGGACTTTTGAGCATGCAAGGTCAGAAGGGCAGCAGTAAAAGCAGTGCGAAGCTAGAGGGTAAACTTGAAATTAGAAAGGGAATTACTTGGCTTTGGGAAAAAAATGGTTTTAACTAAAAGTGTAAAAAGTTTTTGGTTTACTTACACAATTTGTGTTTGATGGCATGAACATTTTTAGAGACGCACTTATACAAATGTGTTTTATGTAAAAACCTGAAGCCAAATTTTCATAACCTAGGAGACAAACCCACAAATAATACCTTCTGCCTCGGCCCAAATAGAGAAATCCTCTCATTCTTGTCATATGGTACATTTTTCTTAACGGTGCTGTGGAATTGGAGCAATGCCTCATTGTGGAGTGATGTGAAATCAAAAGCTGCTCTGTTGTGCGTTTAAAGCACAAGCAATTATAATAAATCCCATTTTATTATTAAGTTGTTTTAAACTTAAGTTATCTACCAATTTGTGCCCTCTTTTCATCCCGTCAATTCATCTCAATCCCACTTACTTTCACCCTGCCCCCACTCTTGAATCGAACATGAAGTGCGAAGCTGCAGCAGCAGCTTCAGACTGATGCTAATGCACATCTTCTCTCTGCTGCATACAAATGTGTCCTCACCAAAGCCTGCTGTTTGCTTATCACTGGATCTCAATTTGCCTAGAGTATTGAGCACAGTTTAGCTCAACACTTGTTAGTCCAAACAGGAGAACAGATATATTTGTTGAATGTGAATCCATTTTTCAGACTGCAAGTTACAATTTTATTGATGCTGTTGTATAAAATAAGTTTAGGGGAGTTGTTGGTGTTATCTCACAAATGATGACAAACAACTACATTTTACTGATGGAAGAGCTAGATGTTGCTGGTTCACTGGTGTGGGACACAGAATATTAAGATTCTTTTTGCCTTGCCTTAATTGGCTCAATCTTGAACCCGTCAGTCCTGATTAGAGTGTAAGCGTAAGAGGGTGGGCTTCTGGGAGAGGTTTTTATTTTCAGCATAAAATGTTCTGGCATTTACTCTGTTCATTCCCCTTTCACTTGCTACTCGCATATCACGTAAATCTAGAAATTGATCCTGTTATGGCAGATCAGCATATTGTACTTAATTAAATTAAGCCCCAAAAATATTATGGTCACAGTTTGTATGGCCTTTACAAAATGTGTAATCCATATACAAATAATTGTACATTAAAGGTTTGTAGTTTTTTTTTTTTGTTTAGTTTTTTTTTTTTGTCTGTCAAATGTGAAGTTGACATCCAAGATGGTTTTTGCTTCCTTTAAAGAAGGGTAAATTGGATATTAACCATAGTTGAACACATTGTGATGTGTCCCAAAGGTTAAGGGTATATTTCCAATAGCTGAATGTGATAGACAAAAGCCCAAATGCAGAATGCCTTCTGTTTGCTGCAAATCAGGATTTTTGAGCATATGTCTGACAAAAAAGAAAATCATCCAATTAATATAATTGAACATTTTTAATTCTTTGTGTAGAGTTGCAGCTGCAATTTATGGAAAAAAAAACAGCTTATCTGGTTTAAGGTTGTTTGTTAAATTGATATCACTGATTTGGAGAATGTAATGTTTTTTTCAGGTTTCTACTCTCAATTGAGTATTATTAGTAAGAACCTTCTTAATTTCAGTGCCTCTGATGAATTTGGGAAACAACATTTTAAATGTGTATTTTTTTTTCTTTTTTCTTTTTTTTTTTTTTTTTACCTTTTGGAAAACAAAAAAACTAAACATTACAAAATCGCATCCCTTCACTTTAGGTACTTTGTTAGCAAAGGGCTGTATCAACCTTTTAATTAAGCTGTGCTGCAAAATATAGACAACGTAGAGACAAATCTCACAGTTTACAATTTTCTTATTTAAAATGATTGCCCCTGGCTGATATGAACAACCTTTCTTTCATAGAAAAATAAAATTGACTATCTCCACATAGTTTCTTTACTGTCCAGTCTCTGTCTTTGTAGCATTCGTTATTGATCATGTTTTCAAATGTCACTTGTAGAAATTAGGCTTTTTACAGAAACCAGAAACAAATTAAAGAAGCAAACCCTGTTTGTTCTGAAGTGGTCAAATGACGAACCTTATGGTCTAGGAATAAATAGGAGTTCATACTTCACACTCTTTGTAAGGCAGTTGCTGACATTTGCACTGCCCATAGCCATTGATGATGACGAGAGCCCCTTCTTCATGGCTGGGCTCGTACTCATTATAGGGTACCTGTGTGGCTAGGTCTGCCATTGGCTGTCGCTGCTGGGTCCTCATCTGTCTGCGGTTCTGAATAGCAGAACAGTGGCGTATCCTCCGCAGGGTGGGGGGGCAGCACTTTCGTGAGATATACACAACAAAAATTATGAAAAAGAAAGAAAAGAGAAGAGCCATAGTTCCAATGATGACCCTATGAGTCATGACAGTGTTGTCCATAGCTAAGAAATCATCTGTTACAGCTGCCTCTTCCAGCAAAGCAGTAGTTGCTTCAGCAGTGCTTGGTGTTTGTGTTGTGGTTGTGGTGGTTGTGAGTGTGGTAAAGCTCCCAAAATCCTCTGCATAGTCCTGTGTGGGGGTTGGCTGCATAATTCCAAACAAGGAGCTTGTGATCTCGGCAGCCGTAGTAGTGTCTGTGGTTGTACTGATGGTCTGAATGACTGGTGCTGAAAAATTCTGGCAAAGCTGGAATCCATAGACGGCGTCAAGTATCTCCTCCCCCTGGGCGTATTCTGGACTATGGCAGACAATGGAATGTTCCCACCTTCCCTTGAAGGCGCTCAACCACGTGGCCAAAGAGCAAATCCTTTTGGTACATTCCCAAAGGTTGCTGGACAGTCCAATTGTACTCAAAGACTGCCACATATCCAAGACTTGGGGCTCCAAGCTGCTTAGTTTGTTGTTATCCAGTAGCAAAATTTTTAAATTTGGCAGCGTTTGAAACACGTCAGGTGTCAGGACACGGATTTCGTTTCCTGTGAGGTCCAGCTTCTCTAAAGTGGTCCAGGTCCACTCCATGCCACACGTGACATTGTTGATCTTATTCCACTGGAGATAGAGAAACTGGAGGGCAACGAGACGAGGGAAATGGGCCAAGTTAATCTTGGTCAGCTGATTGTGCTCCAAGTGGAGCTCTTTGAGTTTAATGAGCCCAGCAAATCCATTCCGGGCAAGGCTCCGTAGACGGTTGCTGCTCAGGCCCAGATATTCCAGGTTGCGACAGTCCCAAAACGCTCGCACAGGTGTAGTGCGAAGTAAATTTGAGCGGAGGTGAAGTATCTGGAGCTTCCTAAGTCCATGAAACAGTTCTGGCTCCAATGATGTCATCTGATTGAATGAAAGGTCCAGGATCTGAAGGTTGATGAGGTGGATGAAGGTTGTGTTGGGCAACTTGGTGATACGATTGGAGCTCAGGTTGAGGTCCTTCAGTTTATAGAGCCCTTGAAAGGCATCCTCTTGTACTGTGGTGATCTGGTTGTGGTCTAGATGTAGCCAGGTGAGCTGGCTGAAACCGTAGAACTGATCTGGGGAGAGCTCAGTGATGCTGTTGTGGCGTAGCGACAACCCCAGGGCGCCCTTGTCCACACCATCTGGTGGTGCCTTAAGCTCCTGGGTGTCGCAGTAGAACTGCAGGTCCTCACAGCGGCATTTTTGAGGGCAGGTTGTGCATGATGCAGGAGACAGCAGACACGCTAGGAGCATACTGATCACACTCACAGCCACTGGTGCAGGTCCCACCAATGGCCACCTTGAATGGAAACCTGGGTCGGTTCAAAGAAAGCAAAATAAACTTTTGGGGCAGGAAAGCTAATCTCTGCAGAGCACCTATTATTAATTCAGATGAGAAAGGGTGCCAATTTTCTCCATCTTTTCTTTCCGGACCTTTAGCAGGCAAGACATTTTACATTTGCAACTTTACTAAATGCACACGAGCATGTTGCCCTCAATCATAGCTTTAAAAAGGACATAATATGATGAGGAATATACTTATCAATTACACGTGACCTGCTGTTGGTTTTCTTGCTTCTAAAATTAGGCTACCCTGCTCTTTTTTTCTCTTCTTTTTTTTGTGCTGTAATATTAAATGCAAATTTACCATTAAGAATCAAAAAACATTTCCCCAGATTTCTACAGAAATATTTGAGAACAACAAATTTTATTTTCTAAGACGCATCTTCCTAACTTATGTCAGTGAAGAGCAGAAAATTGGAGGGTGGTGGGGTGGTATTGCAGTACATAAATGAAGCAGAAGAGCTTTTAGTTCTCAACCTCTCGCTCTTTACTTGTATTTCCTATTCATGACCAGAGCTGCCATATAAAAGACTAACTTACCCATTCTTTTGTGTACATCGGAGGCTGCATTCAACTGTCCTTTTCCAAAGACTCTTGGAGCAACGGGATGGAAGAAAAATCCAAAGGGAAAAAGCCCTTTTGAGTAAACACAAAAGGAATCGGCTTCTTTTGAAATAAAGCAATTCTGAGCCCACCCGATTGAAACAAAATGTAAAATTCCATGTCCTAAGATGTTTATTCCTTGTGTTTTTGCCAGAGTCCCCTAAAATCCAAACACAAAGAAGAAATAAATTTTTTTCTCCTTCAGCCCACAAATCCTTGATAGAAATGTATATAATATATTTATCAAGTTAATCAGTTAGATCCAGAGTGACTCCAGTCAGCAGCTCCCTCTTCTTCTTTCTCTTCTTTTTCTTTTACCTTTTTGATTTCCTTCCACTGCAGTGATGATGTCTTTGACGTTTTAATTGAAAATCAAGTGTTTTTCTTTCATGGCTCTGGTCGTCCAAGCCTAACTTGTTGATGGCAGGCAGAGATCTTGCGTCTGACGCCGGCTCGGTTTCGGCAGAGCCTCTGCAGAGCTGTGAGCGGAGCCCTCATCCGCTAGCTGAGACGCAGAAAGAGGAAAAAAAAAGCAGAGCGGGGAGTCGGGGATGTTATTCTGTGCTTTTTGTTGCAGCCACTCTCTGCTGCAGAGTGGTGGCAGCCTGGCGTCGATCATCACCGCTGTTTCTCTCTCTCCCGCGTTTTCTCTCTCCCACACACGAACAGCCTCTCACTCTGCTGCTCAGTCACTTGCTCCCTGCCTCATACACAGTTCTTGTGCACCTTAGTCTTCCTCCACCTCCCTCTTGCTTCCCCTTTCCCTCCCACTGGCTCGTCACCATCAGAATATTGATACCTTGAACGTGTTGCCGCAGCTTGCTGTTGAAATTAACCACAGCTGTAAATCTCAGCCTCTCCATGCTGTTGTTCTACTAGCAGCAAATATGTAGTAGAATAACCCATGTGTAGTCAAAGTTTTGGCTGAAAGAGCATGACTGACAATGTACTGCATTGCCTCATATATAATACATTCCCTCTTATTGTAGTCGTCATTTTCATATCTTGCCCTGTCCTTTCCTTCCACTCCTGCTATGTAATGCATGCACAGCTGCTGAGTGGAGTAACGAAAACTTGCTTTCTAAAGGTTACAGAAAAGGCTGAATGTTCTGTTGTTATGCACAGTCTGGGGCTAGGTGATGGGAAAACAAAATGTAGGACTTTTCATATAAATTTGACATTAGCAGTGTAGTCTAAATGTGAATTATGTTTGCAAGAGCCTTTTCCAGTAAAGAGGACACTTTTCTGGGACCATTATTTAAGTAGTTTTGTCTCCACTTTAGGAACCAGGGCCAAATCCGGTTAGAAATTTACCCCAGAAACCAATCTCCTTTGACTGAAAAGGGGAATGGGCTGCAACTTTTTACTGGGTAATAATTTCTAGCTTTTACCTTACATTTATCCCTTTTCATATTTTCGGTCAATGTTTGTATTATACAACAGGAAAGACTGACATTTTTCTTTGCCATTTTAAACCAAGTCACTAATGTTTGAATATTGATGTTTTACAGGGCTGGAATTGAAATGTGCTAATACAGTTATCTAATCTTGATGGAAATATTCATGAAATAAATGAACCATGGACATTTGCTTTGAGCTGAAGGAACAAAGAGTAAACACTCTTGAACAGCATTAGCCATGTCTAGGGATTTACAACAGTAATGTTGGGAATAAAGACAGTGTAAGCTGTGTTTTCTGATGCAGATTTCATATTTGACAACTTGAGTAGTTGATGTTCATTTAGTGCAAATAAAGGTTAGAATTAAAAAGCGAACATTTTATTAAAAATATTGCAAGATTTATTTTTATTCAATCGTTGTCTAATTTGCTCCATTAGTTCTCATATCTTGAAACTAAATGCCAACCAGGCAAGTGACTTTCTGGGTCACTTGCCTGCATTTCCCACTAACGTAGGGTCCCTTGCTGGGTGTAAGGTGAGTATGTGAAGAAAAGCGTAGACGTTTTGGGGTTATTCATCTTTTTTTTGACGTTTGAGATGAATTGTACAAGGGAAAATTATGTTAAAATCCCATGAGACTTGAGATGTTATTCAATAAAACTAAGGTTGTCTAGCTTGAATTATTTGACCTGTTTTCGTTGGAGAGAATGTGACTAGCTGGAGTGTTATAAAAGATGTAGAAAAGAAATTGCTATAATAAGCACCTGAAGATCTCTGGACCCTCTGGCAGAGATATGAAATATAGGCTAGGCATGGATGGAACAGGATTGAAATGGTAGGTGTAAAGCAGGCTAAACCTCTTTGCAGCACTGCATCCAGAGAACACAAAATCATGGAGGATTTGTGCTTTTGGCTCTCTCTGGTTCCCAACTATCTGCATAACCCCCCCACCCAATAGGCAGAGGGCAGCAGGGGGAGAGAGAGGAGGTCAGTCCCACCACTATCCATGGTGTTAGTTGCACTTGATTTCAGCAATATAAGGGGGATAAAATGCCTAGAGCTTCACGAGTTGGTTGCCTTTTCCTCTGCTGGCTTTTTTTATAATGTTTTTCAGAATGGGTGCAGCTCATGCTCAGCTCCTCAGTCTCCCTCCATCTCTCCATGTTTCTTGAAAGTTTTACATTTTGAGGTTATGCTTGAGCGAGTTGTAGAATGTGACTGAGCATTTCTTTGCTCTCAGTGGGGAGTTGTGGTTAGGACCGACTGCTGTGCAGCACTTTGTGGTGTGACTACTGCCTATAATGTTTAAATGTTACTGTACATAATTTACACAGCCAACCAGCTGCACTTAATTGTTACTTTTTATTGAACATACATGCCCTTTTGACAGTCTGAAGAGCTGCACATGCAAGGCAAACTGGGGATATTTTTAGAGTATTTAGTGTTTTTTTTTGTTTTGTTTTTTTCAATCAAAAGCTTTCTATGTGTGATCAAACAATAACCATTTTCATACAAGTTTAGATGCATCTAAATTCATGATTTGTCCTTGTTCTAGTTGTGATTTTCTTTTTTTGAAGTACTTTTCCCATCTCAAAAAATAAGATGTGAAAACCCAGGGCTCAGCCTGTAATGTTTCACAGGAAGAGCACATTATTTTCAAAATGTTGCCATGATTGCAATGCTGCAAAGCTTTCCAAAACACTGTTGTATTATGCCTGAGCTTAGAAATGGTGACTCTCAAGCCACATCTTTCCATGTCTTTTTAAACCACACGCAGCCTCCCTTTAATTGAATGCGAGGTCCGGTCCGAAAGGGGCCACTTTGGTGTCACTCCGTAACAATTTTCTGCAGCAATCTTAGTACCTGTGAAGCAAGTAACATTTACATACCAATTACAACAAGGAGCAAGCCTGAACCGTGGAATGTGAACATGTAATCACATTACACTGCAACACTCACAATCTGGCTGATTGCATTAATACACAAATAAATAATTACAGCAGGTGGCTGCAGGTTAAATGAAAGAAGAAATATTTCCTTGGCTGATTGCTGCTGGTGTTCTCCTTCATATTCAACATAATTCTTTTACTCAAAAGCTTGCTCTCGTTGTGAAGATCTGGCATTTTCCTAAAGGTTTATTGGCTAATGTGGTGGGATATTTCTGTGTAAATTACATAAAATAAAGAACACCAACTTTGCTCCGAGTAGGACAACCTCTTCATTCTGAACCACTTTTTTTTTTTTTTAATATGGCGGCCATCTAATTTTAGATGTTTATTGAACGACAAAGGGAAGGATTCACCAAGCCGATTTATGTGGAGTATGTTTGTTACAAGTAAAAGAATGTCACATCTTTAATCTGTCAAAAGAAAGTTGCAAAAGTCAATAAAAGCAGGGATTTCTTCTTCTAAAATGATTTATTATTTATGTAGTGTCTCCTACAAAAGAAACTCTTCGTATTCATTTTTTGTCGACCTGTGTCTTTGAGCACGATGCGCAAGATTCATCACAATGCATCAGTTTAATTAAATCCTTGAGTGTTTTAACATCTGTCTAGTACATGTCCCTTACAAAAAGGATCCACGGTTAACGCTGCCATCTAATGCTCAGCATTTCCTTCTTTTATGTTTCAGGCAGGAAGAAAAGACAAGAGCGATGCTCTGAACACAGCCATCGACAGGATGACAAAGAAGACCAGAGATCTTCGCCGACAGGTATGTTGTTGCAAGCTTTTGTCTCTTCAGCTCTCGTAAAGCCTTTTTGTTTTTGTGCTCAATGAACTGTTCAGATCAAAAGACATTGTCATCAAATATCTTAGGTTTGGTTATTTAAAATATTTTTTAAAAATGTACACATGTAATATTAAATTAAGGATTTTTCAAACTGATTTTTTTTTTCTTTCAGTCTCAAGACGTTTTTCTGTGCAACTAGGATATTAACATTCATGTAGAAATATGCAGGTGGCAATGTTTGTAACGCCTTTGTTGTGTTTTCTGTTGGTTTCCAGCTGCGTAAAGCCGTGATGGACCACGTCTCTGACTCTTTTCTGGAGACTAATGTTCCCCTTCTTGTCCTGATTGAAGCTGCCAAGAATGGCAACGAGAAGGAAGTAAAGGAATATGCTCAGGTGTTTCGTGAGCACGCCAACAAGTTGATTGAGGTAATTAAAAATATTTACCTTGATATATGTTTGGTATTATTTGACTTACGTTAACATTTTTGATTTACGGCAGAATTGAAGAATCCACTTGCAAATGTAATATTGCGTAGTGGAAACAATAGTTTCTCTTTTACTGGGTTGAGATGTCACTGTAAAGGGCACATGCTGTTCTCCCTATACTGTGCTATCAGATTACATAATAACCAAAGGTTAATCAGCTGTAATATTTGTATCTGCTGTACTCCACTTCAAGGTTAACAAAAATCAGTGATGTGAAATAATATAAAGATTTATTTCTTTATAGAAAGAAAGAAGAATGCTCACTGGTAGCACATGCAACCATAGCTTATGGATTTATCAGTTTATATCTGTCAGTAAACGCTAATTAGTGGTAATTACCTTTAATGTGAGTGCTGTTGTTGCAGCTGATGTAAAACAGATCAGAGTTGCCAGGGGATCCTGATGCTGATCATTACTCCCTTCATCAGACCGAGAATGTCTAGACATTGGATAGATATCTATTAATTTATACCTCTGCTCATGGGTCACAAGCAGCACATGCAAACTTGTAATTAACTGCGTCTGCGTAGCAAATTTAAACATGTTATTCCAGTTGAAACACAGTTTATGCATTGGCTTTCATTTACGTTGACGTCCATCTTTAGAAAGGTTGCACAGAGATGCTGCTTAGCTGCAACAACTGACATTCCCTGAAAAGTCTATATTTAATACATTTGTTCAGATCTCGTTTTGACATGTTTTCTAATGCTTCTGTTGGAGAAAGAGTTGCTAACTTTTAAGTAACTCATCCCCTTGAATGACTGGCTCTAAGTACTGGCTAAATCACTAAATTCAGTCAAGGCAAGGCAGTGTTCTCATTCGCCAGGGGAACCCACTGAAGCGTTGGAGGGAAAACGGGACCGCACTGGGGTGTAAACCCTTAAGTAGCTCCTAAAGGCCTGAGTGTCATGAGCTTGACATTGGAGAACTTTTTAATGCTTGTTCTTCTGCAGGCTCATTGAAACAGACTAACAGTCGGTGTGTAGATTTAGTACTGTGATGCTGTATAAATGAAGTTAACTTTTTATTTTTTTTATTTTGGTGAAAATAGATGCTATTCAATCCTTTTCTTCAGTTAAGTGGGGCGTTGGCATTTCTATATAGCATGCATCAAAATACTCGAGGTCTGAACAATGAATCCGAGGAGCAGGATCAAAAATGCTAACATAGAGCTGGGCTGCCTTGTAATCGTAACAGCTTTATCTGTCACATTGCGTTACAGTCTGTTGTATTAATGTTGCTTCTAAAGTTGAACATAATTGATGTTTTACATTTTCACAAGATTAATCCAAAAACAAAACACAATAATACGTATCCAGCTTTTTTAGATCTTACTACAACCTGGATTATTTGCATGATAATTAGCATGACTTGGTCTGTGAACAACATTGTTTCTGTTCAGGAATTGATGTATTAAGTTTATCCATGCATATACCCAAAAGGCTTTTTTCCAATGTTTTGAGGTTAATCTTCATGATCAGTTTCTGTTTTAATATTTTGGATATGTTTAGTAAGTTGTAATGGTTTTTAGCACAAACTAATTTGTAGCCAAACCAAACGTCATAAACTTGTTTTCATCTGACTACCTTTTGAGTACATGTGTTTTGATATCTCTTCCTTGGAGGTGAAAGGAAGAGCATTCTTCAGCTTCTGAGAATTTGTAATTCAGTTTTATTAAGTTTATTCAATTCCCTCAATAGTTTACCTGCTGCCAAAAGAAGTCACTGAATGCTGCTAAAATTTGTTTTCTTTTCTTTGATTCACAAATTGTGTCTTCCAATCTGGTTGTTTATTAAATGTCAAACTAACTGGCATTGACTAGTTGTCCTCATAGAAACCCACTAATCAAAAGCTTTTGGGTATTTGACTATTTAGAGCCAGGTGGGTAATGTTCTTATCCTTACAATGCATTAGTGAAACAAATACCCCGTGCTCAAACTATTTCAACAAAAACCTTTGAGTAACCTTTCTGAAGTTACTGAAAAATTAGTGTTACCTTGAAATACCCTGACTGGAAGTTGCAGTCAATCCTCTGGTCAGCGAGGTTTATTACAATTAACATAACCTGGAGTTTTTTTTTTAATATCTTTATAGTAGTATGTTTGGTTCTTCATCATCCAGAGAAGGAATATGCAATAAAAGCAAAACCCACTGTTTATTTCTTGGACTAACCTGAACTGGGGTCTGTTTTTTATGAATAGTGCAACTTTAGTGCTGCCCAAGGGAAAGTGGCTTGTTAGTTCACACATTGTACAGCTACATTATGAGTGACCCATATTCAGAGAATGAAGGAACAAAGAAATGGATTCATTTTAAGCTTTCTGGATCTCTTGCGAGCCATCACAACAAAACTATGTAACAAATTAAGTTACATAGAAGGTTAGTTTCAACTAAACCTTTTTGTATATATCTATTCGCTTGTATCCAATGAGCACAGGAGCAAAAAATAAAAGGTAAAAACATAGAAAGATCTAAAGTGTTGCCATGGATCAGAACTTGAATAGGATGGTATGTCTCCCAGTGGAAAATGCTTTAATCTACAAACCCGTTGATAAATTACTGAATTTCTGCTTTTTGATGGGAACATTTTCACCCAATCCTTATTTCTTGTTTGTTTGTATGTAAACATTTTGAGTCGGATACATTTCATCTAACACTGAGAAAACTGGCTCCACTTTTACCAGCTAAAAGAAGTATTCACACATTTTGGAAATACCTATATCCCCTTTAGGTTTCTACATTGAAAGCTTTTAGTAGTTCACAAGTTAGGAGGCATGCAAGCTGTATCATAAGATGCAATTGGGGCCTATTGAGCCTGTACAGTTGGGCTTAAGATACATTAATGGCAAAGCATTCTGCTTGTATTCTAGCTATGCTTTTTTAACTTCTGGTGAAATAATTTCTACTTGTACACTTGGTTAGTTAAAATACAGTTGGAAAAAAAAATCTTACAACGCTTTCAGGAACCAGAAATACTGCGTGGCTTTATAAACATGTTGCTGTAACTTGAATAAATAAAAATGATTTGCATATGATAGTGAAGGGCATCGACTCGGTAATCTCTCCTATGACATTTAAAATGGTTTGTTGCAACATCGCAGGTAGAGCTGCGATGTTGCTCTACCTGGCACAGGCCGATTTGAATCAGCCTGGGTGCTTTTGCAGCAGCTCTGTTGGTAAAAGTTTATCAAAAGAATAATTTTTTCTTTATCAAAGAATAAATGCACACCTCAGACAGAATAAAGAATAAATGCACGTCTCGTACAGTGCCATTTTTCCCCCCTTTTCTAAACAATCTTCCGCCTCTAGTTGAGGATAGAGGGTTCACCCTGTGGTCTCTGCATGTCTTTCGATGTTGCTGTAGAGTACGTTGCTATCAATGTTTCAGTACTTCACCAATGCAGCTGAATAAGCACTTCACATCAGAAAGTTTGCTCAAGACATTTAAGGTGAGGAAGCATTTTGAGGAAACAGAAGATATTTCACCATCTAATTCAGTTTACCACTTTCTGGCCACAGGCATTCTGCTCGTTTTATCTTCCACAAAATTACAGATTCTTTATGGCAATCTGATTACCAAGTAGCTGCCTGCCACAATACTGTTCATCCTTTCAGTTACACATACAGTAGTTATTTTAATGCAGCTTTAGATTTGTATCACTTCTTAAAGTTGTATCTAATCAAAAAGTTTTTGATTAAGAAGTGATTGTTTGTTTTCCTCTCACAAACCTGATTGTTTTTTTTTTGTTTTTTTTTTTGGTTCTCTATATTATGTGACCCTGATGAGAGCAAGGAAATTGACTGAAAATAATTCCAGCTTTGGTGCAGTCATGATTTGTTTTTTGTTTTTTTGCTTTTTGCATTTGAAAGTGATTATGTTTCAGCACATTTTCTGTCCATTGGATAATCCCATTTTGGCACAGCTCCTCATATCCCAGGCATTCTGTTTCAGCATTGTTGCCAGCACACCCCAACCAACAAATAGGAATCTTAAACTCCCTGACCTAAATTCAAATAAATATGCATAGATATGTAGTTCTCTTTTAGAGGATGCTAGTTTTATTAGATATAATTGAAAGGAAGCTTCATTTGTGGGTCCGAATAGGAATATTCCCTCTGAATGTGGAAATGTTAACAGGTAGAGGACGAGGTTTGTTCAGCTTTGCTCTGCAGTCCTTTTGCTGCTGCTGAGTTCTTTTCAAAGTGTGGACTGTTTGCCTCTCCAGGAGGGTGATGGCAATCTGGCTGCCTGTTTATTTAGTCACTCAGAATAACTATATCCTTGAGTAATCAGCTACTACTTTGATTTGCATTAAGTGAAATGTACTACTGTTCTTTTTGGGGGGGAAATAGCGGCCTTATCTATCCAATCAACAATGTAGCTTTTGTCGTTCTACTTTTCCAGTTACCCTCTCTGTCATCAGACTGTGTCGTTTTAGCAGCTTTATGAATTAATCTGCAACATTGAGCTCGTATTCCTCAGGGATTAGTTGCTTGGCAGAGTCATTCTACTTCTGATCAATAAGAAAGCGAGCTAAAATACAAATTTTTTAGTTTAATTATGCATCTGTGTCCCTTTCTCCCCCTCCTTTATAACGTTTCTATGCCAGTGGCTGTTTTCTGCTTAAAAATAGATTTATTTGTGCTCTCTATTTAGGTGGCCAACCTGGCGTGCTCCATTTCCAACAATGAAGAGGGAGTGAAGCTGGTCCGCATGGCAGCCTCTCAACTGGAAGCTCTGTGCCCCCAGGTAACGAGGTGTTTTGTAGTTATCATTTATCCAGTGCAGTGATTGTCCTCGTCTCTTACAGCTTACACCATTTGTCTTGGTGTACTTGCATTGCATGTTTCAAATGGATTTTTTGAGGGCAATATAAATATCAGATTTTCAATTTTTGTGTTCAGTTTGATGGAAATGATGGGTACACTGGTTTTTATCAGTGTGATGTATGAGGTTCTCGCAGTAGAATAACGTTGCTTAAAAATAAGCGTTTTTGTATAAACATTTAATAAAATTCCTTAACCTTAGATATTTTAATTAAACTGAAATAATACATGCTTACATTAACAAGTTAGAATTATGTTGCAATGTGTTTGTTTTTATAGACTTAAGCAGAAATATAGAATTACCATTTGCTCACTTCTGTGGTAGCTCAAGTGACTTTAGCACAAACTTATTGCTCATTGTAAAATACAAGGTTAACGAGCTGTCGGTTGATTAGTTGAGCTGTCTGCTGCTGGCTGTTTTACAGACATGCCATTCATAGCTTGTCAGGTTTAGCTTTAAAATGTTACCTTTTTAAGAGTGACATGTGCATTTACTTAAGTTTTCACCCCATGATTCCCTATTTGAGCAGCTGACAGTGTAGCAACATGTGAGGGAGGGGCAGCCCTTCGTTATTTTACTCTCCACACAGCTGAAGAAAGCTCATCACTCTGTTCCCTTCTCTAGCATTTCACTAAAAATAATTTATATCTATGAACAGAATAACTGGGCCACTTATGGAGTCTGAATTTGATTGTTTTTATGGCATAAGAGTCTCATTCCTTTGATTAGTTTCTGTCCTTCAAAAATACTTGAATCTGTAAATTATACATTTAACATATCATGTTAAAATTAAAAAATGCGCTATATTTAAGAACTCATAGAATGCATAAACACGGTACTGTAGACCACACAAGCTATTTTTCCAGCAACATGGCTTTTTTGTTGTTTTTTTTTCCACCTTGCCATGCTAATCACTGTTTCATTATTTATTCATAAGAGACGTTTAACCTCGGTTCAGTCTGGTGCCACTGGACTTTTTGAGCTTAAATCCACAGACGTACTGTCCCATCTTTCAAAACCTGCCGCTCATAGTTCAGCCTCCCTCTGTCCTTGAAACCCCTCATCACTCTGAGGGATGAATTTGCCTCTTGATAGAATCTGAACATTGAGGGGGGAGGGCTTTGTGCAATCAGCGTATGCTAATGTTGTGGCTGAGGGCTATAGTGTAATTGGGCTTTAATGGTTGTAATTTGGCGATTACAGGTGATTAATGCAGCACTAGCCCTCGCTGCCAAGCCCAACAGTAAGGTGGCCCAGGACAATATGGACGTGTTCAAGGATCAGTGGGAAAAGCAGGTTCGTGTCCTCACCGACGCCGTTGATGACATAACATCCATTGACGACTTCCTGTCTGTGTCTGGTAAGTGATAATTACAGTCATATTGATACAAAAGGGAAAAAAGCTGTTCTGAATGGTTAAAAAACTAATTTTTACTAGAATACATTCTACTACAATAAAATGCACACCTCAGTTTGTATCAAAATTGGACAAAATGAGGAATTCATCAGAAGGTGTGTAAATGTTTCGTTTTCTCTGGAAGATGTGAGCCAGGTCTTATTGGGCTGAACCTGAAGCGTCATTAGAACGACATCTAACATCGACATCCTGCGCCGTCAGGGCACACAAATGGTTTGTCAGGCGTGCCCTGTGAGCGTTCTCATTAAGCATTAGTAGAGTGATTTCACTCACCTCCACCCAAGGACAGGTAGCAATTTACACAGTGGACATTTACATTTTACAGGCGTCCCATTGATAAGCAGTCAAAGAATTAGTCTTTTACCCTTTTCAGTAAGCTTCGTTATGCCGTTGTAAACTCAGAATTTATCCAACCCGCAATAAAACGTTTCATTTCCATCTTCTCATCATCTCATCAATGCATATTTTTGAATCGTCTCTCTGCAAAGTAGTAACATTGGAAATAAAACATGTTCTCGTATCCGAATGTTCTCAGAGAACCACATCCTGGAGGACGTGAATAAGTGTGTCATTGCCCTTCAAGAGAAGGATGTTGATGGTTTGGATCGCACAGCTGGGGCTATCCGAGGCCGGGCTGCCAGGGTTGTCCATGTCGTCACCTCTGAAATGGACAACTACGAACCTGGAGTCTACACAGAGAAGGTTCTGGAGGCTACCAAGCTCCTCACTGACTCAGGTAAAATAAAAAAATATATATGTTGATGTCTTAAAGAAAGGTAACCAACTAGAATTATTTCTTCTTTTTTTTTCACTAATTCCTTTATTAACTTAATGAATACAAAAGCAAAAATATAAAATCTTAGTAGATCTGTAGTTTACTTTCTGCTTAAATTTTGAAGAAATTTACCTCCTGAGTTGGATAGTGAAAGTGATGGAAAAGGTAAAATATCCCTTTAAGAGGGACATACATGACAGAAAAAATGTAACTTTATTTTTTAGTTTTTATTTTAGTTGCTATCTTTCTGATGCTTTTCATCTTCGATGCAGAGCTTCATCGGACTATCTTTCACTTAATTCCAGTGTTTTGAAAGATTAAATACTATCTAGAACTGACTTTCAAACTAAAAAATTCTTATGTGGAAAGTGTATTTATTTATTTCCAGTCATCCCACTGCTCGCTCTTCCCACATTGGGTAATTCATCCTGTGACTCACCATCTGTACAGCAGTTGCTATTCAGTTGTCAGAGAGAATTGAATAACTTAGCACAAGTTGTATCATAGAAGTCATTTTGTCCAAATAATGTGGTATATCATTAGTCAGCCAGCATGTATCTGTTAGCTTCCATCACTACCAAGCTAATGTGACAGAAAGATTTTTCGGTTGTCAGATTTGGAAATGGCTCGTCCCCCTTGAGGGTGGGCCCATTAGCAGTCATAAAATGCAGACAGATTTTCTTCTGAGGACTTCAAACAAGCCAAAGCAAGGTGTTGAGCTTTTTATTCTCATTACACTCGGGCCTTGTGTTCGAGTTGCATACATTGAGGTTACTTTTCATGATTTTTAAAATGCTTTCTCAGTAGCGGGTGTTTTTCTTCCCTCTTTATAGAGATTAATTCATCCAAAAACAATTGCAGTCGAATAGATGTGAGTGTTAAATTTACATGAGAACATGATTTAATTACCATATTTCACTTCATAACTATTTTCAGTCGACAGGCAGAAAGCTTAAAGATGGATTACATCAGCGCATTACTAAAAAGAAAAAAATAGTTGCAG
Source organism: Poecilia reticulata (assembly GCF_904066995.2). Classification (NCBI taxonomy): domain Eukaryota; kingdom Metazoa; phylum Chordata; class Actinopteri; order Cyprinodontiformes; family Poeciliidae; genus Poecilia; species Poecilia reticulata. The sequence continues at coordinate 11,859,186 of NC_088839.1, read as the reverse complement.
CAACAAAATTCATCAAGTTGGCATTTTATTTTGAGGCAATTAAATGTTGCTGGCATTGGACTTCGAAGTTAATGTAAATTAATAAGATTTTCCTTTAAAGTTAAGAACACTGAAAATCTGATTCTTCTGTTTACAGAAGCCTGCAGGCTGTAAGTGATTTGTAAGCTAAAAACAAAATCCTCTTTGTTGACGCTGCTGCGCTCCCCCCCCTTTCTACATTTGCATCCTGACATCCAAGCTTCTGCCACGAAGAAGCAGCTAAATCCTTAAAACTGAATTTGAAGCAATGCAAATGTGAGGCAAAAAAGACCCCAAGAGCAGTTTTTAAATTGTCACTGGGGCAAAATGCATGCCCGCTGGGGCAGCTTTGTGAAGTCTTCTGTTGAAGAAAAAAAAAAACTCTTACTGCAAGATTAGATCTTTTCCTTTAAGCAGTCTCATGTATTTTGAATGCAGCCTTCTAGGGCAGTAAACTGTGAAATTCAACTCTCTAAATGTAGTTATCAAATCTTCAAGTTATTCAGATTTTAAGTCAGTTGACAGTTTCATCATAATGTTAGATTTCTGATCTGAGATAAAATATAATTTAAGAAATGCTGTGAATCTCTGCCTAATGTTTTTTTTTTGTTCTGTGTACTTTATTTTATTAGATTTCTGGATTATACAGCATTTTTTTGGTAACAATTTAAGAGTTATTTTGATGGAAAACATGTTCGTTGACAGTCCATTCTTCTTTCCTCCTTCCCCTCCTTGCCCCAGTCATGCCACGCTTCACAGAACAAGTAGAGTCTGCAGTGGAGGCCCTGAGTGCAGGTTCACAACCTGTAGATGAGAATGAGTTCATTGATGCATCACGTCTGGTTTATGACGGCATCCGCGACATACGCAAGGCTGTTCTTATGATCAGAGTAAGTTGCACAGTTTTTTTTTTTTTTGCTTCTTCCTTTTTCTTCTTTCTGAAAATGTAAGGACTTGGTTACATTGTCATGCCTCTGGCTTTTATTCAAAATTGAAAGGTTCCTTATAGAATACATAGTAAGCACTTTTATTTCTGCCTTTCTTTTTCTCATTTCTTTTGTAGGTTATTACAGAAAATAATTTAATGTTCCAGCTGAAAAATAAAATGATAAATTAAAAAAAGAGGGTTCCTAAAACTTGGACCTTTATCTGATATACAGCTCAGTTTTATTATTGTCTGTGATGGCAGCTGACTAAGTTTTTGATGTCACCTTATTGCCCTGTACATATTGATTCATCAGTAAATATTACTATCATGCTGTTATCCATTTCTGACTTTTTTAATCCGGCTGTAATGTTTCTTGTAGTGCTAATGATGGTTTAGATATGAACTTACTTTGTTTAAATCCTATTTTATCAAAGCTTAGTTTTTACGCATTAGTTTAGTTTTGCTTCCTGTTTTTGAACATTGTTTTTCTCCATTACTTCCTAACTCTATTTACTTTTCCTTTTTAGTCTTTCCCTTTGGTTTTTCTATTAAATTGCATTCTTGAAAGAGGATTATATATTTCTTGTGACAGTCAATATGTCCTCCTAATCAGCCTATTTCAGTGTGTTTATAGGGCTGAAGGCACCAACTTAATTGCAGATCAATCAGGATAAATAAACCCCTGTAGCTTATTAACCTTAGAAATGCAAATTGGAGTTTCTCCTCATTTTGTTGTGGTTGAATAATTTTCCCCCCATATAATAAATGTAATTAGTCGGAAGACCTTACATTTTTTTTGTCAGGAGTTAAAATAACTTCACTAATTGCCAATATTTACTGTAAAACACAATCTTGCATATTTTGTGGAGTTTGTTTTATGCCTTATGCTATTTTTAGCACTGCAGGAGAAACTTTGTGTGCAGTTTTCAGAAGCCAGAAATGAACTTTTCTCACGAAAGAGGCGACCTAATTGACCAGGCATGCAGTCTGGTTTAGCAACAGCCTTTAGATGTGTGTGGGTTAATGGCTTTTGCCCGAGCAGAACCATAACTGAGACAGATGGTAGTGAGAAGCCATTGAAGCATTCCTTTACTGACTGACAATGAGCTGACTACAAAGCCCTATGCAGCCCTAAACAGTGAAATGGATAGTTATAGGGGAACTGGTGTAACTACTTAAGACTGCCACGTTTTTATATGTTTTACACGATGACTGTGTGTAATTCAGAACCGTATTATGTATTAAATGATGCAAGTTGTGCAGGTTGGATGCATTTCGCTGTCCTTAACCAGCAGCACTTGAATCTTTTGAATTGGCTTCATTTGTCCACGTGGCGTTTTCTTCGCTGTCATTTAAGCTCTAAAACAGTTTATTGGTTTTCATCAATTATGCTGCTCAGACATGAACAAAAGGCAAATGAAAGCTGGCCTATTATGTATTTGCATTTGCATTATAATGAGCATCTGATTTAAGATGGACATTTTAATTAGCATTCCTTTGCTGTACTGCAGCGCATGGGAACCGCACTGCGTTCCTATCGGCCCCGGCTCCTCTCTTGTCATCCAGATTAAGCTATTAACACTGGCTTTATGGGCTTGGCTAAACACTACATGGAGGATCAGCGGGTGTGTGTGTGTGTCAATGTGCATGTGTGTTAACCCTGACAGACGGATTACTGGGGAAACGCTTGCTAACTCATAATTTATCCAACTGATTCATTTTGCCATTAACTGCCAGCTTGGGACGGCGTGATGAGACAACTCGAACCTCCTCCATTATCTAAAATCTCCAGTTCCCCAGAGTGAACCAGGATTTCACCAGAACATCGGAAGGCTGAGCTTCGATGTTTCAATATTGCTTAATGCAGTATGTCTAGCACTATCTTTCCAGGGTTTTTGCACAGTGTGGGATTTAGGCATTTTTCAAGTTTGAATAAGCATTGAAAAATAAAATGAGGTTTTAGAATATTTAGTGATTTAGTTATCTCATTCTCTAAAAGCTGTCTGTGGATCCTTCTGTCCAGGATTTATCTCCATTTGTTGACAATTCTCTTAATTTTCCCTGCTGTCCCTCCTTTCTCATCATTCATTCATTATTTTACTCCACCAACCATCCAGCGTTTCCTCTGCCATTCAATCACACGTCCACCATTCATCCATTTTCTCTTTTTGTCCGTCCATCTGTTCGTCTTTCCGCTCTTCTATAATCGTACATCATTCAGACTTATTCAGACTCCATTCCCTTTTTTCATTCTTAACTCTTCCTTTATTCAGATTTAAAGCATAGCATATTTACTAACATCAGCTGTACAATTGTAGAAACAGCATAATATTGTAAATTTTACATCAGTTCTGATAAATTCTCATTTTTTTGTTGGCGGTGCTTCAAATACCTTTGACCTTTAGCATCTTGAGTGCTCACTTTTCGAATGTAAATATTGTTTACTGTAACACCAAAGAACCAACTGGTTATAAAATAATATTGGTATGAAAAAAATGCTAATTCCTCATCCTTAAAATATAATAGCCAACAAATATTCTGAACAAATATTCTGAACTGCGATAATGTTGCAGTCACTGAAATTGAAATTGATTATTGCAACATACTGTACAACACTATTTACTTATTATTTTAAAATGGCTATATATATTCAGTCATGGGCATGGTGTGTGTGGGAACTCTGATCTAAACTAGATTGTTCTTATTTGAAACACATTAGTCGCACAGCTAGACTGACATTCAGGGGCAAAGTTTACATGTAAAACAAGCCATATTTAGCTGTACAAAGATGTATGAAATGCTACAAATCAGCTTAAACTTCTCTAGAGGGTATGCCCACTCCTTTGCACAAACCCAGTCTCTTGTAAGCCCCTCACATGCTTAAATCAAAACAGACAAGCGTGTGGGTAGTGTTGTTTTTTTTTTTTGCAATAGATGTGTCTTTAACCTCTAAGTGGTTCACAGACAGTCTGGTGGACATCCCTTGAATATATGAAAGGCAGATGGAACCCACTTCCCACCTACAGTGACATCTGAGAATATGCCTTGTAGACATGAAACTGACTCGAAGTCAGCCAGCTGCTGACAGCTAGACGCAGAGGGCAGCCGTCGTCGTTACCTCGTGATTTGTGCGGCGCATCGCAGCCCAAGGTGATTTAACCGGCTATGTCCTAAAATAAAAATCCGTGCAGCTCACCGAGGCTATGAGTACGATGTCACAAGAAGAAAAACAATGTGGGATTCTGTTGAACTGAGTCATTCGTATCGACAGCGGCACAAAGAGACGCAGCACTGGCCTGATTTCTGACTTTGTCACGATACTGCCATGTGAAATCCCTTTCTTTCTTTTCTTAATGACTGTTCTTTTACACAGCATCTGGTCTTGCGTGCCTCACAGGTAATTTTTAAGATGAAAAGGAGCATTGCAGTGAAGACATAGGCTGCTATTAAATGTGATTAGGAGATTTTACAATGGAAGACTAATGTTAAATGTAAATTAACTGGAAAAATATCAGTTTCAGCGTGCTTTATTAATATAATCCAACAGCAGGTTATTGTTGTGACTCTGTAGTAAAGTACCCGCCACACGTTATCATTTCTAAGCCGCCCACATTCACAGCTTATCAGCGTTGCAGGCCACTGAGGATGGAAAGCGTGCCCAGCCGAACAGCATTGTCTGGACCCAGACATGCCTGAGAGTCGCCACTGCTTTGTATCTGAAACTATGCCCATATTCCCTCGAGAACAAGACAATCTCTACAATTTCATAAAGGGCTATAAGGTTGTTCAGAGACTCTTTGCTATTTTTAGATACGAGGGCTCCAAATCCATTACAGTAGGGAGGACTGAGACAGTCGGATAAGCACAAATAGAGGCACAAGTGCGATAATGCACCTTATCTTTCCACATCATCTCCCCTCACCCCCGCGCCACATCTCCAACAAATACTTTCCCTTGTTCGTCAATGTTATATTTTGCCTTAAGCGTAACCTATTGAGCTCAAATTCCTTTTGAATATTATTTACGAACAAAATGCCGCTTCTGGCTGGTTTTGTATTCATGGCACGGGACGAGATGAAGGATCAGGAATGAAGTAGCAGAATTCCACAAAAACTCAATTCACGCTTCACAAATCTTTTTCCTTTTCTTTTTTTCCCCCCTCTTCAGATGGCAACGACAGATGGGCCTCAAAAGTGTTTGCTCCAATATGTTTCTTGCCTTCGTCTTACCTTCATTTTGCCACTAAAATGCACAGGCAGCACACTGCACTTGATTTACAAATTCATTTGGAGTTTACAGTGTATGTAGTGGGCTATAGGGAAGGAGACATTTATCTGATGCTGCCCAGGCTGGCAGCTCCGAGGCATTTCTCACAGACAATAAACAGGTTTATTATTTAATAGTCCTCACAATGCTGGAGCGTGCCAGTGTTATTTTATGTGCGTCTCTTAATTACAAACGGCTGTTTCTTACCATGTTCTGCTTTATGTCATTAAAGACTCCAGAAGAGCTGGATGACTCTGACTTTGAAACCGAAGATTTCGATTCCCGCAGCAAGACCAGTGTACAGACGGAGGACGACCAGCTCATAAACGGCCAGAGTGCACGTGTAAGTCCAACTGTTTTCTTCTCTTATTTGTATGTAACAAACACAAAATGGTGTCTAATTTTTCATGAAAGAGGGAAAAAAATTTTATATTTTGTATATAGTATAAACGTGGCATCCCACCTGACTCTCTTTTGGTGCAGTAATAGCTTCTCGTCTTTTGGGGAATGCCTCCATCATTACTTTCTTTTAGCAAATCCTGTCAATTAGTTGTTGTGTCAGCAGATTATCCTACCTGAGCTTTAGATAACTATTTTCTTAGTTTATAATTCTGCCAAGGCCAAGGGGTATGAATACTTTTGCAAGTCATTGTTATTCTCATGAGGCATTAAAAGTGCAGCGCAGGATGTCTGCATCCTTAAAAAAGTCTTAAATTCATGCATCTAAACTCAAGGTCTTAAAAGGTCTTAAAGTGTAAGTTGACCTTAAACACATTAATCATAAATTTTGTCATGGCTGGACTATTTAATCTCATATTATCCGTTTATTTTTCTCGTGGGACTTTTCTGTAAAGCCAAACGTTTGAGTCGCGTTCAGACATCTTCTATCTGTGACTCGAGGCTGCTACTAACAACCTGCTAATGGCTAGGTAGCTGTTTTTACATCTCATGGGTAAATGTAAATTTATTGCCTGTTGGCTGGACGAATTTAGTCTTTGCCACTGGCTCACTTCTGTTGCTGACCTGTATGATGCTACATATATTTTAAAAAGCCTTGGCACTTCTACGATATAAAGTATGCTAAAATACATATAAATAAGTGTTAAATTTAATTCAAAATGAACTTCAGAAAATCTTTACAGTGGGTGAAACCCTACAGTAAGTGAAAGTATTGCTAGAGTTTCCTTATTAAAAGCTACCTTACTGATGGGTCAAGGGAACTAAACGATTAAAACAAAGACGGATTTAAATCTGATTGAATATTGACCTACAAGTTTGTCATGTTTCAGATACTAAGTTCAATAATAACCTCCAATTTGAATTAATTATGTTCATAGTCTTACAACACCAAAGGAAAAAATAAATCACGGATTTTTATAAAACCTGAAAGTTTTTTTTGTTGTTGTTTTTTTTTGTTTTGAAAAGGTTGGATGTATGATGATTTGCAACAAACTTTTTATGCCAAGTCTGTTTTAGCAATTATTGCTCCATCAGACACCCCACCCCCATACTTACTGCTAATGGGTGGTGCACAGTTGGCTTGGCACCACAGTGGCTAATGTGACCAAAAGATTTTCTAAAACTCCTCTTGTGGAGCTCTGCCAGAGATCTGGATCTCATTTGTCCTTTTGTTGCCGCTCATAAATCTGTGTTTATACTCCCCGACTTGATAGTTACAGTCTCTCAGGGAATCATAGATTTTTCTAGGGGCGTATTTTAATAGATAAAATAATTTAAGTGTCTAATCTGTAAAGTAGCGTACAAACCTACTGAAGCACTGATCTGATGTTTATGCCTGTGTCCCTTTGTGTCTAGTAATCACGCCTGTACTGCACTAGATTTACCAGCATTGCCAAGCTGAATGTGGGTGCTCTGCAGTCTACTTTAATTCACTTTAAATTCCACCTCAGCTGTACATTTGGAAGCCAATAGCATTAATAATTTAAAGAGAGCTATAACTTAATCTTAGAAATCCACTGGGGCAGAATGATCCATTGGTGTACCAATGCAAGCAATTTGTTTTGATCACCAAAGATTATCTGACTGTTTTGTTTGGAGGGAACTTTTCATTTTTGCACTGCCTAACTTGCTTTATTCAATCTTACCTGGCTCCAGAGAGACTGAGCCATTTTACCAGCAATAGAATAAAAAACTCTTGCGATGATATTCGATTTCCTCCTCTTAAGTGTCTGCCTACCTCAGCCTGACGGGATCATTGGCTGAATGTCTGATTAGCTGTTTGGGAGCTGCCTTTTTATCTGTCTACTCCAACAGGATGCATAGACGCGTCTGTGAGCTGATTTGCACTAGATGTCGAGGACTGCTAATCAAATAGAATAAGCTGTGTGTCATAGATGTGAATCAAATCCAATCTTTAGCAGGAGCCTTTACCCCCCTACACCTTTTTCTGTGCACAATACTGCATGTATTATTTGCAAAGCGATACCAGGTCGAAGTCTAACCCGGTAAACTTCTTCCGATCCCATTTCTGCAGGCCATCATGGCTCAGTTGCCTCAGGAGCAGAAGGCAAAGATTGCCGAGCAGGTGGCCAGCTTCCAGGAGGAGAAAAGCAAGCTGGATGCTGAGGTGTCCAAATGGGATGACAGCGGCAATGACATCATTGTGCTGGCTAAGCAGATGTGCATGATCATGATGGAGATGACAGACTTCACCAGGTGAGATGGAACAATAATAAATGAACTAAAAATGTCACAGCACATTTTAAAAATATTTCTGATCAGATTGTCAGGTTTTTTTTTGTTGTTTTTTTTGTCCTTTTCCATTTTCAATCCAAACATTTTTGTCATATGAAGTCACTCACATTAATACTTCTATAGTTTCTTTCCTATTCAGTCAACATGTCATCGTCTCACAGACGGATATCACAAGCTTAAGTTAAGTCTGTGTCAAATGCAGTCCCTCAGTGAGCCTACGTTTGTTCACCAACATTTGTTCATATTTGAACAGTGCTTCATATGGAGTTTAACTCTGCTGTTCGTGCCGCACAGCTCTCCATTTTACTTAAGCAGTGGGGTAGCGAGGATTTCTTCTTTATTATTTTTCCATCCTCTCTTAATCTTAATATGCAGAACCATAAGCAGAGCATCAAATCTGGCTGCTCCCCGTTACATAAATAAGCTGCAGTGAGTGTGCAGTGGGAAGAAAAACGAAATGGACAGTCTTCCTCGGAAGAGCCGCTGAAGGCCAAATTCATACTGATGTGTTGACATATATATATTTTTGTTGTTTGTTTTTTTGTTTTCTCTGCGGTACGTTGAGTGGATTGTCGCACATGGTTACTAATTAGAAATGGAAAATATGGGATGAGTACTTGGGTTTCAGTTTTAGCATTAACATGTATTTTATTTTTTTCCCCCCCAAGTATCTTTATTGGAATTTTACAGTTAAGATTAACATGTATTTTTAATCTAAAGTTTTATATCCAGCCCTTTGTAGGCATTAATTGTGTAAGTGTTGGAACCTGCAGGCATCATTAAAGATGAGTTTTCCCTCATCTCATTGCTCTACCAGTTTGTTTCTTGTCTTTGGTGACTTTAGTGCCTTTACTTTAGTCTACTTCACAACATTGTCGCCCACACTAGTTGAGAATAGGTACCTTAGCCACTGCTGAGTATTTTTCCTCTATCTGTTTTTGTGTATATACGTTTTGGGTCGCTGTCTATCTGTAGTGCAAAGAGCCCACCAGTCAGCTGTGCTGAATTTGAGCTGGCAGTGTCTCCGTGCGCTACAGGATTCACCCAGCTGCTTCTGTCACATTGTCAGCACACACTAGCTACCAGTTGTCATTGGGAGTCAAACATGCCCTTGTCACAACTTTTTTTTATTTATTTTTTATGTGATTTGCAGATATTTTGCCTCTGTTTTGCTTGTATTATTTTTGTAGAGAGACATCTTTTGTTTTGTAATAAGTGCTGCACCAGAGTTCATATTCAAACAGTTGGATATTCATTATGCAGTTGACTGGTTTTATGCATCTGTTCTAAAAGGCCTTGTTGATTTGGTTTAGCAGGGCATTACAGTGAGTCTATAACAGTGGTGACATTTCTCACATTTTGTTAGAACCACAAAAATAAGTGTATTTTATGAGGATGTTATGTGAAAGAGAAGCCGTTTTCACAACAAGAGACCAAAATGCACTACTTTGTCTTGCTAACATTTGCTATGCTCTCTACATGGCTTTAGGCAACTTTAGATAATACTTTTTTATGGTTTCTGTTAGTAGGAGCTTTCTTCTTGCAGCTTGCTTTTAAAGACTAGAATAGTTGAATGCAGGCTACTAGTTGTTATGTTGACCTGTTAGTCTCAGTAGTTCCTCCAGTGTTACCATTGGTCTCTTGACAGCTTCTCTCACTACATCCCGCTTACAGCCTATCAGTTTGTCTATTTAGTTAGCTTCGGAGTTTTTTCATGGTTTTTCTACTTTTGGATGGTTTAAACTCAGCTTCAATGGCCCAGGTTTAGGTTATCCCTTCTATATGTTTATCCTTCAATTTTATAGATGCTATTTGCTCACTATTTTTCTTTCACAGAACAGCTTGGGTTAGAATTGGAATGAAAGTGTACAGAGCTGGTCTCAATTTACTAATCAAGTGACTCCTGGAAGAAGACATTTCCATACATTTTATTTAGAGACATCAGAGTAAAGGGGCTCGAGTACAGTTTTATTGGAGAACCACATTTCATTTTCATTCAACTTCATAATGTGGAATAAACAGCGAAATGTTCAAGGAATTAACACTTTTAAAAGGCTCTGCATATTGGATGTTTGGTGGCATTTATATCTTGAATTTTTTAAAAATGCACATGTTATAGCATTACAAATGCTGACAATTGTGATGACTATATTGCTTACATAATGTTCCCTCTGCTCTCTAGAAGCTTCAGCATCTCGGCCACTAAAAGTGTAAATCAGGTTTCTCTGTCGAGGGCAGTGATAGTCTACCGGTGTAAAGGCACTTGAAGAATAGCAACCCGCTAAAAATAGCATCCAAACGCTCCTCTCCAGATGCAGTGTTACACACACGAATATCGCGATGACAATTGCATTTTGATATGTTATGCATCTTTACTAGAAACTACCGTTAGGTTCACATGAAGAATGCATGAAAGTGACTTAAATGCATTTTTTCACTGAATGTGTTTGTATAACTTTTTGCTTTTAGAAATGTGAGTGAATCACTCTGGACATTTTGTTGCAGACGTGTGAGTCACATTGGTAATGATGTAATGTCGTCTCTTTATCCTCGTCTTCTGAATGGGTCAAAGAGCCTGTCGCACTGACTAAATATGTAAAATAGTGAAACATGGCAGAGCAGTTTGAAATGTTAACAGCCAGTGACCCGAAAGGTTGCACAGAACCTGGCAGATTTTATTTGCTGCTCAATCTTTCAAAGGAGTAAGGATAAAAGTATTGCAACCTTTTACTACTAAATGGTTGGATGGATTCAGATATGAGGTTATTGATTGCCTTGACATTTTTTTATTTTTTTATACTGCATGAATGCCGCCTCTCCCACATTGTAAAGCTACTGTTCAAAGCAACCCCTAAGAATTCAAAAAAGAAAATTCAAATACACATGATTTAGGATTTATTAATTTTGCATACTGTAGAAATTTTTTTTTTTGTCTAGGATAACGGAAAGCATCTCCACTGAAAATAAATAAAAAATCTGATTTTACGATGAGTTTATTAAGTTGGACAGGCTGATCCAAAGCAGGTATTACTTTCAGCGCAAGCCTCATGTGCTGTACTCACATTATTAAACTCATCCTCCTCCGTAGTCCTGATTATTTTGACATCTAATCAGCAGTTCAGCACCGATAATAGCCTGGATAAATCACGGAGCTGTCAAAAAGTTCTCTCTTCATGGTTTTATTTACAACATTTAGCTGCAGGACTTGTTTTTTGGCAAATGAAGTGGAGAAAACTTAATTTTCAGAGCTGTGCTTGAACACTAACACGCTATCAGAATTTGTACCATATATTGCCTTTTTTTTAAACGTTGCAGCACATTTTCCAAGGACTTCATTATTTTTCCACCTTCATAGCAATTTTATTCTATGTCTTCTGACACTTTGAGCAACAATGTTTTCTGCTGGACCTCTACACACATTGCATTACGTTTGGAACCTTTTATAATGTGTTTCCACTGTGAAGGCATTTTGTTTGACACTGAGAGTGTAACTCCTGCAGATCAACCCCCCCCCAGCATGTAGAAGTGAGGTTTTAGCTTTGTAATTAAAACCAGTTTTCCTCTATTATTTTAGCAAGGAAACTACAGCAATAATTCTCTAACAGTGATAACACTTTATAAATTACTGTAGTCAAACCAAACCTAATGGAAACTTTAAGCAAATTTTGGAGATAAAGACTTCTGTGTTAACTTTTTGAGGAGAAAAGAAAATTCATTCCACTGTTCTTCCATTACACCCTGATTATTTCACAGCATTTAAAACTATTTCATCCGTGAGTTTTGGAAACTAGAATGTTGTGAGTTTTAGGTAAATATTTGATATGTAGATATACATGTGATACTATAACATATACTCTACATTTTACGTAATGGCATTTCTATATTCAAAAATGTTCAACCCATCTTTGTGTCACTCTTTAGTCACTGAATTTTCATGGAAAGGCTGTTTAAATATTCAACACGTATGTTTCTCAAAGTCCAAGCTCCCAGGCTGAATACAGTGTAATTAACCAAAAGGAAATGACGTAAACAGGAGAAACTACATGGATGAAAAGGATGCTGTCACAGCAGTGCTTGCATTGCTACATTACTACTTTACACTACCACCAATCTTCACCGTTTGTCCAAAGTAAAATCCATAAAGTACAGTGTTTCAACTCTACTGCTCTGATTCAGTCTTGATTTTATCCAAAATACAATCGATATCTTCGCAAACCTACTGCAACTGATACGCAACAGCCGCCTTTTTGTTACTTTGCAGTGAAGCTCTTACTTGAGGGTAAAACTTGCAGTTCAGTGTTTACCACACATTTCTATTGTTTCCACCCAGACCCACAAACAAAGTGTGTCTTAGGGAGCACACACACATAGCCAGCTAATCTATCCATACATTACGCCTTCGCAGGGAAGGTCAGTAGCCAGTGAATTCAGCCTGTGCCCGAATTATTGTCCTTTGAACCTTGAGATGGTGTGAAGCTCCACCAAGGTTGATGTATGTGGTAATTGACCTCTCCTGACAAATTTGCAGAGTGTGAGAGGAGTTCATGTCGACTTCAGCAATGCTTGTGGCTGCATGGCAGCGTTCATGAATAAGACATTTTGTCGTCTTGGGTACATGCAACATGTCCAGCAGCCACATTACACACATCTGGAGGAGCTCTAATAATACTTTGCTCTTGTCTACACATTCTGAAACGTACCACCTGTAAAGAGTTTGTCTTGGTTTTGCGACCTGTTTATTTTCCCTAGCTTGGTAGAAACAAATCCCTAAGAATAAGCCACTGGTTATATATAAAGATGATAAAAAAGGGGGCCACTACTGGTCAGATATAAATCAGTTGTGACTTTTCCTTTATGTTGTACTTTTTTTTTTTTGAGAACAAACTACAATAGTGTGCTATCAGCTACCTTTTTGCCTGTATGCGTTTTTTTTCTTTTCCCTTTCCCGTCACAATGCTTTCAGCTCCGTCTCCAGGGGTTGTCTCGTCCCTGGAGGACTTCCAGTATGTGCTCTGACGCATGGCCTTTCCCACTAGGACCCTGGCTTGTGCAACATCAGAGCAGCAGAGGGAGAACAAGAGAAGGAAGGTTTGGAGACGGGAGGAAAGGATAGAGGAAGTGAGAGAACAGAAAACAAAATTCCATCTGTTCTGGGTTGGACGGCTTTTTTTTTTTTTAGCCTGGAGAGAACAGCTTTGAATCCAATTTGTCTCTCTTGCCAACTGTGTCCTAAAGTCCCTTGAGGGGTGCCGAAAAAGGCAAATAGCTGACGAGCTTTTACAGTGGGTCAGGTCAGAGCTGGATTGACCTGTGTTGTGATGGACTTTGACTCTTAATAGGGGCAAGGATTGATATTGTATATTGGGTCTTTTAACAAAGAAAAATACACAAATGAACTCTTTTTTTTTTTTTTTTTTTTTTAATCCACATTTTTAAATTGTGTTTATTTACTTGTATAACCTTGAAAAAGTTTCTAGTCTAGCATTTTTGATAGTTTTCTCTGAACATTGCAATGCCAAGGATGCATCCATGTTTAATATGTGTAATCACTGTGCTCAGTTGTTATGCATTTTTATACCTCAAGCCTTTACCTGTACAATCCCCAGAGTTTACGACATGCTACTGCTTCAGAGGGAAAACAACTGTGTTAAAGAAGCAGGGGCTCCATTACAGAGATTTTACTGCTGCTTTACACTGACTCCAGTAGAGGGAAAAAAATGTTGACTGATGTTTCCTTCTTCTATCTTCAGGGGGAAGGGGCCACTGAAAAATACATCTGATGTCATCAAAGCTGCCAAGAAAATTGCAGAAGCGGGAACCAAAATGGACAAACTGGGCCGCAGCATCGCCGACCTTGTAAGTGAAAATGAACCCATAAAGGCGAGGGGTGATGTAAGCTACACCTTTGTGCAGCCCACCCCTGTAAACTCCTGCAGTAAGATGTAGTTGGTCTCAACCCTTTTATTTCTGAAAGGTATGCATGTGCTTCTGGGTATAGTCACTTTTTCATCCATTTTATTCTTTTGTCACTCATTTTGAACATGTTTTGTTCTGAAATTGTGGTTTTTGAGTCCGAGTTTGAATACTCTTTTTGAAGCTTTCTGTGCTGCCTGTGTTTGTCTTCTTCTAGATCTACATAGATAATTTTTAGTGTTTTGGATTTATCTAAAATTAAAGAACTCTACTCTTGTGATTGTAGGTGTTATAAGATACTGTTTAAATTGCTCCCAGCTGTAACAAATAACATCAATTTGTTTGTTGCCTTGATAGTTGGGCAGCAAAGATTGAAATTAACAGGACGAAGACGAGTGTTAAAGTGTTTTTGTTCATGTTAGTACTTGAGATTTATATGAGGTTTGCAAGATCTTACATTTACTGTTCTTGTAAATCCTCTGAATTTATAACATCCCTAACTTGCCTCAGAAACTGTAGTTCTTGACATGGAGCATATGTATTCAACTAATTGAATTTGCGTTAAACTGTTGGATAGTTGATACATCTTTCAACTCATGGAGAAAGTCGTATTGCATCCGGGTCTGCAGTATGCATATATTTTATCACTAAAAACATGAAAAACGTTAGTTTGCCACAAAACACAATTGCAACAGAGCTTCTCTGTCGGGAGGATGTCGTTTGCTTCTGTGGTCAAGATGGTACCAGCTGTGGGGTTTTTTGAAAACCACTTTTGTTTGAGAACGCTGTTGCCTCTGAAAGGACACAGTCTTCAGATGTCACAGATTTCGGCTCGGATAACAACAGTTGGCTCCGTCGGTCTCTCTTACTCTGGTTTGTTGACAACAGATGACATGTTGGCAAAAACCTAATAGCTTGAGGGCTGTCTACTGTGGAAAAGGTACTGCCACAGTAAAAACGGTTCTTTGAATTTTAGGATTTCTCTTATCAGGGCAAAATAGAAATCACTATGTCCTCAAAATGTTTTCATCTAGGCGTTGGAAAAACGGCCGATTCCTCACGGTTTAGGCCAAGATGGACAAAATGGAAATTCTCTGAGGAAGATGAGCCTCCTGCTGCTTCAGTAGGATTTAAGAAAGAAAAATAGAAAGGCAGTGCTGCTAATCAGATATACTTGATGTACTCATCAGCAGGTGTAGCTGCTGCTAGAAAAACGGGACTTTCTGCAATTTCTGCTTTCGTGCACGTTGTGTGTTTGCACAAATTCGGGTCGAAAATGCATTACCAACGACCTTAGAGGAGCTGTTGTCGCTACCCATCAATCGAGCAAGGGTTCTTAGTCTATTTCCAGATGTCTTGAAGTCAATCATCCTACCGTGAGAGAGATTATTCACAGCTGTAAAACATTTTAGACGGTTGTCAATCTTCCCAGGAGTGGACGTCCCAGCAAATTCACCTCAAGGTCACACCGTGCCAGTCTCAAATGATAGAACTACAAAAGCTTCATCTCATACTCGAGAGGCATCGCTTGTTAAAATCCATGACAGTAGAACGAGGAGTAAAAGAACTACTGTGAAGGGTTGAAGGATAAAGGCTTTAAAAAAAAAAGAAAAATATATTGGTGCATCCAGGATTTGCTGAGTCACATCTGAATTGATGACCTTTTGGGTGGATGAAATCCAAGCACAGCCCCAAATCTCATTCCAGCTGTCAAGCATGGTGGTGGACAGTGATGATTTGAGCTGGTTTTGAAACCACAGACTTTAAACACTTGTCAGTCACCTATAAATTAAAGATACAAGGGGTTCTGACTGGCAGCTAAAGATTTGCACAAATTGGTGATGTAGCATCAAATCGACAACACAATGGCTGAAAAAGAGAAAAGTCAATGTACTACAATGATTAGTTCAAAGTCCAGAATAGGTTCACATGATGTGATGAAGCTTTAAAGAGCTGGGCATAGATTTTCTGCAAACCACAATGTACTGAATCAACAAGCATGACGACTGAGGATTTCCTCCTAATGATGTAAAATACATCCAACAAAACCACAGACATGGAAAAAGGCGCTCTCTTTTTCTCTTGATTGTGTCTAGATTTTATATGTCAGGGTTACTTAAACAGATTTTCTTTACTTTTGTTTATGGAGAAACGTGCGAGAAGCAGTGGCGCTTATTACCATCTCTGTAGCTGCTTCATGAAAGGTTAAGTCTTTCCCTCCTGACTCGGTAATGGCTTCCCTGGTTTCTAGCTGGAGCCCAACTATTGTATTCAGTGATAACTTCACTAACTGGAAACATCTGCTTTTAAGGCTTCAGCCGAGTTCGCTTCCCTCATTGTCAGACATAATGAGCTGCTGGCCTCCTAGAACCCTGCACGTCTGATATTTTATTTAAGGTGCCCTCAGATCTTTAATATTAGAGAGTCACGTCTATCACAAAGTAGCAGGTCCTACCTATGCTGACCTAATTGCATTTGAATCATCTGAATGGGGAATAAGCCGCCCTGGAAAGTCACTTTTTTTTTTTTTTTTTTTTTTTTTTATGCCTCGCTGCAGCTTTTGAAGATGCATATTCGCTTTAATGAAAACAGTGTTATCCCCCAAAGAAAACAGATGGGCAACTGTGCAGTTGTGTATGCCGGTCCGTGCATGCCTGCATGAGAAGCTTCTGTTGACTGGCATTGGTTCTCTGTAGGCACATATGCATAGATGTATCAGATTTGGAGGAGTATTTACCCTTTTATCCTCTGCTATTTGTAGAAACTTGTTTCTGTCTTTTATGCATATCTGCAGTTGATGTGTGTGTGTGTATACAGACATCCTTTTAAAAGTTTTGGGGGTTTGAAGCACTCAATGTATAAATAAATGAGGAGCTTTGGCTGTTGAAACAGATGTTGCAGCCAAGAGTAAGGACCCCTTCAGCCTCTGAACCCATCCAGCTGTCCCTCTTAACCTTTCTATCTTGGCAAAGACCAAAAACACTAACGCACCAGGTGATTCTTAGCCCCGCCGACACGTCAACGACGACGCCTGGAGACTGTCGTCTGAGTAGAGGGAAAAAAAAGGCTTCAGACTGGAGAGGTGGAAAGAAGGGGGCAGTGCATTTCTTTTTGTGGAGAGAGAGGCACAACCCTCTGGAGAGATGAATCCATTAAGAGTGTTTCGCCTTTTAATTAGCAGCATAATTGCCAGGTGGCAGATTTTTTTTTCTTTCTGATTTTATATATTTATTTTTTGTAATGCTGGTGGTTTATATTTAGGGCCATACCTCCTAGCAAAACAGGAGATGCCACCAATCCATATGCACCAAAGCATGGCACACGTGGTGAGGGTTGGCATAGTCAAGCAGCAGCAGCAGTAGTTAAGTGAATCTCTGCTAGGATGCACACAGACTGACAGAGTCAGAGGAGCAAAGGCAATGCTGGGACTGTTCATTAACCTAGGCATATTAATCACTTGCGTTCTGTGCCTCTGGCCTGCAGGGCCTGTGAGGGTTTGCTCCTCATATAAAACACACTGGCAGATGGTCCCAGACTGATAGAACTACATCTCACCCCACCTTTCCTTTTTGTTTTTTTTTTTAACACCGCCATGTAGGGTTATGATTTTAGAATATTGTCTTCTCCATAAATGTGCAGGTGGACATGGTGTGGTTTGGACTCTTTTTTTTTTTTTTTTAATACTGTTAAATATGTGCAATGGAGCCATATTAAATTTTAAAGAAATGAGTGTAGTGTAGAAATGAGCTGCAGGATTTAGGTCATTGCTGTACAAAGGTCTGCACTGCAGTTGATTAAGAATTTATGACCCTGCTCTGCAGGGAGCCTTATGAGGATTTCATCCGAGTTGCCTGGTAAACAAATAATGCTGCGTAATTGAGATTTATAATACAAAAGTGTTGTCCTCTGTGTAGCCTATAAATTTTGGCAGATGGCCTTCTCATATAAACACTTTAATAACAAAAGACACGAGTGAGAAGGGGCTAGCATAGTCCTAGAATCAGCAAGCTTGCTCTGTTCTCGTGTGTGCCATGGGAGTTTCATTCTCATGATGTATACTGACAACACAGAGTGTACTTTTCCAATTTGCATTCAATCAGTAAAGATTTATGGTGATCCATAGTCTCTGTTGCTGGTCACAGTCTAATCCCAGGTCTGGCCCCAGACACTCTGCAGCAGACAGCTTGTAAATTACCTGCTGCTGCAAAGAGGTAAAATCGCCAAGAGAGTCCACAAATTCTCAGCTCAGCAGACCAAGGGTCAGTCGCAGGCTAACTGCAATTTATACTAATCTAGTGGAGCTCTTCTTTTCTCCGCTTGTTGATTTTTAGTACGTTCAGGAATTTCCGGAGTGTTGCTTTGTCGAAATTCAGACATTTTAATGTGTTGATGCATCGTTCTTGGTTTTAAATAATTATAGAGTAAAGTGTTTTGTTCCCCTTTGGTTTTATTTGTTTGCAGAGTAGTAATTTAGCTTTGGCTTTACTAATCCTCAATTTTTAATCACACCACTTTCCCTTTAGCCTCATTGTTGAAGTAATGTGGCCCGTTGCAAATGCAATGGAAATGGCTCAGTCCAAATATGAAGCATTTTGAAAATGGATTTGGTGAAGATGGCAACACAATAGGCTGTAAAAAAAAAAAAAAAGTGGCTATTGATATTGGCTAATGGTGGATTTTCTTTTTTTACCCTTTAATTATAGAAAAACAAGATTTACAAAACCTCTGCAATTACAAAAATATTGTCTTTAAATCCAAAGACAATATTTGGACTAATTTAGATCTACGTGTAAATATAAATTAGAATAACATGGAAAGTTAACTTCAACGATTCAGTACAAAAAGGTGAAACCTCTAACAGAATCATTACAGATTGGTATATTCATGCATTTATTTTCTTAATTTCATCAATAAAATTGACACAGGACAAATAAAAATAAGGTTTATACATCCATGCACTGTGCCATATCTGCTCCTTTTGCATGACATACTAATCAAAGCAGTGCAGCATAGAGGTCATCAGCCTGTGGGTCTGAGAACTGCTGAGCGTCCACAGGCTGCTTTCATAGCAGCTTTCAGCTTCCCTGCTTTTGTTGTCTCTGATGTTTCATCATCATCATCTCAACAATCCTCCTTAGACTTGTTTGGAGGTTGTGGGCAGAGGAGTTTGTTGGTCAGACAGAGTGATGGTTATTAAAGCAGGTAATGGGGCTCTTTCGTCTGGATAGCTGGAAAATTCAATAAAAAAAATACTTAATTGATCCCAAAGGGAAATTAAATGTTATAACTCATTAAATTCAGCACTTTGAGTTTCATAAATGAATTTTACTTTTTGAATTAATATATGTAAATAAATCAACTCTTTGTTTAATTTTTGGGTTGCACCTGCACACAGAAAATACAGTTTACCAAACATTTTGCAAACATTTATGTGCGACTTTGATTTTATTCGTGTTTTCAATAATATCGGTGCACTTTTCTCCTTATTCTGTCTTCTGTATTTTACCACCATGCTGTTTACACTGGCTCTATTTTTATGGCTTTTAAATTCCAGTCTAGTAAGCATTTCTCATGAAACTGTGTATTTATCTTGAAGTGTCTTCAGGCCACTGCTTGGGATTGATCATCTCCTGTCACTGCTTAGCCATATCTTGAATCATAGTTCTTACCTAGAGAAATAAAATGGTCTCTTCAGTGCATTGCTTCCTTTATCTCCTCAAACTTTGTCTTCGATCTCAGACTGTTATTTCCAGAGGGAATAAGGATATTGTTTATCTATGACATCTCTGCATTTCTGTAGACGCTGTAACATTTTAACACCAGCTATTAGACGCAGGCTGCTCTGCAGAGTAGTTTATGCAAGGTCTTATTTGATTAAGCTAAACTCTGAACCAATAGCTGTAATTTAAGTTTAAAGGCCCAGGTGAGCTGGTGTGCATTGAGTTATAACTCAGGGATCCATTGGGTTATGGTGAAAATTTGCCTACAAACATCTTACTTGGGGAAATTAATATCTTGCGTCTTAAAATCCAAAAGTCAGGTCCACTGTTAGAAATTAAGAATTTATTGTACAATAAAATGATATCATGTCAAACACTGGAGGAAGATCTAACTAAATATATAGAATGACTACATTTAGTGGGTGCAACATTTCTAGAATTGTTACAATTGGTTTTCTTTAATCTGTTTAAGCTAAACGGAAAAAGGGTTTAAAAACACCCAATTGGTGCTTAGCACAATTTGTACAATCTGTCCAAATTTGATTGCACTGACGTTCTTGGGATTTAAACTAAGCTAAAAAGAGTTTAATCTTTCATCCATCAGATTCTAACTTTCTTGTTCAACTGTTGTGAAATCGGCCTTTGGCTGGTTGGTTCTTGCCATTAATTTCATCCAGTTTCCACTATAAATCTCCAGTCAAAATGGGATTCAGACAGATTCGGGCCACACTGAGCTCTTTTCTTCTCTTCTTTTAATGCGCCTTCCTTCCCTCAGCACGACTGTTCACTTAATCATCCTGAAAAATATCATTGTCAAGCCTACTTTTGATTGATGGAATGAGAATGATCCAAGACGTCAATGTGCACCTGTGTACTTACAGACTCGGCCATGACCGCGTCTCATCAAGGCCTTCATGCGGCACACAATCCTACATTGATGAGTTTGGAGACGTGCTTGTTGTCTGCAGTCAGTCATCTTTGTTTAATTGTACCTAAACTAAACTAATCCGATGTCTTAGACGAGAGACGCATCCGAAGCATGTAGGACATCAGGCCCCGAGGACCAGAGTCCTCTGGTCTTGATGCTTAGATTTCTGCCTGCATGTTTCTGTTTTTACACCCATCCAATGCCGAGCTTCAAAGTACAGACAAAATGTTATAGGAGTCATCTTCTCAGAGGCGTTTCATAATGGTTTCCATTGTTTCCTCTGAAAGCTCTCATGTTATGACTGTTTTCTGTCAATCAGAATCCCACAACAGCTTTTCGAGATCCACAAGGACTCTTTATCTGCTGACTCATTTGCATATTCACACTTGTCATTATATGCTCTAGAAATTCAAATTATATTGCAATTTATATTTTTGCATCTACTTGATCTGAATTTTTTTTTAAATTGAAAAGCATTAAATGCGTTTAATTATACTCTGGCATATTTATTTATTTATTTATTTTACAAATTAAGTACATTTAGCTATAAAGTATAAGTTGCTCTTGCCAGGGGGAACAGCTGAATTAACCTTATTTTAGTGGTGTGCTTACATATTTTTGCCAAGGGTTATATATTTCTGGGCAGAACTGGACATAAACTGAAACTTGACTTGTTGGCAGAAATCTAAAAGTGCGAGTTGTTCTAATTCATTTTGAAGTGAACAGGAATGAGGCATCAGCATTTTTTTAATGCCTGTTCGCTGCAGGGACTATAATTATTTCTTTTCACTTCAAAAGAATAATAAACCAGCAGGGATGTAATATAATAAGTAATTTGTCAGACGGAGGTATTGTTGTTACTTGCACTTTTTAACCTGGTAAAACTTTAGGTGCCCCTATGATGGTAAAACCTCATGTAGTTTCAGGTCGTCATAAACTGCTTCAATTGGTATTTGAAGATCATTTCTTATCTCCTTCAATATAAGTTATCATAAAATGTTTGCTTATTGTGACTCTTTAAGAAGTTTGAATATTTCAGCTTGTTCTGTGGCCAACGAGAATCTGTAAATCGGATCTTTTCAAATCAGAATTTAAAAAAAACAACTCGTACCTAAGCACGGCCTTTCTGTAAGTAAGATGTAATTAAGACTCTTTAGATAAAAAGCAACTTAAAATTAGCTTTCTTTGATATGATTGTGGTTTTTCCGATGGCATTTTCAAATCTGAGATGAAGCTGTTTTAAAAGAAAATTTGGTAACACTAATATATATATATATATATATATATATATATATATATATATATACCAGTCTTATGCACATCCCTTCAAATAAAGTGTTACCGAAAATGTATCCCAAACATTTCAACATATATGTGTGCAAGAGAAAGCATGACTTTCAGCAAATAACAGGAAGGCTTAACAGAATACAGAAGAGCTGCTCTGTTTTACCCTCTTTGAGCATTAAACATCTATAATGGGACTTGTTGGATGTGAAAATGTTGGTAATATTTTCAAAGTCTAAGATAAGAGTTTGACTGGCTAATTGTTGATAAATATCTCCAAAAAAGTTTGAAAAATGAAGTAATCTTTACACACACACACACACACACACACATATATATATATATACATACAGAGAGAGAGAGAGACTAGAAAAATTATTCTCAACGCTGCCTCTGTCATAATATAGTTACCAAAATAAAAATGCTAACTGACAAAATTGCTATTGGCTGGCCAAACCTTTAGGATAATCGTCCATCATAGATCTGCAACAAATTTCAGATAAGTTAATCTCTTTTTTGAATGCCAACGCTTACAAGGTAGCGCTTAGTCATTTCCTCCTGCGATAGAAAGCGCTCACCTACTCGGATCTCCTTGCAGCAGCGTACATGCTCTCGCGGCATGCAGGAAGCGATAAGCAAACACGCGAAAACACTTTTTGGGTTCACTACCCACGGCGCTCCCCACCAGGTTGCTGGCAGCGACACATTAGGATGCGGCCTTGTCAGTAAATATTGGAAACTGGCATTTCCTCTGGGTGATGAGTCCTGAAAGGTCAGCGCTGGTTGGCGGCGGCTCAGGCGCCCGGCGCGTCTCGCCTCTGTGTAATGGAATCCAGTGGAACTGCATGGCATTTCCATTGATGAGACCTGACCGTCCTGTTCATCATTTATCTCAGAGGTTGTTACTTTATACACGGCACTGTCATGGGGTTTCCTACAACATCCTGCTTTCTCTCTCTCGACTTTTTTAGATTAATGACACATTTTGAGATTTTATTTTTTCATTTATTTGTTTTTTTTGGACTCTGCTTAAAGTCCTTTCTGCACGTTGGAGAGGAGGCATGATGAATTGAAAGCATCAGTTTAACTGGATCCCTTTCAAGTATGAAGCCATTGATGTATCGCAGATTAATTTAGCATAACTAAATGGCGTTCTGCTACATTTTGACCTGACTTTACCTTTAATTTATTTATTTTTTTTAGAAGCAAGCACTAAGGACAAGAACTATACAGGAATCATTGACATTTCATCCTGCACTGCTGGCTCCTTTTTTAGGTGGTGACTCACCTTTTCTATTAGTTTGCCTTGAAAAGAATTATGTGCTGAAGTCTCTCCTCCACCTCTTTCTGCTTTCCCATCTCTTTCTACAACTGGACACAAACACACTCAATATAAGACCTAAGGGACTCTTTTTGTTGGGCCTCTGATAAAAAAAAAAAGAAATTGCACTGTGCAATTGAAGTTCATGTCATTAAGTTTTTTTTTTTTTTGTTTTTTTTTACAAGTTTTACTGAAATTACAGTCGGTACCAAATTTAGCGTTTGGCACAGACTTAAGAAATAGTACACATGATCTGAGCCAGTGTGCTGACGTTATTTGGCCTGTGAGTTAAGACGTTGCATACATGTTAATTTCCTGCAGAGCAGTCTTGTTATTTAAACATGACTGAAGATAGTTTAATCTCTTTCTCGAACTACCAAAAGTGTTGCATTGCATTTTCTTCGCAAAAACAATTTCCCCAGTTTCCCTTGGCCATTTCGGTACAACCTCAGCATTCGCATGTGACAGCGGGAGCGGCGTTCCAGAGTTTCCTGAGTGCTGATGGAAGCCAGCAGCTGAAGCGAGTATGAGCACAAGTGATGCTTTCACAGTGCCCTGCTCTCTGCCGTCTGAACACTTCCCCGAGCCTTCATTAGCATGGCTGCTGCATTCAGCCTCATCGCAGGTCTTTGCATTTGCATCCGTGCCTCTGCGCGCGCACATTTTCCGCGCACTTGCTGTCTCACTCTGACTTAAATGCCCCTCCCAACTTTAGTTGAATCCTCTTGTTCTTTTTTTTTTTTTTTTTTTCTCCCCCAGTTGGATTTCTCCCTTATTTACTCCTCCACACTGTTTCCCCTCTGGCTGACTCTTCATCCTTGTCTTTTCTCCTGATTTTTCTCTGGTTCTTTCTTGCCGTTTATAACCTTCCCCACTCCCCACCACCTCTCTTTTCACCAGTCCTGCAGCCATGTTTTGGTCCTCTCCTGTACCATGACCAACCCCTCCAGCTCTATTTCCTCTCCCTCTTTTTTTTTTTTTTTGCATAATTTCCTGTCATAAAAATGGCAAGTCTCTTTTCTTAGCCTGCTCAATAATATTCAGAATATTATTCTGTGGCGAGAACTTTGCAAATATAATGATTAATAATTGAACTCTTCTGTGTTCTCTAATGCTCTGATTAGATGTGTGTGAATGAGCACTTATGCTGTCCTGGTAGTTCATAAATGAATGTATGTCGCGTGGTTTATATCTAGTAGTGAGTCCACCATATTCAGTGGAGCACTCCACACTCCCACCAGGGATACCGATGTGCTCAGCAGGATTAGATGTGTCACACAAGTTGTAGCCTGTTTGAAGTGTCCGAAAAACAAGATTCCTCCCGTTTCCCTTTCCTCCCTTTCCATTTTGGAAACATTTTATGTTGGTGCGCTTGTGTGAGGAGAGTAAATATACTGCTGTCCCGAGTACTTAAGCCTGCGAAAAATTCTCACAGCAGGTGAACCTTGTGCAAAAGTATCAAAGTTAAAGTGTTTACTTGAAATTTTAAAGCGAATGTAGAAAATGATCTGAAGCTTAAAACTAGAAAGGAGCCATTATTCGTATGTTGCAAAAACAGTTTAGTGCATTACAGTTAAAACTTTATCTATAACCATTTTTTTATACATGCCCTTAAGCAAAAATATAAACATCCACAAATGTATGTTTTCAAATGTTCATTGCATTGAATATAACTTTTTGCCCTTGATGTCTTTATAAAGTAACACAAATATGACCGGCTGAAATTAGCTAGTGAATTAGCCAGGCTATCGGCTAATTCAAAAGTGCAGTAGCCTTCTGTCTGCCAGCATCACTTCTGTTCTATGAACTATACAGCTGGTGTTCAGTGACATCTCGCTAAAATAACTTTAAACTGTAAAAATCATAAAGCGAAAACTTTTTTTTGTTTGTTTTTCCCTGTTTAAAGTAATGTTCAAAATGTTTTTGTATGTCTGCACAGTGGACTGAGGCATGCACGGTTCCTGACTGTCATTTTCTTGTTTAGCTTTTAAAAAATGCTTAATTGTTCAACACATGTATGTAGACTCGACGAGTCGATTGCGTGGCACTGATCTTCCCAGCTTCTGTTTTTCTCAACTCCAGGCAATTAAAAGATGGACTGCTGTTAAGCTCACCTTCTCGCAGCACTTTTGAGACACTTCTAAAGGATATTCCCCTCAGGGAGCCAAGTTCCTAAAAACACTGGCATTTAAGTCTGTATTTTCTTCTGGCCTTGTCACTCGCGTTGTCAGCCATGATCTTTTTTTTTTTTTTTTTTGTAGCATCTAGTGTGTTTAGTAGATGTTGCGAAAAGCTGGCAGGCTGTGATCTGTACCGAAGTCTGTCTGTTGATCATTACTGATAAAGCATTTGTGACTCAGGTCATTCTGATCTGATTTAAAGCGCCAGGGCCCCCATCAAAGTGTTTACATCCCTCACTTGATGAGCAGCTAAGAAGAGTACTGTGGCCTAATTACTGTGCTGGCAGGGGGCTTGTTTAGCTAACCAGGAAAGGGATTGGAAACGGTGGAGCCCAAGTCTAATTACGACGAGATAAAATGATTCAAAGAGATTGCCAGTGCTAAATGAGATGCATTTACGGGGTTCTTCACATGCTGCCACTTTAAAGTGGATTTTATGATAATGTATTTCTTGAAGTTGATGTGGGGAGGTTCTGGCTGTAATTTAGTGACTGTGTACACCTAGCCATCTTTTGACTATCTCTTCTCTGAAGCCGAAATTAGAGGCTTTTCAAACTTGGGGTTCATCTTACAGGGGCTCCAAGTTATTTTTGCCAGAAGTTGAAATGAAATGAAACGTTTTCATTTCATTCACAAGTCCTTGTCCCCCACCTTTGCAAAAACGCCTCACTCATAATGCCTCTGCTGATCACCAACCAAACGGTGTGAAAATCATTGTCTGGCGCAGCTTGAGCCTCCATGCTGGCCCTCTGTTACTCACAGATTTCATTTAGGTCTGGGACTTTGCTTTTTTTATGCCAATACTGCCCTCCATGTAGAATCGGCATTGTACAACAAAGGAGGTTAGGATGGTGCAATTAATCAAAGTTTTATTTTGATTTTCAATCCAAACAATTTAAGAAAAAAATTTGACAAATCAAATGACTTTGCCTTTCGTCCTTTATGACTTTCCTCAATGCAGAAAAGAGTCATTTAATGTGGAAGCTTTTATAGCTTATATAATTTTCCAATGAGATTCACAGAAAAAGAACAATTGATGGACCGACGTATCTGAGGCGCCATTTTCCTTCCCCTCCCTGTGGAAAAACTGACCAGAAAGTCAGTTTTTTTTCCAACTTTTTTGGGGGGGTTAATAAAAGTGGTTTAATATTTGCCTACAAACTGTTAAAATTGCATATAAATTATAATTAGACACTGTAGTGTGGAAAAAATGGTCTAAACTGTAAAATATAAAAAAAATACAAGAAATGAATTAATTCATAATGAAACTAATTTATTTTGGTTTCCAAACTCAAGAAATAATGGTGGTAAATAGTAATTACAGTAGACATGTTTTTGTTTTGCCCCCATAACTAAGCATTGAGGCAAAAATACCAGTCTGACAAAGCCACGTTCTTTCTCTAACACTTCACATCTTCACACAATTTAGCATTTTCCCTTCCAACAAACATGCAATCTTAAACTTTACCTGTTTGTTTTCTTTTCCCCGTCTACTGTAACAGAGACTTTAGCGGAACGCCCCCCACCAGCAGCTGATTGACAGCACTTTTCGCCCAGTCGTACAATTTGCATTGTGCGTTAAGTGATCACACTGTAACCTTGTGAAGACGAGACAGCAGGTTGTGGGCGTGTGTTTGTCATTTTGGCTCCGGGTGCGCTCATAGAGTGGGTGTCTACCTGTCACACTGCTACTATCTTATCCTGATAAAGTGTGAGATGAATGAAAAAGTACACAGATATGCACATTAGTGTGTCTGCAACAAAAGCTACAAATACTTTTCTCTCTCTCTCTCTTCCTCTCTAAAACCAGCTCAAGACGTATAATTTTTACTCGGATGTGCAAATGTGTTTTTCCACGTTATTTAACCGTGTTCTTGTCGTCTCTCCCGCAGTGTCCCGACTCTTCCTGCAAGCAGGACCTGCTCGCCTACCTGCAGCGCATCGCCTTGTACTGCCATCAGCTCAACATCTGCAGTAAAGTCAAGGCTGAAGTTCAGAACCTGGGAGGGGAGCTGGTTGTCTCTGGGGTGAGTCCAGCTTCTTCCTTTTTCTTTTTTAACCAAGCATAATTTTCTTTCACGCTGATAGACAAATTTTAATGAGTGCAGAAGAAGTCAGTGATGCCATTTCAACTTTCCATAGCAGACGAGACGGTCATTGTTTTTTCTGATGCTTCACGGTTGCTCACCTTGGAATTTGAGGCTTAAACAGATTTTTTTTTTTTTACATGCATTTATTATGATTAAATTGAACACACTGTTTACTTTCTGAAGCTTAATTTATTGCTAAAATCCATGACAAATTCTTAAAGACAAAGCCTGCCAAAACAAGGGCTGATTCTTTTTCCACAAAAATGGCATAAATGTCTCAAACACGCCCGGCTACGTTCAACAAATGTTTTCTAACCTTTCCACCTAGCAGCTTAGCAACGTTCAAAGCCTTTAAGCAATAATTAAGCACTTACCCTTCAGTTTAAAACGTCTACATTACTATACCTGAGTGAGCAAGGTGTCGTGATTTTTGCCCTTCTTCCTGAAGGAACACGGACGAGACTATTATTCCAGCATTTTTTAAGTGTCACTAGTGTCTCTGGAGCTGTTAAAGTGAGCAGATTAAATTAGGGTGACCTTTTTAAATATTCTGAAACTCGCCAGACGCCAGGGATCCTCCGCTGCATACGTCTGAGTTTTAAGTTTTTGGCCCCAAAACCAGAAGACATTAAAAGGGATGGCGAGTTACTTTTCAGTTTTCACGAATTCAAATTGTGTAAAATTAAAAAGTGCCACAGCAACCTTTCGTTTTCGCAATTGCTTGACGCTAACAGCTTCTCTTCTCGGTTTAGTTGGACAGCGCCATGTCCCTCATTCAGGCAGCCAAGAACCTGATGAACGCCGTGGTGTCCACCGTCAAGGCCTCCTACGTCGCCTCTACGAAGTACCAAAAGAACAAAAACATGGAGGCGCTCAACATGCCCGCCGTCTCCTGGAGAATGAAGGCTCCCGAGAAGAAGCCGCTGGTGAAGCGAGAGAAGCAGGACGACGGGCAGACCAACAAAGTCAAGAGATCTTCGCAGAAGAAGCACGTCAGCCCTGTGCAGGCTCTGAGCGAGTTCAAAGCCATGGATAGCATCTAGAGAACCCCCCCAGGAGGGAGAGCGTCAGTATGTAACCCAAAAGCTTAGCATAGATTGAGCCTTTTATTGAGTCGAATCAAAGAGCTGTCATTTGTTCGTGCAGCTTCTTGGTTTGGCCCGTTGTATTCCTCCACTGCCTCATTCCTAACTTTCAGATTTGCTTTAACCTGCAGCATTAATTGTCTGTTCTGTAGAAAGTGCAGTCAGCAGGGAAACCAACTGGACAGGACTTTTTTTTTTTTTCATGTATATGAGAAGAAAATGTGGATACAGAAAGTAATTCTGAGATTTTTGTTGTTGTTTTTGATCATTTTTATTTTCTTGAACACGTCTAAGTAAAACTCTTGGGCTGTAAGGTTTTTCCATTATGTTTTTGACAGACTGCAAATATCAGCTATGCAAAATTAGTTTCTCCATTTTTTTAATTTTATTTTTTTTCTCTTAAGCAGTAGCTGTTAATCTTAATAGTGAGATATTCAGTCGTTCGTCCTCCATAAAAAGCCAGCTTCATGCCATTTCTATATGTGCTTGCATTTATAAATCCTAAAATAATAATCAGAAGCCACTAAACGCCTAATAACCTTAAACTTATCAGATTTGTGTCATTGCTTTAACGTTTGAACAGTTAAATTTTGTTTCTTTATAAAACCCTCATCTCAAATCCCAATCATTGTCGGCTGTTCTTTGTTTTATTTTACGACTTCATGTATTCAAACTGACACCATTGCTGCTCACTGTAGAACTCCTTTATTCTTTTTTCTTTTTTCTTTTAAAGCTTCCCGAACCCCTGAGAGTTTTGGAAGAGCTCGGAGGGCTGCAGGATGAGCGGAGTGTGCGTCAGTACTTTGCAAAGCCAATGAGCTTCATTCACTAGTGAGACCAAACATCTCCACGTTCTGAATGGGTTCAATTTAACGGGATCAATATTTTCTACTTGCTGTGTAGAGTTTACCTTTAAACTTCTCGTCCTTGAGCTTGAACACTAAAATTTTATATCAGAATCTTTATAAAACCATAAATCCTTTTTTTTTTTTCTCCAGATAATAGAGCTTTAAAATTAATTGTCTTTTTTTTAATTTGCAATGTGTGGTTTTTTTTGTTGTTTTTCTTTTTCTAACTAAAACCAATGGGGTGGAGCTGTAAGGTGCGGAGGGGTCGTGCAGGTTTCTGCTTTCGAGCAGGTCGTTGGTCCGCAGCAGCGCTTTGAGATTCTGCTGCTCTCGTCTCGGAGACGGACCTTTGCTTTGCTGATAACATCTGAACTCCAGCCGGAGGGACATGTTGAGGTTACTGGACGAGTTTGTCTTTTTAAGGGTGGACGCCGAAACAGAAAAAAAAAAATATCAGTGGATTGTTTCCCCATCTTTTGCTCTATTGTTATTTTGAGTCTTGAGTTGAAATAATTTGCTGTGGATTTTATTATTATTGAGAGCTGACCTATTAGTGCATACATTTCTTTATATTAATGTGCCTGATTTCTATCTTAAATAAACAAAGTTGATCCATTCGTCTGGTTTGTTCTTCTGTGCTGCACTCTTATTCTCATGCTTTTGGGTCATGCAATGCGTTGCCATTTTTCCAGATTTTCTGATCTATTGTTTAATATTTTACCATTTGGAAATTAAAAGCCATCTCAAGTAACTTTTCTCCCACTAACTATGCACTGTTTCATAACAATGAATTATATATGAATATCTCCCTGTAGTCTTTGTTTCTGACTTGGGGGGCAGTCTGCAGCATGCTGTTTCAACATGTAATTGCGATGCTCTAGTGCCGCGGTTAATTTTCTCATCAAAAATGTGTTGTTTTTTTAACAACGTTAAGTGGCTCGTTTAGTGTTGCGCCGCTGACTCGTAGCGACTGCAGCGACGAGATTTGGAATAAAACGTTTCATTCTTGAAGCGTAGCGGCGACGTGATTGAGGAGGGACTCTGAGACGACGCCTTCACGACGTCTTCGTACCGTCACAGATTTCTATCAGAATCTAGCTCGGCTTCTTCATTAAGAAAATATTCTAGCTTGTTTTAAATCTTTTTTTTAGGTTTCTGTCAGGCTTTTTAGCATTTTGAGAACTTGCAGCCAGTAAGTGGTCATACGCCTGGAGAGTTCACATTACAATCAAACGTTGATGTTCATCTCGTGAAAATTAGGGTTTCGTCCAGTTTGAAAACTGAAACTTGAGTCGTTTCAATCAGCAAAACTCGATTGTGATTTTCTACTTCAAGTGTTTATGATGATTAAGAAGCTACATCTAATGGAAGCTCAGATTAAATTTTCTCAATTATTTTGCATATGGTCTGAGGCTGCATGACGCGCTGCTTAAGTTTAGAACATCAGCATCAAGTCACCAACAGGTGGGGAAAATAAAGATGTTTTATACAAATTTGTTAAAACCATCACCAATGGCTCTTTTACCATAAATTTTCCTGGGCGATAAAATTGTTTTGAAACTGTTTTGAAGTAATATGTTGATGGTTAATAATGCAAATTTGCTCTCCCGACTATTAAAATGTAATTTCGTCGAGAACACTCCACACTGGAACTGGAAGATATTTTTAAATATCCAAAATAAAACGCAACCAGCATAAACGATAAATAAAAAAGAAATAAAAACGCACAACAGAAGCCATGAATAAAACTGTCTCTATGAACAAAATTCCCCATAAAAAATAATCAGATTGGGAATTATCAAGTTAATTTTAATTTATTATGCGATTTTTCTTTCTGCATTATGCTGCGATAGGCTGGTAACAAGCACCAGCTTTTCCCCTACCCTGTAACGATTGAATAAAACAAACGAATGATAATCAAATTTATTTGTTTGTGAGGCTGAATACAAATGCAAGTCACACTTGCATATCTAGTCAACGGGGCCCACAGAGGTGGATAAAACACTCCAATAAACACCAGGGGGGCCCTGATACAAATTTGCAGAGCTCAAATGATTTTTAAAACCTTTAATATCTTGAGAAACAGTTAATACCCCCCACAGGGTATATTATGGGACATAAAAATTTGAGAAAATAGTAACATAAGCTCAAACGGGCTACAAGAGTACAGAACCACGCGGCTAAATGAGTCATTACTCATAGCATTTCTGCATGGAGGAAAGAACCACCGTGGAGAGATTTCTTAAAGCTTTTGACCTCGAAGCGGAAGAAGCGCAGTGGGACTCAGTAGCACTAACGATGGCTCTTTTTCAACGAGTTTCTCAGCAAGCCTAGTTCATTACGGAGCTCACACAAAACCTGGATTCACCTTATTTATCTTCAAAGTCTTATATTTTACTGGCAAATGGAACGTACATCATACCACTCTCCACACACACAAACACCACCCCCAAAACACTTGCCTGCAAGTTGTATACAAATAATTTTTTTTAAAAAGTCCATTCAAAGCTCAACTACACAGAACCAGAATGTGTGTGGGCTTTAACTCCGCTGTTTTCCAGTCATAACCTCAGTAGTAGTAGCACAAGGCTTAATGCCAACCTAAAATTACTTTCTAAAGAAACAATTTCTGCATATTTGTGAACCAATATGATGAAAATGTGATCTTTGTAAAGAATCCAGCTGCCTAACTGAACAGACAGAGGGCAACTTAGATTATATTCACTATGAGACTGATGAAATAAAAGTATATTTTTTCTGTGGGTTATTAATTGTTAATGTCAGAATTCAATAAGTGGTCTGATCATTATCTGCCACAGACCTGACCTTAAATGTTAAATGCTTAGATTTTATTATACACTTAACCTACTGTTTCAGGTCTGTCTAAACACATTTCATTTTTTGTGGGTTTAGTCATTAAGGACAAGATTGCCAGAGCAGATACCTTCCACATTATTATTATTACTATTGTTATTATTATGACATAATGCACCAAGTAAATTATCTCCATACAATACAACAGTGAGCTGGTTTGAACTGATCTGCTTTCACTAAAAGACCATAAATTTTACACTTGGTGCTGATGTAACGTCAGGCTGATCAAGCCGCAATGTGTGTGACGAAAATATAACAGACAAGAGCAAACAGGTGGGATCAAAGGGAACCTAATAAACCAATAAAATAAGACCTGAAGAAAGGGTTACATTGTGGTCTACTCTAACCGAGTAAAACCTAAATAGCGGGAGGAAAACTTCTTTAGCAGCGACTAAACTTTATTACATTTCCAAGTCCAACGTGCTCTGGACTGCAGCTGCTTTAAATGATATTTCCCCTCCTGGTCCACTGGGGGCTGATTTCAAACCTTGTTTAGCCCCGGGTGGAGCTGTCCAGTCTCATGTGGTGCTGATTGCTGCCCCGGCAGAGCAGCTTGAGCTTGTTTTTCTTCAGCCAGGTCCAATCAGCGGGAACATATATTAAATTGCTTAATTTATTTCCTCTTTCGTTTGCCAGCAAACTAATCAAGCCAAGGTTTTTGTAAACTACTGCGCTACAGGTTGCCTTTTTTTAAAATTGTATTTATTTATATTTTTTAAGATTATCGTTGCAATTTTTTTTTACATCTTTTGAACCCAACAATAAATAAATATATACACAAAGGGAATTAATTAAAAGTCACAGAGTCAGACCTTCTCGCTGTCTTTGCCGTGTTCGGTTAGCATCACTCCTTTTACTGGTCTTTATAAAGGCGGATATTTGTTTGCCTGTGAGTAACTGAGTAAAAAAAACAACTTATAAAATAATTCAATTTCATTGCGGTTTTTAATATAACTTGTTTCTTTTTCTCTCTCTTTTTTTATATAATTTGTTTCTATTCAAGAAATATCAAACCTCAAAACTGAGCTAGCATGGAGAGTGCTGGCACGACCGCCCCCTGGTGGCGGCTGAAGGATACAGAAACTTCACAGCAACGTTATATACACAAAATCTTGCGTGTTTTTGTAAGCCAAAAAATAAAAACCAACATACAGTTTGACGCTGGACCATTGAAGGAGGGAAGGCGATTAAAAAAGCAAAACAGCTGAATTCAATTTTGCAATTCCTGTTTGGGCTGCGTTGCTTCTCAAAGTTAAAAAAGCTCGCCGTTTCCACAAAACTCAAGGCTAGTTTTTATATTTTTTTCAGATACTGGAAGTACTGCCATCATCCGGGGGTCAGTGTTATAACTGGTTATGTTTTTTTTTTCTCATTTCAATGCTGAATAGCCAAGTTAATGTGCTATAATATATATAATATATTCAAATGAATAACTCCTACTCAATTTACCATCTAGTTGGCAACAAAATCTGGAATATTTTTCGTAACTGTGGGTCCTGCCATCCTTGTGCGTGTTATTGTGACACCTTTTCACACATTGACGCTGACCATCTACACCCTTTCATTAAAAGGCAATTCCCCGACGGCGTTGCCATCTTTCAGCGGAGCCCTGCTGCGAACCAAAAAGCATTCATGAATGGTTTGTAGAGCACAACAATGAGTTAGAGGTGTTGTCTTGCCCCCTCACATTCCCCAGATCTCAGTCCAATCTAGCATCTGCGTGATGGTGTGCTTGACAAACAAGTCAAATCCACAGAGGCCCCATCAGAGCTCCTATGACAGCAAAAAGGCAACCAGCACATTCTCAGCCAGGTGTTCATGACGTTGTGGTGCCAGAGTTTTCACACTGCACAAATGCGAACCGTTTCTCATTAAAGCCTGTACGTTTCTTTTAACGTCACTCGTCCTCTTTCCCCGTTTTCTCTCAACATGTATTTTCTGTCTGGTTATGCACGGAAAGGGCTTCGATGCGCGATGGAAACCTGGACGGCTCAGATTCAAGTCCAGCTCCTTCGCTCTTCTCTCTCCACACATGACAAAGCTCTGTTTTCAATTCTGCAACCCTGTCAAAGTGACAAATGTTGCTATTAAGACTTCTGCACGACTTCAAATATATTTATGAGACCTCAGAAGGCTTTTTTTTTGTTGTTGTTGTTAATGAAATTGTTGTGTTAAAAGTTAAAAACATTATCAGCACATTGTTTCAGGGGGTGATGAATCTGGTGCTAAAAAAAAAAAAAAAAAAAGTTAAAGTTTTTCAATTTGATGTGATTTGGTTTCACAAAAGACGGCATGTCTTTAAATCTAAGCCTTGTTTGCTGGTTCCGTCCCGCTTTGGGACAGCGTGACCCTCCTCGGCTGCCCCGCGGACCGACCACGCTGCTCTCTGTAAATAAGGATTTCCCTCAGGAGGCTCAGATAATAACAGGATGGATTCCCCTCTGATGCTCTGAATCGGGGAACCTGAATCAGCCGAGGGCCTGAAAGAGCGAAAACAACGCTCTGTTCTTTGTGTGAGGTTTCTGAATACAAATGTGACACGGAGTCGACAACGCCGAGCGGCTCCTGGTGTCACAGACCCAGCTGCCGGTCCCCTACCCACCCACCCACCCACACGCCTCCCCTCTGCTCTATTTGTGTTGCGCCGTATCACTCAAACCGCTGTCATCGTATGACATGTTTGAATGAAGTTTTATCAATCACAGTGGTTAAGTATGACAGTTTAATCAATAGCGTAAGTTCTCCTGGGTGCCAGGGATGCACATTATTAAAAAAAAAAAAAAAAAAAAAAATCAGAGGATGGAAAGAAGGAAGGAAACTCAAAGCTGAACATCCATAATCAGAAGAGTGCAGGGCCTTGTGAGGGGTTATTCCTTGAACTGAGCCGTAGAGAGCGAACGCGTTTCTGAAGCACCTGTCCGTCATTTGATGTTTTCAGATTGATCTCCGTTATGTGGAGTTTATAAGTAGCAGGTGTGACTCTCTGAAAGGAGCGGCAGAACCCACACCTCGGGTC
The DNA here is from genome assembly GCF_904066995.2 of Poecilia reticulata. Classification (NCBI taxonomy): domain Eukaryota; kingdom Metazoa; phylum Chordata; class Actinopteri; order Cyprinodontiformes; family Poeciliidae; genus Poecilia; species Poecilia reticulata. The sequence continues at coordinate 11,824,000 of NC_088839.1, read as the reverse complement.
AAATGAAGCAGTCCTGCACTAAAACGTCATCAGCTTCCCACAGGATCTAAGAGAACAGCAGGACACAGAGGACAGGCTGTCAGGTATTTGGGACTTCTGATGCTCTCCGAACACACAGAGAGGCCCTGTTGTACTTTGTAGAGGAGCCATTAGACATGAGAAGCTCTCCATTTGAGTTATCACAGGATAATTACAGAGCAAAGTCAAAACTTAGAGGTATGGAGGCATTGCGTTTAATCTAGTTTCAAGGTCTTCCAAACATTGTCCCGTATTCATTAGTTCAACCTTTGCAGAATGCCAATATTAAAAAAAAAAAGTAGACACATTAATAACAATTTTATCTGCAGGAGGCTGTTTGAACAGGGATTTGTTACAGATGTCCTCTGATGCCAAGTACACTGAAAAAAAAAAAAAAAAGAGGAAAAGTTTAGCAAAAACTAGTTACCTGAAGGGCAGCGGGAGAAACAGAAATACTTATTCCCTTTCAATAAATTGCATATCAATGGACTTTTTATTTACGGCTACTCACAAATCATACATCCCAGTGAAATATTTCAAGCATTAATCCTGCTGGTTTTGATGAACGTGGCTAATGAAAACCTATTAATTTGAAAAATGTAATTAAAAAGTGACTCACAGGGAAATAGTTGATTTGTCCAGGCGGTCACCGACACCCACGACAAACGGGGTAAGTAAGTGATTAGGTCATGTAATTTCTAAAAAGGGGCTGGCAGTTCACAGAGAGCTGCATCCACACATTAAGGGTGGAAAGTTGAGTGGAAGTAAAAAAAAGAAAGAAAAAAGTGTGGTAGGACTAAGGTGCAGCAGCAACAACGTCCAACAATCTCAACCTTAAGATGGATGTCCGTAACCAAGAGTTGTTTTGTAATTTCACAACAAATAGAGCCACCACATACCAGAGTCGCCGCTGAAGTGTCTTACTTGGGCTAAAGGGCAAAAATATGTTTTTCAGATCAAACTCAATTTTACACTTTATTTGAAAACGGATGTCACAGAGTGTGGAAGACGAGTGGAGAGGCACAATCCACGTTGCTTCAAGTCCAACGTGAAGTTTTCACAGTCAGTGATTTGTGGCGCCGTGTCCAATGCTGGTGCTGGACAAAGATCATCAGTACCTGCAGTGTGTTTAGTGCCGAGTGTCTTAAAGAGGATGAAGATGAAGGGCACTTTTAAAGCAACCTGGGCCTTTTTTTGGTCTACAATATTAACTTTTTTCCATCAACTGTAAGGCATACTCTTCAAAATTAACAGAGACAAATGCTTATGTGTAATTAGCCTATATGAAATGTGACACTTTTTTAAAAATGGAATTACTAAAATAAGTGCACATTTCACTGATATTTTAATTTACTGACATGCATCTAGGTATTTCAATGATGTCTTTCTGCATGTATGGCTCTGCTCCCAGTCAGACGTGCGTTTTTATTTTCCACTTCTGTAGAGTCAAAAGCGTTTTTGGGCTTCCACTCAAGAGTCTGAAAGCACACTTTTTGTTGTGAATATAAATCAAACAGGCCGACACTCACAAAGGCAAGCTCTATTTGTAAAGAGGAACTGTCTCAGCGGTGAAATTCTTTTGCCGTTCTCCTTATAATGATCAGCCGCATCGGTTGATGATCTCACTAAGCCTTCTTTCATACCTTAACCTTTGGATAAAATTGCTCCCTCAAATCGGATCCATAAAATGAGCTCTCCTTCGTCGTGAGCGCAGCTCGGGATATTTATTTTTCCCTTAACGCACAGCGGAGCTCGACATCATGTAATCCAGTGAAACGTTGGCAGCCTTAGAAAGAGCACAATCTTTTCATTCTTAATTCGCTTTTATAATCAGCTCCTAAGGAATGACAAAACCCAAAAGGAAAAAAAAGGGGGAAGTAAAGAGTATCAGCGGAGGGAATGACGGAGGTAATTATGTTAAAAACTCCTTTCACGACGGAAAGCTTCAGAGAGAGAAAACACTGCAAGTCGAACAGTGAAGGCTGCTGTCAGCGCGTTGGGAATAAATGGCTGTGGTGAACGGTGTGTTCTGTCTGGGATCATTTGTGTGATGTAATTAGATGCAAAATGTTTTCTGCTTGCTCTTTAATTGTCTTTTGGGTGAAATGATTTGTGGTTTCCAGGCCCTTCCTTGTGGCACGGTTTTGTCTGCAGTCGAGGCTGGCGGATTAACGTGCCTTAAAAGAGCACTCACCGCACTATTTCTTTCATTCGACATAGAAATTTAGTTCCCAGACAGAGGGAAAAGTGAGAGATGATCTTGTATTTAGCCCCTTTTACTCTGATACCCTTCAACATAATCCTGTGCAAATTCCCTCCAGCAGCATATGGGTTGATAAAGTTCAACAGGTTGTGTAGGTGTAGGTCAGTGTAAATACAGAAACGAAGTGCTCAAGCTGTATCATGAACACAGGAGACAAGTCAGATACAAAGTTGTGGAGAAGCTAAAAGCGGTGTTAGATTCTAGAGCTCTTCAATCCATCATCTGCATAAAGACAAACTCTTACACAATCGACATTATGGATGCCATGAGGAGCAGTCAAGAGGCTCATGTTAACCTGAAAGCTGCAGAGATTCACATGACAATTAAGATGTGTGCAATTCCCCAAACCTGACTTCTTTGGAAGACATGAGAAATCTCATCCCCCGTGGATCTCTGCACAATCCATGTGGGTCGTGCAGAGATATGCGTTCTGGTCAGATCCGAACATCTAACTTTTTGGTTGACATGCAAAGAACTGTTTCTGGTGGGAAACTTAACATTCTCCATCACCCTGAAAACAGAATACCTATTGTGAAGCAAGGTGGTGGCAGCGTCATGTTGAGGGGGAATTCTCCAGGAGATGAAAGCTGGTCAGAGTGGAGAGGGAGATGGCTGGATACAGGATAAATGTTGCACGACTTGAGACTGTGGTGAAATTGAACCCTTTGGTGGCGCTGAACTAGAGAACAGTTTAATCAATCAATCAATCAGGTTTATTTGTATAACACATTTCAGCAACAAGGCAGTTCAAAGTGCTTTGCATAATAAACACACAAAAATACAAAGTCATAGAGGACACAGTCAACAAACCGAAGCATTACATTTTGCCAAGTACCACCATTACACTTCAAAATGTTGGTTAGCGTTTCATTTATTGTGGTTCAAAAGCAACTCTAAACAGGAGGAGTACACGGGGAACTTGTCTAGAGTCAAAGCAACTCGGTGTTTCAGCTGTTTTTCAATTTTCTGGAAGTTTGTTCCACATTTGTGGCGCACAGAGTTTAGATCAAACCACATTCGTTGTTTTAGAACGGCCCAGTCAAAGTTGAGTAATAAACCTAAGAATCTGATTGCTGATTTCTTTTGCAGCCTGCTGTACTTGCAAACAGACAAACAAACGTAGCAGTGTCTTGAGAAGCTCTGCTTGCTCTGTCTCGCGCGGATGCTTTTTTGGAAAACACATACCGACAGCTATTTAAACAGAGCCTGATATTAAGCACACAGCCGAACACCTTTGCATAAGGTAATCCAGCTGTAACGCGCAGCAGGGATGACTACCAATCATTTCATATGAATTCCAGCTCCCCGCTTGAGACAGCACAGTATTTTAATGGATGACATCTCAGGGCTGCAATTCAAGTGTGATTTATATCTCCTCAAGTCATCAGTTACAGTCAGATCCGAGGATTGGACTTTGTGCTCGCTGGTCGAGCATTGCTAAAGAGCAAGAAAAAAGGGAGCTGTGTCACTTCCCCAATTTCCAGTGAAAAGTTGAATCAAAGGTGCCGCAGCAGGGGTGAAGAGGGCTAGAGAGAGAGAGAGAGAGAGGAAGAGTGAGAAAAAGAGGGCTGACAGGCTCTCCGCATTGGTACGCAAGCCTGCGTCTCATCCTTAAACCAATTTCCTTCCTCTATACTCTGGGGAGTGGTCTGATTTGCACCGTTTCCTTTCTCTGAGTAAGTGTTTATCCTGCTTCTGCAATTAGATGTTGCTCCCAGCTGCGGCATTAATCAAATAGCCAGACAGATTCTCTGCATTCGGAGGCTGAGGGAATGAGTCCTACATGTCTTCCTCGTGCGCTAACAGGCTATGAAGCGGCCCGGCTATTTGCACACATACAGTACGCCGATCTGAGTGGTCAGGAGGGTTTCATGGTGGGGGCTCCCACAAAGCAGCTGGAGAGAGCGTTAATTGGATCTGTGCCGTGGGGAAACATGTTTGTGACCTATCGATAACGAAGCTGCGAAAAAGTATTTTCCCTTGCAGATTTCCTTTGTTTTTGCGATTTTAAGTTTTTTTTAAACACATTTCCGTAATTCAGATGATCAAATAAATGCTAGGATGTTTAAAGTAGAATTAAACTTATGAAGGGTAAATAGCTGTCCAAACCAGTATGACCTTATGTGAAAAGGTAATTAACCCCAAAATGTGTGGTGCAGCACAGTTTCACATTTTCTCCATTTGTAGACTAAAACTCTCGATGCCGTCCACCGGAGCTCCAAAGGCGTCTATCCCTCTTTACAGTTTGACACAACTTTGTAAGCCTTTCCAGCCTGATGGAGCTTAGTGACTTTGTTTCTCATCTATTGTGATAATCGGTACATCAGACATGATGCGTTGGCCTACTTCCTGTTGTCAGGCCCCGTGGCGCGCACAGACGTTTTGGGGAGCCGGTGGACAAACACGGGCACTTTGTGCGGCACATGTAGCTGCCTTAGTAGTACGAGATTTTTTTTTTCTCTCAGAAACAACTTGAACATAACTTATTTCAAATCAGTTGTCATATGCAATGCACTTAAAAAAAAAAGAAAGAAAAAAGATTTCAGAAGGGCTCATTTTCTTTGTGCAGAGCTAAAAAGACGAGTGGTCTAGCACCTCCTAGTGTCCATCTGTGCACATTGCTGGTCAGACAGGTTCTGTTTAGGTGGTTATTGATACCATGGCTTCTTTGTGACTAGTAAAATTCAACCAAAGAAATATGCTTAATCCCAATAACTGATAATTAGTGATCATTCATAATACAACTTAATAATAACTTTTTCACCTGTTTGGTTCAAATAGTTTTTCCCTTAATAAATAATGTCATCATTTGAAGCTTATTCTATATTTACTCAGGTTATCTTTGTCTAATTATGCCATGTTGTTTGAAAATATTAGACATTAAAGTGTGACAAAAAGCAGCAGCAGCAGAATAAATCTATAAGAGGGCAAATACTTTCTTAACAGCTCTTAGTACTAATACAGTCTTTTATCTTGCTGTGTGAAAGTGCTGAAAAGCTTATAGACGTTGCTTCTGTACTGCTAAGAAGCTCATTAGTAAAATTATTGTTATTTCGAAGAGCAAAACTATTTCTTTTATTGAAGTCTTTGAGGACCTTGAAAAGCTAAGAAGATGATGGAAATAATGCCTGGAGTTATTTTGCAGAAACAAAAAAAGCTTAGCAAGATGACGGAGTAATTTAGCAGGGAAGCCATGATCCTAATAGTTCACTGCTTAAGGTTGGACAGTTTTGTCCGTGTGCACGCCTGTGTGCGTGCGTGTGTGTGTTAGTTCAGTCCTCATCATAGCAGAATGCCGATAGAAATCCATTACAATCACCTAATGCAGTCTGCTGCTCCGCTCTACGTAAGGGCTCTACCAGCAATAATCGAAGAGCTGCTCGTTTTTAATCGGCGTTATTTATAGGTAAAGTTAGTGATGATTTTCAAACGCGCTCTGTGATTTGTGGCTAATTAGTACCAGAGCTAGTTAGGCCACAAACATGTGTGTTTGCTTGGGTGTGGTGGTGGGGCGGCGTGTTGCCCTGATGGTGAAACAAAGGGCTCACAGCAGGGCTTCCCTTTCTGCCTGCTTTCCACTTTCAGACGATCTGAAACACAGCACAGCACAGATGAAAGGAGCGGGGTTGTTATTACTGGGAGGGAATGCAGCATTGTGATCTCCCTCAGAAAGAGATGATTTACCAGTCGAGCAGTTGCCTCTGTCACCATGGTTACCGGTGGAAGTTGTGACTTTCAGCCAGGAATATGCATAAAGTCCAATTTATTAGTTTAGAGGTGTTTTGATGGAGTTAGAATTAGGCATGATAGGGTGTGATATCAACATATAAGTCGCTAATCGGCCTTTTTTGAGCCGTGCATTCCTGGTGCTGCATGTTAAGTACCACGGGAAAACGTGGTGCATCATCCAAGCATGCAGCTCATTTTTCACTTATTAATCCCCCACCTAGTTCCCAGCTGCATCCGCAGTAAAAGCCTACCCCTTAATGTCTGTCAAATTGTTTATTTTGTTCTGTTTTTTTTGTTTTTTTTCCCATCCCAACCCGGAGAGCTTTCTCTCTGTTCACAAAATTTGCAACTTTTTTTGCAGTGTCGGACTAAATTATCTTTTCCCAAATGCGAGTGGTTTGTTAGCTCAGCCCTCAGGTGGGGTGCCAGTGCAAAATGTGAAAGATGGTAACACAGGAGAAGTGGGCAAGGAGAGCACATAAATTATTTGTAGAATATTGATGATGACGAATTGCAGTTTGTTTTTCTTTTTTTGCCACCGGACAGCAAAAATCTCTACGAGATGAGTTTAGGTGTTAGTAAGAGGCAATAATCAGGCAACTGCATCACAAGTCAGATTGCAGAAATGAGATCAATTTCATACTACATTAAAATATAATTTTTGATATTAAAAAAAACAAACATCCTTTTTTTTTCTCGTCTACATGATGGCATCGCATGTAAGCATGCAGGTGATGATGCAACACTATGGGATCTGATTACTGATCCAGCAGTGCAGCCCAGGCTCCAGACGAGTTTGACAGGGGGGGTGAGGGGGGGGCATCTGCTTATTTTGGGTGGGCAAAATGAATATGTAGCAATAATTATATTACTCAAGTAAAAGAGAAAGGTACAGTACTACTTTTATAAGTACCTTTTTCCAAAAAAGTTATTCAAGTGAATGTAACGAGTAGAACATAGACAACATCAGTAGCCTGTACTTAGCAAGCTTAATGTGATATATTGGTATTAGCTAGTCATCTTTTAGCTAACATTACCTGAATCCAACAGCATTACTGAACTCATGCTGTTAGTTTGGGGGGAAAACTATGAAAAGTTCTTTGCGTTTTGCTGGTTTGCTGCCATGATTCTAACACACCTGCGTAGCTCTGCAGAGCAGCAGCAGGTCTCATTCGCTGCCGCACAGGTGTAAACCCAGCTCAAGCGTCTTAGCGCTCATGTTGCGTTCAAAGGCGGCTCGGAAAAGCAAACAGGTTACCCCGTGTTAACGGATTAAACAGCTGTAAGTGTTGAAAAAAGTGTCAGAAGGCACAAATATGGGAAGTGCGGAAGCCCCTACTGTATCAAATCGATATAGGAATAACAGAGAGTTGGCCACTTTATGGTAAAAACAACCAGCTTCCAGTCCAGGGCGGGCACGGCTGACTCTGTGGGCGGGCAATGCCCCCCAGTGCCCGCCCATGTCGGCCGAGTCAGAGCAGTGTCGTTTTTTTCTGGTGTTGTTTTTGTTTTTACCCAAACAGACATGACATTTACTATAACTGAGTCAAATACTTTAATGAAAACAAAGTCAAGTGAAAGTTTGGGTCTTGTAAACAACTTAAGAAAGAAGTAAGAAGTGCAGACAGATTCTACTCAGCTACACTAGTGCAAGTTAATTATTTACTTCCCACCCCTGCACATAAAGGCCGAAGCATTATTTTTGAATGGATGGAGACATTTTTTAGAAATTATGTTTAAAAGGGAACTTTTCAGAAAGGGCAATTTCAAAAATCCCCTATCTTATCTCTGTTTTTTAAAATATGGATAGAGTCTGACAACCTTTAAGTTCATATATACGTTAAAGCTGCTGTCACACTTTTTCTTATATGCCGGTACCTTTAAAAACGTGTGGGACTAAGTGTGAGAAAATGTAGGTGATTTCATGGAACATCAAGTATTTGTCACAGACACCATATAGCATGAGCTTTAGCTGTTTGACAAGATTAGACATGCAAAGGTGCTATTGCAATTTATTTATCCACACGTCCACCCATCTATCTTGCATTTGGGTATCTGGACAGCTACGGAGTTTGACTGGAAAAATGTGTAGGCACCGTAAAACCTGAATTAGTGCATCGATAAGAATAAGCAGAGTTTTGTGGTTGCAAAAAGAAAAAGATGGTGGAAAAAAAAGACATATCTCCACGACAAAACGAGCAGAAAAGTTATGCTACATGCTGTTATTTATTTGTCAAACCCAAATTCTAACACTGAGGATAAGAGAACATACGCTGGCTACTACTTTTGCTCTGCAACTCCCTCGTTTTGCACGTTAGGTCTCAGTGTTTAGCTCTCCTTCATGTTGCATAAAGCTCCTCAGTTGTTGTGCGTTGCATCAGGCTTGTTCAACAACATCACAGAGAAGGAGGCTGGTACATTAAGAATGAATTAATTCCATGAAGGGTAGGTTTAACCTTCACAAGCGGGGGGGAAAAAAAAATATATGCATGAGCAAGACGATCTCTTTAGAGGTCATTTAGACTAATGCATCTCAAAGTCCAGAGCTCCTCTTGTTCTGCTGTCAGCTCCCATATTGCCGCTGTCATGTATGCTGTATTGTTTGTAAAGCCTGCAGTGACACTGCTGAGGGTGGGAGGGGTGCGTTGGGGGTGAGCTTGAGCGGAAACGGGCATAAATGCCACTGAACTGAAGGGAGTCTGATACACATTGAGTAAATCAAGCCGCCATTGTAACGAGCTGCTCTGTGGGCTGACTTAATTAAATGTGATGCTAAATAATTTCTCCGTGGCGACGGTGCCGCGAACTTTGCCTCAGCCTCACAGCGCGACCTGGTACTCCGCTCCACGCTTGATTTCAGCCATCACGCACACTCGAGTGGCTGTTATTTGCTGGAAAGAGACGTCGCCCGGGAAGATCGGCTCTTAACAAGAAGTTTGGATGTGAAACTGTTACCTCTTTTCAGCAGTAACCTTGGGCAGTGACTCAGAGGGATTGTCTGTATATCTGGCGATGCAGGGAGGGCACATCTCGGCTCAGAAATGAAGCAGTGTTTTGGAACAGTGCCTCGGGAGTGTCTACATTCTCACACTGATTGCTCCAGGGTTTGGAAACTTTCTGTGATGCCGATGCGTGTTGTACATGCGGAGGAGAGTGGGAGTAGAATTAGGTTTGTCCTATGCTAAACCTAACCCTGAACAACAACCAGCCTGTCAATTGTGTTTCAAAGCAAAGAAGTAATATTAAAACACAAATTACACAATTTGAGTCTTGCCCACTAAAAGAGGAAGACACGACCATATATGGAGAATAACAAAAGTCTCTCACGGTGATCAGACAGAGACAACATTTCTAACAGAAATGTGTCAAATGTATAAAAGCTGGGGCAAAATTTCTGACTGGGATTATGCAGCATTTATTTATTTATTTTTTTACACATTTAACCAGAAGTATTTTTGTCCATGCATGTTCTACAGGTTTCCACTAACAGTGCCTGTGTTCGTTGTGAAAATTTGAAAAAATGTTTCCTTTTAGCCACTGATGTGGAAAAAAACAAAAAACAAAAACCTGCTGAAAACATTTATTATTTAGAGATGTTGTAATTACCATGTCAAATAAGAGAAGTTGTCTCTGGAGAATCGTTAAAATGAACCAATATCCCCTAATATGCTGCCTAATTTCAGAATGTAATTATTGTTGGGAGTGTGTAATTTAATATTCTTTATCTTGTCATGTCCTCGGTCTGCCAGCTCTCAATCAGCCCCCAGTCTCCCATCAGCCAGCAGCGCAGCAGAGTGCTGACAACGCAGCTGCCGTCACACTGCTTTTATAATGGCATACATCATGCCTTAAACACTTTGGGGGTGGGGGGACACTCAAACATCTGTGTGTGGGTAATTTTTGTTGCCCCGTGGATTCCGCTCGGAAAAGAGCGCGGAGTAATAGGTGCGGGGCACAAATGGAGAGAGAGCGTGCTGTTTTCAAAGGCAGGCGTGATTTTATTGGTTTTATTTTGACTTTGGGTTTGTGGATGTCTGTTGGCGTGTGGCATCTGCAGAGGCCTGCTGCTCCAGCTCTCGCCCCAGGCTGTGCAACTAAGTTGAAAAACTCCAGTATGGAGCACGCTTTACAAAAGACTTTACTGTAAATACTTTATAGCACGCTGAGTGGGCCTATGAATATATAATAATAAAAATAAAAAATAAAAAAAAAACTGGCACCGATTTGACCTAAACATTTCAAGCAGCAACCATTTGCATGAGTTTATGTTTTATTGCAGTCAACCTCCAGACTGTGTGAAGATGAACAAATGGTCAAGTTAATCTTTGAACCCGTTTACTTTCATGCCATCTGGTTTCATCCGTTTCGAAATGATCTTTTAGGGAGTTGAAAGGCGCGCTCTGCAGTGGCCGCCTAAACTTCGCCGGTGCTCAGAGCGCAGGCTGTTTTGTGCAGAGTTGATGTTGTGCACGACTTAGTGTTCGTGAAAACAAATGGGGAAAAAAAAGAAAATCTGATTTTAAATCACACAAAGTTGTTCTAAAAAAGAAAGTCCCATCCAAAAATATTCACATCCCTTGAATTTTGTGACAGTTTTTTTTAAGTTGCATCCATACATTTAAGTTATTTTATTGAGATTTTCTTCGTGTATTTAACTACATCTCATCATGTCTGACAAGCTTCCCGCTGAAAAGAAAGAAATATTCACGGAGCATCATGCTGCCACCACCGTGTTTCACATTGTTTCATGGCTTCTGACGAAGTGAGACTTCTTTAGGTTTTCATCACATTTGTTGAGTGCAAAGCTAATATCATCTTGTCCACAGTATTCCCCCCTGAGCTGTGGATTTCTGCAGCTGCCCCACAATTTTCTTGATCGCTTCTCTCACTTTCAGATCAGGGATTGATCAGCGCTCCGAGAGATGTTCAAATTCTGTCATGTGATTTTATAACCTAACTGTGTTTTAAACGTCTTCTCATCTTTGTTCCTGACTTTTAGCGTTTTAATTGCAACAAATTAAGAAAACCACAGGTGGGTTTAATTTTTCTTTAACCCATGCGCTGCTCTGTGTTGGTCTCTCATAAAACCCAAATGAAATACATCGAGGTCAGAGGTTGTAAAGTGACAACGTCTGACTTTACAGACAGATTCTGTAAAGTCAGAAAAGTTCATATTCTTTTTCAAGTATATGAACTTTTTCATATTTTTCATATTTTTTTCATAAAGTTCAAGAATATGAATGCTTTGCGGGGTTCTGTAAAGACGTGTTATCCAAATCAAAGTACTTCTGTCAGAATAAAGAAGGGAAAACAAATATTGTGATGTTATTAATCTACAGCAGGTTATCATCTTATAAATGTTTGCCAGAAAAATAAAATGAATGAATTCCTTTGAGTTTGTCTGGTTGGCATGACAGCACCGGAGCTGGAAAACGGAGAACTACTACCATCTTATAAGTTGGATCAGAGCCGCTTGTTGAAATGTCTCACTATTCCAAGTATTGGTGTTCCCAGCTCATCAGAGCACTGTTTTAAAAGATTTGGCCAATTTACATTTCCCACAAGACTCATCACTTAACACTTTAATCTGTTCTTGTATGCCTCCTTTCACAGACTGTGCAACATCCAGCATAAACGACTAGGTTAGATTACAGAAGTAGCGAACGTTGCATTTTTAATTTCACACCATTGGAAACAATTTCAATAAACACCGTTAATAATTTTTGTTTTTTGTTGCTAAGGACTCTACCAAACAAACCTTTTTAAATAAAGAAGATAATATTGTTTTGAATTTACTCTGTCTATAGCTTAACCTTCACAGACATCCTGTGTTTTTACTGTTTTGTCACTCCTACATATTTCAGGTTATAAACTATATTCTAATGTCAGTCAGAGATAACTTGAGTTAACACAATAATGAGTTTTCAACTGATGATTTCATCTATTAAAAGTTATCCTATGTGAAACAGAAATTGTCTGGCTTGGTTAAAAACAATAAAATAAAATGAATGCACCACTACTTTGTCGTAGTGGTGCATCCACACTAGTAAAAACAAGAAATCTCCAAAGTGGGACCTTCATGACAACATGAAGTAGGCCAGAAGATGTCAAACACTAATAAATTCTAAAAACAGATGTGAAACTAAATCGCTGTCCTCTATCAGTAGCAAACCACAGTTAATCAAAGATGTTATTCATGAATATTCAATACATAAAACAGGGTTGAACCTTCCTGGGAAAAGCTCGCCAGCCAAAATTACTTCCAAGATGACTCATCCAGAAGGTCACAAAAGAGCCACAAAAAAACCAACAAAAAACATCTAAAACACTGCAGGCCTCACTTGAATGCTGACCTCACAGCTGAGGTCAGCATTTAACATTCGACAATAAATAACAGCAAAAGCAGCAACAGCAGCGTCCGGAGAGTTTCTTGGCAAAAACCACTGCTGATCAAAAACAACACAAAGACCCGTCTAACACAAAGAGCAGTCTCAAATTTGCCCAAGAAAACATTTTGAAGATTTTCAATACTTTTAGGAAGACATGTTGTGGATTTTTATTTATTTATTTTTTTTATGTGTGCTCCTCTGTACATTTGGGGTAAAACTAACCCAGTATCTCTAAAAACGAATACCATACTGCCAGCTGAGCATAGTGATGGAGAGGTAATGGGCCTCAGGGCCGCTGTGTTGCTTTTGGAAAAGCCTGGTCAGAGTTAGGGCAGAGGTCAGGTTGAGCTGTGTGACCTTAAGCTGCTTTTTAAATCGTCTGGTTGAAGTAAAACAATTCTGAAACAAAAAAAAGGGGAAAAAATTTCCCCCCCAGTCACGTAAAATAGTGACTGAACGTCATCACCGTGTTCGACAGCTGTTCTTTTTCCACATAGGTCCAGATTGGATTGTATAGTTTCTCCTCTCAGTAAACGAAATCCCCATTTGATGCCTACTCAGGTTATCTTTGCAGGACAGAAAAAAAAAAATGAAATAAATAAAATATGTCCGCTGATTCGAAACGTTTTAAGTGTGACAAATATGCAAAACTGAAGAGATCTGTAAAGGGGCAATTACTTAATCCCAGCTCTGTGCACCGCTGGATCGATTTGCTTCTCTACCAGGCTGTAATCTGAGCCGTGGCATTGCGCTGCCTCTGGCAGATTTCTCTTGCGCCGCTCAGAGAATTTTGAAGTCCGGCGCTTCACCTCGTGTGACCTGGAACTGGCTGTATCGCACTCTTTCTTTTAGCCGTCCTGCAGCAAGTGGACATTGACACACTTGTAGCTGCTGGCAGAATTAGATAGATAAAAACAAAAAAAATAAAATAAATAAAATCAGTAACGCTGCAACCCAGAGTCCGTGTCTCGTTTATCGATCAGGTCATGCACCAGCGGATCTCCATTCGCCTCGGCTAAAGTACTTGGTGCTTCTCTTGATGATGCCCCCAAGGCCTTGTAGATATGGACAAAACTCCCTCAAACCGCAGAGCTGGTGTCGCTTACGAGCCAAGAGGAGGCAAAAAAAAAAAAAAAATGGCAGCAAAACTTTCAAATCTTTGCAACTGCTCAGTGAGATTTACACCACTGCTGCGGAGCGACTTCTTTAGGCCGGGCATCATGCGACAGTGCACAATGTCAAGTTGCTTTTATTGCAGCTTTGCTGGCAAAGCCCAGTCGTGTTTAAAACTGGATCATAGCAGAGCAGAGAATGATGGATGTCGGAGCCGCAATTTCACTGTGTGGTTATTACACAGCCCTGCTTGGAAAGGATCCTTAGGGGCATAAATTCTCTCATACCATTAAGTGAAATGTAATGTTTTAGAGGATATTCATCCAAAAATGAAAAGGGTGTGCTAAAGAGGACGTAGCTCGAAAAAACGATGGTCTGTCTTCATAGAAGCGACATGTCTCCTGACTGTAGTGCGGGAAAGCAGAAAGACACGAGGGAGCTTTTGCCAGATCGGTGCCGAGAGACGCTTTTAATTCCACCTGCCACCGCGTGAAATCGACGCGTCCTCCTTTCAAAGAATTGCACGCAGAACTTTACAGTATCCATTAAACACAAAGAGCATCTTTCAACCAGTCGCGTTGCTGTTGCATCACACGGTTTTAATCTTGGCTAAATATATCGACTCTGAGATGAGAGCAGCGCCGCGTTCTCACAGCTGAAAGCACAAACCCCTGCTTCTCATCTGCCGGGTTTACTCACTTAATTTTTTATTTTTTTCTACTCATTTAAAAGACTCTGGACCCCTCATCTGCATTTATATAAGCAGTCATAAAAGCTGGTTTCTGCTCCTTTTTTTTTGCTTCCTTCTTCCTTGGACAGTCTTGAAGAACAGGAATAGAATTGAGCTGCTGGCAAAGGCCACCTACTCCACGGAGCCAGCAGCTGCATAAACAATGCTTTATTTCACATCCTCCTAATGTTTATTCACTGAGTCCTATCCGTACACTGATACTGCTGAGTCACACCCTCGTTGCGCGCACTCTAATCACTCCGTGCCATAGCAACCGCGACTTAGCAATTGCTAAACCTCTTCCGTTTGAGTGCTTTGGGAAAATGTCATTATTTTGAGTTTATTTGTTTCAAAGTCAGTAAAGTGTGAAGCCGACTGCTCTGCTGGGACTCTGCAGTAGATCTATACCTGCTACCTCTCTTTGAAACCCCACAAAAGCCTCTTTTTGGGATTCGCTGACTCATAGCCTTCAGAGACACAGGGTCATTATAATTGACTTGGACGACATGTAACTTCATGCAATATACAGCAAGTACATTGCATTCATTAAGGTGTCGGCTATTAAAGTTTAATTAGCGACTTATGCGGGGGTATCTGCTGTCGTTCCTGCGCAGCATCCTCCGGAAGAAGCTCAATACGAGTTCTGGGCTCTCTTTCAACTGCACGTCCCCTGAGCTGGTTGGTTTTATACACACAAATGTAGAATTAAAAGACGCATATACAACAACGTTTCTCTTTGAGATGGCATACTACAGATATATTTTTCCACGAATTCAAGACCTTGTTAAGCAGCTTTGTCTCTGTCTTGGCAAAGAGCTGAATGTGTTTCTGTAATCAGAGTTTTTGACAGCTAAACTTTAGGGATTATTTGAAAAATGAAGTGCTCTTCTCTCCCTCAATATTCGTTGCAAACTTCTGTTTACGTTCCGAAGGCACGTCGAGTTTTAATATGCTGGTAAGATAATATGTGAAACAGACAGAACTTCCCTCGGATATCTGGAGCAATATTTAGAGCACCAGTGGGGATCTGTTTTAATATTATTAGGGCAGCATAGAAACAATTTCAGAGGTATTGAATTTTTATGGCGTTTTTATTTTTTTTAAAGCTAAAAATAGCCGCTTTCCACTGAGTGAATAAGAAAATGAGGTTACGCTCACATTTATGGATTGCAGAAAATCTGAAGGTTTCCCCACTATATGCACATGCAATAATCTCAAATAAATACCAAATATAATATCTTTCAACTATCAATTTTGGTAGAGTTACGTGATCATTTTCATTCCATTACAATTTTGCATGATTTTACCAATGCTGTGTGTCTGTAAAGCTGTAGCATTTTTCAGCCAAACACATTGTAAGCTCACCCATTATAACAATGTATGTCAAATTTTGCTCAAAGAAAATGAAACAAAATTAGTTATGTTCATAATTTACTTACAAATGTACAAATTAATTCACGCTAAAATCAATAATGCAATTATTTGTGCAGATTTCCTACGAAAAAGTGGCTAAGTTGTGCTTTAGGTGGTATAAGAACTGAACTGTGCTCTGGCATGTCTGATCTTTGACATCCTATTTACATCTGGTTTGATTGTCTCTTTTTCCTTCTGCTAATGTACTGTTTTTAATGTACTTAACAATAAAGCTGCTCTCATTTACACATTTTCTGTTTCTGTTGCAAGAAAACCTTTTTAACAAGTTCAAATCATTTTAAAAGTACTCATGTTTAATGCAGTCATAAAATTCAGATCTTAGTTGAGGGATGGGGTCAGGATTCAGTTGAGGGATGGGGTCAGGATTCATTTCCTACAAAAATATATGCAAAAAGCAAGAAGGTAGCAAGAACAGAAGAAGAAAAAAAAAACCAACAAAAATATGCCACAAAAGTCTAGAGATCCCAGAGTCCTTGGTCTCAACGCTGCCCAGGACGTAATCAACCCAGAGTCATTTCCCACAATGCCTGAACAGAAAGGTGAAGAAAACAGTCTCATCTAAAACGCCTGTGGAGACTTGACGACCCAAGACCTCCCCCAGTACACATGTCAAAGGTATCCTACCGGGTTAATTATAAACACAACGGCTATTTTATAGAACTGAAATAGCCAAAAGCTCAACAGGGTAAAACTTAAAACTTTAGCAAAGCTCACAAGAAGAACTAAAACCTACGAGCACTGGACAGGAACGACCGGATGGTCATTCTTTACATTTGTTTTAATGGATCATAAAAGTTTTAACATATCAGTAAAAAAAAATAATCTTGTTTTGAAATGGTTGAGCTGTCGTTTGCCTGGTTTATGCCAACACTGGGAACATTACATCTAATTCTGTTATTTCACTGCCTCTGCTGTCATAAATACAGCTAGCAAAAAATATGAAAACCCTTTTTACTGCTAAACATGCAGAAGTCACTATTACTGATGTAGTGTAATTACTGGTCTGTCCACTTGTGAACGTCTACACCGCTGGAAAAATCATCAGTTTGAGTGCTGCACAGCATGAAATAACTCATATTCAGTTTTATTTAAGAACATCTGACATTGTTTTTTTTGCTATACAACTTGCATGAGGACACATTTTGAGACTAAAGTGGCTCTAGTTGTTTATTTCCCTGAATTCTGTCTACCACTTTAAAAAAATACCTTTCCACAATAGTTTTAGAAACTAGTGCACCACTATTGTCAAAAATCGGTCTTGCTGGTTGCTTTTGTGTGGCACTTTGCTTCAGCCTTGAATGATAGTTAAACAGGAAAAAACGTGAGCAGTTTTGTAGTGCACTTTAAATAACGACTTCAATGGCACATTCCCAAACACCCACCGAGAAGGAATAAAGCAGACAAAGAGTTTAAATGTTTGTTGTTTTTTTTTTCTCCCACCAAATTGGTTCCAGTGCTTAACTGGTATTGGTGTTTGCTAAGAAAGGGTTGTTTGTATTTCAGCTGCCTAAAACCACCAGCTGTACTGATGCAACAAGACAGCTCTAGTCCAAATTGTTGAAATAATCAATTAAATACAGTGAATTCCATGTTAAAAAACCTTAAGGTTATGGTTCCTAATTACAGGAAAAAGAAATACAAAGCAGAAAAGGTCAATTTACGTCAACAAACAGTCAGGTTAACAACAGAAGTTGACCATATCAAGGGCAACACACACCAACTGTGTTTGACGGTCGTTAAACAGCACCAGAGCTAAATGATCCAGAGGAGAAGCGACCAAGGGAAACAGCCAAACAATCCTTCATTTGAACCTGCTCTACGCAGAAACGTCAATGTCCCGTTAAAACTACCTTCAGCTCAAGTGCAGCTATCTGTTCTGTCTCAGCGAGCGTCCAGAGTGTGTTAACGGCATCACCTGATGCAACGCTTTGCGGTTCCCCCGATATGGGCCCCCATTTACCTTCCTGCTGTTTGTCATCATCTGGGTTACATAGAAATGTAGAGAGTACAGCTTCACTCACAGTGACTTAGAGACTCAGTAGACCTTAAGTACGTACATGCAGGTCTTGTGATGGACTAGCAAGTTTTCCACTAGCCTGTCTTACTCATGAATGCTGGAGACAGGAGCCAATGGTTCCCTGCTGGTTTTATGAAAACCAGTTAAAACCTGATTCTAACACGTAACACTGCTGTGATGAAAAAAAACATATCACTCACCATCAACATACATCCCATCCAGGCTTTAAATGATCGCATCATGCATTAATTATGAACTATGCACAGTTCCACAGAGGCGAATGAATGGAAATAAAGAGGAAGTTAAACAGCTAGAGGGCTGGCGCAGAGGCAACAACCACAGCGCTCAACGCGGACACAACGAAAGGGATTATAATCAGCGTTTGGAGGTCGTGACCTGAGCACACACCCCTCAGCAAGTGGCAATTATACAGTAGAAAGAGTGTAAAGACGCAAGTTCTTCAGGGTGCAGATTTCTGATGACTTTTCTTAATTTAAGGTCACCGCTGCCATCATTAAAGAACGTGGAGAAGCAAACATCTCTTCCTACCAGGCTCCTCACTCGGCTCTGGTGGAAAGTGAGCTGACGTGCCTGGTCTCTCGGTGGCACTCCTGATACGAGAACACACACAAGCGGCCCCTGACAGGAATAGTAAGGGAATTTAGAAAGGTCATTGGAGGGTCTCTACCTTCTAAAATAAGAGAGAGAAAAAAATGAGGAAAACATGTAAGCTATAAAATAGCAAACACTTATCTGACAATAAAGTCAGATATAGAATAAAATACTAGAAGTTTGTTCTCTTCCATGTCTGCTTGGGTAAAAAAAAAAAAAAAAACTAAATCTGGTCCTTGAGCAAATGTTGCCGATGACCTCTGGATTAGAGTATCACCTTGTCCGCCTCAGGAGCTTCCTCTTGTCAAAGATCTCTGAAAGTTTCCCCTTCTCCTCCTCCTTCACAGACTGTCTTATCTTGTTTGTTGCTGCCCAGTTGCAGAGCACACACACAGAGTAGGATACAGTTTACAAGCACGCACCCACACACACACACACACACACATGCACTTTTTCTTTCTTGCCCTTGCCTGAGGGTCTAGTTTGATTCATGCCCTTTGTCAAAGTTTGAGAGGGTCTCAAAGAAATAATGGTGCGACTTCCTTGGGATCGTGGTGCTTTCCTTAATTGGTGTCTTTCCTTGTATGTACATCACATCCCTTTTTCACCAGAAATCACACATCAAAGGACATAAAAACCCCTCCACTGTTGTGTCTACTTGAGGTTCACAGTGCTTACGTTCAGATAAGTCTCTCACATGAGGAAAAAAAAAATAACAATGAAGAACGGAGAAAACAGAGAACAACAAATTGGACCCAGTCAACTTTGTGTTTGCGGCTCTACTGTACACAGCATTCAGTCTGTCAGCCCTTTGAGGTTGTTGCTAGCAACTTTTATCTTCAACGCACCAACTGTACTGGCTGCGGGGAAGTGGTTTTATGCACGAGATAGTTGCCTCCAGACTTATTACACGCGGTTTTATTGGGAGAGAAAGTTTTAAATGGATGCCACTTCGAAGTAGTTTGGAGCTCCTCTGTTGTGCTGCTCGTTATTTCAGTGTGACGTGACACATGCCCTTTACTCTCCCAGGCATGTTTTTCCTCCACCACTTAAAGCGAATATTGCTGCACATCAGCATGTTTAAATAGTATAGTTAGCGCGCTTAGTCATCGTCAAGTTAATTTCCGTTCCAAAACGTTGGGAGCATTTTCGTTTGACCCTCTGGAGTGTACGCTTAGTAGAATCACATTTTGCTGTAATTGCAGCTAAAGGTATTTTGAGAAATGTATTTGCCAACTTCTCGGAGCGAGAGACGCGCAACCGTTAGCTCAGCTGTTCAGTCAGATTTTAATGGAGAGCATCTCCACCAAATTACACTTTATGATTCTTATTTGGATGCAGGTCCTGACACTGACTGCACCATTGTAGCAAATTAATAATGTTTGATATACACAATTCATTTGTAGATCTGATTGTAAATGTAGGGTTATTATTCCCTCAGCTCCAACCTGCTTACCTGTCCCTGCTGGAGAAAAGCGTTCCCACAGCATAATGCTGACTGCACCATGTTTCTATGTCAGAATAGTTTGTTCAAGAAGAATAAGCAGTGTTAGTTTTCTGTCTCACAAATCATTTTACATGTGAGCCTTAAACTTTGATTTTAATCTCATCTGACCAGGGCAGCCTTTTCCACGTATTTGCTGTTTTCTTTATATCCTTTAAACTTTAAACTGAACTTCTTGTCGTGTTTCCAACAACGGCTCTCTCCTTACCAGCCTCTCATAAAGGCCAGAAGTATTTTCTTTACTTATTGAGTTGTCTTTTTGACAAATTCTCCCACCTGAGCTGCGCACCTTCTCTGAAGTAACTAAGAGTTTCTTGGCTTCTTCTCTGGTCAAGCCCATGTCTTACAGTAGGTTTGTAATGTGTGAAATTGAATTGGTTGAACAGTTCTCCAGACGTTTTTTCAAAGCTAGGGAAATTGTTTTATATTCCGACCTTGCTTTAAGCTTCTCCAAAACTTTCTACTATTGAGGATTTCAATGGTTATCGGACTTTATCTACGTGTATCAGAGTAAAGGGGTATGAATAATGGTGTGTCACATATCATCCCAATAAAATACATGGAAATGTATTGTTGTAACACACACAATGAGCAATTACAAAAAAGGCATGTTGTATGGCACTGTTGGTGATGTAGAATACCACGGGGCGTCCCTAAACGGTGACATTACCAGTGAAAACCCAACTAACTAATTGGTGGACAATTACCACAGAAGCTCTTAAATAATAGAGAACACACATATTTTACCTGATGGCTTAATTCAGGCTCAGATGTTTTTCCCTGTCACCAGCTCAAACGGATGGCCGCATTTTTATCCACTCAGGTGTGAAATTGCCGCCGTATTTGGCAGATCAGTGCGGGTTAATGCACTCCCCAAGGTCCCACTTCGGATCTCCCCGCACCTCTGCGGCTATCACGAGTGGTCCGTATAGCAGACCGAGTGCTAATTTCGACGTCCCCACTTTGGTGATAACGTGAGATTTGTGAGGGCGCTTGTGTGCAGGAATCTGCTGGAATGTGGACACATGGCAGCAAACCGCCCTGATGGATCTGCCCAAATGGCCGTAACTCCTCGGTGGTCATGGAGTCTCTCTCTCTCTCTCTCTCACTTAGTGATTCTGGCAAATGCAAAGAACAGATTTTATTTTTTTTCCACTACTCTACAGTCAGGGTGATAGAAGTGGCCCATTAAATAGCAGATTTGTTTTAGGGGCCAAATAGCGGCTACACCTGCCCACACTGCAGAGCTCACGTCTCATTCTGCAGACCAGGTTGCAATCATCTGGTCGCCCCGTCTCATCTGCGCATTGATCGCTCTGTTTTAGATCCTCTTTCATCTATAAATAATGTAGTCATCTGCGGAGTGCACTCCCTCGGCAACACCTCTTGTACCAGCGTTATGGAGGCAGTCAGCCTTGCGAGGCGGCCCGTGCCGCTATACGAGAACCGTTTTATGGACACCGCTCTGTTTTTCTCTCCTCTCTCCTTGTTCTCAGCACTGTCTCAGTGGACGGTGATTGTGCATTTTGATTCAGCCCACTCGTTCTCCCAGGCCTCCCACTTCTAAAATATCCTCATACTTATCATATGATGGCTATTAATTAGATCACAACAGCCTCTTTTTAGGAATGTATAATTATTATCATTTTTCTTTATTAATTAGACGGCGAATGAGCATGTTGCTGTCATATCTTACCTAACTCTGATGCTATTTGTAAAACACACCACAGCAGCTTTGAATTATTGTCCTAATGTGATATTAATTTAGAAAATAAATTACAATGCTGTCCACACATTTCGTAGCTCAATGACAATAATTAGCAACAATTATGTGCTTTAGCCAAGCGAAAAATAGAAAACCACTTTTTTTTTACAAAACCCATTGATATGTGGTACTAATGGCCCTTCCTTACTGTACATAACCTATGAGATCGTCACTTTTTGAGTTATAGAATAATTCATCCCATTCTCCTCCCAACATGAGATCACTTCTTTTTTTTAGCAATTATACTCACTTTTTCATTGATGCTACAGGGGTCTCCAACCTTAGCCCACAAAATTTTCAGATGCATCCCCGCTTCAACGTACCTGAATCAAATGAATGACTCGGAAAAAAACATGTTTCAAGAAACTTGCACTTGCAGGTTGTTTCAGCTTGTGATGTTTGGCGTCTGCCAAACTCGATGGCATGGTGACGAGGTGATTCAATCATTTGATTCAGCTGTAGATCTCAAGGTGTAGGGTTGGGAGCCTCTGAGATGATGCTCAATGATTCAAATTTTGAAGAATTTTCTCGCAGCTGCACAGTAGGCAGCATCCTGCAGCGTGATGCCCTAGACTTCAATAAATTGGCTCACATGGAGATACACCAATAATGCATATAGTTTTAACGTTTAGTTGTTTAAATCTCAGGGAAGATCAGGAGTTGAGAGGAATTGAAACCCATTGAAACAAAGGCTATCAGCTTTCCTACAACGTTCAGTTTACATCCACGATGTTCACTTCCTTTTGCAAACTCACAGCTCTTGGCATAAGCCATATGGGTGGATGCCAACAGCTGCAGGGGGAGCTGCTGCAAAAACTTCAAACGGAAAGGAAAATTGAACAAATAAATCTAAATAAAGAACTGTAATTATCTACAGCTCTGACTGGCACCCGTTGCTCATGCTCTTTACTGAATAAAAAAAACAAAAACATGCCTCTGTGACTGTTATTTCTGATCACTTGGTAGATCTCACACTGCTGGGAATCAAATGTGCTGAAAACTGAACTTCCTTTTATTCATTTGATCAAAAGATTTTATGATTCTTACTATAATATATATAAAAAAGGAACTTGCACTTAACATATTTACAAGTTGTTCCAACTTGTTTCTTTCAGCTTTTCCATTTAACCCTTTGAAATGAATCACAGATTTCTAGAAATAAATTGTCACTACTGATGTATAAAATAGTTTTCACCAAGGGATGGATTCCCGTTTTTGACCAGTTCATCCATTGTAATTTTCTGTAAATAATGCAACTTAAATTATATGGAAATATCTACCATACATATCAATTTTACATATCAACTAAAGACAACAAATATGCTCATTTGTGTATGTAAACACAAATGAGCTTGAAATGGAAATAAGTCACCATGATCTCCTCTGGACGGGTAAATAACAACAAGTGTAATTTTTCTGGCCTTAAATTTGCATGAATATGTTGCTTAACACTTTCCCAGGCAGCCTGGCTCTCATTATCAATGCTTGGTTGCGTGTCTTACCCAGTGCACTGTAGATGCTCTCCGTAGAAATCTGGGAGGGTTTGTGTTGAGTGTTGAGATTTCCATTCTGTTGCACATGTCTCTTTTCTGGTCTCTTGAGAGACTCGGGGGGGGGAGGAATTGCCACGGCTCCCCTGAGGTTGGACACTGAGCCAGAAACATAACAACAGATAAAGTCCAAGTTGGAAGCCCAAATCTCTCCACTTTGTGTCTTCAGCTGTATAAAAATGCCAAGAAGGCTCTAGCGTCCCATGAATTTGGTTGTCAAATTGCAAGCGTGCTGCAAAAAAAAAAAAAAAACTGCAAGTGGAAACGCTGTCACTCATGACGTGTTCCCACTCAAGGAGTTGTCAGGGTTCCTCTGGAAATGAGACATTATATGATGGTGAAATGTGTTTTTCCTCTTACCCAGGCACCACTTCTCATTAAGTAAGGGAAGAGTTGACATGGCTGCTCAGCCAAGGTTGCACAATTCCTGTGTCACAGCAGCCACCGTGTGCCTTTTTTTTTTTTTACAGCACCTGGCAGGTGTGGAATACCACATGGTTATTTCCTCTGTGGGGCACTTTTAATTTGGTCACAAGCCTAAAAACATGTGTGAATATTGCACAGAGGAGCTGGATTCATACGTTAATCTTCCCTTTTAGTGCTGTATCACAAAAGCCATTTTTCATTATGTGGCTTTGACGTTGGGATTTTCATCCTTTCTAATGTAATGTGATATCTTAAGTACAAACGAAAAGAAGAAGAAGAAGAAGAAGAAAAAAAAATAAGGATGTCATGAAAATTTTGGCTTCTAGTCTTTGTGTTTTGTCACAACACAAATCGATTGACTCACTTTCTATTTAACTCAAATTAAGATCTCTATCGCAGAAACAGGATGGGGCTGAATTCTCGCGCTGCACACAATGTGACGAGACAAGATATCTGTAATCTCAT
This sequence comes from Poecilia reticulata, assembly GCF_904066995.2. NCBI lineage: Eukaryota > Metazoa > Chordata > Actinopteri > Cyprinodontiformes > Poeciliidae > Poecilia > Poecilia reticulata. The sequence goes on along the minus strand of NC_088839.1, from coordinate 11,799,985 downwards.
GACATTTCGCCAGCCAGTGCGACAGATCCGTTTTGCTCTGGAGCGTATCTCCGTGAGAACACTGCGGCGTAAACCTGGCAAATTATTCTGCTGAGGTCTTTTTTTTTTTTTTTTGAAGACATGCTTGGCTAAGCGACTTGCCAATAAACAAAACTCTGTGGAGTCGGATCACCCTCGCAATCATCCTGCTGCCGTCACAGTCCTTGAAGACAGGTACGGCACGAATCGGTGCAGCAGTGCTGCCTTCCCCGCAGACAACAATGGCAACATTGACAAGAAGAAACAACTGCAGCTCTGCTTTTTAACTACCAGAAACGTGGACGAAATGTGGCACCTGCTGTTCAGCATTTGATGAGGCTTTTGATTTCCTACTTTTGCTGAGAGCAGGTCGGGTGATAAATAGTATAGTTCCTATTTTGGCATGGCCATATGCACCACTGACAGACAGCATTTGTCTTTTTTTTTGTTTTTTTCTCTCGGGTTTATGTGGCTGCTCCACATCTGTTTCTGCTTAGATGGCTGTGACATTGCGACACCAGTGGCGGCTGCTGAAAAGCACCGCCTAACCTTTTAAATGGGCTCATTTACAATATTTTGTTTCTAAAGTGGTTTAATCAAAGAGCCAGTTTACCCCGAGGTGTTATCTGGCCTTGCCGATAGTTTCAGTTCTGTGTACTAAGGCTGAGCGATATTTGAAGTTCACGTTTTCTTTTTTTGGCCTTTTCTGGGCAGCAGTTTGAAACAAATGGGTCTAAATAAGCACATATGATGACCTATTCACAAAAATCACCAATAATCAACTTCTTTTACATTCAAGGGAAGCACGTCACTCTGTGAGTCACACTGATCATTTTAAGTAAATCCCTCTTTGGTTTCAAACTTAGCATGGATTTTAAAAAAATTATTATTTGAATTAAATATATATATATATATATATATATATATATATATATATATATATATATATATATATATATATATATAAACAATCCAAATCATTACGAACCGTAATGTCCAAAGTTTAAAAGGAAAATATAAGCTTGAGCATTATTTTACAGAAGAGAAAAATGTTCAGTGTTTAGAGATGCCACAAGAATTTGGCTGGTAATCAGAACAGTAACATTTTAAGCTAGTCCAACATAATTGGAAAGCCACTAATCTGGTTAATGTGGGGATTTAGGTGCTTTTTATTTATAGTTTAATCTAGTGTAAGCACTACCATGCTATGTTACTCACAACACTCTTCAGAGAAGACGTTGTTACTGCAGGAAAGAGGCTCAAATGAGCCTTTTCTATGTCAATGATATGATCTGTGGTCCCTTCAATCTGTAATTTACTTCAATATCTACTTAGTTTTTTCAGAGTTTCTTTTTAAATATTACTGATTTCACTCCTCAGTATCACACATAACACATTTCAAACATATTGTTGATATTCTTAACCCCTGCAATGCCATTTATGGTGATAAAAGTTCCTTTTTCCTAACATACATACATGCATGCAAACACATTGAAAGAATTATAATGTATACAACAAATGTGTTTTGAATATCAGCCCGTGATATCAAAAATGTTAAATGCACACAGATTGCACTTTGTGTTAAGAGGCATATAAAGGTTTGTGAAACAAAGGAACGTATGTAGAAAACAAAGAACGAGCTTCAGTGGAGCCAGTAAGATTAAAAGGAATCTTTATTATTCCGAGGCATGTTGGCTTTTCATTCAGCACTAAAAGAAAAAGGAAGACTTTAGACTGAAGAAGTTATTTTGCTCATTCGGGATTAGACGCTTCAGGTATAAAATTGGCCATCTACCACAGTCCGTACCTCTAATAAAGATTTTTTTCAAACTGACCTGTAGCTCACTTGGCTTGATTCCTGGCAGGCACAAGGTTTTACAGCAAAGTTTCTGTCTTTTATTGTTTTCAACTTTTCAACTCTGCTTGAGAACAAGCTGAATTTAGAAATGTTGGCAACCTTTTAAAAACTGTAAGTATAGTGAGAGTCTCTGCAGAATTCAGAGATTGAGGTTTACAGTTACTACTTCATAATTGCACTATGAGGTAACATGCTACAGAAAGTTTAACTGTAGTTTGATTTGATTCCATCCATCCATCCATCCATCCATCCATCCATCCATCCATCCATCCATCCATCCATCCATCCATCCATCCATCCATCCATCCATTTTCTTCCGCTTATCCGGGGTCGGGTCGCGGGGGCAGCAGCTTCAGAAGGGAGGCCCAGACTGCATTATTATTCTGTTACTCTAGTTTTACTATTTTTCTTCAGTCTAGTTATTTTTCAGTGTTCGATTCATTTCTCCCTCGCCCTCTGTGCCACTCTTTCTTTCCCTCTCCTCAGTTTGCCTCCTTCTCCCCTCACTCACACCTGTAATTATTTATCTCATCAACCCAAGTCTTTTTGTTCAACATTCAACCTCCCCGGTATTTTAGCCTCTCTTTCTCACTCACTACTTGCTGGATCCTTTCATCTACTCCCGTTACTTCATCCCTCCACCCTATGTTTTCCTCCTGTCTCCTTTCGTGTTTTGTTATTGTGAATTTTTGGGTTTTGGTGCTGCCTCCCTGTTTCCCCCACGGATATTTGCAAGTTTGGGTTTTCATATTTTCATTAAATTCATCATCACTCCACGTCTCAGCCTCTCTGCTTTTGGGTCCGCAATCAACTATCATGCAACATGACATTAACATGTTAACTCCAAATCATTTTGTTCTTGATTTAAATGAGTGAAACCTCAATTTACAATGACTCTTCTTTCATTCAATCAGCTTGTAATGACTGATCACAGCAGCAATGAACAGTTTTACAACAACAGAGATCAGAAAATGGCTACAAAGCTCTGATTTGCTATGATTTACTATTAATAACGATGCCGACAGAACCAATCATAGTGTGATTGTTACAAAGAGAAGGAATGTGAAGTTCTCTGATCACATTTTTTTTATGGAATTAAAGGATTATGCAAAAAAAAAAAAAAGAAAATATGTATTTTATCAATTAATAAAGGAAAATCTGGCACACATACTGTTCAGAGTAACGAGTAGCAATAATTGATTATTACCAATCTCGCTCCTCCTAATGAGATTTATAATACAGTGGGTATTTTAATTGTAATGTAGGAGCCAATTACAAGACAAGCATGACACATTAATAGAAATGCATTAACAGAAACCACAACAATTAACTTAAACCATGGACGTTGCAGTGCGCAGAGGTATCGGAGAGTTTTCCCTGCACATTTTATCATGGCTGTCTGTGACATTCATTAACCCGGTCATGACTCAGATTCGCTTTGAGGGAAAATACTATTTGCTCCTCGTTTGGGGGCCGTGCCCCAGCTGCAGCTTCAGAAACTGAAGGACAGTGGAATGAATTGTAAGTTTGTATTTTTAATTGGTTTTAAAAAAAAGAGTGAAGAATGTTGTTTGCTAAAACTTGAAAGCCCTGCAGAAGGAACAGTCCCTTCCATAAATCACATCCCAACAACAGCATGACGTCGGTGATGGGCTTAAGCTAAAAATGCCACAGAAGCTTAGTCTAACATTCAAAATAAGTTGCTGCTTTGATTCCTTATTAACTTTAAATGCTTGTTGGATGGTTGGTTGAGTATGTGGCAGGATAAGGGATTTGTTGGTCACACTGCATACTGATCCATAAAAAAAAATGTAGTAAAAGCGATTCATCCCTTTTCTCAGTATAATTTTGGTGTCTGTTCATTCTTCTGTCTTTCCGTTTGCTCAACCTAATTACTGTGGGAGAATATCTACATTTAAATGGCATAAATCTTCAGCTTCTCTCTTTTCACTGAAGAGGCAGCTATTCTCCAAAAGCTTAATAAACCACATTTAGCATTACCATAATGATACAGTGAGCTATTTGTGGCTGCAGTGTTAGAAAGTCTCCCTGTCTGTAATCAAAACTGCTTTGTTTAAAACTGACATGAGATCTAGACTGTGTACCTAGAGGAGATCTCATTCATCCCAACCAACCAAATGAGTTTTATAACTTTCTCAGAAACAAGTTGCTTTTCTCCACCATGAGGTTGATCATCGGGCAAAATGTAGTTGTCCTGCAGTTCCTTTTAATCCCCACCAGGCGCAGCAATCCTCTGTCCAAAGAGAAGGATCAGAAATACACAATGCCATACTCAGATACTTGGATCATGACAAGGTGAGATTGGAATTTTACATTACTGCAAAAGAACTCAAGAAGCAGGTGATATCAGGCTATATTTGATTTTTTTGAAACAGTGTAAGTTGTATAATGGGATATAGGCTTTTGGGTTTTTTTTATCATGTGGTCCACACTCCTCACCAGTTGGTGGCGGTAATGCTCACCTAATGTTTCTTGCCAACCGCCAATAAATTTCAAGAAGGAGAAGAAGAAGGAAAAGGTGAGTGGAGCCTAAAGTTTGGGGTTTTTTTTGCTATATTTTAGCAGTGCTAAACTGTGTTATTGTTTACCCAACAACAAAAATGCTTGATGAAAAATGTGGGATGGAGAAATTAATTGGAACGACAGAAAGTAGTTTGGCTCAGAGTCTGTGAAGCTGGAGAAGTTTCTGTCGGAGCACTCTGCAGGTGGTTAGCCCACCTGGGTGAGCACTACTGAGTCTACTGGTGGGTGGTAGTGGGTGGCTGTCTGATGAACAAGGACAATGAGGATTATTATTTTTTTTACTTTTTGGAATAAAAAGAGACATACGAAAAAGTGGTGAATGCATGATGTGATGGAGGACTGTGGGGAATAAAAGCTGAAGGATTATTTTCAAGGAAAAGAGTAGAGCGTGAAGAGACGCGGCTCATTGGTTTTTGTTGTTGCAGTTTGCATGATAATTGGGTGTTTACCGTCCTTTTCTTACAATTGTTTTTGAAGGTTATACAGTGTCAATGCTTTATCCCTTTGCCAAAATTAGGTGAACAGTGAACATGGATATATAGCTTTGTTGGAACATTCACTGAGGAGCTGCAAAAAACACACACATCTAAAAATGGTGTGGTACTGCCAGCCAGCCAGCCTGCCTGCCTTGTAATGGGCAGATTAAAAAACTGAAATTTTGTTAGCGCACTAAAAACATCAAAGCAAAACAAGAAAGAGAAAGAGTGGGGTGTAATAGCCCCTGGATAAATTGTGCTTAATAGTGTAAAAACCTCTAAAATTAATTGAGCATCCAAATGCAACCTCATCCTTCTTGTGCATGCTCATGAGAAAGAAAATGAAGGGGGGGGGGAGAAATAGTTTTGTTCCCTCTCTTAAAAGGCAGAGGAGAGTCTGGATGTCATATTCAGCAGAAAATTTTTTTATTATTCCCACTTTTTCCATTTTCTGAGGATTATGACATTTTTGCTGCAGAATGTCCTTGCTGGGATAAAGTGGTAGAAATGTGAAGCCACACTAGTGTTTCGCTGGGATCACGTCAAGCATCAACAATCAGTAACAGTGCGCCAATCAGTGGCTATTAAATGGACGTGGATTTGCATGAAGAACGGATCATTTACATGATCAGACTAAATTTACCAGTGTATGCGTGAGGTCCTTGCCCTTTTATACCAGCACATATTCAAGCGAGTCAAAAACATGCATCGAGAAAACCTTTTTTAAGATCTCCGCGTGGCTTCAGGTTAAAAAATAATCACGCAGAGGGAGCCAATAAGTGAAAGGTGTTGAGCGGTCGGTTTGCAGCAGGCAGCTTGTGGCCGAGTCTTTCAAGTTTAACTCGCCTCGGTTTGCTGGACAGTAGGTGTGAACCGATATGAACCTCAGGCTCAATACAGATGCGCGGTTTGAGCTTGTTAGGTGACCTGGTATTCAGTAGGAGCTTCATGCTTCAGAGAGCCTCCCTGAAATCTATACTCAACTGTAGCACCCTCAGAAATTAGAAACGGGAGAGAGCTACAGGGGCACTGATAAATCCCATCTCTGCCTGAGGGCGTCTTTCTCTCTCGCAATCAAAAAGCCGTGTTCCTGGAGTCCAGTACAAAAAAAAAAAAAAAAAAAGCCATGAATCCCCTGCAAAGCCATTGGGGTTTCATTGGCCATTCCCCCGGGAGGTAATAATTATTTCATTGTAATGAATGCATGCACAACCGTGGTATGGCACACCACATGACTGCCTTATAGATTATGCCGCCATCTGATGCCGACGGCAGGCTTTTTCAATCTCTGTAGAAATGGCCGCTCGCTCTCGCCGCTGTTCGCATGTTCTCATCACCTCTCGGTGCTGCGGAAGAAAAGGGGGGGGAAAAAAGAAAAGAAAAGTGGAAGCGTAGCACCTGAAAGTCTGAAATTGCCAGAGCAAAAAACTGATAAAATCATCAACCCTGATGACACACGATACAGTCCCAGAGTCATAAAGATGACGCGTATTTGTCAATGACAGGACAGAAATTGAGCTCTGTGTATGACTGTATCAAACCTACATGTTGTGTCCCCAGGGGCCCCTCCGGGTTCATCCTCTTCCATCTTATCTCACGAGTGGATAAAGTAGATCCTGTCTAAGATCTATCATAACACTTAAAATTGAGCAATGATCTAATTTTTGAAGTGCTGAGCGACAAGAGAGGAGGGGAAAACATGGATCCAACAAAATGCAATTTTGTGACTCCCCCCTGTCACATCTAGTTGCTTTGTCAATTTAGTGCTAACACTGCTGCCTTGGGGCCTCAGCATGGAGACGTGTAGAGAGTATAGATGTACCAGCGCCAGTAGTCTCAGCCACTGGAGCGTGCAGGGGTCACATCTCTTTTGCAATGTAATGTCCAAATGGTCAAGGATGTGTAAAGAAACTGTTCAGACTACTGGATAAGCTTGGTATAAATAAAATTGTACCGAGTGTAACGAAAACTTCTCCTGCTAGGGCGGGTTTTTTTTCTTACTTCCCTCTTGTGTGGAGAAATATTGCTGTAGCCCAATAGTTTCCAACTGTGGTGAGTCACCCAGGAACAAGTGCACAGCTGGCAGTGTGGGAGAAAAGTGAGAATACTGTGTTTGCACTTTCCTGAACAAGTTGTGTTTCTAGGTGGAGTGGGGTTTTAAAGGTATCATCACACATGGAGGAAAAAAATAAAACGTGGTTCATACAACCAGACAAGGATGTTGATCCAAAAGAAGAGCAAGGAAGTCTCACCATAGTGAGTTAAAAAGAAGGCTAGTTTTTTTATGGCATGTTAAGGTGAACTTTCTAAAAATATTTCAATACCTCTTTTTAGAGCCAGACTTAAAGTAAGATGAACAAAATCTAACAAAAGTTATAACCAAAACAGTGAACTAAAGATCAGATGACAGAAAATACTTTTCCTTCACCTAAGTCTTAGAAAGAGAAACCAAAATGTTACTCACTCTGTAGATTGAGGTAGACTGCTTGTTTACCTCAATCTATTTCTTTAAAAGTTTCATGTGTGACATGGGAGGCTTGTTCTTGGTCATTAGCTCTTTGACTATCCAGTTGTTGCTCCAGTTGTTAATGAAGACATTTGGTTTCACTCCAGAGCCTCTAGTGGCACAATGAAGACGAACACTTCAAAATGTCCAATGCTAGTTGGAGCTTTGTTTTAGCACACCGTTTGATTTCCAGTGTCTTTCACTTGTCACTGTTTATGACTTTTCATACTCAGTTACATCTTAATCAGCCAGTTTTCCCACTCTCTGTAGGAAGCTGTGTTTGTTTCCTGACCACTCTATGTTCTATAATGCAAGCGTTTATCGCTAGATAGCAATAGCAATAAACGCTTATAAACATTTAAATCGAATATCTTTATAATGCATGCTACATTGATTCGAGGACTAGTATAAGAAGTGTTTTATCCCATGTGGATCTTCATGGAAAAAAGGCAAGCAGAAAGATCTCAGAGCATCTTTGATTAGAGGGTTTCAATAAAAGAGTTTGCTTTCCTTCTTGTTACATTCAAGAGATCACTTTCATCGCGTGTGCTAGACATTTCTTGGAATCTGATCATTTACAAGAAAACCCCATCCCTCTGAGTATTATAATCTGTCCTTCCCATAATCATGCAAAATGTTATTGATTAACCAACCATAATCTTAACGCCGTGAAGACAATTTGTTATTGCACAAGGTGCAATGATCCTCTTTCCATGTCTGCAGCAAGGTCTTAACTAATGCATGAAGGAGATTGGCGGAAGCTGCTTTTTGAATTTATGGCCAATTAATGCGATTAAGGCGGTCAGTTCAACATGCTAATGTGAAGTCCGAGCCGCAGGTTTAACGTGACGAAGAGCCCTCACAGGATTCAACAGAGGAAGTTACCATTAAGTGTTGACCGTGACATTTGAACCTCATTGTGGATTTCACAGGATGACATTACTTTCAATCTGTGGCCGCATTTTGGTGCCAGCTCAGCGAACGCACAGGAGTTCAACACACAGAGGTGATAATCTGCTTAGAAATTGCGGACGCGAAGCTTTGGCCTTTATCCTCCCTCTGCTCTGTAGAGTGTCTGTGGCCTTTACAACAGCATTACATACTCACTAGGCAAGGGGCGCAACCCCCCTCCCCACACACGCCGCCTTAACTCCCCCACCTCCTGCAAAACACACCAAACATACACCAACACAGAGAACACAATGCAAAGGCTTATCATCGCAAGTGTTATCTTCACTGAAACCCTCGGAGAATCGAAACGCGAGTGTGGAAACTCCACTGCAGTTTACTTTGCTGATCTGCGCCAGATAGCGCTTCACAACACTCCTCACTCCGCACAGCTGCCACACGTGTCGACATTAAGCCCTCACTTCAAACAGGCGATTCACGTCAAACGGGGAGAACAAAGCGCCGCAGATAGCGTCGGTATCTCCTCCCTTTTTACATAACAGAATCACCGTCTATGTGGGCCCGACTTTAAAAGGGCTGCTGGCTGATTGCTGCTTCACAGAGCAGAGACTCTCCGGTGGATGAGTTATTTGTGCAACAGCAGGAGGGTCCTCGTATCCCCGCAGGACAGGCAAAGCTCAGCCATGCCTACAGACTGCCGCGCTCTGGGAGGCAGGCGGGCTGCGGGAACCTCTCAGGGGAGGGATGTACGGGGGGTCACATCCCCTGCAGACACTGTTTTGTTCCACGACTGTTTCTGTGACGATGATACTTGGATATCATATCCGTCCCTGTCTGCCTTTGTCCCCCAACAGAAAGAGCAGGGAAATTATGTCTGCGTGTTAAACTGCTCACTCCTCGGTGATGGTGACATTTGTGCCGCTGATTATTATGTTCCATCTCGCTCTTTGTTTCTCCACAGCTTCTAAAATTTTTCCTTGAACATTTCAGGTCAGAGTTGGTCTATTTTTTTTCAAAGCAGGGGGAAAAAAAATAAATAAAAAATGTGAATTGAACATCTTATTAAGTTCCCATTGTATCTTGCATTGTGGAAACTTGTTTAATTTTCACTTTAGACTTTTTCTTTTAACCTTAAAAGTACAAGCTTTAATTTAGATATGGCAGCTCCACACCCGGAAATTAAGTTTCTTTATCTTTTTAACCTGACACTGCCGAGAGCCCTGCAGTGGGATAAAAATTGTAAGGAAAGACTCAGATAGAACCAGGAGTAAAATATACACTTCACAAACTTTTTTTTCTTTTTTCCCCCCAACCGTAACTTTGAGCTTTTGCCCACCATGCAAGCACAGAAAACATGAGAGGAGTACATTGAAAATGTTTCCTCTTCTCCGTATGCTTTTTTTCTCATGTGAGACAAAAAAGAAAAAAGATGGGACCTTGTGCTGTCAGATGTAAAAATATTTCCAACTTAGCTTTAATCTGGTTTTCCTTTTGAGGCATCTGGAGCCATCTCTATCAGACGGGAGCACATTGAGACAGAGGAGTCAGCCCGCGACTACGACATTGTTAATCTGCAGCATTCATCAGTTCAATTGCCCTGCATTGTATCTTAATCCCCTTGAACTCTCTAATTATTATCTTCTCTCTGAGTTTATTTGGTGTACCTATTTTGCTGTCTGACCGCAGGAAATTGCTCTGTTGCACCACACTATCCCCATTGGGGCACATCCACTTCTTTCAAACATAAGAGGATTTTCCCCCTCCCTCATCATCAAAAGGATCATTTGAAATTCAAATTCTGCAGACGTATTTCATAGAACGCAAGAAAGAGCTTTCTTCAGAACGTTTTATTCAAAATGACTAACTACAAAAAGGGATGTTTATTTAATGTATTCCGACATCTTGTTTAGGCGCAGAGAAGAGTGTGCAGGAACAGATGTGTTGTTTTTTTTTCCTTTTCTTTTCTTTTTTTTTTTCCTCTCCAACATTTCTGGCTGTTATCTCCCAAACAAGAGCTTGGTGTCCATTATGCAGCGCATTAGCAGATTTTTTTGTCAGAACTCCAGAATTGGGATAATGCGACAAAATGAGGAGAATGAGAGACATTGAGTTTCTTTCATAAATGGGTTAATGGATCATCCAGTATATTTCAAGGACTCTGCTCTTAGTAACACATCTGATGTATGTACTTGTAGTGTTCATCATTTGCTTGCTTTTGATGATGGTCCTGTGCTTTAAGGAAAATGGCGCAACTTCCCTTTTGTCACCGTTCGGCTGTTTTCAGGATTGCCGAGGGCCTGAAACCTGTCAGTGAGTGAAAAGCACGGCGCCCCCCGGAGAGGGACAATCATAGAAAACCATGCGCATCCACATTCGCACTAGAGAGGAAGCCACTGATTCTTTCTTTCTACTGGGGTTAAACTAGAGATGCTCCAAAAAAATACTTTGGCCTATTTTGATGTCGCTTTAACAAACACCATTTTAGACCATAAAAAATTATCACTCAAATGATATTGTAAAGACCAAATCATTAGTTGACTTTATTTATTTTTTTGTAATACATCATGTTTTAGCGATAACCACAACTCGCATTACTGGAACATCTGCCGTGTGTTTTCTATAGATATTTAACTCGGAGATATCCAAAAAGTTGGAGACACTTTCAGATCCAACATGTTTTATGACTCAGAAGGATGAAATGGAGCAACTTTCCCTGTACTCCACTCGGCCTTCCTGTTATTTGCTGAGTTGTGCTCTCTTTAGTGCTCTGTGAAGCCTCAGTGACCTGTAGAGACTTTGTAGAAATTGTACAGACCTTTTGAATACCTTCTTGCATCTCTGTGCTTCCTTTGGAGTGCTGTGGTTCACTCAACCTGGTTGCAGTTGAATGTGGTTCATTCACTGATATTTTAGTTTTGGACCAGTCTAGGTTGAGCATGCCAGTTAACAGCTGATTTCTCTGTGCATCTCATACATTTGGAGGCAATAATACATGACACCGAAGCACAATCTTATGAAAGGCATTATGAAAAATAAAGTGCGTGAAATATATGTAATAGATTTTCTGTGCAACCAGTTCTTTTGCAGCTCCAAAGAAATTTGATTTTTGCACATGATACAACCCTATAATTTGAAACATGATGTATGAAAATGGAGAGGAGAAAGAGGATAAAAGATTACTGACTCAGTTTTTTTAGGGATACCTGCTGCCTGAAGGATTTATCACACTTTTTATTCATGTATGTCAGAGCTGCCGGTGGCCAGATCCTCAAAGTGTGGGGGGAGTTTTTACTAAAGTCCAGTTTCAACCTACGTTTCCAGCTCCTGGAAGTGACCAGTAAATTGGCTCGCTGCTAATGGTTGGCCCTAAAGATTTATGTTTGTGATGTCAGCTTAAGGATTCAGACATTATCAGCTCAAATCGCTGTGACCACTTCTTATCTCTCATAAATGTGACCAAGAGGGGCCGTCGCCACCTTCCTGACAACTCAGCAGGTTATCACTTTTATTGATGCTGACAAAAAAAGAAGAAATTTGCAGGTAGAAGCAGTGGGATAAGGAAGCTCTGAGAATTTGACTCAGGTGACCCAAATTTAAATCTTTGAACAGGGGGATGAAACCGGAAAGCTCAGAGAAAATCTAAGCAGGCACAGCTGAATCCAATGAGTTGAACCTGAAATCCTGCTGCGAGGCTTCGGGAATACCAACTGCTCTAAAGTAACCAAATGAAAATATCTCTACTCCAGCTAATGATGGAATAAGATGCAAATGTATTCCCTCAGAACCTTACCATTTGTAAAAAAAAAAAAAATCCCTAGTAAAATATTCAAATTCGCCGTCCAGCAGGAAACGCTAAACTATGAAAACCGATTGGATCCGTCTCGGAGAGAAAGAGCCCACGCTGAGGAGATCCCAGAGGAGCTGCCGGTGATCCACCAGAGGTGCAAAACAGCAAAAGTCATGGTTAACAAATAAATGTGCAAAGCCACACGTGTGTCTCGGTGCTTTTGCTCACATGAATAATGGAGGAACCTTAGCAACCGAGAACGGTTAGTAGCAACCCAGCTGATGAAAGAATAGACAAGAGGGAAATTAGCAGAGATCCTTCTCTCTCCATACATTAAACATTCAGACCATGCTCACCATCCCTGGCATCGAACATCCCATTGCACCAGTCTAACAAACTTTCAGTTCAAGTCTCCTCAGTTTATATAAATTCCATCCATCCGTCCGTCCGTCCGTCCGTCCGTCCGTCCGTCCGTCCGTCCGTCCGTCCATCCATCCATCCATCCATCCATCCATCCATCCATCCATCCATCCATCCATCCATCCATCCGTTTTCTTACACTCTTGTCCCTCAGTACGGTCGGGATATATAAAGAGCAAAGATTCACAATAATTATAATCTATAAGCACTTCGCAGTTTTGGTTGAATATTTAATGCCAACTGATAATAAATCTATCTAGGAAGCCCAGAGAGTTTAATCTCTCCTTCTCAGCAAGCAGATAGTAAGAATCCATTTGCTGCAAACCGACTGAAGGCTGAGAGCACAGGAAAGAGATGCAGGAATGCACTGAGCATGAAGAACCTGGGAAGAAAAACAAAGAGCGAGAGCGCAGTTTATCCAGATAAGAGACACGGCTGAGCTCAAAAACACTGAGCCACGCAAACTTCCTATGGAAAGAAATAAAAACCATACAGAACCCTAAATGAACGATAGTGGTTCCTCTTCCTGAGCAATCCTGATGGTAAAAAGGCGTAACATAGCCGGGCCCTATTACACAACACACCAAGGAAACGGATCAATGCAAAGAAAAACTGAAAAAAATAAAATTTTACCTGATTTAATCAAAAATATTTCCAACACATCTCCAGTCCCGTAAAGGTTCTGCTTAGGAATCCCAGCCGTATCTTTGGTTGAAATGTTGGGGTAGATGAGTTCTATGTTCAGATTCATTAGTTTGCACTGGATTTCTGTTCATCAGTGAAAGGAGGAGGAGATGAAGCCCGGTAGAAGTTACTGGAGGAAGAAAAGGCCACCTTCCGGCCATTTCTGTTGAGCGATTCCAGGCGATGACGTCCAGTTTAATGCTCTGATCGCATCCGTTGTTTGTCATAGTTGGGGTTAAAGACGGTCAGTCTGCTCTTGTGTCTTTATTTCCTGCCTAATGACCTTTTAACTGCAGTATGATTATGGGACGCTAACGATGCACATATTGGCAGCTTGGTTTAAACCGCATCGATCACAAGAGGCTGTGAGTAAGCCGCAAAGATAGCCACACATCATAAAACTCGCAACTGTATTTAACCGGGGAAGGCGGCAGCAGAACCGCTCAGTCGGGGCCTACGTTTCTAATGCGGCAACTCCGATTTTCCAATCTCTGTAGTTTGCATGTTGTTGCCTCAGCAGAACACAATAAGTTCACACATGTAAAACTATAAAATGATTCACTTGGCTGCTCATTTCACCACCGTTCCTGCAAAAAATTTAATGCAGAACCCCTTTGCTGTTATGATGTGTTTTAATTCAGCCTCAGAGATTCAATTATGGTCTCGAAATAGTATCCGAGCTTGAACATGTGCAGTCATTTTCCTTTTAAAAGGGATATTTGTAAGGCATGTTTAAAGCTCATTTGCACTTCAAATTGGAAATGTGCTTTTAAATTGCAATTCTAATGACACACACTTAGAACTGAAAAGTAATTCTGATGGGTGAGAAGTTTAAAAGGATGAAAAGAGACATGAATAAATAATAAGCGGGCTCTTAAACACCCACACAGGTGTTTCAGCGGCCCAGCTTTCCATAATTGGAATATTTATTAACATTTCTGCGGGGATTCTTTCCCCCAAAATATGTTCAGAGAATTACTTTTATAAAAGTCCAAATTTGATTTAATTTTATGAACTATGATTAAATCACAGTTAAGCAGTCATTTTCACCCCGGTAGGAACGGACCTTTTAGGAAGCCCACAAGTGATTCTCTTAAATGGGCCAACAAATTAAACTCATACATAATAACGTTCCCCCCCCCCCAACTAAAAAAAAAACCTAGAAAGGAGAAAAGTACAAAAGAACTGATCACAACAACCCAAAAGCAACACAAAAGGCCAGAAGCATCCAAATTAAGACCATTAAAAACTGAACATATTTTAGCGGAAAGAATTGAAAAGAAATGAAGCAAGAGAATCAAATTCCAGAATCACAAAGCAATCAGGAGTGACAAATGTTTGCTCTTTTAAATAGTTCACACAGCCCTTGTGCACTCGCCTCTTTGATGATTTCTCATTTATCCGGGCTCCTTAAAATTCAGTCGGCGCCCGCACATCAGGGACCCTGAAGACGTTAAGGTAAAACAATGAGACTTTCTTTGATAAGTACAAAAGCTTTTGCTTTTTACTTGCAACACGTAATTTCCACCTTTGTTTTTTTTTTTTTCTTTTAAAGCCGGTGTGAGTGGTTTGCTTTGCCGAGGCAGGCTTGACTGCAGCTGAAGTGAAGCTGCCCATCCACAGTGATTTTCATCGCCGAGCTGTGGATGATGCTGCAGGGGTAACCTCCTCCTCAGGGCCGCTCGCTGACATGCTCTTTTTTTTTATAATCGATACAAACACTGTAGCTTGTAGCATGGCTGGGTGGGTTTTCTGAAACAATGGCACTCGTGTTCATCATCTAATCCTGTTTATATGAGACAGACCTGCTCTTCAGCCCGTTTGGCCTGGTGGATAATCTTCTGTGAACAGCAGAAAGAAAATAAAGAAATAAAAAGAATCCATCAGCTGTTTCTTAGAAATATATCAATATCCTTGTACAGAGAGCAGCTTTCAGGTCAACTATTTGCAGGATTACTAACCACAGCTCTCAGCTTGCACATAAAGTATTCATCTCAGTGTATGGAGTTAATGAAGCAAACTATATTTTTGATGTTTCCTCGGGCTACCATTCTGAGTTGTTAAATATTTCATTCTTTGTGGCTAAATTGCTGCAAAAATATCACAGGTGCATGTCAATGAATCGGAATATCACCAAGATCAGGAAAGCAGTTCAAGAGGTGAAGCATATTAATTTCACATAAAATGATACAAACATTTCGATGGATGATTTTAATGGTTAGTGATTATAGCTAATGAAACGCTACAACCAAATGAATAGTTTGTCCACACGTTGTACACTATGCACTATATAGTTCTTCTTGGATCTTTTATGTGAATTAAATTATAAATACGGCGTGGAAGAGAGACAATGAACCTGCGGCTGTGTGTGGAAGCCAGGTAGTTTTAAATGCTGGCTCCAGCTTCACATCGTCGGGTCTGGTGTTTCTCATCTGCTTCTTAAAACTCCACAGATTCTCTTCAGGGTTCAAGTCAGGCGATGAAGAAAGCACAAATGTAACATTGTCATTATACCCGACATTTGGCACTTTTGTCCCAGCGGGCAGGTGCCAAATCCAGCTGGGGAGAGGAGGTTTGAAGCGCTCTAAAGATTTCCCCAGCAGATGACGTGACTCCTCAAATGATCACTGACTGTGGAAACTTCACAGTGGACTTCAGACTATCTGGATTTTGTGTCTGCAGTCTTTGTCCCAGACTCTCGTTTCAAATTTCCAAGCAAAGGTCAAAATGTTCTCTCATCAAAAAAAAAAGAAGACTCTGAACGTCCTTTTTTTTTGTTTTGTCATAAATATTGACTCAAAACAACCTTAAAATAATAAATTTATAGGCACAGCTGTACTCCTAACTGAATCTGCTGCTCAAGTTGTCAACCACGGTTTTTCTCCAACAGAAGACACTTTGGCATGTCACAGTGGGATGAAACAAGGTCCACCAATCCAACGTCATTTATCTAGAAACTTAAAACTCCACTTAGTTGTTTGAATGTCATGTTTTTACTTGCTTTCATTCTTGCTCTCCATCACACTTATTGTTGGAACATTTTCTGGATTGATAGATTTGTAAAAACAGCTGGCATGCCTGTCGTTTGTCTAAGTTGTCAGTTTTCCTGTACGCAGAAAACTCAATCAGTACTAGATGTTTCTTTTGATATTTTGTCCTGCTTATGGAGCTCCAAATGGACAAAAAAACACAGAATTGAAAGAAAAATATATATATTCACAACTTTTGCTGTTATGATCAACAGCAAAAGTCAGACCTAAACATAGCACGGCACACTGATACGAAGCTAGACAAATAAATAACGAGCTTTAAAGAAAAACTCTTTGTTTGTTAAGCAGAAGAGCAACTTTGTCTGCAAGTTCTTTTTCTGCAGCTAATAAGTGGAACATGTCATGAGAGTACTTCTTACATCAAAACACAGCTTTAGCCTAGCTGCTCAACAAACCCCTGTCTGCTCAAAGATCCTGGAAATGGCAGGAAACATACATGCTCCTTTTTATTATTGCACAAACCATCCTAGATAACTGGACTATTAGACAAAAAACATTTAGGTAATTTCAGGAAAGTGGGGTTATTCTCCTATTATTCAAATTCTACTTATTCAATAAAAACATTATATGGAGTCAGGTTTAAAACTGTGTCTACATTGTAATTTAAGAGGTGCACAAGTTCAATACAGCATCAACATGATATGCCTTTTTTCTTAAGCTCAGTTTATTGTTTTCTTCATGTGTGAAAAACATGATTTTGTAAATTATGACAATTTAACGTAAAGCTGGCATTTTTAATGGACTTTCAATGCAACTTTTAGAGCAACTTTGCATTAAAAGTGTAATTATTTACCAAATGACACTTCATGACAACTGTCATAAAGACTTCTTTATGTTCATGACAGATGTTATGTCATGTTTTTGACGGTGCCATGTCAGTCTTATGCACACCCCTTCAAAGTGTTACCCCCCCAAAAACAAAAACTAAAACAAGGTCCAAAGACACTAATGTAAAAACCCCTTCGCCCCCCCAAAACACCTGTTGAATTATAGTGCAACTAATGCATTGCCAGGGCAGTTTTTATATATAAAGTGTCTGAGAGAAGTTTTTGCATTTGTTTCTTTTTTTCTCCCTGGTTGCCTTGTTTGTCACCAAGGTTATAGATTCTGCCTCAGTGCGTTTCATGACACTTGAGCCCCCATCACAAGATCCTTTCAAGCAGTGCCTGAGATGTCGTCTCGCTGTTCAATGTGACCCACGCAAGGACAAAGCCAGCAGGGTGACCAGGCCTCTGCAGGGAGGTGGTTACAGAGCCGATAGCTCGGACATATGTCAGTGTAAGACAGCGTCACAGTTTAGTGCTGCGTGTCATCGATGCGATTTTATACATCACTCTTCCTTTGGTTGAGCACCGCAAACTTCATTATGCAAGGGAAAGCTGCCGCACAAACCCCCCTGCCCTCCTAAAGATAGGTTCTCGTTTGTGTGCATCTGTTGAAGAGAGCTTGAGGTGATGAAAATAGGTTTTTGTTTGTAGGCTAATTATTTTTTTATATGACATAAATCACAGTAATTGGTATAGTGTGATACAAATGGAAGTGCAATTTTTGAGAAAAATAAAAAAATAAAATATCTCAATTTTTTTTTTTAAATGCATAAACTTAGTGAAGATTTTAGAATATTTTTTAATGGTCGCTGCAGAGTTTGGGCTGTTTGGGCTGTTTACTCTGCTCAGAAAAGGGAAGGTGAAAATCACAATTTCTTGTCGAGTCTCGGCGACGCTGCATTGACTTTAGATCATGCAAAGACATGAATTGCAGTTCAATTGCCCTCCCATGTTTTCTCAGGGTTAACCCCATGCTGAATCATAAGCAGGTCAAGAGCAAAACCAAAGGAGGCACGAGGCCTAACCTTGTGCTCAGGGCATCGTCTGTCAGGCTGATCCCGTCATATAAAATACTTATTTTCTGCATGTGCCATCTTTGTTTTTTTTTTTTTTTTCTAAATTTTTGACTGGCAGAGCTGAAAGTGATAACAGCTTATGTTCTCGTGATTTCACAGAGCCATTTCTCAGAGCTAAAGACGGTGTCATTTCAATGACGGTGTCACTCTGACCAGCTGTGGCTATTCACATTTGTGACTGAGTCTGAGGTGCAATTTCATGCATAAATTGTAGCACTTATTGACAGCAAGTGATTCACTACTAGCAGGACAAAACTGAGAGCAAGCATTTTGCTTTTTATTCAGCAATGCTGCCGAACACAGGTAGGGGCAGCAGCACATCAACCACTAAAAGCTTCTATGGAACAACTTCTGATAACACGTTTAAGGGCAAAATATACTCTGATCACATATTTAAACTGTGAATCTTGAGGTTAATTTTCCCAATGACAACCACCTCCTTAAAATTTGAACACTTGCATTTCAAATGACTTTTTTACGTTTTTTTTTTTAAATTCACTCTTCTGAACCATGAGATGAACGCACAGATTTAACCGATGAACCAGAAGATAAAGCTCCCTGCGTGCCGCAGAAACCATGTTTTAACCACCTCAAAGGTAATTTCACACAACAACAATTAGCCTTAATCCTGTTCTGTCCTCTGCACACATTTTGTAAATCCATGCCTTGCTTTGAAGTTAAACAGGCACACCACTGAAGTCAAACATAAGGGATTAGTTTGGTTAAATTAAAAAATGTCACCGTAGGAGGTGCTAATACAGTTGGAATATTTAAATGGCAAAGCCTTTGTCTATGAATCTCCGCCTAGAAAGTCATATTGCAAGGGGATGAGAAAAGATGTAATCAGTGCAGCAATTAACAGGATGAAGACATCCACTTGTGTTCTTGACCCTGTTCTACCCGAACTGATTAAAACAGGTTTCTTAGACGTCTCTCAGAAAACAATTCAGACTATGACTACTCTAATCGTCCTGCTTTCGGTTCAGCTTTTGCATATCTTTTCAGTCCAGACACATAGAAAACGTTGCATGCTTTTATTTTTCATTCATTAGACTGATATTGGAATGGATGAGTTGGATATAAGCGCCAGGTGTGAACAGGGGAGAACCACCAAGAGACAGCTGTTTGACGATTTAATTAGAACATAGGTTAGTCTTCCCTATGGTTGCAGCCACATCCAAGCATCTGATATGCTGCGGTGAGTGAATCTTTATTAATGCAGACAGAGCGCATGCGTAGCATTGAACAAAACGGAATAACATTGTTTAGGTCAGTGGTTCCCAAACTTTTTCTGCTGGGCCCTCCCCAATGGTTTCCACAGACTTTCTGTGGATTACAATAGACTTTGGTCTGATTCAAACGATATGTGACCAGCTAATGTTAGCTATTTACTCATCCGGGTTATTTTGCTAGTGTAGTTAGCCTACATACATTGCAAGTGTTTCAGTTTATTACTAGTTTGCTTTTAAAGACGCAACCTTCAAAAGTCAAAAGTTATGTCACTTTCTATTCAAGTTGCAAGATGTGCAAGAGAGTGGAAACAACCAAGTCTTTCTCTATCAGTTTGTTAAAATTAGCTTAAAAGCCTGAAATTGAACTAAAGTTTTGACACTGACTTTTACTATTGCACATTAAACCCAGAACTACACCCTGGCCTCCAAAAATGTTTAACACTCCTTGTGGCCCTGACACCATCAACCTTAAAAATTTCGTCTTGTCCTTATTTAATATGTAAAAAAAGTTGTATTTTAAGGTGATATTTTGAAGTTCATATGTATTAAAACTGCTGATGCAGACTCCTTCACACCTTCTCTAAGTCTGAAACAGACTTAGAGAAGGTCATGTAAGCTTGTTTCTTCTTCTAAACCTAATTTTTGTGCTGCACTTTATTCCGCTTCAAGCAGGCAAAGCATCTAAAGGAAGCAGAGAATACAAAATGCAGCTGCCAGGCTTTTAACTCCAACTGCGAAAAGTCCCCACATTAGAGCCAACCTTACACCCTTTCACTTGCTACTGGTGAGCTTCAGGATTGATTCGAAGACTTCAGAGCTTGTTTTTTAAGCTTTCATGATCTGGCTCTCATCCCACATCTACAATTTCACAGCACCTGATGACCCTGGTCATTTCTACAAAGCATCAAAACGGGCCCTAAAGAGGTAGTAGTTTCTAATGTCCATTGCTGCCAAGGACTCCCAAATGTCCATCTCAAGAGATGTCAATTGAGACGCCATTCTCCAATTTCAGATTTAGCAATTTTTAAAAGATGATTTCATGCATTTAGGGAAAAATACTATCCTAAATCATCACAAACTTACTACTATGAAGTACCCAATGGCTCCATCATCTGGTTTAGGATGCCTCCTGGACTAAACCAGGGTGCTATGGACACATCCCATCAGGTTGTGGGTCTCCTCCCGAGGTGTGGAAGGAGAGCCACACCTTGCTAAAAGCTGCTCTTATTTGTCTCATTAGTCAACAGATGTTTTTTCTTTTTAGTTTTAAAGGTCAAGAAGTTGTTTTCATGCAAACGTGAGATAGATATGCTTCGTTTATTTTGCCGTGGATCTCATGGATGACATTTTTGTTCAGTATTTTTCTTATTAATGGATTATGAACACTGAGCTGAAATGAGGTGACGGAGGTCTGAAGTGCTTCAGATGGTTCTTTTGTCACTTCCTCTATGGGCCATTGATGAGCTCTTGGAGTAATTTTGGTAAGCTAGCCACTTCTGGGACAGTTTATTGTTGTTTTTATGTTTTCTCCATAATGCCTCTCACTGTCGTCTTAAAGCTAGAGAAAAAACCTTCCAAGTCTTTCCAGACATATAGATGTACATTTTTGAATCTGGACATCATGGGTTGATTTTTTTTGGGACAGTTTTATTTAAGTCATTTCTTTATTCTACAGGTCTCGTATTAAACAGGTGCAGCAATAAAATTATCTCACCCCTCCAAAAATTTGGTTTATTACTGTCAATTTATGATTTAAAATGGGAGTCAACTACTATTTAACATTGCACATAGTTGGATTGGACAGCTTTTCCCCCATAATAAATAAAATCAGCATTTATCTTAATCTGATATTTTTCTCTTCTTTCTCTTTCATCCTTTCCCACTTCCATTATGTAACAGACTCATTTAGTTAGTACATTTCAAATAATTTGTGTCATTAGTTTATTATTATTTTTATATTTATGAAGATAATGTTAAAAATCTTGCATCATTATAATTTGTGTAATTTTTGGATTATTTGGACAAAGTTGTGGATATGTGAAAATGACTCCATCACTGTTTTTATTATTTAAAAGCAATAGTCAGCATCTGCAAACAATGCCACATTGCGTTATTGTCTTAATCCTGGTTCAGCAATGCACCTAAAATAGAAAGGTTTTGAAAGACTTTTTTATTTGCCTTTACTCTACTGGTTCATTAAGCAAATCCGATTTTGACAGAATTAAAGTAGGTAAGGACTGAGGCTAAGAATATTGAGAGAAAAGTAAAAACAACAACAACAACAATAAAAGCACATAACAATTTGAAAGAATGCTTGCAGCTCTAAAAGCTAAATGGAAACACGGTAGCTCGAAGCTGATATCAAGCAATACTTTCCAAGTTTACGTTGTAATCACAGTTAAATAAATTGATCAGCCCAAATATTGATCCTTCCTGTTCCTAGATATTAAAAAGCATAATTTCAGTGTGTGATATAAGGAGGAAAGTGCTACAGGATCCAATTTCTCTCTCAGACTTAAGGCTTATTATTACAAGCCTGAATAAATAAAGCACCCTGTAGTCCATAAGAATGAAATATTTTTGGCTCACGCTGAATTTAATCATTTTACTGAAGTAAAGTCACGTCAAAAAAATTTTCTCTTTCCCACTGTCTTGGTTTTGAACTCGTGCCAGTGCGTCTAATAGTCGTCATAAATTCCAAGGAGGTGCAACCACTTCCCTAAAAATCTGCAAGTTAATAGATGTAGAGAGGGACGTGCAGAGACAGTTTAATTATGTCTTGGCCTAAAACCCTCAACTATGGATAACATTTCAAAATGGTTCATAAAGATCAGTCAAGAGATTTCTTTATTTTTATTCATTTATTTTTATGTTTTTGTAGATTGTTGATGAGCACTTCTGAGAATGCCAGACTCTCTACTGTATTGACAGATGGTGAAAACACTAAGCACTGGGAAAAAAAAAAACCTCAGTGTGTGTGTAAATGTTTCCACAGAGACAAATATGTATTCATTGGTGCCGGCCTGTTTGCTGTACGTTCCCCCAAAGCGACGTTTTGAAGAGAAGCGCAGTCAAATTAGCTTTGAATTCCACTGATCATCAGACTCATTAAAATATGTTTATATAGCTATCAATTTTTCCACGGCTCAAGAAAAAACATAGCCTCCTAGTCACTGTTGTGTGCAGCCAATTTCCAGTCCCTCTGAAGTTAAAACAGCCTTCTTACTAGGAACCCGCTCTGCACAAGCCCTGCAACATAATTTACTTTCACTTGTCACTTGTTGAGTACTAAGTAGTACAGTATGTTATGTGCCCCATGTTAGTTTGCTGTTGAATTTTAATGGCCAGGCCATTTAGTCTTCTGCGCTTTGAGATACTATATGAAATATATAAAAAAAAATGCTTGATAGATTTATAGCGTTACTGCAAATAATAAATCAAAAGCAGAGATATAATTCAATAAATCTGGATTACATTAAGAGAAATGCATCTAAGAGATTCAATTTAGGACTTAGGAGGTTTTGAATTATGAACGTCGATTACTGTCTGCCTTCTGCCCTGACCGTGGGAGAACTGAAACTGGAGGGAGCATTTTATCAATCTCTGACAGCTAATATAAGTCTCTTTTATAAATAAACAGCACTTACGATAACCAGTAGGGCAGATCAGCTTTTTTGGAAATAATAGATTGCTTTAAAGTCGTTAGGCCAGTCGAGGTCAGCGTCATGGGGTGTGTTTCTTGCACCGGCTATGCAACTGGAAAACAGTTGCAGCTGTTCCACTGTGATTACTTTGACACATCTTGTGGTGTGCACAAAATGCTACCAGGCTCACAGCTGAGTCAAAAATGGAGATCCAGATGCTCCTGATGGGATCTTAGGATTTTTCTTTTCCTGTTTACTTTTTTTTTTTACTTTTTTTTTTCATGTTCTCTTTCCGTCTGCAGTGGCTAGAAATAAAAAAAAGTGAAGCATCTTTCCTTCAAAAGTCCCGACGGAGAGGAATTTGCATTATATTATTCAAATTGTAGTTAAGTGCATAATATGCCCTAATTACACTGTAGAGTTCTCAGTGTGTATTGAATTCTTGTATTTAGTTTTTTTTTCAGACAAAGCAACACATGATGAATCACAAAGACTCAATAATGGAAGGTGGCTTTGTACAGATGTAAAATTGTTCAGTTCTTTTTCCTTTCAGGTGACAGCAGAGGGAAATGCACATATGTTTCTGAATAGATGTTTGAGCTAATAAGCATGTGTGTGTGTGTGTGTAACATGAAGACAATGGGAAACTACTGGAAAACTCCATGAGAACCATTTAAAAACTATTCTGCAGAGGCTTAAACGTACAATTGACAGACACGGGCATTGAGTGTGTGGGGTGTGAATATAAAATTCTCTACCTTTTAATGAACTTTAGTTTTAGTTGCCACTGAGGTGATGTGAGAAGCTGTAAGGCAGATCCCTATAAGAGCAGCAGAAAGTTCTTCAGTTATTGGCGCTCCTTATAAGGTTTTGTGAAAAGCATTTAAATAATTTAATTTTCCAGACAATAATAAATGGAAAATGAAATAATTTTACATCCAGACGTGTGTATTTGGGTCATCTGACTTGAAATCAAGTCAAGTTGTGAGACACAGTTGTCCTTCTTTATGTCCATCCTCTTGGTTTGTTTTTCTCTGTGCTGTCTACGTTGTAGGCTTATTAAAACTGCACCACACAAACCTCGACTCTACTCGATCATCAAGCATATATTTTAGGTCTGCCCAAAGTTCGACTCAAGCTGTGAGTCTTAACTTGTATTTCTAAATGCCATTTTTACCAGCAGCAGAGAAAATGCTTTTGCTGGCATACATCCAATCCATCCGTTTGACCTGTAGAGAGAAACACATCCTCCTGATTGTGAGTCCTACTGGCAAGACAAACTTGGGTTCTCGTCCAGTACTGAATGTTTTAGTTATAGTTATTTTAAACCTTGAATTTCAGTAACTCTAGATGTGATCAAGGTTAAATTAGTGCCTTTTTTTGTAGAAATTGTATCAGCAGACAGCCATTTTATTTTTTCTTTACCTAATGTTTCCTTGTCTTTCCCATTTTAGAAAGTGAAATGAACCTGAGAAAAACAAGCTCATGGATTACTACTAAAAGGCTTTTAGACATTTTGATCAAATACATTACAAATGTAATACATTGAAAAAAAAATCTGCATGTGGAATTTATGGATTTTTTTTTTTTATTTCAGTGAAAGACTCTTTCTATATATAAAAAATATATACAATGGGTAAGAATAAGTGTACTATGTCTGTACTATTAGTTTGCCAAAGTAACATACCTGCACATGATAAGAGTGTCATGTGGTGAGTCAGGGATGCGGTTTAATGTTGTCTGCTTGGCCTAGTTAGAAAAGCGCGAGAGGCCAAATTGTTGTTGAGTAACAGTTTCAGTTTGGTGATGAAATGCGTTGTTGGCTGACCAGACAGCCTACCTAGCACACCACACTGTTGTCTTTTTATATGCAAACTCTGTGGTACACAACATTTCTTTTACAGCAACAGTAAATTTCCTCAAGCATTTCATTTCCACTCCCAGAGCAATCACAACGTAAACAGTGAGATTAACTCGTCCCAAATGACCCTGCTAGTGCACCTTGCTAACAAAGCAGGAAATCCTAAACTGCCCACATGAGCTGGTGCCCACCCACCTGGTGGGTTCTTAGTCATCAGATTAACACTTCATCAGGTTTATAAACGCAATCGGATGTCAGAAATGAGCAGAGTGTTTGGTTTTTTTTATTTTTATTTCTGCCTCAGTGTAGCTTATGTCTGCTACTGGTTGTTGCTGCTCTCAGCTCACAGAGGGAAGATGTAATTAGGCTAAAACAGTTACTGCTGCTATTATAACGTAATTCTAGGAAAAAGGAACATTTTTCACAGATGTCTCCACTAAGCGAAGCTCTGGCATTGATTGAAAAGCAGAGAATAAAATTACAAGCTTTGTTTTTAGAATTTTACCACTATTTTGCATCATTTTCAAGGGTTAGAAAATACCCTGTTTTCATCATTAAAAACCATTTTCAGATTAATTATTAAACAAAATATTGTCTCTTATTACAACATTTTACTACATACACCACTGAACATTTTTATTAAAAGAAATAAAAAAGCTGTACTTTTTTTTGTTTTTTTTACTTTAGCTTTTTACTTATGAATTTCAACTTGGAGTGGTGCCACATGGCCGAACTGGGCCTTTTCTGTGTTGAAATGTACGTTCCCTGAGTACAAAGTCTCAAATGTTTTCTTAATTTTAAAATAAAAGATTTATCTACAATTTGCCACTGAGGAGAAATGCTGTCTGTGCGTTGCTGCTTTGCGATGAAGACACAGCAAAGCAGCAACGCACTAAAAATGTCTGGTGGGTCTGGCCTGCTTATATTCACTACTCTTCCCTCTTTTAGTCAGATAGTTAACAACTCCTTTTATTGTCATTCAGCCCCTAAAATCCCTTCAAGCTAATACATAAACAAATTGCAAATAAAAACTTAGTCTTTATATGACGACTTTCACTTGGACTGTTGTGTCCTTCTCTCTTCACCTTTGCTTGTTATTCGTTTTGAAGCAAAGTCTTCAACTGCGATAACAATCTGGGGTAAAAACTGGGAGATTTATTTTGGTGGATAAGAAGAAAATTATCTTCTTAACCTATTTTATTTTATATTTTTTTTTTAAATCCTACCTTTCCTGTGCAGAGGATCTCTGCACAGGAATAAGAGCATGTCATCAGTAAGAGGCCATTTGATTAAGAAACATATCAGAGTCCAAAATCTTGTGCTTGCATGAATTATAATTTATCTTTAATATAAAACAGTTAGAAAGCCTGTCCTTTGAAAAAAATGAATAATTGTTAGTGTTTTGTAACAAACATTTGAGCGTACATCTGCAGTTTATGACTGTGCACCAACGTGGCAACCTGTGTGTTTGCGCAATGCTCTCAGCTTGTTACTTCCACTGCCCTCATGATACGATTTGCATTTCAAAGGAACATCACAGCCTTTGCTGTGAGCTCCTAACTGCTGCAGAGAATGACTACATTCAAAAAGTTATACATCTCCAATTAAAGCCTGGAAAAGCGCCCTCTCTACTGCATTCAAATATTGCTGGGAGAATGAGAGCCATTTGGAGTAATGGCTTCCTAAAACTCCCCCCGCATCAGTGTGAGGGGTACAGGGGGTGAGTGGCAAGCCACCAGGATGTTGCAGTGCAGTTTCCACAGCTCAACAGGATTCTCCTGCTATTCAACGGGCGAGCAAGCACACGCAATCTCCTGCTGTGGATGTAGAATTAATGATTATCACCTCACACGTTTGCAACACATGCAAACTACACACATGCCCGCTTAGCTCTTAATTATCGCGGATGCTCCCATAATCAATTATTAAGCACACTCTAGGCGTTTCTGATGGTTTTTTAGGTGTGTATAGGTTTTGTCTACTGTAAGGTGGTGGATGTCTGGTTTGCGAGTCTGTGCAATAATTCATTGCGGCCCCACAGGCTGTTTTAGAAACTGTCTGTATTTAAATCTACCGCAGCGAGTTTAGTGGAAGCCGGGGTTTGGTTGTCTGAGTCTAATTTTGGATCCATTCATATTGCAATTACTCTCTGTAGTCCTCTTTTCATCCCGATATTGTATGTCTGAAGTGCAGAAATTAACCCACTGCCTCCTCTGTATTTAGTGCCTGATCTACTTCAGGTTTGCATGTAGAAAAACAGGAACAGAGTTGATGTCCCGCGCAAACCTTATCTACAAACAACACGCTAAACAGGACTGCGCAGCAAAACGAGAAGAATCGCAGGCGCAATAAATTTAGCGTATCTGCCCTCATGAATATGCAAAACAAAGAGCTGCAGGATTAACAAATAATTCCAGCTTCGCTTTATGGCAGCACTCTGTTACGTCTTGATGCTCTGTGCGCCGATTTTGCCCGGGAAAGGTGACGCAGATTACATCGGCCGCATTCTTCACAAATTGTGCAGGCGAACGATGTCTGCATGAGACGGATGAATGCCGCCGGACAGATGAGAATATTTACACCATTAAGCCAAAACGAAAAACACGATTAAATATTGGGCCACGTGACTGAAACAAACCTGAACACGAACAGCCACCAGAGACTAAAATACCATCGCTAAACCAAAAGGGCTATTAGTGGAAAAATAAATCAAAAGAAACATGCTGTGCACGAGAGTCCCTTAGTTTGTTCACAATTCATGCACTCTTTATTTTCCTGTCACGATTCATAGGTTTTGTATTCTTCATTTGTGCTCCTCTCTAATTACTTGTGGGTTTATTATTGTAGGAAAGGTCTTGCCATAATTAGTCGGTATTGCCATTAGAGTTTTGCCTTATGAGTTTGTTCATTTGTGTTGAGTTTCTTAGTTTATTCCTGAGCTATATTCTCGGTGCATTTACATTTATTTCTCTTAGATCAGTTTCGGTCTCCTTCGCTTCGTTTGTATTTTATTTGTGTCTAATTCAGCTTTCTTTGTTATTTTTCAGCTTCCCTCAGTCTACTTGTTTGCTCTCCTCCACAGCTATTTCCTAATCCCCTGATTAACACACTTGTATCCTCTCAGTATATGGGCTCACTGGTTTCCATTGTTCTTTGCTGGTTCATCTGCTCGGTCTGCTCTGCAGAGCTCATCTCTCCTCAATCTGCTTTAGTCCACCTCATGTTGCTGTGCCCTCCACCGTCTTCCCACCATGTTCATGGTTTGTTAGCCTTCATTATCTTAAGCTTACGCTTTTGCACTTCTGGATCTGGGACTTTGTTTTTGTAAGTTTGTATTGTTAAACATTTTCAGTCCTCCCATCCACGTTGGTTATTCGTCCATCCATTCATATATCTAGCGCAGCAGATGGCCTGGACACATAAGGGACATTTCACAGAAAATATGTGCAGCTGAGCATCATGTCCAGTGGTTTAAAGCCAAATAAAACACCTTAATATTACAACCCTGTGACAAGCCTTGATATTTTTTTCTCTCAGGTTTAAAACAAATGCTTTCAATTTGGGACAACCCATGTTTCACCAAAATGAGACGCTTGCATTGGGTGAGATAGAGCCAACACTGTAATTCATAGCGAGAACAAGAGAGTGGACGGCTTTGGGGGCTGAGATCGGCGCTGTTGCTTGTCAGGTTCTCGGTAATTGAAAATGTATTTAAAATGGGGTCTACTGGATCTCATTTTACGAATCATTAATAATAAATTGGCGCCATCAATCCTAATGACGACGGGTCCCCTATTATCAGGCCGACATTTGGGACACTTTCCTTTGGCCTGGATCAATTAATTCCAACATTTTCTGCGGACAGAAGATCTCTGTTTAGCTTGAGCAAAACAAGGTGTTGTTTTTGAGTTACTTGAGGAGTTTTTGAGGCTGGTTTATACTCATGAGTCTGTAAAGAGACATAAAGAGCTGCGATTGGCGCATTCTAGTAATATAACTGGAGTATAAAGAAATAAGTCAGTCACAACTGTGTCCTTGAATAATCAGCATTGCTCTCACCTTTCTCTTTTCTTACTGCTTTGCATAAGAGCAAGCATTGACGTGTCAGAATTTACTTCAACAACCACAACATGCAGGTGGGTAAATATATATATATGTTATTTGTTATCAAAAGGAGCAAGTTAAAGTGCCATTAAGAAAGGTGTTCATATGTTTTATGCTTTTTGTTGCTTTTACAAATCATTGATCACAATTTCTCCTCCTGTTCACTGATTGGCCCAGTTGAAATAAAACTGGAGAAATGAAGCGGGGGAGGGAGGTGATAATGGAGCAGAATTGGGTATGAAGGTAATGGTCAACTCAGGAGATGTTCAGTTGCTTACAGACTATTTGTTATACGTTCCCTGGCTGATTCTTTTCAAAAATATTTTCCCTGATTTGCTTGGAGCGTTCTTTTTGTCTTCATGCTCTAATGGCAGCCAGGAATACTGGTTAAGCAGCGGATGAGCCACCAGACACAGGTGTCTTCATGCTTCAGTCACATGAGACATGAGACTCAGTGAACTCAGATGATCCATTGTGAGACAACTTGCACCAATTAGCTGCTGTTGAAATAGTTCAGTCACTTTAAAGGGAGTGAATATGTATGCAATTATCTGCATGTTAAATATTTTGTTAACACTTTATTTGAAGCATAATACTGACATGACACTGTCATAAACATAACACCTGTCATGAACATGAGAGAGTCTTTATGAATGGTTATGACTGTTGCCATAAAGTGTCATTTGGTAAATAATGACAGTTTTAAAACTAAAAGTTGGATTAAAAGTCTACTAAAAGTGTCAACTTTGCATTATTTGGTAAATGATGAAACTTGTAATGATAAGTTCCAGTAAGACTTACATTAAAAGTCCATTAAAAGTGTCAACTGTGCATTAAAAGTGTCATTATTTACCAAATGACACTTCATGAGAACAGTTTTAAATATTCATAAAGAATCCTTCATCTTCATGACAGGTGTTATGTCATGCTTATGACAGTGTCTTATTAGACATCAAAGTGTTTTTTGTAAATGTTTTGTCAAAAAAAAATAATTTTTTTTCTTATGATTGATTAGTAAAAAAAATAAAAATAATAAAATGTAATAATTAAGTTATGTCCTTTACATAAAATGTTTTAACATTTGCTATGTCAAGATGTTCGTACAGAGAAACAATGTCTGTATCATCCATAATTGGTGGAAATCCTGGAGGTGAAGAATTTCAGTTTTACACTCCAAATTGATAAGAGAGAAAAAAAAAACGCAATTTATACACTGAAACTGAGACTAAGAAAGTCTTTTTTGTAGTAAGTGACAGGATGGATGATTTTAAAATTGTCCATTACATTTCAGGAATTGATGCTATAGTCAGATCCTTGGATCCTTGGAACAGACGTGATAGACACTCGCCTCTCCACAATTGGCCAACTGCACAAGTGCTGCAGTTTTGGAGAAGATTAAACCCTGTCTGTCATCTATCAATCAAAATGTCTCCCTTGTTAAAGTCATGTAAATCCTTACAGACTGCATATTTTTTTTCCTTCTAGCTTATCACCAATCAACTGTGTTAATTTGCTGCCTAATTCATCCTACCCACTCATAGGTACCTTGATGAAGACATAATCAGAGTTATTCATGTCACCTGGTAGTGATTATGTTATTCCTTACCAATGTCTAGCATTATTAGAATTCTAATTTTGCTAAAGGCATTACGGTGACAGAAATAGAAATATTTTTGGATAATCCCAGGAATTTCATTTTTTTCTCCCACTCATTGTATCCTGTGTTTACTCAGGGAAGTAGTCCCCAGAGAGTGTGTGCCTGGCGTCAGCTGTAGCTCATTAGCGACCTCCATAAATACCTTTTTCCTGCCCCCACATGGCGCCAAATCATTGTGTTCTTCAAGACTACTTAGTCACGTTTAACCCACTTTCTTTCTTCCCTTCCCTTTACTTTTTTTTTTTTTGATGGATGGGTACCTTGAATCCAAGATCCTAAAAAAAAAAGAAGCCCTTTTAGTTTTCAGAAAGTGCATTATAAATGCATTTATTGCTTTGTGTTTAATACTTTCAATATTTTTGATCTCCTGCCTCTAAAATTTGATCGCAAATCTTGTATCTTACTCGTTGGCCTGCTGATGGCCTTTCACATCTAATCTCCTTAGCGACCTCCTTGCTGCATGTCGCAGCCCGGGAATGTTTCCGCAGCCCACGCTGGGAGCTTACTCCAGTGGACAAAGTGATGAAACAGGTTGAACTTTGTCTCATTTTTTTTTTTATTAACACGCTCCTTCTCACCGAGCAAGAAACTTTGAAATTTGTATTGGTATTCTCAACTTTGTGCTTGATGAAAGGCTACATTCGGCCGCTGTGCTCACAGGTTATCTACGATCGAGAGGTCCTGAGTGGGTCGGTCGAGATATCGCGTGTCATGCACATAAACTCTGTAGGAAGGAACGGCCCTTGCATTATTCATGGCACCGCAAATCTGAAAACCTGCTGGCACCTTGATCACGCCACTGAATAACAATTTGTTTGGATGGTAATGACGACTGCTAAGAAACAGCGTCGGCCCACCGGTGGTAATATGAGTATTTCTTACACATTTACACCTTGTGACGTTTGGTCTTTGTAAACTAAGTCAGTTCAAATTTATAAACCACTGCAACAACTTACAAGGCTATTTTGGTTTAAAAACTGTCATTTCAGCAAATTTTTCCGGTTTGGACAGCCGTATTGATTAGATGATATTTGCATTCAGTACACTTGCAATCGTAAAACTACAGCAGAGGATTGATTTTCATTACATTAGCAATTCAACTTTTATTTTTTTTATTTCTTCTGTTTGGTCAGCTCTTTACATTGCTGTGTATTCTCAGAAACATTTCATCTTCAAATGCTATTTCACAATAAATGCACCTGTTTTCAAAACAGGACCCCTGACCATTTCTTTTTTGGTTGTTTTTTTTATACCTCGCTTTTTTTCAGACTGTTAAGTCGCCTTTTTGCAAACCGAAAATAATTGCCTGCCAGTTAAACAGACGTGCAATGTGTTTGACGGTGCAATCAAAATGAGCCACCTCATTTTCATATTTATCCGTTTTGAAAGCCATTTTCATCTCCGGTTAGTCAGAGCCCCAGAAAACCTGAGGTGTCTGTGCTTTTTTGAAATGTTTCTGAGAATAAAGGCTTTTACCTCCATTCATCTATTCCCTGTGGCAAATTAAAGGTTTTCTGGCACGGAATAACTTTTTGAGTGTTAATACAAGAAGTTTGTTAAGCTTAAAGGATGTGCTGCTTACCGCGGATGTTGTGATGCATACTAACTAGCCACATCTCAGAAGGAAATACACATTTAAAACCCTGTCAGAAATATGCTAAAAGAGTCCTTGGTCCTCTGGAATGCTCTCAGTCTGACACGGCTCGTTGTTAGGGTGCAGACTGAGTGCAGCCTCTCATTGTGCATGCCTTGTCATACTACTGCTCGGCTCACGCGCCAGATATGCCGCTAGAGGCAGAAAATGAGTCATTTACGCATGCACTCACCCAGGTCCCTCAACCAGGTCTCAGTGAAGCAGTGGGAGTCCTGCAGGCTGCAAGCAATCTGTGGCCATAAATCCCAAATATAAACACAGAAACAGAAACAATGTAGATGCTGTAATCAATGTTGCAGAAGTTGTTTTTACACCAAACATTCGGTTTAGCTGTGATTCTATCAATCTCAGCGATTTGTTGTCTCAGTAGTCTGAAGATTGTATCAAGGACTGAACACGACCTTTTGACCTTTAGATAAAATAAGCATTTCTACTGTTCGTACATCGATTTTCGCAGAATGCTGTCAAACAATTGGGAAGACTGGATGTAGTTATTACAGCCCTTTACACATTAAATGTCACAGGGTGTTGAAGCTGTTGTTAAATTATCTTTTCTCATAACATCCATCCATTCTGCAGCTTACGTCGCTGTAATGTTTCAGCACAGCATAATTTAAAATGGTTTTGAACATACGCAGGAAGCATAAGGACACCGTACACTCAACAGACACTTTATTAGGTACATTTATTGAACTATTTGTGAACACAAATGACAAATCAGCCAATCACATGGTGACAATTAAGTATATTTATGCATCTAGCAGGGGTGAAAATGGCTTGCTGAGGTTCAAACAGCATCAGAATGGGGAAGAAAGAGGATTTAAGCAATGTTGAGCTTGGCATGCTTTTTGATGAGAGTACGGCTGGCCTGAGTTTATCAGAAACTGCTGTAATAAAACTGGGATTTTCTGACACAACCAATTTCATAGCTTTATAGAGAATTGTCTGAAAAAGGCAACCTAATATGGCAAAAAAAAAAAATTACAGTAGCTCAAAATATCTGCCAGTATAAGGTAGGTGGCATACATAAAACATAATCCAAATTTCAATACAGATGGACCATAGCGGTGGAAAACTACAATTCACACAAGCCCTGTTTGGTCCACTTTAATCGAATTTTAGTTTGTTTGCATAGAAAGTCCGGTACTTTTAGGGAGGCAATCAAACTCTGATGCTGACCAAAAAAGTGAACAATGGTCTGCCTTAAAACCCAAGTCCTGGTTAGATTAAAGAAATTCTCCAACATATAATATTTCACACCGCTACAGTTTTTTTTTTATGCGTTGTAAAGAAGGAAGCTGTGTCAGTGTTTCCTTCAGAGGTTTTCGTGTTGTTTCTTTCAGTGGTTCTTTGTGCAGCTACACCACTGGTGAGACGGGGGCGGTCAGGTTTCTCAATTGGTTTGGATCATTTGAAACGGTGCAGTGTGAAAGCATACCACACCAGCTGAAACTGTAACAAATGTTGCTATTTTGGGTCCACAGTCGAACAATGTCTACCTGACTATTAGGTGTGAAAACACCACAAGAACTGGGAACGGGCCGCAGTTCACATTCTGACGAAAGTGGCACACAAACAGAGCGGAAAATGTTGCTTGGTCCGATTAGTCGGTGCAATGGTGTGAGGGAAATTTTCTTCACATGCTTTTCGTGTTAAGCGCAGTGTAAATGCTGCTGCCTGTCTGAATTTTGTTGCTGATCATGGCCGTCGTTTTATGACCACATTGCACCCATCTTCTGATGGCTACTTCTTGCATAATAATGCACCATGTTACAAAGCTTAAAAGCTTTAAAACCGGTTTTGGGTGCATGGCGATAAGTTCACTGACCTCCAAAAGTCCTCAATAGTCCACCTTTTGTAATTTGGTGGAACAAAGAATTAAGGAATCATTGCAGACAAAAGGGAATCCAGTCTAGAAGTAGTGAGATGGATGCCAGTATGCTGGCATTTGTTTGTATTAATACGTCAACTCATTGTATATTTGTTTATAGTAGCGCTTATATTTGCAAATGTTATTCTTTCAAGCAGAATATTCTTATCTGAATTATGCCCAGGCTTCTCAGTGATGTACCGCACGCTGCTTCCAGCTTCTCTGTTGTCTGCGGAAGCATGCAAAAATAGGTCTGCATTGTCTGATGCAGTTGTGTTCAAGCCACGTCTTCCCCACGACAAACAAACAAACCACTGACAGCTGCACAGATTGCACTTAGCAAGCAGCCTCTCAGAGTAAGCGGACAGAATTTACAAGGAAATGAAGGGCACCCAAGGTAAGAGACGGAGTCCAAGACGTTTCCTCAACCAGATTGGTGAAGATTAGGACAAACAAAGCTATTTCCCTTACGTCCACAAGCCTAGTTGTGACACTTGCATCCATTTATATAATTGTAAGTGACAGCTACCATGTTCCAGCTGTACTTAGCAGTATGCAGAGGTTTTTTTTTTCAGCTTTAAATATTCAGATCATTGTTGGACAGAGTATTGCACCTCCCTCCCAGGCTTTTAAACAACATCTGATTTGATGCATGGCGCTCTCATCACTCCAGCTTAACACTTCAGCAGACATATTTTGAAAGTCAGAATGGCACGGAGCTCATAGCTTTTCTGGATATGAAGTTGGTGAAGCGCATAATGAATATTTACATCACCGTAACGAAATCTCTGAATCGTCCGTCCATTTCTTTAAAATATATCTCTATGTTTACATAAGACCAGAAGATTTGGAACTGGTGTCAAACACCAAACCCGAAAAGTCTTAAACAGTGCATAATCTCACCAGATTAGGAAATAGAGTATATCAAAAATTAATTTAAATTAGACATAAGATTTAAGTACTGTATAAATACTTAGCAATAAGTAATGCCACACAGTAAAACCCCCTGACATGTAATAATACAGGCGCATAAACACAAATGTGTTTGTATGGAATGAAAGAAGGAAGGGGTGACTAGACAAAGCAGGAGTAAAAAGAGAAAAATATTACTTTATTTTACTTGGCAGTTACATATTTTAATAAGCCATGAAGATAAATGATAACAAAAATGCTTACAAAATGTTTTATTATTATAATTATTATTGTTTCTGAAGATATTAGACTATACTGTTTCCAGAGATCTGTTTGGACCAGTCAACTCCTTTGAAAGATGAAATATGAATGACATCTGATGAAACCAAATTAACTATGAGCAAGCTCTTGTCAGCAGATAATATTAGTCACATAACCAGATTTCATTTCAGTTAATTAATAGATTATGGAAAACTCCCTGTCAGTGAGGTGGAAATTGACCTGAAGGTGGAAATGATTTGATGTGTAGTTTGTGCAAAAAACAAAGCAAATTTTGATGCTCAAAGAAGTGGAATACAACATTTCAAATGGAAGACAAATTCATAATGGGGGAAAAAGATGAACTGGTTATATTTGCATTTTTTCTTGATTGGGATGTTTAGCCAAATGTTTTCTGATGTAATTGTTTTACAATAATTCTTTTTGTCCGTTTACGATTTAGATGTTGTATTGTATGCTTCAAGGCCTCCATGCCGCTTTGACTGACAGAAAGGAAGGAGACAGCCTCATAAGCCCCAGTTTCTAAAAGTTCTTAGCATTTGGCCGAGGTTCTGATTTTATCCGCTGACTCTCTTAATTTCAATCTCTTTGAAAATCCACTTGCGAGAGAAGAGAAATCCATCCGAAAACATCATAAAGGCCTCAGTAATTGTCAGCATGATGACGCAGAGCACTTTCTTGCAATCCAGGTTGTATCATTAATTGCATTTGAATGGAGAGATGCCAAAATGACATTTTCTCCTCAATGCTGTTGCATACAATTCAAACAGACATACTCAAAATGAGAAGTGCATAATTTAGAATCATCACTGACAGCGCAATCTTTTTTTTTTGTGGTTGTACAAAGGTTGTTTTAAACGGACGAAGCTGATGGGGATAAAGTTGGAACAAAAGAACTAATTTGCAAGTTAATAGCGCTTAATCAGTTTGTCGCATTAGTGCCTGTTATAACAAAGGGATATGGGCAGAGGGATTTAGACAAAGAGGGTTTAGAGCTTCTAAAAAGGCCAGAGCCCAGATGCGATAACATTACAGTCAGTTTAACATTGTGCTGGTTGAAGGTGAACAAGTTTGGACTCGGCAGCCAATAATGTGAGTAA
Organism: Poecilia reticulata; assembly: GCF_904066995.2. Classification (NCBI taxonomy): domain Eukaryota; kingdom Metazoa; phylum Chordata; class Actinopteri; order Cyprinodontiformes; family Poeciliidae; genus Poecilia; species Poecilia reticulata. The sequence continues at coordinate 11,763,517 of NC_088839.1, read as the reverse complement.
TGATGCTTAAATATGCACCAGTTCAGTAATCAAACTACCAATTGGAGGCCAACTTACATGGAAATGCACGTACTCACTGTTAACCTGAACAAGCACATTTAAAAAGCTCCTGTTTGTGTTCAGAGCTAAATGAATTATAGCATCCCAAGCTACTTATAGGACGATTACCAGGTCTGCCTGCCTCTAAGGTTAACCAAGATTTCACTAACTCTGATGATATCTGCCTGACTTACCAACGTATGGGGGGTACGGGTTAGATTTGATTTGACTAGGCTCTCCACCTTATTTGTGCAACCCATGCAGCTTTTCATGAATTAAGTTTGACTTGCTGACGTTCAACTGGAGCTGCAATCTTCCATGCAAACAAATGCACTCTCACAGACCAGATATGAATAAAAAACATACGTAGACATATATTTAATTAGAAAGTAGCATGGCGTTTGCTCACTTTATTAATATACAGAGAATGCATGAATTCAAATTCAATTCAAAAATACTTTATTGATCCCTAAGGAGGGAAAATGAATGTTGTTGCGACTCATATTATCCAAGTGTAAACATCCAGTAACATTGCCAAAATCATACCTGCCGTGCTCCCGATCACAAAGTGGGTTAGGAACTCCTCTCCTTATGCTTTAATAAAGCAAACATGCAGAGCGGCTGTAATTCAAAATGACATCCTTAGCCAATATATGTTCTTGATTCCTCATTTGTTATTAACTGGTGAAAACTGAATCACCAATCACTGAACAAATCCTGTTTCACTTTGGATGCATGTTCAACACACCTTTTTTAATCTGATTGTAAGCTGAGAAGCGAACGGTGCAACATGTACAGGTGCTTTGCAGGGACATGCCATTAAATGTGTGATTATTGAAAAAGACAAAAAAAAGAAAAAACTTTAAGCTAAGCTACAATAATAATAATTATTAAGCTATTTTACTGGAGCTCATGTTGTGTAACTGGAAATGACAAAGTAACAACAAATTTAATATGAATCAGGTTATATTTTATTTGTATCATGATTTATCATGATTACCTACAAGTTTAGTGATATAGGACTATATTTTACCATTAACCCTAAAAAAAAGGCAGAAAAGGAATTGGAAACTCAGAGGCCTCTAAGATTTGTTTTGTCAAATTACAATAGCATTATTTGTCAGATGTTAATATAATCTAAATTTAGCTCTTATTTATCCAACAGAATAACTCTTGTAAAGTGAGGTGACTGAAGAACAAAAATCACATAATAATCAGTTTTAAGCTTCTCTTTTACACCTATAAAATACAAAATGGTTGCAATCGTGTTATGGTGTCATTTAAAGAATAAAGTTTTACTGAACGTATGTATCACTTCTATCACAGCACTAATGGCAGCAGTCAGACTGTGTAATGGTTGTTCAAAGTAGAAGCATCACACAGATGGCACGCTGTAGAACTTGCAATGATTTCTCTTTATGACGTTCGGGAATCCATTACCGTCATTATGGCAACACAAACGAGAGTTGCTGTTGTTGTTGTTGTTGGTGTGTTGGTGAATGTTTACTTAGAAACAGGTGAGACTGCTTCAGCTGATCAGGCCTTACTGAGGGTGAACTAAAAAATATTTATCCAGCCAATAAATTAGAGGTTGAGAAAAATCAATTAAATAAAGAATTTCTTTTTGACCTGCTTGATTTCAACTTTACATATCAAAGCCACTCATCCCACCCCAGCCCTTTACACACACACACACACACATGCGCACGCACACACACACACACACACACACACACGCACACACACACACACACACACACACACACACACACACACACACACACACACACATTTATGTCTCCTCCGGTAAAACAAAGCTGACCTCTGGTGCCTTTGAGTTATTCTGTGAGTATGTATCATGGCTGCACATTTCAGCTGAGCTTATTAGGAATACAGAGCGCAACGCCTTGCACTTTATCAAAGTCATACAAATGAATCCTGGATGATAAATATTCTATCAGGCACATCTACATGTACTGCTGAGGATATGTAGTCAGCCGCTCATGAATTACAGTAGCAAGAACTTATATATTCAGATTGTGGGAGGACAACCTTCCATGGGTTGGGGGATTTGGACTTGTATAAAAGCAAGATAACATTAAACGCTGTACAAAATAGCAGATGTGTGGTCATTACGTTTTTATAGACAGTTCTGAAACACTGACATGATATGGCAGGAACCTTCCTTTAATTGACGTTACTAAAACATCTTCGCCAACATTTGAAGAAGCTCACCTCATTAAAAGTTTCTGTTTTAAGATTTGCAGTTTTCTGTCTGGGATAAAGCAGAAATTGCCTCGACAAATTTTGCCAAGTGACTAAAGATAAGATATTTTGAGTGGCTATTATTAAAAACCATTGACTGTAACACAGCACTCAAAGTAACGTATTCTAACATATTCTTATCTCTGACTTTTTAGTCGTTATTCATTCACTTATTAGTTTCATTTTTATATCCACTTCCACAAAATGCATCTCTGAGTACGTGGAGGCATCGACAGGCTTACGCTGAATTTTAAATATTACAAGAGGGGAGCACAACCCTGAGAACGCCACACTTCTCAAACTAAGCTATAAATTGCATCTGGTTTTCATTTTAAAGCACATGTAAACAGAAAGATGCTCCCACATATAATCTAGTATTTTCTTAGTTGTTGTCTGTTTTCGTGTTGAAAATGAAGCTGATTCTTCCCCCGTTGGGCGTTACCATCACACATCTGAATGTTTGTCTAGCATATTCCTACCTCTGACAGATTTTGTTCGGTGCTTTTTCTGAACTCTCACGTTGTAAATTGGTCCTAGACCTACCAAATAACAGGCGCATCAAGAGATTTTTACACAACACTCTGACTCAGTGCGCATAGCATGCCATTCCAGGCACAGCATCACTTCAGATGTTTGAGTCTCCCGTTTGCCATGACAACAGTGCAGAGGATAGAACATGACACATCTTTGACAGACTGGGGAGGAAAATAGGCCTGTATGTGTTGTTTTCCTGTCACTCTCTGCCTTATGTAACAAACGTCTATGAAAGCCATTGCATTTTCTTCTTGCACAAACCAATCTGCTTCGCAGGGTTGATGTTTTTCCTATATTGCGCGTCTGCAAACATCCGCAGGCCGTTAATGGACGGTCTCAGACTGGGTGAAACATAATGTACCGAGGCAGCTGGTCAAGTTGCAAGCTCGCAATTAAATCTTTAAGCATGTGAGAGGGAATAAATGCATTTCCCCTGTTCTGCTGCGAAACAATTACGTTTGCTGGTGCGTCTCTGTGCCTATAACACACTCAGCTGGCCTAATTATGGGAGATAAATCTGAGATCTCTGCTGTAAAAACCCGCAATTATTCATGAAAGACTCATCTAAAAATACTCTGGCTTAATTTAAATTACACTCTAAAATAATCACAAGGAGGCACTTCAGCAGCTTATTGTTCTGCTATAATCATAAAGATATAATAAATATAGCCTCTTATAACAACAAATATGTAAATTCGAACATTTAATAGATTACTGAGCAACAACTGGTGCACGTGTTATTTTTGATATAGTGATAATTTTCTCTTTCACTGTATAGCAGATGAACTTAGATTAAATGGCCGTCCAGTGGTTGTAACCAACATGCAAATTTATGCAAAGATGTGCTTCCCTCAAGTGATTATTGGTCTCTGTGTGTATTATGAGACAGACATATCACACACGTCATAAAATAGTGATCAAGATGCTACAGCAGCTGGAGAATAAAACTCCTAGGATTATAGAGGCAGCGTTTCTGTTATCGAGCAGGGCTGCCGGTCAAATGACCCGATGCCAGAGCGTGCAGCAGCAGCAGTCGTGGCCGATGGCCATGCCTCAGGTTGGCCCCGGCTCACTGTTTACACAGCTGTGGTGGGTCTGGTGTACATCAGTACAGGTCTGCCCATTCTTGCCTCATGGATCCCATCGCACCCACGTCCCAATCACAAGCCAGCTTCACCTGATGTAACTCTAGACTGTGCAGGTTCTTGTGAGCTGGGCTATAAGCAATCGCTGTTCTCATTTTGAAATGCTAAGTGTCTGTTAACTTTTATTTACACGGGGCATGTTTTTATTTCCTATCAGGATTACCATGCTGCGACAGTTTGGAAGCTCCGCATGGCAATCCTTGAAGCTGAAATCCGTTATTGCTCACCAGGACGTCTTTTAAATGTGACTATTGGCAGAGATAAGAGTTTCAATTTGTTCCAGAAACAAGTTTTGTGCAGAAGTGGTATTTTTGATTTCTTACTCAAGTCAAATGAGTGTACGGTAAGTTGCAAATGTGTTCACAAACATCCTACTGCTTCAACTCTTGTGACGATACGATCGCAAAATTCAATGTATTTTAGTAAGAAAGATGGAGATGAATGTTTTTGCCCATGCCTTTCTGCAGAATACGTCTACATCTACAAATAAAGTCCTTGAAAAAACTGTCTTAATATGAGTTACAACAATATTTAATTTCCCTCTGAGTTTAATAAAGTATTTCTGAGTTGAATTTGAAATGAAACTAGGGCTGTCAAACGATTACAATTTCTAATCTGATTAATCACGGTGTTGCTGTGAATTAATAATGATTAATTAATTGTTAAAGCAATGAACAAAAATAATGAGTTCTGTTTTTATTAGGCTGTTGATTAAACTAGGATTTAATAGGCAAAATGTGGGATTATTTCTCATGTATTTGGTGCTTTTGTATTTATCATTGTTCATGTTTTTTTTAATTGCTAGTACGGGTGAGGGACATGGATGTAAAGACTTATGATGATACTTTTGTGATAACAATAAAAGTGATAATAATAATAATAATAATAATAGTTTAATACATGTTTTTTTAGGTGACTGCATGACGCATCAATCACAGGCCCACAAACAAAAATACTGTCCTTGAAAAACAAACTGATTTGTAATTTGCTTCTTTTGGACACCTGTATTAAATTTCTTCAGTAGACTCTGATAGGTTTTTTTTTATTGTCTAGGATTGTCCTATATTTACCTCTATCCACCTTCCTGTCAACCCTGACCAGCTTTAGTGTTCCTGCTGAAAACTATTCCACAACATTTTGCTGCCACCACCGAGGTTCCCAGGAGGGACGTTGTGTTGAGGCTGAGGTGGCATCAGGTTTTAGCGGCTGTAGGATTTCTCTCTTCTCTTTGGCGAAAGACCGTGAGCCATTTCTCCCCGGAGTTTGCTTCTTTTTTTTTTTTAAGTCTATATCAGAGTTCGATTGTGCAGTCACATCTCCCCAGCAAGCTGAACTTTCTAGACAAACGAATTAAAGTTTGATTAAACCAGAATAAACATAGCTGGCGTGAATGCGTCCTTAGGGGAATTCGAGTAAGTGGGGATGAATACAAATGCTGAGTAAGCCCAGATTTTTATTGGTAAAAATGTTTAAAACAGCTTGATTTGAACAAGAGGTATAAAGGTAGGCTTCAAAAACAGAGTTTCTGCTTTTATGTGTTGAACATAGTTGTTTTTGACTTATTCTTTTTTCCAAACACGACTAATGATGAGTTTATTAGTAAGCATTTACATTCAAAACACAACTTGGACTCAGTGTCCACTGGCTTTAAATGTTGCGCTCTTCTGAATGCCATTCGGACTCAATTTTTGAATCAATATTAAAATCAATATTGTAATCATTTATTAATTAAAACAAACTGGAGAACAGACATCCATGACTTTACGCTCATAAAGGTCAAGTTTATGAGGGAAACCGTGACGGCCCGTTCCCCAAAGACGTTCTGCAGCTCCTCCTGGGGGATCCGGAGGTGCTGCCGGGCTAGAAGAGATCTATTATCTCTCTGGTGAGTTCTGGGTCCACCTGCAGGTCTCCTCCCAGTGGACGGTACCTGATAAAAATCTCCAAAGGGAGAAGACCAAGAGGCTGATGCTGAAAGCAACCGAGCTGACTGCTTGGATATGGAGCGTACAGGGGAGCGCCTCCCCAACGGCCGAGCCCAGACACTTTGGAAAAAAACTCCGGTCAGCCATGATCCTAATCGGTAAATTCTCTTCTCCTTCTTCAACACAACTGACTTTTTTTTTGTTTTAAATAGAAAACGTCTTGCATTTAAAAAAAAAAAAAGACATGGGCAAGGTAACACAACCCTAAGAGGATAAAAATAGTGATAAAACATGTTATGTGGGTAATTACAGAAAGCATCTCCTTGTATTGAAACATTTCAGAAAAAAAAATCCTTATTACTTGATGCATTAATTTAAGCAAAACCTGCAAAAATGTATTCTTATCTTTTCATTCTCTCTCTATCTGTCACGCCTGGGTGTCCGCCTCTGACCCTTACGACTGGAAGCTGAAAGTGAATAACATCCATCTGTTTTTCCATTTTATGGAAGACTGTTGTGCAGCTGGAATGCGGTGGTTTAAATAAAGTACAAATAAAGAAGAAAATGGTTGCTTAAGATTTAAAAGGCATAATGCTGGAAATTATAAATATCTGCAGTAATTACGAAAAGATCATTTTTTTAACTTCCCACTTTCACAATTTCTAAACAAAAAAAAAAAAACTAGCCTGAGAAAATAAAAATTGGCACGCTGCACGCTGAGTTAAGTTTAAGCCTCTTTTTTAAGTCGGGCAGACTGCAACTGTTTTTCTGTATTTCACAGTGTCTTTTATCTTTTTCTTTTATCTGTCTCTGTTGTTGTCTTGCAGAATCGCATACATTCTTTTAAGCTTTTCTTTCTGTGGTTTTAATTCTAACTTTTCAATTTTCCCTCATGTTCTTTAAGCTGGTGAACTTTGAGGATCACTATGAAGTTACTGTCTATGAGGTCAATCCTTGATCTTCTGCTTTATTCTAAAATTTACTAGTGTATAAATTGCTTCATAAATCCGCCTCCAAAATGTTCCCAGTGCACCAGAAGTCCATATAATCTATGATGAGGTCTTATTTATTAAAACCAGCTCATTTTTGCTTCAGTAAAAGCATCAGGCCAGTGTGTTTGCAAGGTTTTTGGGATTCACATGGATGAATTTCACCTATTTGCTCACCATAAGCAATGGAAACATGCGCAACAATGACTAATGAATGCAAACACTGATGCTGTAAACAGACACATGTAGAAGTGACCAGCAGAAGCAACAGTTGACCATCGTTAGTTGTCGGCTCCACATCTTAAAAATATTTCCTCCACTCAAATGAACGTTTTTCTGAAATCATTCTGAAGTAGCTTTGAAGACCAAAAAGATATTCGGGTTTGTGTTTCTAGCCGTTCTATACGAAGCTCTCGCTGAAAGTTTTGTGGGCAGTCCACACCTTAAATCGACCTCCATCAATCTTTTTTACTGCTGCTGTTTAATTGCCTCACTTGATGATGAGAGAGCTACCTGGAAACACTTCACTATCTCCTCACAGCCTCCCTCTTCTCCTATGTAAGAATGCAATAATTAAATTTTCAATCTTCTGTAAGTTATTTAAGGGAGGAAATTGCTGCTTTTTAATGAATTCGATATTTGACGCCTTTGGCCCTTTCTAAAATTTAACTTCAACCCAGTTTGATGTTGATGATGATGATTTTTAGCACGTGACGACTATTATGTTTTCGTCTTTATCGCTCAATATTTTAGAATCTGTATTTTCTAGCATGCCATCTAGTATCCTACTGAGTTTCCATAGAACTGGGTTAAACTGTAAAAACACGCTGCTGTAGAAACCTTTAAAATAGGCGTTTTGGTCCCTCTAGCACTTATTCCAGGTTATTCAGTATTTCTATGCAGTAGTCACTGTGAAAAAGTCGTTGAAAGGAGAAAGAAACTGAATGCTAAATCCTACCTGTGCTGACTTGATCGTAATAAAACAGGTGAAAGTAAAACTAAAGGAGATACAATCAATTGCAAGGGAATTGCATAAATGGTACGTCAATTTATCAATATTTGAACTTTTTTCATACAAAAATATCAAAAATTTGGAAAACTAGTTCAACTTCAATGTGTAGATTCAGTCCAAAATTTTCATCTGATGAATTATAAACATGATCAAATTCATTTTAATTCAGATGAAATGAACTTAGAACTAGTTGCTGTTCCAGTGGGACGTTCAGACCTTTACTCACCACTATTTTCCAGTTTCCACCACTCTGAGAACTTCGACAGAACTATTACAGATGTACTCGTCCTTATTGTGTAACCAGTGTTGGACATATACTCTGCTGCCCAGAGAGGGCCTCCCTAAGCTACACAATAGATCCCATAAATTTCACCGTCATTATCAGCTATTCGTATGTTCTCCGCTTGATGTGCGTACATTAAAGCCTAGAGGGGCCATCAAAGCCAAACGTAAAATACAAATGAAATCTTTATGAAGCCGTATTAATTTACAGTCTGCTGGTGTGTTCTGTTTAATTCTGTCTGTCTCATCCTTTATCTCAATCATGCTCCGCCAGCGTGATGAAAGTGCTACACCGAAGATGACGGAACAAACACAATGGCTTATCAGGTCACTAATCTGTGATTATGCATGCTATGCATGCATACAATATGCATTCATTTCTCGCAACAACTAGATGCTTTAATTACCTCATTATATCTCTGACTCTGAGTCAGTCATAATTAATCATTTGCTTACAGAAAACGATGGGATGACAGAGCTCCGGGTCCCAACAGCGACCCCTGGAAGGGGGTCTCCAAGCTGGCAGCCTGAAAGCAGGATCAGGAGTTTTTTTTTTTTTTTTTGGGCCGGTCACTGTCGCTATTTCTCCAGCTGTCTAATAAAACTTCAGCTGCAGTCATAACTCCCGCACTTCAAATCACCTGCCAAGACCAAGAGCCCAAGGACACATTAGGCCTCAGGTTAACAGAGTGCTGTCCACCACCACAATGCGCAAAGACTATTAGTCTGTGAAGGATTCAAAGTTAACTTTGACCACAATCACTTTCTGGAATTTTCAGGATTTATGCTTTTCAGCCAGAAAGTGAGAAGATCTTCACTCTCCCAAAACCAGATGAAGTAATGTTTTGTTGATGTGTATTTTCTTTCATTGGGTGCCTAAAGCCTGAAACATCGGACATTGCTTTTGTAAACTGGTAACACATAAAACAAACCACATGTAAAATGCAAAGAAATTAAAATAAAAAAATTAAGTTGATCTTTGGTGTTGAGCATCTAACCTAATAATGTTGGAAAATTAAATGTTTTGCTACAGGGATGTTTTTGTTGTTTTTTTTTTTATCTTTTAGGATAGTACTTATATGGGCTTAAAAAAAGGGTAAATGTTCAAACTTTTCTTTTCTTTTGTGGACTTTGAAAATGCGATAAATTGTGAATTTAGACAGTCGTAATGACACGTTGCATCTGCTGCGATGGCATCAAAAATGTTAACTGCTTTCACTACGAACACAAAATGTGCTATTCTCCAGGAAATGTTTGTATTGAAACCGTTTTGTGTTACCAAGAGAGAGGAAAAACGTATTATTCTTGTTTCGTTGTCACATTGCCATGATACACACATGGCTAAATAAACAGAGCTCAAAGCAAAAATACATAAAAACAAAGTCAATTCCCAGTGTGATGATTCCCCAAATGATGGAAAGATGGAATGATGTTTGATTTTTATGTTTTTTTTTTCCTTTTAACATCTAATAATTGCTGCTGGTGGAGAGCAGCAAGGCGTTAGTGGGAACCAGCATTTCATATCCAGAATACAAAGCAATGAAAATGTGTTATAATGAAAAACATACAAGTAAAACAGTCCCAGATTGAATTGAATAAATACAGTGTAGTGGGGATTTCTCTTTTCATTTTTATCTCTTGCATCAAGTCATTGAGCTGCATTAATTTGTGCTGCACGGCGACAGTGACTTTTCTTGCGTCATTTTTGTCTGTCTTCATAAAAATGTATCTGACTGCATCTCGTTGTTTGCAGTGTGTGCAGATCTGAATCAAAGTTGTCTCGCTGGGTGAGCAACACACTGCTGGTGGGCAAATATGCCATGCAAGCTGGTTACACAATCATAACTTTCTATCCAAACAAATCCACTGTCAACATCTATGTTGACCGTGCCAGCTTTAGTGTGTTTGTGTGCTGTCAACACGCGGGAAATTGTGGGCTTCGAAATGTAAACAAGCAACTTGTAGCCCTGCTGCAGAGAAGAGTTTAGTCTACCTTGTGTCTCGAAGGCACGCTGATGCTCTTAAACCCACTCTGACCTTGTTCGGCGTCAGAGGATGTGCGCGGGGTTTTGTCCGAAAACTGCTGGGGTTTATTGAGCGTGTGGCGACCAAATATTGCAGCAAGAAACAATCTGGAGTGATGGGAGGATGTTACAAGGTATGAATGGGATTGTAAAAAAAAAAACAACAAAAAAAAACAAACTCTTCAGCAGAGACAGGGCAGAAAATTTGGAGTGAGAATTAGCCTGAAATTGATGTTATTCTCTAAGGTACTGCGTGGTGCACGGCATCTTGCGATGGAGGAAAGAGGCACAATCGTAAGAAAAGCTGTTTATCTTTGATTTCCTTCAATCAGTAATCAGGCCTATTTTCGTCTGTTATTTTGCCTCGTCTGACAGGCTCACAAGCCCATAAGATCTAACACAATGCTGATCCTCATAAAGAAAGGCAAATCCAGACTTTATAGGATTACTGACTCCCTCATAAACTAGGAACTCAACACCCTCCTGAGTGACTATTCTATTTATAGGATTTATTTCACAGAACCCAAAACGGAGTTCAGAGCTTCGCTTAACCTAAGAAGATCAAGTGGTGGAGCTCTCATGTCAACAGCATGTTAAGCTTTTCTGGCTTTTCAACCAGGCCAACTGTGAGAGGTAAACGTGTCTGTCATGTACACAGTCAGAGATAATTGAACACAATGCAAAATGCATATGTTAGTAGATCAGTGAGAGGCGACAGAGGCAGACCTCATGGATACTGACTGAGTCCAGAACAGGCAAGCTTTTGTCCCTGGGCAATTTGAACTTTTAGATTTTTGGAAGAACATTTTTATTAGTGTGAATGCTGCAGGCATTCACACACTTGAGTACCTCCACTTTTTTTTTTTCCTGTACACTTTTCACCTCTAAACTGCTTCTGCAGACTTTGTGCTATTTCAACCATTCAACTTTTCCCATCCTCAGCTCATTCAGGACATCACAGGTTTGTCTTGTGGTATTGGCATCTTTTAGGATTTATGAGATATTCAGTTGTTTTGATATCAGATTGGGCCCCATTGAAATGAATGGAACATCCTATAATTTCTGAAAGATGCTGCTGAAAACGTTGCGCTCGCTCACAGCCAAGTACTTCCACGTACTTTCAATTAGAAATGCCACACAAGTTTAACATAAATAACTTTCAGTTATTTATGTTTATTTAAGCTTTTGTTATATATTTTACAGATTTTATAAAATCCCTCTTCAGGTTTTTGCTTGCAATGTGCTCAGTTGAAAAAAAAAAAATGCTGACCCTCTACCTCTGAAGGTTCCTAATTTAACCATAACTCCAACCCTGCTTCCAAACCCAATTACAATTTTTTTTTTACCATTGTAAATGTGTTTTTCTCAAACAGATTTTCTTCCACTTTCCTTTTCATATAAAAGGGAAATTTTAACCCACATCATTACACATTTTCCTCTGGACCAAAGATCTAATTAACTATTTAGATCTTTAGTCTAAACCAAAACCAAATCCCAAGAAAAAAAAACTATTATAGCAAAATCTAGACTTATTTCATGCGACTGAGGTCAAACTGTTGTGTTCACAGGCAAACAGACTTTAAAAAGAAACTGGAAGAAGAGTTAAAAAGAAATAAACAATATAAAAAAAAATCTAAGAAGTGGCAACAATTTATCCAGAAGTTAATATAAACAAACCTCTATTATTATTATTAGTCTTTTAAAAAACAAATGCGGTGACACCGCCTCTCGCCCGAAATGTCTCACTGGATGGATGGATGGATGGATGGATGGATGGATGGATGGATGGATGGATGGATGGATGGATGGATGGATGGATGGATGGATGGATGGATGGATGGATGGATGGATGGATGGATGGATGGATGGATGGATGGATGGATGGATGGATGGATTTAAGAAGCTGGCCATAGAAATCTCTTTTCTGTTTTTAGAGACTGTGCAGAATTGAATGCAGTTGCTGACAATAAAACAAAACAAACAGCAATACTTGTAGTGAATTGGAATTGTTTTCTTGTCCCTTAAACCTTTTTGAATTTTGTCACCTTGAAACCACATACTTGGGATTTTGTGTCACTGAGTATCACAAGGTGGGATATAATTCTTGTTAGTGAACAAACAGCAGGATGAACACCATGAGATAAATCAGATACGTTCTAGATAAAGTTGTGGAGAAGTTTGTATACTTTAAATCGTTATGTTGTGTGTAATCACAAGCCAGGTGAGGGGGCACAGAAAACACATGTGAGAAAGGGCTTTGGTGGAAATAGAGATCAAATTCAAATGTTTTAGCATAAACGCAAGACACTATGTGTAGTGGTAAATTAATAGTGCAAATTACTCTGAGGACATAATACTTATTGGTGAAGCATACACAAATGTGAACATGGAGGTTGTACCATATCTACCAGTTTTCCTTTAGTGGAGTTTATTGAAGTGTGTGATTGAAATGTGACACATTGCTGAAAAAATGAAGGGGCCTGAATGCATTTTGGTCCGTTGTCTTATTTGTTAATCTTTTATGCAGATCAATAAGGTACTTTTTATTAGATGTGAATGCAATGTGAATACCGTCAGACATGTGAAGTTAATTTCTACATTTCTGATCTCTCACAAAAACAAAAAAAAAAAACAGACCATAAAAATGTTGGGTTTGAACAACTTTTTGAGTCTAAACCTCACATGGACAATTTCTTCTTCAAGTAGATAAATTAACTGCTTTAATTTAGCTGAAAAAACTATATATTTTATTTTACTGAAAGGAAACACAAAAATGTGATAAAACAGTACTTTTCTGATTGAAATCCCTTCTGAGCCCTAAAAATATTGACTTTTCTAAATGTAATCTTTTAGAAGTTTTAATGACTTCCAACTGAGGGCCATTCTTTTTAATTGTACAGAAACAAAAGCGATGAATATCAGATTCATTCAAAGGCAAACTGAGTTAGACTGCATAAAAAAGTTTAATCAAGCGTGAAGCTGAAGTCCTTGTCTCTATTAAATGTAACATAACGAAAAAATTCCACCTAAAGAATCATCATTTGAAAACATCGGTCTGACAAACGCAGGAAGCTAAAATGAACAAAAAGACAGTTTAAGGAAAACCCTAAATATTCCCCCATAAAGAGTGGAGTTTGCTGCATCTGTTATGTTCTTGAGGGCATTTTGCGGAAATCAATGCAATCTAATGAAACAAATATTTCCATCCTGATGATAATGATCTTTTCCAGGGTGATAATAACCTGTTCAATAGGGCATAGACAGCCAGTGAATGGTTCTGCGACTATGCAAATTACGTGAATTTCATGTTATGGTCCTTGCAACAGTCAGGTCCGACAAACTGAACAACTACTTGAGTTGGTAAGTGCTTGAAAGAACCTTCAACCACCATCATAAAAGAAACATTTTGGTTGTTTCTGATAAAAAAAAAAGAAAATGAAATATTTCCTAGAAAAAGAAAAGAGTTCTCAAGGTGAATTAATGTCAGATTTTTGAGTTCTGAAGTATTTAAATTATATTCAGACACAAATATGTCCTGTTTTCTGGCCTTTAATTCGAGGTTTACATGATGAGACCCTGTGAAAGCCTTACATGTTTCTTTCCTCTCTACAAATTGTTTTTTTTCATTTTGAATTACATCACGCGAGAAGTCCCACAGCAGCGAAAAGACAGCAATGGGCTGTCTGAGCTCCTAATTATTTGAGTGCATGCTGTTGACATTCCATATTCTATCAATTAATAATATTAGACATTGCATAGAACATGATTAAGATTGCTCAGTCACATGTGCAAACGTTTTCCCAGAAGTTAATGTCGTTGCCAGAACTGGCCGGCGAACTGAGTTTTTTTATTATTTAATATACACGTGTGTGATTTTCGTCACAGCAGGCAAAAAGTACAATGAGTTGGAATAAAACGCATTAGACTTTGGCTTTGAGTCCCGGCTTGATATGTGGAGGCTGCACAAACGTAGCAGACTTCCAAGGGTATGAATAATTTTGTGCTCAGAATGATGCCATCTAATTAAATGAGTCAGTGGGAAGATCAGCTCTTCTCATTTGTTGCGTTGCCTTTTTTTTATTTTTTGCCTCAGTCTATTATAATTCACTAACAACCATTTTCATAAGTAGTCATATTGTTTCAGTCACTCAGCTTTCAAATTACAGTACACTACTGGTTCTATTTTTTTAAGTAAAATGCTTTCAAACATAATCATACCTTTGAAGTGTTTAACATTTTTTTTGCCACATTTATCAAACAATAAAAAATTTATATTTTTTGATTTTATGACAAGAATAATCTGCAATGTCTGGCATGCATTTTAGCCTGACACCCCCAAATGAAGCTAATGTGAAGACCTTAATGGTTTGTTAGGTAATAAACAGCATGATGGAGAACAGGATCAGCACTGAGCTTGCATCCCATTATCAAATTGATTGAGACTGGCATCTGGGAGTTTACAGACACTTAATGATTAGAGTTGCTTACAGTGACTGATGCATTTTGTGACTACGTGTATTTTCATCTTCACTCCATTGTTTCTCATTACGTTTTGCAATATTTTTTACAGCAAGAAGTAGTCTCAGTGCAACATCAGTTATTCTGATGTCAACAAAAGGCACCGTTAAACTTCGAAGTAGTATGGATTAGTTATTGATGTTGACTTTCACTATACAATAAAAAGAAGGGATAGCACATGTAAAAGTAAATTTAGACTTTTGGAAGTGGTTAAATCGAATTTTGACTGATGACTCAACACGACGCCTTCGACAATCAGTTTCACCCGAAATAAAGATTTGTAAAAAAAACAACAAAAAAAAAAAAAAACAAACATGAAAGAAAGTTAATCTGTTTTTTTCTAATTGCACTATCATTATCTCAGACACAGATAGAAAAGCTGTAGCTTTCAAACAGTGAGATATAGATGAGATATTTTTAGCACCCTTGCCATCCTACTCACTGTGTTCCAGGTGGCAATTATGAACTCTGGATTTTGTCTACTCTTGTTTATCAGAAGTTCCAGTTCTTTTAAACTTTTTAATCGCTACCATGACGGAAAAAGGAGGGACGGTTACGTGAGCAATTATTTGTAGCCATTTTATAACTTCTGAAGATCAACACACATCTACCCTGCTTTGAATAGAGGATGAGAAACTGCTTATTGTATCACTTCATATTTCTTTCCAAGGGAAAAATGAAACCATAAATCTTAAAATGCTCATTTCCATTACATTTTTGGAAATTGCCAGAATAGTGCAAGTGAAATAGAAAAAAAATAAAGCAAGAACCCAAATTACGTTTTTTTTTTATGGGATTTTATTGCAGCAGTTTTGGCACATTTCTAAAACTGTCAGTTAGTGTGGAGAGCGATGTACAAGAAGTAGATAAAAAGAGAAGAAGGGATTGTTCAGTTTCTGAAAAAACAAGCCAAACAAACAAGTTAAAAGCACATCTGATGAGGTGATTGCATCATTTTTAAAAAAACAAAAAACTACAATTAAGAGCACCCTTCAAAAATTCAAGTGTAGAAACTTCATGCCAAACCCATAGCGGAGGTAATAATTTTCTGCAAAGTTTCTAAAATGGTTTGAAACGAAGACTGTTGGATGTAACCGATGTCAACTCATACAATAGTGATGGTAAGTGAAAAATTTTAAGAAATGCCTCATGATCCAAAAGCTTCCACATCTCCTGTCAGACACGACTGGGGGAGAGTCAAAGCACGTGCTCGTTCCATCTCTGTCAGAGGAACTGGGTCACCGTTCTTCTGTTGAAGACATGACTGGCAGGACGGGTTCTGGAGTGCGTACAGCTACATTTTATATTTAGTCATCCGCTGTGAAAGTAACAGAACGACGCTTCACAATGCAGACGGAAAATGCATCAAGGCTAAGAAATGAAAAGTTTCTTAAATAGATGAGTCACTCGCCCAATATAAACCCAACTGAGCGATTGTGTCTTTTCAAACAGGAAACTGGCTCACAGTTTTAATAAGTAGTAGCAGCTGAAGATTTCAAGGACAACATCCAGTATTTGCTGCTGTTTGCGGTTCTAGATTTTAAGCAATGTAATTTCAAAAGTAATAATATTGCTTGTTGTTTCTTTGTACAAGGACAATCTGCCTAAGTGCTGTAGACAGATTAACACAATGAAAGGTGCGATTGTGAAGTGGAAAAAAAAAGTGGCATACTGTAGTTTTCAAAACTGAAAAGGGCATGAATTTGTTCTCAGATATCTGAGTAAATACTTTTTAGAACCAGCTTTTGCTTTTGTTGCATCTGCACCACTTAGGCCTGGGCTTTGTTTAGGCCAAAGCATTAATATTCGTTGATCAGAATCCTTTCCATTGGATCTCAAGTCCTTAACTTCATCATACAGATTTTCTTTAACAATTATAATTCACTAAGCTCCATCCGTTTTCCCATCAACCTTGACCAGCTGCCCCATTCCTGCTGAATAATACCAGCTAGTTTGTTGCCATGTCTACTGTTTTGCATGTAAGCTGCCTGTAAGCAAAATTTGTCCTTGGTTCCTTTCAACAATCTGCCCTTGCCACTGTCCTGTCAACAGACACCTGAGCTCCTCTGTAATGTGAGCAGCTACTTCTTCAAGATGCCGTTTCTTCATTAACATCCTCATAAAAAACATGTAAGGCCTTCACGGAACAATTCTATTTATATTAAGATTAAATTGCTGAAATGTTGATTCTGTTTATTAACTGGGTGATTTAGAGTGACTTTTTAGAGGTATCCAGTAATTTATAGACTGTGTTTTGCATACAAAAAGTCCAAATGAAATACACTGAAAACTTGTTATTGTAATGTGATGAGACGCAAACAAGAGGCACAAATACGTTTGCAGGGCAGTGTGTCTAAGCGTGTATCGATACTTGCTGTCTTGTGCTGGTGGTTTCATTTAACAGGCAAACAAAAGCGAAGAGGAAAGAGCAATTTATTTCTTATCAGATGACATAGTTGCTGTGGAGCATCACTAATGTTGAAGAAGGCAACAGCATCTTCTCCAGGAGTTATTCTGTCTTGTTTTTTTTCTTCTTCTGAGTCAATAACGTTCTCATTGCATTGTGGAGAAATCAATGTGTACAAGCCATGATGGTATTGAGATTAGACACGCTGATCTCCGATGCAGAAATGTCTCCTGATGATAAGGTCGGGCTGCTGCGTGAAAATTGCACATCATGGAGCCATCGAGAAGCGAGGAGGACAGAAAAGGGAAATAAGTCAAGGTGAAATCAAGCTTTTCTAACACCATCATGTGTGACAAAAATGTACCTCCTCTGCTCCTTCCTTAAGATGCTCACACACCAAACATAAAAAAAAAGCCCTAATATTCTGTAGTTTCGACACAAGGGCAATGAGTGTTCAATATTCTCCAGCACCCTCTGAAATGATGAGAGGGAGTGATGTAATAGTTACATCTGCTGCAGAGCGCCAGTGAAGGAGCCGATGCCGACTCTAGGTGACAGAGGAGAGAAAGGGGGAATTGGGTACAAAGACAAATGACAAATGAGAGACAAAAAAAGGAGGGAGAGGGGTATTACTGGGAGCTATAAAGAAAAATACCAACTGTTGCACCGTAATTTGGTTCTTACACTCCCTCATCCACAGCTGAATCAATTATTTACACAATATTTCCCTTTCATACTTAAGTCATGCTGCTTGCAGAATGAAAAAAAAAAATAAAATAATCCATCCATTAAATGTCTTTGGCTTAATTTGAGGTCCTCAGTTGACTCTCTGATGAATTCAGGCTTATGATCCACACACAACCCACACAGGGCCATGTTGAGCATCAGATCATAATCCAGTCAATGGCTCCTTTTGCACATGTTCTCAGGGAAAAACATCTCCTCTGCACAGAGGGACATCAGCCTGAAGATGTGTGTTGTGTTGGATCGGTCGAGGTGACCGCTCTATAAAGCGCCTCTCTTGAACAAAACTCATTAACAGAGCATGATGCATGATGGAGGAGGGCATACAGAGGCTAGTGAAATGGTGAGCATCGCATTTGGTCTGTAATGGAGTGCGTGAGCGGTAACTCTGCAATTTCCTTTCTGTCTGACTTTTCAGTTTTGTTTGTTCAAATCGTTCAATTAGAACTGGGTCACAATTTGATGTTTTTTTGTAAAACAAAAGAGAACGCAACAGTAACATTAATTTAAAATGGATTATAAAATGACAGCTTTGATGCTGCGGGGATCGTCAGCCCTTGTACGTCGAGCTTGTTTTCTCGTTCGAGCTCTTTAAGTTGTCGGAGGAATTTCAGAAATCACATCCCATGGGTAGCTTTCCAAAGCATAAAAGTAATATTAAATTACAAGGAAAGTGAACTCCAGACAGTAAAGTCTCCTGGGAAAAAAAAAGAGAGACAGATATAAAGAGAATAAATCAAAATGCCAACAATAAATGTTGAATGTTTGCTTGAAACTCAAAGAAGTGTAGCTTCCTGTCTTCCAGGGGTCAGAATGCTACCTCTTCAGGGACCCATAAAGAGATTTGTCAAGTCTCTGAGTCTCAATGTCAAGTGGGCATTTAACAGATCCTGCTCTCTCCTGGCTTGGCGTTTCTGTCTTATCTGTCTGACTCAATAAATTTGAACCTTCAGACTGAGCAAGGAAGTTCCCTGAGCTGAGAGCTTCTAGTTTTAACTCGCCAACTCACTGAGGAGAAACTGCCACCTCTGACGATTCAGCGACCCTTCACTCTCACTTAGCTGCTTATGCACTTAGTTCGTGTGTGTGGCTTTATCACAGTCCTTATCAGGATTGGCCAAATGCAGAGATCAATTAAAAAATGTGACATTTCTGCTACCTGGCACAAGGATAAGTGATGCAGTTTGTATTTGTTCAAATTGAGTCACATGATGCAGCTGCACAGCTGTGAAGTTAATAGCGTATTTGCCTTGCACATGTTTTTTTGTGTGTGTTTTTTTAAAATATAGTTCACATGTTCTCCCTGAAGCCGCACAGTGGCCCAGTTGGTAGAGCTGTTGCCTTGCAGCAAGAAGTTTCTGGGTCCGATTCCCGGCCCCGGTCTTTCTGCATGGAGTTTGCATGTTCTCCCTGTGCATGCGTGGGTTTTCTCCAGGTACTCCGGTTTCCTCCTACAGTCCAAAAACATGACTGTCAGCTTAATTGGTCTGTCTAAATTGCCCCTAGGTGTGAGTGTGTGTGTGCATGGTTGTTTGTCCTGTGTGTCTCTGTGTTGCCCTGCGACAGACTGGCTACCTGTCCAGAGTGACCCCGCCTCTCGCCCGGAACGTCAGCTGGAGATAGACACCAGCAACCCTCCCGACCCCACTGAGGGACAACGGTGTCAAGAAGATGGATGGATGGATGGATGTTCTCCCTGTGAATGCACAGATCCTGATACGTTGGTTTTCTCCCACAGTCTAAAAACAAGATTAATAAGGTTGACTGGTTACTCTAATAAGGCTGCTGTTCCTATGTTGCCATGTATGCTGGATTTTTGTGGCACATGTTACATGGATACAGACATGAGAAAATAAGGGATGTTTTGTATAACATCAACTCCTCTCCGTCTCTGAAGTATGCTATTTCCTTTCCCAGGTATTTGGAATTATGACTGTATATTGACGTAAACGGTAAAGAACGTACAATGACTAGATTTATTACTTTTCCATGATGTCACTGTCTCTGTTCAGGTTTTCAATTTCAAAGCATGAGCTGGGCATCTGGGAGTAGTCTCCAAGTGCTCTGATAATTATTAGCTAAAACAGCCAAACATCGAGTGAAGACTGCAATTTCTCTGTTGATTTCAAGAATCCAGCATCAGCTTCCCAGAAGTCTGCACAAACAAGCAGGTATAGATAATGGCAGTATTAACTATATCAAACTGAGTTCTACTTTGTCTTTCCCACATTTCATTTGACAGGTTTTTTGTGTTTTCTACCCCAAATTTGTTGTCAATAAAAAAAAAAGCTGCATTATTTTATACATGCACACTTTAATGTTCAAGGATTTCATGCGGTGCACTCTGATGAACTCGTAGTCTACTGCAAAATAATTTTGATACAGAGCCTCAATATACCACCAAATAAAACTTATATTGTTCTAAGGTCTTACATGGCATAATAATAGAGTGGCCCAAGCAGGGATTATAATCAAAACAGTAATAGGAATATACAAAGCAATAGTAAAGAGATTAATCTGCATACTTACCTTGTAATAGTAATAAAAAAGAAAATGATTTGCTAGTGGGGTCAGGGGAGGTGAAGCAACCCAGGGATTGTCAGGGTGCACAGTGGGAGTGGTAGAGCTGTGTGCAGCAAGAGGTTCTGGTTCGATTCCGCCTGGGTTTTCTGCATGGAGTTGATGTTCTCCTGTGCATGCGTGGTTTTTCCGGTACTCGGTTTCTCCACAGTCAAACATGACTGTCAGGTTAATTGGCCTCTCAATTGCCTAGTGTGAATGTGTGTGTGATGTTGTGTGTCTGTGTGTCTTGTTTGCCTGCGACAGACTGGCGACCTGTCCAGGTGTACCCGCTCTCGCCGAACGTGGTGGAGATGGCACCAACACTCCGACCCACTGAGGAAAAGGGCAAAAATGGATGGATGGAAATGGATGGGATTGTTCAGTTTCTGAAAAAACAAGCCAAACAAACAAGTTAAAAGCACATCTGATGAGGTGATTGCATCATTTTTTTAAAAACAAAAAACTACAATTAAGAGCACCCTTCAAAAATTCAAGTGTAGAAACTTCATGCCAAACCCATAGCGGAGGTAATAATTTTCTGCAAAGTTTCTAAAATGGTTTGAAACGAAGACTGTTGGATGTAACCGATGTCAACTCATACAATAGTGATGGTAAGTGAAAAATTTTAAGAAATGCCTCATGATCCAAAAGCTTCCACATCTCCTGTCAGACACGACTGGGGGAGAGTCAAAGCACGTGCTCGTTCCATCTCTGTCAGAGGAACTGGGTCACCGTTCTTCTGTTGAAGACATGACTGGCAGGACGGGTTCTGGAGTGCGTACAGCTACATTTTATATTTAGTCATCCGCTGTGAAAGTAACAGAACGACGCTTCACAATGCAGACGGAAAATGCATCAAGGCTAAGAAATGAAAAGTTTCTTAAATAGATGAGTCACTCGCCCAATATAAACCCAACTGAGCGATTGTGTCTTTTCAAACAGGAAACTGGCTCACAGTTTTAATAAGTAGTAGCAGCTGAAGATTTTCAAGGACAACATCCAGTATTTGCTGCTGTTTGCGGTTCTAGATTTTAAGCAAATGTAATTTCAAAAGTAATAATATTGCTTTGTTGTTTTCTTTGTACAAGGACAATCTGCCTAAGTGCTGTAGACAGATTAACACAATGAAAGGTGCGATTGTGAAGTGGAAAAAAAAAGTGGCATACTGTAGTTTTCAAAACTGAAAAGGGCATGAATTTGTTCTCAGATATCTGAGTAAATACTTTTTAGAACCAGCTTTTGCTTTTGTTGCATCTGCACCACTTAGGCCTGGGCTTTGTTTAGGCCAAAGCATTAATATTCGTTGATCAGAATCCTTTCCATTGGATCTCAAGTCCTTAACTTCATCATACAGATTTTCTTTAACAATTATAATTCACTAAGCTCCATCCGTTTTCCCATCAACCTTGACCAGCTGCCCCATTCCTGCTGAATAATACCAGCTAGTTTGTTGCCATGTCTACTGTTTTGCATGTAAGCTGCCTGTAAGCAAAATTTGTCCTTGGTTCCTTTCAACAATCTGCCCTTGCCACTGTCCAAAGAAAGAAAGACAGACAGACAGAGTACGTCGTGACTAATAGCTTTCCTGTCAACAGACACCTGAGCTCCTCTGTAATGTGAGCAGCTACTTCTTCAAGATGCCGTTTCTTCATTAACATCCTCATAAAAAACATGTAAGGCCTTCACGGAACAATTCTATTTATATTAAGATTAAATTGCTGAAATGTTGATTCTGTTTATTAACTGGGTGATTTAGAGTGACTTTTTAGAGGTATCCAGTCATTTGATAGACTCTGTTTTGCATACAAAAAGTCTAAATGAAATACACTGAAAACTTGTTATTGTAATGTGATGAGATGCAAACAAGAGGCACAAATACGTTTGCAGGGCAGTGTGTCTAAGCGTGTATCGATACTTGCTGTCTTGTGCTGGTGGTTTCATTTAACAGGCAAACAAAAGCGTAGAGGAAAGAGCAATTTATTTCTTATCAGATGACATAGTTGCTGTGGAGCATCACTAAATGTTGAAGAAGGCAACAGCATCTTCTCCAGGAGTTATTCTGTCTTGTTTTTTTTCTTCTTCTGAGTCAATAACATTCTCATTGCATTGTGGAGAAATCAATGTGTACAACCCATGATGGTATTGAGAATTAGACACGCTGATCTCCGATGCAGAAATGTCTCCTGATGAATAAGGTCGGGCTGCTGCGTGAAAATTGCACATCATGGAGCCATCGAGAAGCGAGGAGGACAGAAAAGGGAAATAAGTCAAGGTGAAATCAAGCTTTTCTAACACCATCATGTGTGACAAAAATGTACCTCCTCTGCTCCTTCCTTAAGATGCTCACACACCAAACATAAAAAAAAAACTAATATTCTGTAGTTTCGACACAAGGGAAAGTGAGTGTTCAATATTCTCCAGCACCCTCTGAAATGATGAGAGGGGAGTGATGTAATAGTTACATCTGCTGCAGAGCGCCAGTGAAGGAGCCGATGCCGACTCTAGGTGACAGAGGAGAGAAAGGGGGAATTGGATACAAAGACAAATTGACAAATTGAGAGACAAAAAAAGGAGGGAGAGGGGTATTTACTGGGAGCTATAAAGAAAAATACCAACTGTTGCACCGTAATTTGGTTCTTACACTCCCTCATCCACAGCTGAATCAATTATTTACACAATATTTCCCTTTCATACTTAAGTCATTCTGCTTGGCAGAATGAAAAAAAAAATAAAAATAATCCCATCCATTAAATGTCTTTGGCTTAATTTGAGGTCCTCAGTTGACTCTCTGATGAATTCAGGCTTATGATCCACACACAACCCACACAGGGCCATGTTGAGAATCAGATCATAATCCAGTCAATGGCTCCTTTTGCACATGTTCTCAGGGGAAAAACATCTCCTCTGCACAGAGGGACATCAGCCTGAAGATGTGTGTTGTGTTGGATCGGTCGAGGTGACCGCCCTATAAAGCACCTCTCTTGAACAAAACTCATCAACAGAGCATGATGCATGATGGAGGAGGGCATACAGAGGCTAGTGAAAATGGTGAGCATCGCATTTGGTCTGTAATGGAGTGCGTGAGCGGTAACTCTGCAATTTCCTTTTCTGTCTGACTTTTCAGTTTTGTTTTGTTCAAATCGTTCAATTAGAACCTGGGTCACAATTTGATGTTTTTTTTGTAAAACAAAAGAGAACGCAACAGTAACATTAATTTAAAATGGATTATAAAATGACAGCTTTGATGCCTGCGGGGATCGTCAGCCCTTGTACGTCGAGCTTGTTTTCTCGTTCGAGCTCTTTAAGTTGTCGGAGGAATTTCAGAAATCACATCCCATGGGTAGCTTTCCAAAGCATAAAAGTAATATTAAATTACAAGGAAAGTGAACTCCAGACAGTAAAGTCTCCTGGGAAAAAAAAAGAGAGAGACAGATATAAAGAGAATAAATCAAAATGCCAACAATAAATGTTGAATGTTTGCTTGAAACTCAAAGAAGTGTAGCTTCCTGTCTTCCAGGGGTCAGAATGCTACCTCTTCAGGGACCCATAAAGAGATTTGTCAAGTCTCTGAGTCTCAATGTCAAGTGGGCATTTAAACAGATCCTGCTCTCTCCCTGGCTTGGCGTTTCTGTCTTATCTGTCTGACTCAATAAATTTGAAACCTTCAGACTGAGCAAAGGAAGTTTCCCTGAGCTGAGAGCTTCTAGTTTTAACTCGCCAACTCACTGAGGAGAAACTGCCACCTCTGACGATTCAGCGACCCTTCACTCTCACTTAGCTGCTTATGCACTTACTTCGTGTGTGTGGCTTTATCACAGTCCTTATCAGGATTGGCCAAATGCAGAGATCAATTAAAAAATGTGACATTTCTGCTACCTGGCACAAGGATAAGTGATGCAGTTTGTATTTGTTCAAATTGAGTCACATGATGCAGCTGCACAGCTGTGAAGTTAATAGCGTATTTGCCTTGCACATGTTTTTTTGTGTGTGTTTTTTTAAAATATAGTTCACATGTTCTCCCTGAGGCCGCACAGTGGCCCAGTTGATAGAGCTGTTGCCTTGCAGCAAGAAGTTTCTGGGTTCGATTCCCGGCCCCGGTCTTTCTGCATGGAGTTTGCATGTTCTCCCTGTGCATGCGTGGGTTTTCTCCAGGTACTCCGGTTTCCTCCTACAGTCCAAAAACATGACTGTCAGCTTAATTGGTCTGTCTAAATTGCCTCTAGGTGTGAGTGTGTGTGTGCATGGTTGTTTGTCCTGTGTGTCTCTGTGTTGCCCTGCGACAGACTGGCTACCTGTCCAGGGTGACCCCACCTCTCGCCCGGAACGTCAGCTGGAGATAGACACCAGCAACCCTCCCGACCCCACTGAGGGACAACGGTGTCAAGAAAATGGATGGATGGATGCTCTCTCTGTGAATGCACAGATCCTGATACGTTGGTTTTCTCCCACAGTCTAAAAACAAGATTAATAAGGTTGACTGGTTACTCTAATAAGGCTGCTGTTCCTATGTTGCCATGTATGCTGGATTTTTGTGGCACATGTTACATGGATACAGACATGAGAAAATAAGGGATGTTTTGTATAACATCAACTCCTCTCCGTCTCTGAAGTATGCTATTTTCTTTCCCAGGTATTTGGAATTATGACTGTATATTGACGTAAACGGTAAAGAACGTACAATGACTAGATTTATTACTTTTCCATGATGTCACTGTCTCTGTTCAGGTTTTCAATTTCAAAGCATGAGCTGGCCATCTGGGAGTAGTCTCCAAGTGCTCTGATAATTATTAGCTAAAACAGCCAAACATCGAGTGAAGACTGCAATTTCCAGCATCAGCTTCCCAGAAGTCTGCACAAACAAGCAGGTATAGATAATGGCAGTATTAACTATATCAAACTGAGTTCTACTTTGTCTTTCCCACATTTCATTTGACAGGTTTTTTGTGTTTTCTACCCCAAATTTGTTGTCAATAAAAAAAAAAGCTGCATTATTTTATACATCCACACTTTAATGTTCAAGGATTTCATGCGGTGCACTCTGATGAACTCGTAGTCTACTGCAAAATAATTTTGATACAGAGCCTCAATATACCACCAAATAAAACTTATATTGTTCTAAGGTCTTACATGGCATAATAATAGAGTGGCCCAAGCAGGGATTATAATCAAAACAGTAATAGGAATATACAAAGCAATAGTAAAGAGATTAATCTGCATACTTACCTTGTAATAGTAATAAAAAAGAAAATGATTTGCTAGTGGGGTCAGAGGGGAGTGAAGCAACCCAGAGTTTATTTGAGCAAATAAACAAACTAGAAATCCTCTAAAAGGCAAGGGCCAAAATATAAAAAAAGTTATGCTGTGAGCACTAGTATCTGAGCAGGACAGAAAGCCATGTTCTCCAGAGATATTACAGTAATAATAATAGTAAACAGAGACAAACCCAGGCAGATGAGCTGCTCTGATAGTGTGTGTATAATCCTGGACATATTAAACAGACTGTTGGATTTTTATGTTGACATTGTGCACCATCATGTAGAAGGCAAATAGGTTGTGGATGCCCCTCTCGTTTAATGAGGTCATTTACTTAGCCAGCAGGAGAAAACCGTCCCTTATGTAAGTCCAGCTCTGTGTGCAACATGCGTCTTATCATGCACCACTCACATTCAGTATTGCATGTTCCTTTGAATGGTAGGAAAGATGTTTTATGTTTAGAATTTCTTCACGCGAAAATACAATAATTTGGTCCCATTTTATTTTGAGACAAAACAGCAAACATGGTGCATTTTGAGTCTGTTTCTCAAATGACGAAATAAACATTTATTTCGTCGTCATGCACAGCAAAAGCTATACTTTTGGAGGATAATTTCTCCGTCATGTTCCTTTGCCCGTCCATAAGGACAGATGCCCACAGCCACTTGGTGTGTCCTGGTTCACTGAGTCTTTTACTTCATCATAATCTTTGTCTCATCAAATCACATCATAGTTATTTCCCCTATGATGTAGCAATTTGTCATTGGCGTTTCAGTCGAATGCTTTGTAAATGCCCTAAATCAACCTTCTGTTTGGTTCATTATTATGACACGACAAGTTTACAAGAGTAAATGGCCAAGCATTTTAAAAAAATAAATAAAATGATGCATCCAGACAACTGCATGTGTCGAAATTATAATAAAAAATACTTGTATCTAATATCACACTCAAATAGAAATAGAAGTACGAGTAACTAAAACAACAAGATCCTGCAGGTGAAGCTTTTCTTTTCTTACAAATAGAAGTTTTGCTGTCATCCATCCAAGCAGATCAAAAAGATAAGGCAAACTTTTCCTCTGCTAAGTGTCTCTTCTCCCCCTCTTGTTGGGGCATCCAAAGACAATCACATGCAGAAGTGGATGTGTAATCCCTCCACATTATTATGGGTCATCCCTGCCATCTGCTCCAAGAAGAATATGTTCAAAACACCTCCAAAGGAAGTGACCACAAGGAATCTTAATGAGGTGCTACAACCACTCTCCACTAAGCAAACCAGAATCAGCCAACAGAGGTCAGAAGAGTGAATAACTTCTTCACAGGCAAGTCCTTCATATGTCGGGTGTATTGATTTCAAATCCTGGCCGTCTGGAATCCCATTCTTTTAGTCAAAATGTGAGAATGTATTTGTTTTCATCCTTCTTAACCACATCTGACAGGACCTATAACTCTATCCGTCTCCAAAAGGCATTTTTTTTTCCCACTTACGTTGCTGCTATAACTTGAGCTTCGTATGTGAAACCTAATACAAAAATGTGATGTCAGTATAAATTTGCAATCATAACAGACTCATTGGATGGAATATGACATTAAAGCTGCATATGTTACTTTTATTAAAAATACTTTTTTTTTAACCTATTTGTGAAAACGGTCACCATGTTGTGACAGAATAACATGAAATAGATAAACAATGTGAGCTCCTCTGGCTTCTCGGTCATCTGCAGAAACGCCCCGCTCCTGGTGAGAAACCTGCAATAAACGTCAAAAGGAACATTTTACGGCTGTCAATCACACACGTGTACGAGTTGCAGTTGCTCTGACAACCCCTGATATTTTTTTTGTTGTTTTATTTCCATAATTTTTAGTCACATCATTTTCTCTTCTTTCATGTCAGCCATTTTAAGAAAAGTTTTGTTGTCAAAGTACAGGTTTCATTAAGCGGCACATGCTGGTGAAGGAATCTGCGCTCCTTCGGAAAAATTAGCCTGTATGCACATTTGTTGCTAATCGTTGCATCAGCAGGTGTCACCTTTCGTAAGAAGAGATTTAAGATGTGGCTGTAACTGTGTAGGCTTTCAGCAGTAACAGCTTGAAAAAAAATATATATATATATATATATATAAAAACCCAGAGAGGCAAAGACATCGTAGATGTGCCATTATAGGGTTCTTTTTGTTAGGTTTTTTTCTTGTTTTTTTGTGGCTTTTCAAAGCTTTCACAGGCGGAGATGATCAAATGCTGAATATTTCTCAAGCATTTCATACACCTACACTTTGGGGGAATCAAACAGCCTGACATGCGATTCCACATATGTGCTCACAGCCAGACACAGAGATACATAAACTTGACAGTTTTACTTTAGTTGTTTGTTCCCATTTTTGCATGGAAGCTATATTTGGTGCAGACATTAAGCAGCCAAGAAGGAGCTGTTAAACTCACAGAACGATGCGTACAGGATACCAAATGAACACTGGGCAGATGGAGAGACAGAAGGTTTGATTGATTTATGTGCTGCACAGATTCACGATTTACAACAGAAGGTGCTCATCTATGTAGAAAACATGTAAAGGACTTTAGACAACGACACTGAATGATTCTGAACATCTCCAAAGAAGACCTCCATGTAGCAGCTCTTCTGCTTGTGTTCTGCTGAGAGTACGAGGGTGGATCGATTGATAAGTGGCATAATAAACAAATGAGACAATAACTCTGTAATACATTTAGATCCCGGGAGCAGTCAGGATTGATTACATAAATATTGATCTAAATAATAAGGAGCTTTGTAATTAATTATTGCTGACTCATCAGAAATGTCTCAGAAGCCGATATTTGACGCATTGGGTGAGGTTTTATAATTTCTTCAATTCTGGCTATTTCTTTAGAAATCAACAACTCAACCACATTCTAACCCTCCCTAAATAATTACGCTGTTGTCGTCACCTAACCAGCTCTCCACCCCACAGGTACTGAGGTCCTGAAACCTGCTGAGTATCGCCCCGATCAGGAACCTTAGGCAATCTAATTTGCTGATTACTTTGGAAAGTCATGGCTGCCTGAATGTCCCAAACTCTCCTTTCATGAATTTGTTACATTGAGTAGCATGAAGACACTTGAGTCGCACAGATCGCACTCATTAAGCAACCACTTTCCTTTATTACAACTGGCTTTCTACTTCTGCTCCAGTTATGTTTAAGTGACTCGTACGGAGTCCCACGTGAGTCCTTTAAGTAACTCTGGACTAAGGCAAACAACCTCAGTCCGTGAATTTGCGAACCAGACCGAAGTCGGACATTCGACACAGAGTCCTGCTGCAGTAAACGTTATGATGCTTAGTCATGTGTGTGGTTTTTAACAGTGCAGTAAACACAGCAATTATGAGAAGGAGGACTGACTGTTACAGGTTCACAAGTATGGAGGAGGAAGAAATAATGATTCGTGATCTAAAAAATCTTCATGTATTCTCAATGTTATTAGAAAACAATAGAAGGAGTTAGTGAGACGTTCTTCAGACCAGAAAAATTCAACCATATTGAATATTTTCAATATGCACTTCCTCACCGCCTCAAAAGTCTCCATCCTGGCTGAAAAATTGGCTTTAGGAACTTGAATAGTTGGGAGGGTTTTCCTTATAAGCACACGCACAAAAATCAGACCAGTCACACAAAAGTTTGCATGGAGAGGGGAGGAGCAGCTCAGGCTTCTTCCTGATGATATTTATTTCTGTTTTGGGGGTTTAAGCCACTGCACAGACTTGGAGTTCTGGGGATGAATCCCATCGGCAAGCCAAAGTATTTTAGGCCCACTGTGGTCCTCGTTCTTCTTGTCCTGCTGCTTGGAGGATTTCACAGCCTCCTGCACTGATTGAGCCTATTTGATGCCCCTCTGGAGCAGCTGAGATCAGCCCTGTGGCCATCCCATTGTCCACAAACGTTTGCTGATGGGTCAGTTTTTGCCGAGTTATTTTGGGATTTGTCAGCTTTTAGTGCTGTACCCCTTCTGGCGCTCCAGCCATTACATGTGATAACATCTTGGGTTTGAAAACTTTCTCGAGTGAGGTAAGCTGCAGGCCTTCTGCTACATTTGTTGATAAGATCCATTCTGCCCTCCAGCACCTTTCCTCCAATCAGCCCTGACCCCAGAGTTGACCTTCATAATTCTCACAATTAAAAGTAGACTTATATAACAGGCATTTATAATCATCACAGATTTATTACAGAAACATGGGAGCCGTTGCACATTTGGGTTTCATCACAGTTTGGATTAATAAAAATACAAGAAAGAAAGAATTATGGTGATTTTAACTATTTGTAATCCACATCTTTTTCTGTAAGAGAAAACTTTTTAGCTCCCAAACAAAAAAAAAATCACATTGAGATTGAGTTATCTTGAGAGGATCGTTGTCCTTCACTTATCGGGTGTAAAGGTTCTTCTTTGCATCATCCCGCTCCCTGATGTGTTCCAGATCTTTGTTTAATTTGCAGCTACCGAGAACATGTTCAAAGATGTCATGGCTGGATACTCTCATATTACAAGTTTGCGGCACTATTGAGTAAGGCAGGCAGAAAAATTCAAACTGAGAAAAAAGAAATTCTTTCAAGATGTTACTGTTTAATGCTTGTGAAAGAACAAAAAATGACTGAAGTACTCAGAAAGTTTTTTGTGTGAACAGAGAAAAGTAGAAGCAAAACTTGGCACATTTATTAGTTATTTTTTTAATGAACTTTCATGTGGACTGAAAACTGCAATTAAAGGTTCAACAAATACTGTCATCAGCATCCACTTTCTAGATGGCTTCAGCACATGTCCAAGATCCCTTGAAAGCTGAAGAGCAGATGGATAGGCAAATTAAGGCTGCAGCATTTCAGATAAGCCAGAAACAGACTTAATATGCAAGGCGGAAAAGTCACAGACAGCAATTTAGAAGGGATGGTAGACACACTGTTATGGACAGGAGTGATTTTTGAAACCGTGTGTTGCAAACTGAAAAGAAACAAATGAAGGTCTTGCAGAATATGCAACATTTCATTCACAATTAAAAAAGAAATAAAGTAGAGAATTGTCTCTCCTTGTCAAACCATAAGCTAAGTGAATTATTTACCAGACAGGCTAGTGACAGTATGTTTGACTCCCTAATCATTGGGATCGCTCTTCAGATAATTTTAGAAGATACTCCTTCTTCGTGTGGTGTTTTACGAGTAACTTGTCTGCTTGGAGGGAAGTTGGGACCACTCAAAAGCAAAAATCTGAGATATTCAACATTTTGCATTGGCCTGATAGATATTGCATTATGGTGTTATTCAACTTTGAATGTGACGTGTAGCCAGTCAGAAACCGAGGTGATCTAAGCGCAGAGGGGAATTTTAAGCATAGTCCATTGTTTCTTCTCAGTCGGCCATGTTTGTTTACTCTGTTTGGTCTTGAGAGGTTGTGCGAGATTTCCCATCTGACATCTGAATGTTGACTAATGAAATCAGTACATGTGTTCGGTAGTTAATCAGCCTACAATTTTAAAACATTTTAATTAAAAGAGAATTACATACATCTTTAAGATATTTGCCGTCAGGTTTGGCTGATATCAGGGATAGAAAATAACATTGCTGCAGACCTGATTACTGGGCAAGATGTTGGTTCAGAAATTATTCATACAAGCACAACTACAAAACATCATGTGCTTGCATCCTGGTAAACTAATTTGCTGCAGAAGACTGTAAATATTTTTTTATTAAGTTAGCATGCACTATCAACACCAACTATGGTGTTGATAGTACTGAAAACTTTGGAAACTGGTGCACACTTTGGTGCTGTATGCCCTTTAGGATTCAAGGAAAACTGTAGCATAATGTCACATTCACAAGTCAGTTGGGAGGTGGCAGTAGCGGTCTAAAATCTTGTTAGTAAACATACTTTGCTGTGTTTTTCTTTTTTATCTGATAAAAACATCAGGATGAAACTTTGAAACACATTTGCAATAATCCCTTAACATATTCGGCATTTAGAAGGCGATGTCAATACAACCAAAACTATTTGCTGAAAGGAAAAAAACCTGTATAATGAGCCGTCAAGTTTATTTAAAGCAATGCCATGCAATCTGTGCATTTGCTAAATCTCACCTATTTAGAACTTAGGAGTTACTTATTCAGCAGCTGTTTGTAAAATGTCACAGAATCTGGGGCAGTCGTTCAAATGCTATTTTTCTTGGAACATGATGGATGACTAAAATGTTGCCATATAGATGGCTCTGGCTAAAAGTCCCATGTCAGGAAAGTGAGTTTAGTGTGCACACAGAGGCTGTAATAACCTTTGTGCTTCCCTGGGGGAACTACACTCATCGCACTAAAGTGTATAATACATAGAATATGCATGATTTCAGTGAATATTTTGAGATTTTTAAGCAGCTAGAAGTAAACAACATGTAGTCTCTTATGCCACTAGTTCAAAGCAAGGCAATCTTGCAGCTGCATGCAGGCGACATTGGTAGAGTGCAGATATTTTGATGTGTAGATACCAAAGTGGATAAAAATCTTTGAGTTTTGCAAATCAAGGTCCCTAAACCTGGATGAAGTATGGAGAGTCACAGAGTCCACGTTGCTTAAAGTCCAGTTAAAGAGTGAGTGATTATTTGTGTTGCCATGTCATCGGCTGCTGTTGGTCCGATGCGTTTCTGACGTCCACAGTCAACGCAGCCCATTAGCAGGACATTTTAGAGCACTTCATGCTTTCTTCTGCTGACAAGCTTTATAGAGATGCTGATTTCATTTCCCAGCATAACTTGGAATCTGCCCACACTGCCAAGGGTAATGTGGGCAAGGGCCAAGTCTCGATGCCAAGGATAGCCACCAATCCTGGAGTCTATTTCGTCGAGGATTACCACAGTGCATTTAGACTTCTCTTTTGTGTTGTTGTTCAGCAGATGATTGGAAGAAAGGGCTGGTTAGTCCCTGTGAAGATTTTTACAGGAACTTTCTCAAAATTTTACGACAGAAGAATATAGGAAGGGATTCTAGGACAAAAGCGGCATGAGATTTATGAGACTGAGAGGGAATACAAGCAAAGGTTGATGCAATAGGTTTTGAAAAGACCACAAGATGCAAAACTTCAGACTGGTGCTGAAGTTTCATATTCCAAGTAAACTCTGATTAGTTATAGAGTATAAACTCTTATTGGAAGCTTTCAGGCCACTGATACAGTCGGTGCCTCCTGATGAAATTGATGCATGTCAATGTCAACACCAGAAAACTCTGGCTATTTCAGAGTGCCTTAAAGGACAGAGGCAAGACAGATGAGCTCTGCTGTTGAAGTTAATGCTGTCATTCACAGTTGGCCTATATAAGAGCCAAAAGTAGGCACGACAAAGCTTTCAAAAAGAGAGCTGAGCAGCTGCAAGGTTTACTGATCAAAGATGGATGGTCTGATGAGCAAGAAGCATAACAAACAGATTGTCAAACAGATTCACAGTGCATGTGTTCGGGCTTTTTTTTCCCACTAGGCTGCGTCTTTCTAATTCCACAGATCGTATAACAGGAATTACCGCATCTCGTATATTAAAGAAATCAAAGTTGAAGAGTACAGCTTACAAGAAACTACCATTGCTTTGTGATATGCAACTATCTCACATACTAACTGAGTCACAGAAAACAATTGATATTTCTTGCCTTATCACTTAGCAACATATTCTGAGACTGTCTAAATCTCTTCATAACCTGCCCATGATATTGAGGAAGGACGAAAATAATGCAGTGAAAACAGTCAGTAATCACAACGCACAGTCCAGAAGTACAACATCTATGCTCCAGAGAAATCCTGAGCTCAGTCACAGCTTTCTAAAAGTGTTTCCTAGCTTAGAAGCTAAATGTTTTTAAAACATTTCTTCACAAATAGCTAATCAGTGATCCTGTAAGTAAATTAAGAAAAAAAATATCTACCAAATGAAAAAATAGTGCTTGAAATGTTCCAGTGCTGCTAAACATTGTTTTGCAATAATACTCATAATTACTGCAAGTTAAGCAGCATATCGTGTCTAATCTTAAAATAGTATTTTTTTCTCATAAGGAAGAAACACAAACTAATACAAAGATGCAGGAAAATCAAACTTCAAATATGCTCTTCAGTACAACAATTTACCCAAAAATTCAATTTTCAGGCTCATTGTTTGTCTTCCCTTTTTTAACCAGAGCAATTTGATGGTAAGGGGACTACTTACAGAAAAGTAAATTAAAAACGATTAGTACCGTTTCACCTAAATAAAGTGAAGAGGTTGAAGCGCAAATTGGTTTTGTTCCCCAAGTACCAGGAGGATCTGGTAACCTCCTTCGCCAAGGTACTCAGTAAATGGAAAGACGAAAATGATGCCAAGTACAGTGGAACTGAGAGAACTCATTTCAAACTCTGCACTATAATTACGGTCCGCACACTTGTAATTTCACCCATGAATGTGACAATTAGATGCATTTCATTTGCACTATATATAATTATAATTCTACATCCAGGTTCACACGTCATACATTCAAAGGTGAAATGCTACACAATGCTTAAGCTTTAACATCTAACCATCACATAATGGGCCTCAGTAAATAATGAATGATTGTCTATACATGAGAAAGCTTTTATCCAGTCAGGAAACAAAAGTGAGAGAAATCATTTTACTGTAGCACATGTTCGCTTTTCTATTGTACTAATATAACAAGCCTTCGGACAAAAAGCAGACAGAAGTTTAGCTATGAACATAAATTTTTTTTTAATAAGAAGTAAGCCTAGTACTTTAGTACTACAACAAAAATGAGTTCACTATTTTAAAAAATGAATAAATGTCATTTGAGTGTATTATGTATTTCTGGGACTATTTTAGAGTTGTAGTCTCCCTGTAATTTTAGCAATTTCAGGAGAGAAAGTGAAGACATGTTGGCTACGCTCCCAAATATTGAATCAACATTAACAGCAGCTTTGTTCAGTTCGGCACTTTCCTGTTCGCAGTGGATGACGGTTCTTTACACCGCAGGCGTTTTCCAGTAAGCTTCATAGTGTCAGACTGGTGCATTACAGGTGCCAGGGGCAAATTTCAGCAACTGGGTATCATTTAAAACCTCAACAGAGTCCATGCTTCCAGGAAGCAATTGTTTTAAAATAAGAGCCCACAACACCTGGACGAAGCAAAGCGAAGAACAAGGGATTGTTTTTTTACCAGGCTACCTTTGACCCAACATGGCAAACTTTCTGGTGGTTTTAGGACCTACCCCAAAGAGACTTTTATTCTTGTCCTGAAGGGTTTCATATTTATGTGTTTCACCCGTTGGTCTGGCTGATCGTTCAGTGGGCGTCATAGAGCGCAGTACATTTGAACTCCAGTAAGATGCTAAGACTCAACTAGGGGCTGAATTTTTATTTTTTATTTTTTACAAATGTTTTAATTTATGTTTAGGTCTCTAAAAAGTAATTTTATTTCCTGGGAGAATAATAAGCATTTGAATTCCAATAGACCTTTGCAACGCTTTTTGTGCCTAATTACCTACCTCTTCCTCATAATGAGAGAAAGCAAAGATTCTCATCAATACTGCCAATAGGAACAAAACCAAACTTGTTTTCTTCTGCTTGTCTTAACTTTCAAGCTCTTCTTTATCGGGGCCGATTTATTTCCTAAAGACAAAATGTGTTGCTGCTCACTTCAGTCACTTTCTCCATTTCTTCGATTTTATCCTCTTGGAGTTGCTGTCATGTTTCTCTTCTTTCCTGCCAGTCTGCCTCCACAAAAGCTAATTGTGGGAAATTATGCTGTCTTCTTCAAGTCATCGGTAGTCAATTGTAAGTAGTTTCTTTTACAATGAAATGACAACCTTTCACATTCGATTCTGTAAGAACTGTGTTTTGTTAGACAATTACATCTTACAGGTCACTGGTCTTCCTCTGTTACATTGTTAAACAGGCTTCACTTTAATAATCTTGACTTTCTTTTCCCTGTAATAATGTAACAATCACTCTTAGCTTTTCCTTGTGTGTGTGTGCATAGTTTGATATGCTGTTCAGTAAATTTGAAAGCGATGCATGCACATACTTTATCTCTGGGCTTTGTAGTCCTTTCAAGATAATTGATCCCAAAGTTAAACATTGCTCACAATGCAATGCTCACTTAAGACAGTAAAAGTGCAGTCTGTGGGAAACATGAGCAGAATAATGCATCACAATGTCGAAAACAAATATAGGAAAGTGACTCTGGGAAGAAAGTAACTTTCTGTGCAGGGATGTGCAGAGACTTTTAAAGAGAGGGGAGTTCCAAGTTTAAAGAGGAGCAGAAAGTTTAAGAGGAAATGTGAGCGTGTAAGCTTGGAGGTAATTTCATCATGCCACCGTCTCTTAAGTAACGAAAAGATGTATTTGTTTAAGAAGACACTTTAAAATTATAGGTTATAAACAGCCCATTTGGAGTTTATTTCAATTTAAACACTATTTTAGTAATTTTAAAAGGAAATATGTTGTTGTAACTCAAATGATCCAAGTTTCTTTTCAAAGATTTGTTGTAGATACTCATGGATGTAAGCAGAGATGATTTCCTGAGGTTAAAAATGTACAACTATTTTAAGTATAACTTGAGATAACCTGAAATAGTGATAGATGTCCATAGAAACCAGATGGATGAAGGAAACACTGAGTGAGAACAAACAAATTCCTCATTGCACTAGGTGGTTGAGTTTATGCCAGCAAATCATTGTTACTATTTTCTTTGAGAAAAAGATACTGAGGTGGAGCAGAAAGCAGCTGTGACATATGCCAAATTATCAGGTAATAGCAGCTGCAGCACAGTCTCAGTAGAGATCCTGAAGTTATGCATTACCTTACCAGACGTAGTAATACTGCAAAAATGAAAACTCTGTCGGTGCTCTGGGATTTTGTACTGAATCAAATTGCCATTAGTCACATTTAAACACCCGACGATGTGAAATCTGTCAAACAGGTACTTGAACAGGGTGTAGCTTACTCGAAAAGTGTCCTTTTTTGTGGGTGCTAAATATAATTAAGAAGACTCCAACAGTTTTAAAACTTTTCTTATGCTTTGAGGTGTCTGTGGTATTTCATGAAACTCCAGAAAACCATGCAAGCATTACATTTTACATTAACATTTCTAATGAGCAAAAACTGTCCAAATTATGAGAATTTTCCCTAAGAATACTCCTTAAAGTGTAGAATGCAATGCAGTGTAGGGATTTATATCTTTGTTAAATGATATCTATAGTAGGAAATTGTCATCTTTATTCATTATATAGTTTTTTAGTTTCCAAGACTGAAAAGCTATTTTTGCCGAACAGCATAATTTCTGTTTTCATCACTTAGGAATATTGTTTATATCTTGTATTTTATATTTTCATTTAAAACTGTTTATCATTTTGCAGCAGGGTGATCCTGCTGGCTCAATAGTTCTCATAATAACCTCAAAATTCCCCTCGTAAATCCAATCAGATGCCTCATTGAAGAAGAGAAAAATAGTTTATGTTCACACAATCTGAATATCTGACGCACCAGAAGTTCTGAAAAAAGAAAAAAAAAAGGAAAAAAGATGAGTTGTGATGTAGGAAACTCTCAAACATGCACGTGACTAAGCATTTAAATAACATGCAAATTGAGAGGAAGCAGTGAATTACTCTCAGGAGTCCTTTGCCCTGCAGAGAGAGCCACTAGCAGCCAGCAAGTCAGCACACAGCCCGCTGAATAAGGATGAAACCATTTGGCCTGCTGCCTCCAGTCCCAAACATGCAGACCCTTGGTTTGACTGCGCTCCTGTAAGGGTGCTTAGCGTCCACTTTGAAATAATGAACTGGATTTTGCCTTTGTATAATCTGAGTCTGTGAATGTTCCAGTTTGGCAAACATGCTTTGCATCATCCTCTATAGAGCCAGTTTTTTTGTTGTTGTTGAAAACTTGCTGAATCAGACTGACTACAAAATAAAATCTACATGCATGCTTCTTTTCAACCTTAATAACGACAAAAATAAATAATTAAATAAAACTAAACTAAGTCTAAAAGAAATATCCTTCTGGCGACTAGAGGTGTCTTTTTCTCCACTGTCTGTCATTAAATCATTCAAAATTTTCTTATTTTAAGTTTATTACAGTTACATACATAAATTATGTATTTGCACAACAACAAAACTATATACTATACTATATACCTAACTGCGTGATTAAGCCTGTCCATGTCTTTCTATCAAACCTTCTAATTTTAGCTTAATCAAACCACAGGACTTATACTAAGAGGGTCGAGTGAGATAATTCTTGCTTCTTTAAAACAAGAAATAGATGTATAAAATAATTAACTAAACATGGCAAAACATTTATCCTTCCATCCATCCATCCACCCATCCATCCATCCATCCATCCATCCATCCATCCATCCATCCATCCATCCATCCATCCATCCATCCATCCATCCATCCATCCATCCATCCATCCATCCATTTTCTGACACCCTTGTCCCTCAGTGGGGTCGGCAGGGGTGCAAAACATTTAAATAATGTGAAATGCAAAAAACAAAAACAAAAAAAAAAACTAGAATTTCTTGAAGCACTCAAATCTATGAGATAAAAAAAAATCGCTAACCAAACTGACTAAACTCAAAATGGTTTAGCTCATAAAAACAAACCTTTGACGTGTTTAAAATCCATAAGAATTACTGTTGGCAGCATAAAGAAGCATCTCTGGCTTTCTCGGAGTCCTCTGTACTAGTATAGCATGTAGCAGCTTCATACTGCAGTTTTCATCCTTGTTCATTCTTTTTAGAAGCTCAAAAGTTAGTGGAGATGAAGCGTTCACGGATCAAAACCAGGATACTGTATGTAGACTGTGATACAGTCTTGAGTTTGTCTGGTGAAGAAGTTTAAGCTTTTACTTTGGGTAGCAGATATGAAGCTTAATGCTCAGTCTATGTTTGAGATCATTTTCAAGCGGATCCTGAGTTGCTAATAAATGTGGCTCATCAGACGAGCCAGCACACTTGATTAAATTACTATCGAAGACACCACACCCACCCAAAACTTTTAAATTGTTTGTCAGACAGCATTCTGGGTCGTCAGTATGAAAAAAGAAACTGTGACATGTTGACAGAGGAGGTCCAAGCAAGCGCTTGAA
Organism: Poecilia reticulata; assembly: GCF_904066995.2. Classification (NCBI taxonomy): domain Eukaryota; kingdom Metazoa; phylum Chordata; class Actinopteri; order Cyprinodontiformes; family Poeciliidae; genus Poecilia; species Poecilia reticulata. The sequence goes on along the minus strand of NC_088839.1, from coordinate 11,724,711 downwards.
AGACCTTGAAAGCCACTACAGACAGAAATGTTAGCATTTCTTATATTACTATAACACTTTAAGCTGTGCTTTCAACACTTTGACCACTAGCAACTGTAATCTGTGTGAGTAGTAACTGGCATTTATTACAGTGAGACTCCATCCATCAAGCTTAATGTTGTGTTGCATGCAAAGTGTGAACTCCTGAATTTATTGGCACAGAAATTAATTGGATTCCAAACAGTTCTTTGCGATACTAAAATCGCAAACGCTGATAATCGCTAAATAAATACTCGTAATGTATTGTACAATCCTCATGCTCATAATTCAAAGCAATAAGAAGTACACGATTCATACATAAGCTGTACAATTTTCTTATGACTTCAAGGAAAATTAGCTTCTTTTTTGCAGTATGTGGCAGTGAGAAACCTTTCATTTGTCCTCCTTACATTCATTATTGAAATCCTCTAAAGAGCAACCCGCGCTAAGTATCCCGACGGTTAAGTCAAAAGGAGACTGATTCGATGACGAGGTGCGAGTGGCCTGTTCGTACTCGTTTACTCAGTAAAACGGAAGCTCGTAACAAATCACAGGGAACACACATTTCTTTTCAATGAGCTGCTCACTGGGGCATGAAATCATTATAAATCTGTGGCATATGGGAGAGATGGCAGCTGGCTGCAGAAGACTGCAGCCACTCAGTCCACATCTGAATGAAACACTCTACAGGCAAATCACAGCAATCAGACTGGAATCAATAGATAGCTGTAGTCTTTTATTTGGTGGTGAACTATGTGAACTATCAGTGTTCCCGCGTTTCCATCTGGTGAGAAAAGAAAAATGTTCCTAATTTGTAACGTAGTCAGTCAGTCGCTCTCCTAATTGGAGGTTTTCATTGGAGAGTTTGTAAAGTTAAGTGCAGAGTTTAATCAATTCTTCTAATCATAAGGCACCTGTGTGCATCATCAAGTATATTTTTGGGATGTGGCATTACTGCCAATGTGTTGGGAAGTTTTTTTGTTTTTTTTTTTACTCTGGGTACTGTATATGATTAACATTTTCATAGAGGCTGTATAATAAAAAAGCATGTGTTTTAAGATCTTGTTGTGGAGGTCAAAACATCTGTACCACAATTCAGACAGAAAAGCATTCTTTGTTAATAAGGTCAAAGACAAACAACATTTCAGATGTAATTGCTTATGCACATCTGGAAAGGTCACAATGACATAAAAGGCTTTTTTTGTGTGTTCAAAGAACACTTCGTAAGATTATATCTTAAATAAAAAAGTGAAGAATGAGGCTACAAAAAATGCCTATCAAATAATTCTTCAAAATGGCCCCAAATCACAAACTTTGCGCCTCCGACCGATTACTGTCTTATTATTCAATGAATAAATAAATACAACCCTGTAGCACTTAGCGAGTACCTTTTCGCTTCTTTGTTTTTATTTCTCTCCAAATTAATAATCAGTGTTTTGCAAGACATAATTCTTTAGACGGGCACTAACATTTCCAAAATCAGTTTAAGTTCCTGTAATTTGGGCTTGTTCTGTTACAGTTGAGTTGGATTACAAAAGCAATGTTCTTCGTGCCACCTCAAGTAAACCCATTGATTAGAATATTTTCTCTTTGGTGCTATTGTTTTGCATTGCCAAAATCTGCATTATTTAAATAAATTCACCGTAATTTGTAATGGGAATTGTTTTTTTTTTCTCACCATATCCAGTTGATGTGTTTTTGCTATCAAACTATTGCCAGCACTCTGTAGGGACCTTGCAAAGGCAGTTTTTAAATTATGAAGAAACAAGAGAAGATCCCGATCCCTGGAGAACGGCAAAGGTGAGAGAGCAAAGATAATAGAGCTGGGGCAGTTTTAAAGAAACGGAAGAAAACAATGCATTATTTAGGCTGAGTCATAGCAGTATTAAACGCAAGAAGTCCTTTGAAGATGGACAAAGTAATATTCCAGAAAGATAAAAGAGGCAGCAGACTAGTTGACTCCAGCTTTTAAAAATAGGCATGAAATATCCACTCTTACATCCCTACAGCCATAAAGAATCAGTTCAAAGGTTCGCTGAAGTAATAGCTGCTCAATTTGACGCAGGTTTTGGAGCCAAAACAACAACAACAAAATAAAAAACACAAGTCTGCTCTCCAAATGCAAGCAAGTTCAAAAGTTATGATGCATTTCTGATCATCTCAATACTTCTTACCTAATATGGTCATGCCTATAAAAACTGGGATTGCCACTGAATACCTAACGATGAAGCACATGTAATTTGTTTGCAAGCTATTTCCAACTTGTTTGGACATTTTCACTTTATCCGTTTATAAGTGGAGGTTTCTGGCTGCAGTCAAGCTAGGATGTTCAACTGAGAGTTGATGTTTAGTCTGGCTCTAAATAATGGTATATGCAATAAGTGTCAATAGTTTGAATGTATGACTTGGTCATCAAGAACTGCACAAAATGGTATTTTTATTCCCAGCACAAAAAATATCCATGACTTTAGTGTGTCACTGAGTAGTTCTCTGCAACACTTAAAGTCCTGACATCAAAAACATGTCATGAGGAAATATCAGGAAAAATGTTCAAATTTTCACATAAAAGCCCATCTCCATTTACTTCAGTAAAAAAAAAAATCCCCTCCATCAACTAAAATAGTTTCCTCAAGAAAGATCCAACATGTGTCCTTTAGTGGGATTTCATTTGGTTTGTTTTCATGTGATTTTGTGTGGGTTTGTCTGCTTTGCTTCAAAGATTGCAGAAACATACAAGCAGAAGCAAACAGATGCTTTGTATATCAAACGCAGGGGTGTTGCAACACATTAAGGGTATTATGCCAACTCAAAGCAACGGTTCTAGTTTGTCGACACAATAGTGTGATTTGAAATAATCACAGATAGGAGGGGTGTAAATAACATACAGATGAAATTGCCAGGATTTGAAATCAATTTTTATTGGACTGAAGAAGAGAAAAAAACAGAAGGAAGTCCCAGTAAATCCTCATGCTCAATAAATAAGTTCATTGCTGTGAATAATTTCAGGTTGTATGAATAAGGTGCAGGAAAAACTTTTCTGACCTTTTGTGCAGTTCAGGAGTTAGATTTGGAGATAAAATTAAGTGTCTGTCGATTTCAGACACTTTTTTGATATTATTACACAAGTGGTCTTTAATGAGACTGCTGTGTTTATGCAGATCTGTCTAAGCTGAATGCCTGTTTTCATACATTTCAAATGAACTGCCTGGAGATATTCTGCATCAATATTCATTTTCTCATCATTACAAGAAACCAGAAAACAAAAATATGGCTATTCAGGTGAAGCATGAGAAATACAAACATGTAAAAACTGATTTATGACATTTAAATGACACATAATTATGCTCCTGTTCCGAAACCACATTATCCTGATGCATACAACACGTGGAAATTAATATTTAACAAAGTACTTGATTGATGTGGATTTTCATAGTAAATTTGGAAACATTTTAGAAGTTTGTCAGCATTAGAGGCTGCATCCTGTAGTCAGAGCAACTCTGCTAATAAAAATGTATCATGACTACGATGAGTTACTTTGTTTTTCTTACCTTGGGGAGCTCCAGAAGCTCAAACACCGGCAAGATGCAACAGAACATGCTTGCGCAAGCAAATATTTTCAACGAGGATTTCAGCTCTGTGCTTCTGAAGAACCACTTCTTTTGCTGATGTGTGTGGATGGCTGATTCCCAAAGTAGCTGAGGTCGGTATTGATTTGCTGAAGATAAGAAGGATAGAGCATGTATGTGAGTGGGACAGTGGGGAGAGAACGACTACTCCTTGAGATCCTAGAAAGAGTCTTAGCACAACTCAACATACACGAGTTTAGCCAGAAGCTAAAAAGAAAAAAAAAAAAAACAGTTTGGATTTAAAACTTTTGTTTCTTTGGTGGGAGTATCCCAACACAACTTTATTTCACATTGTAAATAAATCCCCTTTAATCTGCTACTGACCTAAATAAAATCCATTGAAATTAATTGACTTCCAAACAAACTATTAGTAAATACCCTGTAAGTCCTAAACGGAGCGCCGTCGATCCAGCCACATTTGCAGTACCGTAATTCTGCCACACGTGGCGCTATCTGAAATATCCCAGGGTTTCTGAGAGGGGAGACGTTGCGCTTTACAGCCATTATCTGGATTTTACGGCAATTTCACTCCTGCCGCAGCAGGGAGTGAAATTAATCAGAGGAGCGCTCTATTAATACACGATTAATTGTGAAAATAACTCGCTAGATATAGAAAGTTCCAGTTGTTATGGATAAATGGGCAAATACATTTATTAACAGCACATTTAAAGAACTGCATACAATTAAAATAAGCAAAAATATCAATTTAGGACAAAATGCTTAAAGTCAGTATGAATACTTGTGTTTGTTTGGACTCATAGGTTTCTTAGAGAACATTTGTGAACAAACTATGTCACAAAGACAAAGGGACAAAGACAAAGTTGTCAAAATGTACAAAGCAAAGTTATATTTTAAAACTACAAACCAATCAAAACCTTTCCCTCCTTCTAGACAGGGATGGTGGACAAAGAAAGCTGAAAACACAAACACATCACACTAAAAGTGTTTTGAAAAACATAGCTTTTTTTTCTTCTGCTTCATATTTAAGCAAACACTTTGTTTTAAAATAAAAAATATATAACATCCATGGAAATTTGTGGTTGAAACAAGTGAAAAAGTTGTAGAAGCATTTAGTCTTTTGAAAGTATGGCATCAGTAGAAAATGTGTTTGTCCATGAGATATAATCCAAATAATTATAAATACGTTTTTTTTTCTTTCCTTTCACTGTTTTTCTTGCCTGACTTGAGGAGACTAACTAAAGCAGTGAGCTCTGTGCCTGGCTGCAGTTTAAAATATGATATGACATCAGGTTAATGAAAGATCTGCCAAAATGTCTTGTTAACCTGGTGAATCAGATTGTCTTTTGTTTGGCTCTAATTCCCACCTGGGTGTTTAATAGTTTGATAGATAAAGAAAAGCACAGATGAATAGCTTTTGTTTGCCAAATTAATACAACAACAACCTCTCGACTGTGTTATTATGGGATGCCTTCTCCACTGACTAAAGAACCTGGGTAAACAAACTTATTATTCATCAGGTGCTTCCAACAGAGCAAATGAAGTGGAAAGGGAATAAAAACAAAGAGTTTCATGTCATTTACATTCATTAAAATTAGCTGGGACATATTTATTTCACCTTCTTTCACACTCTGGACTGATTCCTTTTCATCATAATTTAGACTTTGTGCTTGAGGTGGAGCCAGATAAGGACACAGTTAATCAGCAGTGACCAAACTGAAACCTACACAAGAAAATCAGACGTATCTCTTCTGTCCATATTGTGCCAAATATTTTCTTTTTTGCAGGCATTTCTTTGTAATCCCTTTTGTTTATTGTAAGTTGTTCCTCACGGCGTACAAAACAAATTCATGAAATTTTTTTTTTTAACATTAGTCACAGCCGTCCGTTGGCTGATACTTTTTCATCCAGAAAGAAAGCACGCACTTGAAAATGTAAGAACATGTCAGACAAAGTTAAACGGTGTAAAAAAAAAAATCGAAAAACGAGGCACTTCATTTTAATATTTATTGTCCTGTGTGTAATGATTCTTGTAAATTGCTGTTGTACTTGAACGGAAAACCTAATTAGGTTTAGGATTTAATTAAAAAAGGGGAATTTTTTTTTCATGTTTGTTGCTGCAGGTAAATCTGGACTGTAAATGATTTACCTTGAATTCATAAGTGCTCCTGGTCACATGTCAAAAACCTAACCTTGGTACATTTTAAGACACGTCGAAGACTAAATTGTTCAATTTCCTAAAATAACAACCTTCTGCTTTTGACATACAGTGGAAACAGCATTTATTTACACGTAAATCAAACTTCACCTGAACATAGCCATGGTACATTAGTATTTTAATAAATGATTCATTATATCCTATGTGCAAACCAGCTAAGTGAGCAGTAGTTTTTTCAAATTGATTGAATAGAAGCAGCTGAAAATTTCACCGTTAAAGTTTATGAAAAATGTGTTCTGGTAATAACCTTTTCACTCTGTTGAGTATGTACCTGGTGCTTCATCATACAAAGACGCAAAGGGTTAAACAACGCCCACCATCACTTCTCTCCACCTCTGAGAAAGTGGCATTTGCCAGGTAGCTAAGGCAGGCTAGTACAGATTTTTATCTATTTTTTTTTTTTTTTTTTAACATGTAGAAACTTTTTACGGCAGGATAAAACCGAGTGTATACCGCCCATATCTGCCACATTTTATTGCCATAACTTGATGACAACAATACCTAATCTTATGCTTCGATATGCAGAAGCTCTGTCTGTGCTGACGAAGATTCACTCATCAACAGGAAGCTAAATGTTTAGAGCAGCTCCCAAAATGCATCGGTCTCAACTATTTGGGTCATTCAGCTAGTAATTATAGCTCCACTTGGGTCACTCAGACTGTTCATAGGTCTTTGAACTTTTATCTCCAGACAGCTAAGCAATCATTAAACAAGCATTTCCACTAAATTAAGCATTTCTATCATTTCTATGGGAATTTCATAATTACACCCTTGCATTTCCACTGCTTTTCCCAGGGTAGAAATTTACAGCCTAAAAGTACTTTTTTTGAATATATATATATATATATATATATATATATATATATATATATATTTATTCAAAACATTGTGGTAAATTAAAAAAAGTATTTTTAGGCTGTATATTTCTACTCTATATATATATATATATATATATATATATATATATATATATATATATATATATACCAGTTTACTCCGCAGCTCATATTTTCTGTTACCTTTAGACATTTATTTCAATTCACTGTTGAATTACTCACTCAAATTAATTTTCAAGATTTTTAAAGTGTTTTTTTTTTTTAACATGATGTTCCTCCTCTCTTTGTTTTTATTATTCATTGTTCCTTTAGCCACATAACTCTGGCGTTCTTTATAAAATAAATCAAACTTCCTCTGACTTGTAAAAGATTATATTTTAATTGCACAGTGTAAATATTGTGATATGGTCACTTTATAGCTAAAACTGTGTTGTAATCCTGACTGCAGCTCTACGCTCTCTTCTCGTCCATTTAAGAAATCCAAACAGTCACATAGCCAAAATCTGAGAAAATCTGATACGTCACAAAATGTATCAGATTCTTTAAATTTCCTTTTTTCAGCGCAAAATATGATGCCTTTGATGCCAGTTTTAACTTAGGCTGTTCAACTTTCAGAAAGCAGACACTGTTAATAGCACAGAGTGTGTCAGATACAAAGGTGAGGCTGGAGAGTTTCTCAAATACAAAAATGTAGTAGAGATGATCAAACTTTCCTTTTATGGCTCAGATGCTTTGAAGAGAAAAACCTGTTTGTTTCACCTGAAAGGGGAAGGGGCAATTACAGAATAGGGACATTTTTTATCAGAGCAGGTTTTTATTTATTCACAGACTGAATTCTATAATTAACCGTCGCCAACTCGTGAGTTTTTATCTGATAATTGGACTCCATGTAGCCGACGATTGCCAAACGTTAAAGGTAAGGAAAAAAAAAAAAAACAGGAATCTAATCCATTGCCACAATGCTGTCACAACTGCATGGAAAAAAGCAGAAACATTTTTGATGGGGTCAGACAAAGGTTATGCTGGATGTCTGAAATTAGCTTTATGTATTTGAATTTTAGAGGAAAAAGAACCTGTCAAGTCTTCTGTATTTTCTTTTCTATTCTTTTTTTTTTTACGATGTGCTGCACATCAAATAAAAAAACTCTATAGTCATTTACAGGGGGTCAGAACTTTGTGTGCAGTGAGTTATTCAGGAATAATTGCTAAATGTCTGGAAAAAATAGGGAGCATAGCTTAAATTGTATTGTCCGCAATTAACTTAACATCATTACCAGCATTGTAGTCGTAATATGTGTGTATTGACCAAAGTATTTGCTCATCCCTTTGGATAATTGAATTCAGTTTCCAGTCATTTCCATGGCCACAGAGGGAGAAAATGTAACACTAACAATTGTAAAGTGCTTCTGCAAACGTTTTTGAAAGATTGGGTTGCTATCAGAACGGCTGAAGTTATTAGAGGTGAAAATGGTGAGATAACATAATATTTAACCTTAGAGATTAAGGTTTCCTGTTGAATTTGGATGACACAGCTAGCATGGGATACTATGAGAATTGTCATGTTTTCTGCCAGGATCAGATGATCATTATCAAAAAGCTTAGACTTTTGACAGTCATGCTAAAACCCAGGCAGTCACTTGGGATGAACAAGGTGAACTTTTAATAATTTTATATTTGAAATCAGAAACTTGCAGATCTTTTAACGGGTTAATCAGGACATGGAGAATGAACAGAGTAATGTGCAGAGAGAAAAAACAACAACAACCAGGAACTATGAAACCCTGCAAGCTTATACACTGAGGGAAGAATGGAGAATGACATTGCATGCAAATGTATTAATCGGGGGATTAGGAACAGCTGTTGAAGATAACAAACAGGCAGATTGAGGGAAGATGAATAATAACACAACGGAAGCTGATCTTAGGCTCAAGGAAACTACAAGCCAAGAGGGAAAGACTAACACTGATTAAAGAGAAATATATTGAAATGCACAAAGAACAGAACAAAAAGGTTCATCCATCCTTTCATCGAAAAAATATGTAGTATTTCTTATGAAAAACTAGATACTCTGGAGTGTAAATCAACATAATCAATGGTCATACATTTGCTGATTTATTAATGATCCCTGTGAAAATGAATTGCGTTATACACAGATTTTAGGTAGAGAAATAAGGCAGTTGTCACATCTATAAGTTCATGAGAAAATTCTAAAACTTTTATTAGCACACTACCTTGCAAAAGTATGCACAAAATCCTTTTGTATTTTATACTCTAGAACACTGGTTCTTAACCTTTTTTGAGCTACCAAACCCCCCAGTTTCATATGCGCATTCACCGAACCCTTCTCATTCCTCCTCTTCCCCTCCCCCCCTAATACTGCTAATATAATGTAATTATATTAGCTGTGTTACCACCTCCACGCCACTAGAGGCAGTACCAACCCCGAAAAGATGCGACTAAGGAGCAGATTTAGACTATAGAATGTGAGTTTTGCTGAAGTAAATAAATACACAAGTTCAAATCCATGCTGAGAGTGGAGCTCCTTCAATCAGGGCACCTCCGCAGCTCTGATTGGCTAAGCAATGTAACGTGATCCTCTGATTGGCTAAGCAATGTAACATGATGCTCTGATTGGCTAAGCAATGTAACGTGATCCTCTGCAGCAAGTGATGGCAAAGCGGGGCGTCGTCACCACTTTACACAAGTGTGTCTTTACCTCCGCGCAGAGGCTCCGCCGAACCCCTGAGACCAACTCACCGAACCCCTGGGGTTCGATCGAACCCAGGTTAAGAACCACTGCTCTAGAGCAACACAAAGTAGGTAATTATTTGATACATTTTATATTTTTACAATTGCTTAAGGTTTGCATCAGTATTCAGCCATTTTCACTTTAGTGCCTAAATAAAGTACTGGGCAATAAATTCCTCCAGATAAATCAAATATTTTCACCTTTGTGCAATTTAACGTCAATATAAAGACTTTTGATTTTAAAAGAAGTCTAAGGGGAACAATGGAGTAGAAACATAATCATCATCATCATCATCATCATCATCATCATCATCATCATCATCATCATCATCATCATCATCATCATCATCATCACCACCACCTAGGAAACTCCCAGACATGCGGGTGGAGAAATGAGTGTGTCCAAATAGTTGATGACAAAGTAAAGTTTCTTATTCATTTAACAGAGTAAACTTGCTTAATGCAAAAAAGAGGGGATAAACACTAATACGTTTTTTCAGTGGGAGCATTAGAAAGAACTGAACACCACATCATCTGCAGATGAAGGCATTAACAGACTAAGCTAGGATAGATACGCCTCTTAATTAGCTGGCCTTCAATGCTAAGCTGACACACATAGTCAGTTTAATATCTTCTTTTTTCGCCATCACATGGATCCTTGTGATTTAACAATGTGGTAACCTGGCAACAAACACTGAGCCAACTAAGCATCACTTCAAAAGTGCAGGCACCGGTTTGCCATAAGCCCATAGCTGTGTGCTGTTTAATGTCCATCCTTCTTTGCTCTAACTTCTCCTCAAGTCAATGCTGTACCTCAATGCCTGATAACGCTGCACCATCAGAGCTCAAACCTCAGCAAAGTATGACAATTAACTGAAACTAGTAAACTTTTGCATTTTTAGGGGTGGGGGGAAATAATGTAAGAATGTATCATTGTAACATTTTCATGATTATGCTGGTTAAACAAATTGCTGAACAGACTGTTCCTGGTTATCGTTGAAAAATTGTGGACCTGTGGATCTCACTAAAAGAAGGTTGTCATAGTGATAACGCATCACAGCACAATGTACAGCACTTTATTTTGAAAAACACCTTCGTGCACACGCACAGTCACAGCCTCTTCTCAACCTTTAATTTGTGTTAAACATGTTAGCTCAAAACTAAATCAAAATATTACATGGGCTCACCTGCACCCACCTTGCTGTGGGTGACTGTGGTAGCCTTGCACAGTCACCCAAAGACTGTGCAAGGCTACCACAGTCCATCCATTCCAAAGAGGTCGTTTTGGAATGGATGATTCGTTTTGGAATCATCCATTCCAAAACGACCTCTTCCGAAGGCCTGCAACCCAGGATTTTTATTTAACATGGCCTTGATGACTTATAGCCAATTTGACGTATCATTATTATAAAATAGGATATTAAAAATGCTACTGAGGCAAAACAGCATTAAAATCTAACTGCGTATCAGTATGTAAAGCTATGGATGACAGTTTTGGTGGACTTACTACTACATTAGAAGAGGAATTTGCAACTGTAAAAAAGCCACTAAAGTTTAAAGTATGATGAAACGTCTTATTAGTCCTGCAAGACGCATCTTTGCAAAGAGTCTTTGTAAAACATAAACACCATAATATGGTACATTTATGAAATATTGATCCTTCTTCAAATAAGTGTTTATTTGTACATTTTATTTATTTATTTTTTGATGTCTTCAAAATATAATATTGATAATAATATATTATTTTTAACCACAAAAAAAAATTACTCTGTAAATTTCATGAGCACTAAAACTGAAAATCCTTTTTTTTGTTTGTTTGTTTTAAGGTTTAGGGTTTATGACTTCACCAATCTGGAAGATTAGATAAGTAAAACTTTGGCAAAAAAAAAAAAACACCCTCCTCCAAGACAATGGACTTGCTAATTTTTTTTTTTACCACCTGAAGTATGTAAAATACAGTAAGGGATGTCACATAAAATCTTAATGTGCCTTAATAAAACCACAGAGCTTTTCTGTCTGACCTGGCCTCACACTGGGGGTTAGCACAGAAATAGCTGCGGCTCGCTACACTCAACACGCCTACAGTTCTCTGTGGGTTGGAGACAGAATGTGGTCCAAAGGAAATCTTAAAAGACAAAAAACGCTGGTATTTCTGACTTTTTAGTCGTTGCATGAGACTTCATAGATTTTGCAAGTTTATATTTTGCCATTTTGAGACCTTGAACGCCTTTAACTGAACTCACGTGAATCTAAACAGTGACTCACAAAAAAAAGTTCAGATTTTTTGAAGTGACATTTTATGAACATAGATAGATAGATAGATAGATAGATAGATAGATAGATAGATAGATAGATAGATAGAACTGACCCCACTCTAAGTATCTCTCCATTGAGAACTTATTTCTGACATCTTTGACTGCTACCTCCATAGGTAAGTTGTATTCCTGTTCCAAATAATAGAAAGCAATCTCTTTAGATCTGCAGTCACCTTCAGAGCAATGTTTGCTTCGTATTGCTGTGATGTGCACTGACATAAAGCAGTCTGCCTGGTAAAGCGTCACACGGTGTTTATGGCTTGTTAACGTGAGCGCAGAGAAAGCAGCACACCTTTAATGAACTCCTCTGTTCACTTACCAACAGGGTGCCGATGCTGACGCCGATTTTGTAAATGCTTCAGTGCAGCTCAAGCAGTGCAGCTGATTGGCTGGCCAGTTCAAACATCTGCTCTCCACCGATGTGGTAGCACATAACGAGCATTGAACATTGTAATCCATGTCATGTTTTTTTATGTAAACCAATGAACGGATGCCGCAATCTGATGAGAATACACATAGTGAAATCTTCATAAAATATTTACAGTAATTGCTGTTTTCTTACAGAGTGCATTTTACATGAGAGAGAGGGGAGAACGTTACTAAAATGACGATCCAAACCTAGTAGTTTGTTCTAAATAGTACAGAAAGAGCAAAATTACGAATTTTTTTTCATTAGTAATTTTTTTACAAAACTGTTGCATGTATGATTTTTCTGTGTTTAGTGCCAAATGTGTGATTTAAAAAAAGCTAAAACTTCTTATTAATCTCAACTCTGTTGAAGGAGTGAGATGTGTGTCATTTATTAATGTGACTGTTATTATTGAATAGGTTTTATCTTAAATGACATAAGAATGTCTTGTCTTCCTATGCAATTCCACTCAATTCTCATCTCCCGCTTGTGCTCCATCTGGGATTTCTCCCATTGAGTTGGATTTCTCTTGATTTCAAAAAACATGTTGTTAAAAACGTTACATACTGCACCTTTAATAGCCTTTTCGGCTCAGCACTTTTCTCCTCACAGTGGAGGATGGTTGTTTACAGCTCAGGCGATTTCTGGTAAACTTCACAACATCAAACTGGCACATTCACACACGTCACAGCCAAACATTAGCGACTGGGTAACATTGAAAACTTATCTCACAGGCAATTGTTTGTCCTAATAAGCCAGGAGTCCAGATCCCATGTAGGAATCAAAGCTTAGAACAAGGGGATGTTTTTTTACCAGGCTATGCAGATCCACAAATGGATTTAAAGTTTATGATCAAACCATATATATTTATATACATTATTGGTTTTGAATAGGTTTAACTGCCTGTTTGCAGCTTTACAGCTGGCACTCGAGTATCGCAACTTTCAGGAACCTTGAATGCCAGTGTGTTTTGTCAACTTCAAATTGGGAAAAGCACGTAACAGAGTTTGATTAAAAAAAGAACATATAAAAGCCACTGTGGGTGAAAATGAAAGAAACGTAGGTTAAATGTGAAACTGCAAATTGCATTTTCAAAGTACCTCGATTCTTTCAGAAGTTTTGGTCCACACATCATGAACTCCTGCCACACAGCTGTTTAGCATAATCCAAAACTTTATCTCTGAGTTTTCCTTACCTATAACGAGGAGAGCAGAGCAAAGGCCATGCTGGTATTTTAAAAGTAATTTCTATGCACCATTTATATGGACAGAAAGCAACAGCTGCTTACACTGTTGCTTTCTGAGATGAAACGGTATGCCTGAGACTTAGATCAATTTCACAGGACCTCTGAAACTGCTCCATGAATTTGAATGTTTCTCCAGGTGTTTTTCTCGCATCATGAATCCTATATTTGCTGCTTGCTGTATATAGAGCAGCTGTCTAATGAAACACTCCTGCTCGTCATGTCGACTGGGTTGTCTAATAATGCATTTACATGGTGCATGCAGACATTAATGATCAAATATTCTCTTTTTTATTTTCCACCGGGTTTTGTGCGCATTCTTGAAATCTGCAACAGTAGATTCTGGTTCGGCTATGAAAAACCACAAATAATTGCTTCGGGCAATTATTTTGTAAAACTTGTAGTTTAGATCAAATTACCAACTCGGGGCACCAACTGATTAATAGAAAAATAATAGCCAAATAGCTCAGTCTCAGTTATTATAAATATCTGCCTTTGGTGTTAAAAGATTAAGGGATAAATCCAGCACTGGCGATTTTTAAACAGCACAAAAACTTCTCTCCAATATGCAAGCGTTTATTGACGAAAATAATCCAAACGTGTTGGATTATTACGTTAAATAAACACACTCAGAAAGCCGGCAACTCTCAACTTAAATTAGTTGAGAGTTGATAAAAGATGAAAGAAAGATGGAAAAACTGATCAACTTCTAAAACTGAAAGTATAAAAATATAATGAATAAAATGATGCAAATATGTCAGAGTTCAGTATGTAGGAGGAATTTGGAAATGAGGTCAAATTAGTTTCCCACTAACTCAGATTGGTTTTCACTAAAATATGCTGTGTATTCTCAGACAGAACCAAAATATGTGAAGAATAAAGCATGAAATAACTAGGGTTTGTACTAAACAGTTTTATTGGCCTATGCCAAATAAATTAGACTAAATAACAAAACTTAATACGTGTCCAAACAACTAATTCACAATTTAAAGCAGAAGTGAAGACAAAACATTAATTTTGAAAAAGCAACTTTCTGAATAATTGATTGTTAGTTTGTTGACCGGTCACTGCAGTGATGGATCTAGTTTGGTAGTGGATTGAGTGTCACGTCCCACAAGATGGCAACTTCATCATTATCATAATTTTATTATTAAATCAATGTAAATAAAAGTATTAATTGTTCATGAGCAACTTGAGTCAAGGTTTACTTCTTAGTGGAACAATGACCTTAACATATTCACAACGAGAAGGGCGAGTTTATACTTAAAGGCTAAATTGCTGAACTGAAAGTTTGACACAGTACTGACTAAAAAGGGCTGAATCATTTTGTATTTATTTATTATGCAAAATCCTACTCAAATTAACTGACGTTTGCAGTTATAAAGTGAAATAATAACAGGAAAATGACAAACTTCTATGAACACTTTTGTCAGGCAGATATAGGTTTCCAGAAGCAACAGTTAGCACAAAAGAAGATATTTTACTACCAGAGTCGGAACGTGTCTGAGCTGTGAGTAATGTAATTCAGTCTATGCAGTATTTATTGAAACGATGGAAAACAAGATGAATGGTGACACATGCCTTGCACTATTTTTGATTGATAATGCAATAAAAAAAAGAGCCTTATTTTTGTCTTTGTTTTGACCTTTATAGAAAAACCAACCTTAAAGTAGAATTTTACTTTCTAATAAAAGGATTTGGACAGTCAGTCAACCTATTTCTCTATAGAAAGACATTTGAGATGAAGATCTGAGACACTTTATTCTGGGTGCATGTGAAATTATGCCCTGACCCACTTTAACAAGCAGTAATTTAGACCTTATTGGAAATTTCAGTCCTTGTCTTACACTGAGGGTTTATAGGTCATGTCATTTTTCTCTTTCCAGAATTTCTGTGGCTGCTGTTCGATGTTTGTATCTTGTTATATCAAGAATTTTGCCGTTTTTTTATTTTTATTTTTTTATTTATCATTTGTCGTCCAGGTTTGATAGAGCAAAGTGTCTGTATCTTCTGCTACTTCCATTTTAGTTTGACCAAAATATTTATTTTTAGCTTCAAAAAAAGAATCACAAGGAATTCATAAACCAAACCTTCATACAAACCTTTAAAATATTATTTCAGGGAATTCGTAAAATATGCATCTTGAAAGATGTGATATTTTGCTCACTTTATTTTCTTCACAGATCTTGCAGATAGGGTAATTTTCAGTGTTCTGTTGTAAATCAGAAAAACAATCCGTCATTGTTTTGGTTGGAAAGGATCCAAATACAGAGCAAAACTGTGGCTGAAACAAAGTACAAACAGGAACGATTTGTAGAGATCAGGTCATATAACATGGACAGAAGAATCCAACAGTGAACATCAGAAACCAGGGAGTTTATATGTTGAAACTGGGGTAAAAAAAATCACAATAATCAGAAAATTCATTCAAATGTGGAAGGAGCAGAACAAGAATGAACCAAGAAACTAAACAGAAAGGACCTAACTCATAAAACAACACTGTTGGAACAACAGTGAATGCGAAGAACTGAACAGAATATAGCAAATATTGAACATAAATACACCAAAAAAACAAAAACAAATTCAAATCAAAGCCCAAATAGCCACTGATTATGACAAATTCCTCACAAAGAGAAAGCTAACACCTTTGATTGTTAGAATAAGACCAAGTAACTTTCTCTGTATTATGCACAAAAACAGCACATTATGTAACTAACAAATCTAAACAAGTTAAATCAATATTATGACTAGATATAGCTTTGGCTCTTAACATTTGGCTGATGTCTCTACATGTTGCTTTGATATTTTTACATAACGTTCTTTAAATAGAAATCTGCACATTTTGGACCAAATTACATTCATCTCTGGGACACAGAACCAATCTACTGCTTGGAGTGGTATGATGACTGGACATTCCCATCATGTCTATTGCATGCAATTGTTTAAACAGATGAAGTACCTTCAAGCTTCTAGAAATTGTTCCCAAGGATGAAGCAGACTTGAACAGTTTACAATCCTTCTGAATGTAAACGTCTGATTTTGCTGTCATTAGTAAATCAATCTCTGTCATATCTCATTATTGTGGCATTTAGCAAATACAAATTATTTTAGTGATTCTAATTAACCTAAAACAAGGAAAGATTGATCTGATTTAACTTCAGACACTGAGGAAAAAAATGTATGCGTCATATTATTGGTACATATATATATATAATGTATGACAATAAATAGTTTCAACTGTGTGCATATATTATGAACTATCCTAAGAATAACAGTCCCAAAATCTTCATCTTTAAGAGGGTGTCATTTTTTTTTTGACATACTGCATCAACATTTCTGATTTACTTTCTATCCATTATTCAAATGTGTGGGGACTCAATGACACACAGACGGTTGCGTGTCTGCATGCGTGTCAGAAACAGGGCTACGTGTGAGCTGCAGCGAGGCCGAGCATGCTTCAGTGAATTGTCGTTATGGTGCCTCTCAGTGGCACTGATAGTGAGATTGCTCAGCTATTTACTTTCAAAATGCGTTTTGCGGCTCAGGTGTCTCGGCAGATGAAGCAAAGTCCGGATCGGGGAAACGGATTTTAGAGACAAGCCCCGACTTGGAAAAACAAACAAAAATAAAATCCTCTGCATTCTCTTTAAAGGCTAATTCAAGTTATTTTGCATGCAGCAGTACTCATCAATTACACACACTGTGAGCGCATGTTGTCTCAATCATTGGTTACTGAAACACAGTAATTGTTTTCCTAGGAAGTAAAAGGAATGAGTAACACATAGCTCAATAGCACTTCCCGTCTAATGTGCTTCGCTCTACTGATTATCCCCCCTTGATGACACAATTACTCTTCTTCTGTGGTAAAACTGATAGACAATAAATTGACTGCATGCACCAAACTTCAGCTTACCGCTACGCCAAAGCAAAAGGAGCCGTTTTCACCCCGTGTTTCAAGACGTCTAGGGGTTGACGCATAAGTGAGGCAAGAAAGTTTTGGCTTGACGTTCACGGCAAGCCATCTGTAGCACCCGACTCTACACTTTAAGTCAAATCATTCAGCTTAAAGCATTTGGGGCAGCAGGAAGAGAAACCTAATGCACTTTTCAGCTCAAACTCTGCACTCTGCATTTAAACGCTCAGAAGTCTAAAGGCGCTGCTGCATGATTCACTCAAAGCGCTGTTTGTAACAGCAGGCAGTGTTGAGAGGGCCCTTTGACATAGCTAAAGGAGAAAAATATCTGAAAGTATATCCTGTTCTGCTCAGCAATTGGTCAATCTTGCCTAGATGTGACAATGGCCGGCATTTCATGTATTAAGAAATATGGTAGTAGAGCTTTGCTTTCTTTATTTTTATTTTTTTTCTGAGAGCTGCAGCTGAAGCTTGTCAGAGAACGCCGAGTTTAATTTTTGTAAAAATGACAAGCACTTAGTGATTGTTACTCCTTTCAAGAATAAAATTTACTCTTTGCTTAGAAATATCGATGCAAATGCTTCCATTCCTTAAGATATTGACGAAAAGCTTTCCATGAAAAAAATCACACAGAAACCACCAAACTACCTTGACGTTTTCCCCAATTCACAACTTCAAGTATCTAAATGTCAGAAACCATATTAAAAATAATAGATGAAATTGAAATCATACAGCGGCTGGCAAAAGTATTGATATTCCTTGAACTTCTCCATACTGTCTTATATTACAACCACAAACATTAATATATTTCATTGGAATTTCATGTGAAAGACCAACACAAAGTGGTACACAAATGTGAAGTAGAAAGATAACAATACATGATTCAAAATATTTTTTTTCTTACAAATAAAAAACTGAAAAGTGCGGTGTGAAACTGTTTCCAGTCCCACTGAGTCGATACTTCGTGAAACCATGTTTTGCTGCAACTAGATCCACAAATCTTTTAGAGTTTGTCTCTACCAGCGTTGCGCACTGAGTGACTGATTTTTTTTCTTTTATATTCTGCTCAAAAAAAGAACTTTGCAATCTGGATCTTTACTCAAAACAACACACTACTGGTTCCTCTGGAGCAGAGCATCAATTCTGGTTGGATGCAGAGTTATTTTCCAGCAGAGAGAGGCCTTCTCTTATGCGTTAACAATGGCTAATGCAAAAGCTTTTATGAACAGTGTCAGTACACAAAATACAACCAGCACAGTGCATGAAAGTTTACAACGTCTCTCCCCGCTGCCTGCATTGGATTTTACCACAGACGTCTGTTATTAGACGCATGAGAAAGATAAAACATTGCAGACTTTGGTTTTATGCTGCATTACGAATGCCACAACATAAACAAATGTAGACAGTTTGATGTCATTTTCATCTTCCCTCAAAATGTTGACGCAGTAATATGCATCATATCCTACAGCTTTCCAGATGCACTCAGGCAAACCACTGACTCTAAAATTATTATGAACTCCAGCATTTTGTGACTAGTCCAGCAAGGTTGCAGCCTGTGTTAACAGGACTGAAAACAGTGACAGATAAACATCCAAATTTCTGCATCAGTAACCAGTGAAAGCTGTGTGTGTGGGTGTGTGTGTGTGTGTCGTCTCATGTGTTTGGTTGCCATCCTGTTCTTTTGAAGCTCTCCCAGTACAGCCTGCACCAAAGGTTTGTTCCTTTCTTTATCAGGGTGGTTATTGCCTTCCTTTTTGGGTTTGGAGACTTTCCAGATCACTTTTTTTTTTATTTCTCTGAATGTCTGAAGGCAGTCAAGCCAGTCCTGTCGAGCAGCTTCCGCCATGTAGCACTGCACCTACACCAACCTAAATAGGGTCATGACTGGAGGGTATCTGCATGCTGTTGGACTGCCTCTCCTCTGCAGGGATGTTGTGTGCTGTGTGATCTGGGCAGCTGTCAGATGCCAAAATAACAAGAGCCTATTCCACGGGAGATCATAAAAAGCAGCATGAATAACCTGCAGTCACAGTAATTGGGTTGTTTAACATCAAATGTTTTTTTTTTTTTTTTGGACAGATATAAGCATGTATTTACTGTTGACTTTATATAAAGACAGTTGTGAGTGATTTCATTTGTTTTTGTTAACCAAATTTAAAGAACCACCTTTTGCTACAATGTCTGCTGCAAGTGTTTTGGGAGTATCACATTAACTTTTTTATTTATTTATTTTTTTCCTATGGAAATAAGTTGAAACTGAATCAAATTCCATGGAGAGCTGTATTGTAAAAATGATTTAGATCTGGACTTTGACTAGGCCAAACTAAAGCAGGGATATGCCATTATCTAACCATTCCATTGTTAGCCGTTCCTGTAAATTTCAGGTCATTGTCCAGCTGGTGGGTGAATATTCAGTCCAGTCTCAAACCTGATGACGTTTTTTAATGCTTTTCCTGAATTCCCTTGTATTGATATCCATCCTCCAATCAGTTTTGTCAAGTTTCGTTGCCCCCTGCTAAAGAAAACCATTCCCACCTCATGGTCCTGCCTCCACAGTGTTTCTTTTTGTTCATTTATTCATTCTTCCGGTGTGTTTGTAATATCCCAAGTCTTGAACATCCAAATGAACAGAGTTCAATCCATCAGCCACAAATAGAAAGACACAACATGAGACCTAACAATACATTTTGTCTTCAATCTAACCTGACCAAGCAGCAGCAGTAGCTCCAGGGGAGCCGCAGGGATCCACAGATCAATGGGATAATCTGTCATCTTTTAGTTCTTTGCTCTTCAAATCTGTCAAATGTGAAGGAAAACAAAAAAAGAAATCCATTATGGAAAAAAGACAGCCGTAAAATCGTCATGACCGACCCGTCCGGTGTGCTACTTAGCCTTCATGATGCTCTTTGTTCACTTGCTATATCTAATCTTCTCTAAAACAAATCTTAAATTCATTCACAGAACAGCTGTATTTATACAAAGACTCGATTTACTAATTAGGTGACTTCTGAAGGCAAAGGGTTACACTATATTTTATTAAAAGGCATCACAGTGGAAACTGAAAACTAAAATAAGTTTTCAAGTTTCTACCACAATTATGCGGATGATACACAGCTCTACATCACGATGTCACCAGGTGACTCTGAACCCATCCAATCACTGAATAGATGCTTAGAACAGGTCAATGTGTGGATGTGCCAAAACTTTCTCCAGCTGAACAGAAACAAAACTGAAGTTCTTATCTTTGGACCTAAAGAGGAGCAAACCAGAATCAATGCACAGCTTGGACTCTGACCTGAACCTTCAGAGCCACATTAAGACAGTCACAAAGTCGGCCTTCTATCACCTGAAGAACATCTGGCTAAATTAGGGTTAGAGTGCGGGTTTTGATGTCTTCCATGTTTTTATGTCTTTAATTTTTTTAATTTCTTTTAATTTCTTTTCTCCCTTTTAATGATGTAAAGCCCCCCGGAAAACGTCCCAGTTAAACGACGTTTAACTAAAGTTTTACGGGGTTTAGAGTCCCAGTTGACGGCGTTCAACTAAAAACCTAGAGGTTGGAGTCCTTTGTCAAACTGTGTTTTTGACTAAAGTCCCAGAGTGTTAGAGTTCCAGTTAAACGACGTTTAACTGAAGTACTAAAGGGGTGCGGGTTTTAATGTTTTTATCCTTTTTTTTTTTTTAAATGTCTCTTTCTCACTGTTTATTTAATGTCACATGCTGTTTTTATTTTAATTATGTAAAGCACTTTGAAATGCCTTGCTGCTGAAATGTGCTATACAAATAAAATTTGATAGATTGATTGATAAAACTCAATTTGTTGCCAGTGAGGTGCCAGACACTACATATTTAATTGTTTTTTTTTAATTAGGCTAAAAAAGACCAGGGGACTTGTCAGTAGTAAGTGAAATGAGGCCGTAACAAAAACAATTCTCCTTTGTGTAAATGACAGCTCACTGGTCTTCTTCCCCTCATACTGACTGACCAGTTTTGTTTTGTTTTTACTACCAAGTGTAAAATTGCACATAAAAACCTGATATATCTGTATCAACAGGGTTGGAGTGTGTGATGTGTGTTTTTTTTCTCACAGTCAAACCATCAATTTCCAAGAAAAATTAGCAATGAATAGTACTAACCAAACCCATAAATTTCTAGCAGTCTATCAGCTAAGCATACTGGAAAGGAAACTCCGACGTGCAGAGTGTGATCTGTCGCAATGGATATTTTTAATATTTATTACAGGAAAAAGTTTCTGTGTCTGATGGATGTTTTGCAGCACTTTTTTTTTTCTTTAGCATTTCTTAGCTATTTTTGTAGCACCTTACCAGTGCATGGTTTAATGATAAGCCATAAAAACTATTTAAGCTCTTGGCATAGGCACGTTTTCTGCCCCAGCCCAATGACTATCAGGTTTCTTTTTCACATTAAATCATCTATATATGTAAATATGTGAGCAGGTTTGTTTGTGTTGCACTGACAACCTTTTTCCCAGTGTAACCCAATTCTCTCTCCAAATGATTGCTGAGATGTAAGTTAACATGAAGTTGAACTACACTGTAAACCTGAGCCAATGTTTTCTTTTTTATTATTATTATTACTTTGGGCAGATTTTTCCAGTGCTACAGCCTAATATGAGTAGAGTAGGGAGGCAGGAGAAACGGCGGTTAGACTTTGCAAAATGAATTGAATCAAAGTGCATTTTAAAGTGTCATAACGGAGCAGCCACATCTCACCGACGGTGATTCACCTCAAACATCTTTACACAATATCACACTATTCAGGTGAGAGGAGAGAAATATCCACAAGTCTTTAATAATTTATAGTTATGCCTCTGCACGCTGCTCAGACTTATGCTTCATCCCGGAGCTTCAAACGGCACGGTGTAGTCTTCAGTGGTAGTGAATGAACATGTGTGTGTGTGTGTGTGTGTGTGTGCGTGCGTGTGCGTGTGTGTGTGTGTGTGTGTGTGTGAGCCTCTCAGAGTATGAGGGTGTTAGGTCTCTGTCTCTGTCACTTCAAAACATTCCCACTACTCATTTTCACAGCTTGTCGAGTAACTAAGCCACAATGGAACAAACTCAAATTATGAAATCCATTAAAACTCCTTTTTTTTCTTAGTCAGAAATATAATCATAATCTAAACTACTTTTGAGCAGATTTATTTCCCTTTACTTGAATTGCGGCAGCTTCTATAAATAAATGTATTTCTAATGAGATGAGATGATGTTTCTTCAAAATTACAGACAAAACATTGCTCCAGAAACACAAGTATGTGTTGATGAATTTTAAAGCGCATTGACATTTTAAAACTTTAAATGTTCTGCCTTCAGGGATCAAGGCTCAACTTGAGCCCAGAGGAGGAGGCATGCATGCACACTTCCTGATAAAAATTGACATGTGAACGTCATGGACTTGAATGCCATTCTAATCTTAGACTTCTGATTATGCATGTGAATCTATTAGGGTGGGTTGATTATAAAATATGCAACTTTAATGATTTTTGAAAGACTATTCTGGAAACTTAAAGTCAGTGACCTTTATCCATTCCAAAATTATATGGTACTTCATTATGACACATCAGTCCTGTTCACACACCCAATTAGGTCTAAGTTTCAGACATATAACCAAACAGAAAAAAGGAGATGAGTTCACCAAAGCACAAGCTTATGATAAACTAGAAGCTGGATCACCAGTGCCACTGTTTACTGTGAATACTGTGGACTGACACAAAAATTTTGACCCTAATCCAATATTATCAAGCTTGACTAAAATGTGCATCTTCCCACATGAATGAGCGAACTGTCCTCTCGAGTAAATTAAATCCATTTTAAGATCAGAGCAACATTAAAAATGGTGCACTAATCGTCTATTGTGGTCCGTTTCAAACAACTGGTCCTGGATGTAATAACCAAGAAGTGGATATACCTCCAAATTCTCCAACTTCACCTAAACAAACACCTGTTACTAGGTCAAAATTTACAGAATTTTCTCTGTGCTTTTACGTAGCTTATCGCTTGGTGTCATTCCTAATCACGTCCCTTGTGTTATTACACCACTAACCGTTGAAATACGGAATATCTAGAAGTGAGGAAATTTCCTCTGTTGATTACAGTAAATGCTGGAGCATTACCTCATAAATTAAAAATATATCCACCCAATTGTCTTTTTTTAAAATGATTCTTATCTTGCTGTATTATCAGTACATCCTGAAAAAGAAACGCTTCTAATGAATCATTAGAAGCCTAAATGTAATGCCATTCATGTCAGTGATGAGTGTACTTAAACTCCTGATTAGAAGAGTTCGTCTACCTCTCTTGGCAGCATGACGCTTTCAGCTGGCAGTGCTAGCGAGCCGCATGTAAGAAGACAAATGAGCAAGTATCAAACAAACTTGTGAAAAATGGGGCTGCTACCAAAAAATCGGTTAATGTTATTTAAAAACTTTGAAGTTGCTTCAACACTCAATCACACATTCATTCATCTTGTGCTCTACATTCAATAAATGTTAAATTTGTTTCTTCTTTTTTTTTTTTGCAAAGAAATGCCCAGAGAACGATGGGCACGAAAAGAGATTTTACAGTCAAACCATTAACCTTTTGACAACATCACATCGCAACCAGCGTGGAGCTCCAGTCGGAGTTATGTCACCAACGTTGAACGCCCGGGATGGGTGGGGAATCCGTACAGAGTGCTAAAAAGCCCCATCTCACCTCATGCTTTTAGAGACATTGCTTTCCTTCAGGCTTTCATATTTGTGAACAAGAAAAGTGCTTAGACACATCCTAACCTCTACAGAAGCTTGACCTAAAAATACATTAATGATTTATAGGGTTGCTTCAAGATCCAGACAACCTTCAGGTGCCCTCACATCACAGTCACTTGAATTACTGACAACGTAAGAAGTTCTCTTGGAACTATAATGAGGCAGAACACGTTATCTGATTTTTGCCTGAGCATAGTTTCAATGACACGGCAACGTCGTCTGTGTCTACTTCTTTCCACTTCGACTGCCAAAGCGATGTATTTTTTTATTTTTTTTTTGTTCAGGTATAAATGCTGCTTGGATAACACCAGCAAAGATTCGCAGGGGAAACGCACAGCAGCATGAGACAGCTCATTTCCGCACTCCTACTCGTGTTAACAGAATGTTGAATCTGCTTCGTTTTTGTCTTCTATAACAATATTCAGACAGCGGGCCACTGTTGTCCCATTCTTATACCATTTGGTTTTGCAAGCTGCTCAAACAAGTCTGCTCCAAGCTGCTCTGTGTGCATAGCTGACACTTCTTGTGCTCTGATGCAATAATGTGGTAAGGAAAATCCACCTGTTTGACAATAGGCACTTCTTCTTTCCTTTTTTTTTATTACAGGATTATTTTGTCAGTCCTTTCTGTAGGGGAGGAACATGTTTTATCGTTGTGCCATGTGGGGGTTTTCTTTACAACATACAGTCGTTTTGCTTTTGAACCACTCATTTCCAACAAGTTCTGAATGTCCACAACTTCACAATAGCAGCTGAGTACACCACCCACAGACGCGGAGCAGCCTACATTCCTCTTTTTATTTTTTTTTCTTCCTCCCACGCAAGGAACCTTTATGCTATTGCACAGAACTCTCCAGATTATGTTACATCTGTAACCTTCACCACAGAAAAGTGAATGAGGTGGGGAAGAAAGGCTGCAGCCTGTGAGGCTGTTTCATTCTCCCTGGGAGATGTGTGTGCACACGGACCATTTTCTGAACTGGCGGGAGGAAATGGTGCAGACTTAGATGCGTTTTACAAGCCTGGCAAAGAAAAAAAAAAAACTGTACGCCATGGCTCATCTGCAATGAGAGACTGGAGATCCAGTGTGACTAATTGGTCATCATGCTCTACAGTTTGACTCTAGATGTCCACATCTTCTCTTAAAGTGTCCCGTTTATATCACAGGAGTATTTCTAAAATGCTAAAAAAAAATAAAAAAATTGCGTTTTGTGTATATGTTGATCAGCTTGCTGCATGAGAATCAGAAAAAACACATTCATCAGTGGATGTCTTTCTTCTGTATATCTTACATTGTTGCGAGAACTAGCTGCAGAGAAATGGAGCAAAACCCAGCTCTACTTAGGCGTGCTGCTCTGTGGGCTTCAGTACGGGTCTGAAGGTTAATTACTAACAGATGTTCATCTTCACTAGTTTGTTAATCAAGTGAAAGTCTCAGTTTCCCATAAAGAACGAGCTTTAAATGTCCATATTTCCAGTCTCACAGAGACCGGAGCTTATGTTGTGGTTGTGTCTTCTTCTCTGTCGCTTTGTTTTCTATCAATGGAGTTCAGTGTTATTTATTAAACATCTGGAAATAGACAGTTGAACAAATACTATTTATATTTAATTTGAAGCATCTTAATAAATTAGTTTAGCTAGAAAAGTGACACTGATAGATTTATTATAAATAGAGTGATAAATCCCCACCATTTGTTTATGTTATTTTTGCTGATTATAGCTAAAAACTGGAGAAAACCACAATTTTCAGTTTCTCAACAAAATTGGATTTTTTTTTCAGATAACTTGAAGACATGGGAAGACAAAATCTTCCCATGGCTGCAGTGACTTTCTACATGGTCTTTTCCTTCCACTCAACTTTTCATTTTTATATCAAAGGGGTCTGCCTTTGTGAACAGACAGACCCCTCAGGTATGACATACAATATAATTTACCCCAAAAAAAATTATTTGGTTTTTCATGAGCAACAAACAACTCATCAACAAATTTCACTTTCTGAACTCACTGGATATCCTATACTCTGGTGGACGTATAGATATTTTTATACTCTTGCATTGCCCTACTCTTGTTTAAATTAAAATAAATTGTTGTTGGTTGTGGGTAAAATAAGAAATTACTGGGAATCTGGGACTAAAAAAAAAAAGATGCACGTACCAAACAAGAAAAAAGTATCAACATCTCAGGCTGAAACAGATTTTGCCTTTGAGTCTATGTGTGTCCGTGCATGTGTGGGTGGCAGTGTGGGAATGTGCCGAGGGAGCGAGGGGGTTGGGGGGGGAGGGTAGTCGGTCCTTGGCAGTCAGAATAGTTTACACCAGCCAGCCTCTATCACTTGCTTTAGAAAGTGTGCCACCGGTGCTATAAATCTCAATGGCAGCGCTGATTGATAATGTTAAACGTTCATTCTAATTTATGTCTTGATGAAATAACAAACCTGTGCAGTTTTAATTTGAAACTGGGGAACTGCCTAATTTACTGCGTTCCTTCGCAGACTAAGCGCAATAATAAACTTCTTGAAAAGTGGAGGATCTGCCCCGTAGGCACGTTGCGTTTCGGATCATTCCAGTTTGATAAACCGCCGTGCATTTTTTTTGATTTATTTGAAGCAGAAGAGAAATTTATATGGCAGGAAAAATCACAAACATTGGAAGAAAAGGGGAATCATTTATCAGGGGACAGCTGCTTTTAGACAACGTGTCAGATCAGGGACAGACTGGGAAAAATAAAAAATAAATAAAGAAAAAACAGCACAGTTCTTTGTTCCAAGGCCCGTCTCAGGCAGCTCGTATCCACACAGCCTCTCTCAGTGATATTATAGCAGTTACACAGCCAAACGTTCAAACAGGAAGTAACTCACACTGAACCATTACAACCATTAGACGTTATCTCCAAAACATCTCTTGTGAACTATGTGGGAATCCACAGATCATTCAAATACAGGGCTGACAATTACTATTCACTTAATTTACAAAACATTGGTGAATTTTTCTTATTAAGTGAATATGCATGAATGAATCGAACATTTGTAGTGTGAGATTTTACAACAGCAATACGTGTTAATGTACAGAACTAAAGTACATTAACACAACTTAAAAAAAAAAAAACAGCACAAAAATGCACTTGAGTATATATGATTATAGAAAAGAATTTTGTCATGATCCGTGTTTTTGTGTGTTTATTTTTTAGTTTTTTCTGTGTGGATCCTGTTCCCTGTGAGTCTCTGTCTCTGCATCTTACCCGTTGATTGTTTCCCAGGTGTGTCTTGTTCCCTCGATTACCCCTGTGTGTATTTAGACCCACCTGTTGTCTGTGTTCCTCGTCGGGTCATTGTCTGACGCTGTTGATGTCTGTTGTGCATTCCTTGTTCTCCTTGTTCTGTTCATTGGAAATTCTTCATTAAATCATCATCTTATCTTCATCCTGGGCTGCCTGCGTTTCACCTCACCAAAATCATCACTCCTGACAATTTTAAGTTGAATTCACTGATGTTTTTTTTTTTTTTTTTTTTTCTGAAGTGAATGCTCTGCAATCTTTGTATCTCGGTTAAAATGCCAATCATCAGGCATCTTTAGTTGTGAAGCATAAGAGTATATTTATTATCAACCCATTCAATCTGATCCACTTAAACCTTGGCTCTTGTTGAAAACTCTGTTTCATATTTTCATTCAGGATTAACATATGTTTTTCGTTAGTATTGCTAGCACATCTATCAGATTTGCTAAATCCTGTGGGAGACAGTGTGACCCCTGCAGCTTTGAACCTCCAGAAGTCAACGCCACTGATGAACTGATTTTATTCCCATTTCTAAAAGTTCAACCAGAAGTTCATCTCTCTGGGAGTATGATTAATTCTCTTTCCATGCATACAAATGCGGGCCCAGATTATTTGAACTGCAGGATTAACAAGGTCTCCGTTAAGATTTTATTTAGGACACGCTGAATATAATAGAGACCGAGATTGTTTTTGTTTATTTGTGTTTATACCAAATCAAAAATTAGGAAGCACAGACTTAAGTTTTAGTGCCATGCATAAACTGCAATGCTTAGGTTCAACACCTGACATGAGTAGCCAATGGCTCCTTGGCAGGAGAAATGACTGTGTGCTCTCAGCAGGGATTTAGGGATTAATTTTCCTTTATGTGGGAAGATAAAAGACGGCCTGGATTAAAAGAGAAATGATTAATGTTGAGTTGAGCATAGACAAAGAGCAATAAATATTCAATTATAATCCCCCAGTCTGTAATCAAGATAACAAATGCCAAAACAGAACTTGGATTTAGCACAAGAGGGGGAGTAAAAAACAGATATAAATCAGATTGAAACAACATCTGTAAACTGCAGCTTTATGTGTTTATGTGGGTTCGTGTGTGATTAATGTTGTAGTGGAGCATTAGACTAACGGAGCGAGTGAAATTAGAAGAGAAAAACACAATATTTGTGTCTCATTTCTCAGGCAAGAAACTCTACGTTCAAAAAGCCACGGTTAAAACAAAGTGACCGCAAGACCGTGATTACAATCAGCTGTAAAGCGTGTCACGCTTCACTTTCATGGCAATTATTTTCATAAAATGATCCAAGAACAACATTAAATTAAAATACAGTACAAATATTTGTGTGCCCTGAGGACAGTTAATATTTTCCATTGCAACATTGGAATGATGTTGTTCTCAAGCTTTTCATGGATTCAGATTATCAAGACGAGTTTTTTTTTATCTTTTTAAAATCCCTACAGTATTTATGTAGTAAACAGGAGCTGGTCAAAGGTAAGCTGAATGCTTAAATGGCATGAATATTACCCAAGACAGACTTAGATTGAACCCAGTTCTGCTAGTTAGTCCTGCGAAACTAGTAGGACAAACTACTAGCCCACCTTCATAATCAACACTATAGGAAGGGAGGAAGGAAAATTTCAATTACTCAGCATCCAGAAAGAAATAAGTTGATTGACCCATTTTCCATATGCATAGCCTGCCATGGTATTCACCTGTCAAATAATTCAATAAATACTCTTAATACATACAGAGGTTGGAGATACGCCACTCAGAAATCTGTGACTTTCCAGTTTTTTACAATTATTGTTTCTCTATTACTGATTTTAGCTCCAAATTTTTTAGTTCTAGAGCAACAATGAAAAACAGCAGAGTTGGAGTCCTCACCCCTCAGCAACAGTTTTCACTTTGCAGAGCTCTGCTGCATTTACGTTCTGATATCGCTCAGTATGCTGCAGGTTTTTTGAGTTTCTGACCTGCTGGTCATCGATTAAAGCCAATCAAGCAGAAAAATGATTAGATTCTGAACTCTTTCTGCTTCACCGTTGGCCATCCACAACGAGAATCATTGTTTAAGAATTAACCGGCTTCAGCAGGTTGGGTCGAACCAATAAGAGCTGAAACTTCACCTTCGTTAGAGCGATGTTCGTCAGTGGAATATCAGATGAACTAAATGGGAATCCATGCTGGATGTTACTCTTCTAAAGTTGGATTTAAAAGCTCATATCACCATGATCCTTCAAATTTACTCTCGGTTCACACTGTTACCCTTCACAACTCTGACACAAGTGTGACACAAGTGATGTACACAAAAAACCCAGCCTTACTGGGTTGTACAAAACTCTTGCATGATAATTCATTTTCTGTGTTTTTATAGCAGTATAGTTGCTAAATGGAAATCAAAAAAAACAAAAAAAACATGGAAATGCATAAAACTTCTCTATTTTCCACCACTGGAAGCAGTAACAGAGAAAACCTTTCAGCCATTAAATTTAGCTAAAGTTGTAAAAACATTCAACATAATTTACAAGGCAAGCTGGTTAGTCCTTGCCACCTTATTTAAAGAACAGAAGTAATGAGAACACGGAAAGCTGAAACCAGGCCTGAATTGACACTCTTATGACATCTATTTGAAGCTCAAGTCGTATCGCATGCAGTCTGACTAATGAGAATGAGGAGCCGAGAAATCTTCTGCACACCAACAAGGCCGGGTTGATGTGTTGGTAAATTAAATCGTAAAGTCTTGTGATACTCATTAGAGGACGTTTGTGACACTGTTCGAGGCGGCAAGTTGAAACCGGCTCTAATGAATAAACGGGACGGTTCAGTTCAGAAATGACAGCGCGGGTGATTCGAGAAGTTAATAATGCAGGTGCAGGGACAAACTTGGATATCATTTATTTTTTTAATAAAACAAAAAAGCAACAACAACAAAAAAAAACATTGCCCTACACTTTCCTGGGGGGTGAAGTTCTGCATTGCTGTCAAGAAAACGGTGGCACAGATGAAGAGAGATTTTGCTTTTACCATCAGAGAGGGCCCAGACAAATTAAGACAGGTTTGCCCTCTGAATACCAAAGAAAAGGATAAAATGAGGATAGATAACCAATTAGCAAGATGAAAAGAGAGAGAGGGGGAAGCTGAAGTCTCCAAAGACAGTTTACAGGATGCCCAGGGTTCCTGCTGCCTTCAATTTACAAGTAATGTGGAAGAGACGGTCCCAGACATGCTCATAGATGCAGCTGCAATGGACCCCTGTTGGCACAAAGCAGACCCTCGCTGAGGAAGATTAGGCGTCATTGGAGAATTGAATTTCAGCCTGGCTTCTCATTTGCTTTTTTTTTTTTACTTAATTCTCCTCACTCTGTCTTTGTCATTGTGATTCACAAGTTGACTCAAATGACTAAGTGAGAGAGTCTGGGGGGAAAAAAAAGGAAGCATTTTGGTTGCATTGAAATTGGAACATTTGCAACATTAACAAAGAATCTTTGTGGAGCTGCTGTAATGAGGTTGAATCATGCTATTTGATTTTTTTTTGTGTCTTTTTATGGTTCTCTCACTAAATAAATCTCGAGGTAAATGAAGGTAGAAATGCATACATTTGCGTGCTTTCTGGCATGTTCGCTCGCTCGTGAAATCTTGCACATGTACTGTGAATTTAGCAGCTGTGGGCTATGATCACCCTCAGTCAAGAAAGAAAGAGAAAGAGAATGGAGAAAAAAACACCGACCACATTTAAAAAAAAAAACAACAACAATAAAAAAAAAGCCTTCAGTGCTGCTCAAACTTTTCTGCCTCAAAGCCAGCGACCTAGATCCCATACAGCCAACGATGACACATTGACGCCCAGCTGTAAGACCTCGTTTGGCCTAATTCACTTGAGATTTTCCTTTTCACCCCATGCACACTCCACCATCACAGCTATTTGTGGCCGGATTGATATTGGCCAAAAGAGGCAGCGATAATAAAACACCCTAAACTGCTCCTGAGTGACCTTTCGTGATGTCAGTTAGTTTGACATTTTCCTGCGATGAACCAGAAATTGCTGTCAAATACTAGCATTGACATGGCAAACACAAATGACATGTGAAGACAGTCATGAACTGTAAGTGACGTGCATGGATATGATCTCCCCCTTTTTTTTTTTTTTTTTCAAAGGACAGAGGTGCCCTGAAGGGATGCATTTCGTAAAGAGAAAAAAGTTGAAGGAACATGCAGAGGAGGATGTGGTAAAATGTCTGTCACTGATATAGGTGGCAGAGGGTGTTGGACTGATGGCATTTTAGCATCGCTCAGGCGTCAGGTCATACGCCTCTAATGTCAGAGGTGCTTCGTGCGCTAATTGAAGTAATTCAGTGCTGCTACTAACGAGAGTTAAAGAGTTCACCTTCTTATCACCACGGATTGGACATCACGGCCTAGTGACCGTGGCACCTGTAAATCAATCTGAACAGCTAAAAAAACTAAAGGAAAAAGAAAAGACGGGTGGGAAGGTACAGTGGAGCAATGCCACTTTCGAGGGCAGTAAGCTCTCAATCAATTTTGGTCTGAAGTGGCAATCTGTGACAGAGTTGAAATGTAAATAATAACGTTGATTGTTGGGTGAAGATGAAAAGAAGGTGGTTACAATGCGTGATCTCTTCCAGATTCAGAATGTTTTTGAAGATCAAGCCAATTAGTAATGGAGCTAAAGCTGTTTAAATGCAATTGTTAGCATGACATTAGAAGCATTAGAAGAGAGTAGCTGAGCTATAAGGAGAACCACCGATTCAAAAGAGCCCAGACCATGTTCATTACCACTTTATTGCATTCTTTTGAATTGCTAATCATAAAAAAAATGCACATTGAACAGATATGTATTTGCGTTTTCAACCATATTGTAAATTGTGTTAATGCAGATTATAGAGTGAGACCAAGCAGTGATTCATTTAATGGCTATGATTTATAAAACTCTGCTTGGCCTTGCTCCATCTTACTTAAATCCTCTCCTGATTCTCTTTAGTACCGGCTATCCTCTTTACTCCAACAATACTTTACTTTTGCTTGTTCTGATAATAAAAATAAATTAATACAATAAGTATTCAGTGTTATGGCTCCGAGGGAAGACTGTGGGTAAGATGAGTCATTTTTTTCGAATTTAGGATCACAACATCAAGAGAACTTTTAGTTTGGTCGCTAACTTGTATATCTGCATATATTTCAGAATATTGTGCATCCCGTCAATCAGAACAACTGCAAACAGAGCAATTAAGATAATATAGTATGTCCAAAAGAAGTTTTCTCATGGTACAACTTGTTACATAATGCCCCCTGTATACATTTGTCTCTTTACCATTGATTGATGATTCATAATAAAGTACCATTTCAAGAGGTAGATAATTTCTGCTTTATTCTTAAATGTTTTCCAGTCAGTTATTCTGGTATTGTCTCATGTTTATGTCTCAAAGACTGCAACTTGCTTTATATAACATAACATGGAGCTACAGAAGTGGGGAGTGGAATTGAATGAAAAGTTAACTGTTGTCCATAGTTTTGTTCAACGGGAATCAGAGTTTGTAGACAACTCTGACAAGTGAAATAAAATATCGTCCGTCTTTTGCTTACACTGATGAGGTGCCTTGTCAGGAAATAGAGGTTTGCTGGTCAGCCTGACTTCTTCCCTCAGAGTGACCCCAATTCACAACATTGGTACAGCGAAGGTCAGACCAAGAGCAAACACACAATGTGGGAAGAGTGCATGGGGCAAATGGCCAGACAAGAGAGTAGCTATCTGACAGAACCGGCAAAGAGAATGAAGAGAAAATGAATGCATATCAGTGCGCAGGGATATTGTCCAAGTGATAATTAAAAATAGTTCACGTCTTGCTCCTGTTCAGTTTTGTTTACCCAACAAGAAATTGTCATGATATGTATGGATATATATATATATACTACCTTCTTGCCTGCTCCCAATTCTTGCTGCTCTTTACTCCATGTCTGCTGTTTCTGCAGTTGCCAATAGCAACCAGCTGAACTAGAAGAGATTTTTGAGTTGACACATTAATATGAAAGACATTTTTTTGCCTTTCCACTGCATCCTTCTTCTGTAGATCATTGTGGATGACGCTGTACATTTGTTTTCTGAAGCTCGGTGAGTTTCTCAGAGAGGGAAATAAAAAAAAATAAATAAATA
This sequence comes from Poecilia reticulata, assembly GCF_904066995.2. NCBI lineage: Eukaryota > Metazoa > Chordata > Actinopteri > Cyprinodontiformes > Poeciliidae > Poecilia > Poecilia reticulata. The sequence continues at coordinate 11,691,225 of NC_088839.1, read as the reverse complement.
AAAATCAGCGGGTGGAGGAGGAACGAGAGGGGAGGGCAGACTGTTGCACATGTCTGTTGCCATGGGGATTCTGGCGCAGTGACTATGCAGTAATGTGGCTGCAGGAATGGAGGATTTGTTTTCACAAGGGAGGTTCCGGCAAAAAAAAAAAAAAAATGTAAAAATAAAATGGAGTGAGCATGAGCTGGAGCTTCAGTCCCCAATTATGTGAAGGGGGCATTTATTTTAAAAAGAGAGTTAACAATGCTTTACTTAGAGCAAGGTGCTGCCTCATAGACCTTTGATGTTTTCATACTACCTCACCGTCTAGATTAAATTAAGGCCACCACCATGAGTGGATAGGAGAAAAATCCATTTCAATAAGGGGAACAATGGAGAGCTAATGGAGGCTTCATAATTGCATGTTCCCAAGATAAACGTGTTAATCAAATACAAAGCTTGTATAGAAAACAGTAATTTACTTTTCCAGGAGAGAATAGTGCTTGGAATATTGAAGATATAATCACTGGACCAGATGAATTAATTCTAATTAATAGTAAATAAACTGTGTCATTAATATGGAAGTTAGAAAAGTCGATGGCCAGGCCTTTTGTGCAATTGAAAGTGGCTGCTATACGTTGGCTGAGTCCAACGCTTCGCTGCTCAGATTTAATTCTGAGGTAAGCAAGAGACTTGAGAAAAGCAATAATACATTTTATTTTACAGTATATGAGTAAGTGAATGACTGAATGTAGTGTAAAGCACTTTGGAGTCATTTGACTTGACAAAGCGCTACACAAATGTAGACCTTTTACCATTTACAGAAGTAAACATCATTAAAGCCACCAGGGCCCAGCGGCTGAATGTGCAGAGTGATTTGAAAATAAATTAAATAACATGTAAAAACCTAAAATCAGTGTTTCAGAATTGTTTGCTATTAGTAGAGTCTTTATTCCCTCGAAAATGAACTGTATGTTTTAATGATTTATAAACAAGCAAATAAAACATAATTACCTCTCATGTCATCATAGGTTTGTCTATAGCCAGAGGCATATTTACTAAATTATTGCTTTTAATAACAAAAAACATCATTTTAGAGTCATTCAAGTTTAAGCAGATGTAATGTTTGTCCATGTCATATTAAGGGTTAGAATTAGCAAGATAAGTACTAGTTTTGAGAATTTATGCTGTTAATGCAAAAGAAAAAACAGAGCAGTCTATGATTCGACAAGAAATAAATATCCCTGTTGTAATCTGTCATACCTCCAGAGATGAAAATTAAATAAACAAAAAGGTTTTTAATAAAACAAATACAAGACGTTGTCTCTCCTAAAGGAGTCTGTAATTCTTCAGGATTCTTTCCCACAGCAGCTCAGAGAAGTCGGATCCAGACGTGCAGTCATGAGATACGCAAACGACTGGCTGCAGTATATTTTGGAGCAAAGGCTTCTTTGAGGACGTCCTCACTTGTCCAGTGACGTCCAGACGCAGGAACATGCCTGCCCGCCCCCAGTGCAGCCAGTGAGAAAAGAGAGAGACATTCTGTTGTGAGGTTTCATGTAGATTTATGATGTCACTGATATCCCAGCTGCGACTCCTCCATCCGGGGATCTGTGCAGGAAAACAATTTAAAGCTGTGCATTCTGGGATTCAGAGTTTGTACCAGTCTCCTTTTTGTCCCAACCTAACAAAGTACATTTTTTAAAAACTAGAAATATATTTTTGAACCATCTGAGCCCCTCTGTATCTCTGAAATGTACATGCAGCAGGATTCTTCCCAAAAGGTGGAGATAAAATATATTTAAGGAGAAAAAAAAACACTTTTGTTTGCAATGGGAGCAGCAATGCAGCTAGGAGAAAATCAATACACCCCAACAACTTGAGATAAGCAATAGCTAGTTCCTGATGTTTTTAAATCTAATATATTAAATGCTAATTGAAAAGGGATTGATATGTTTTTGTTTTCTACAATGTTCTTTTTGTTGTTAGTAGAGCATTTGTGTTTGTGTTGTAATTGGCTTTTACCAAAAAAGCCCGTTTCAAAGCTGCATAATGTTTATATGACTATTGTCAGAGAACAGAGCCTAGATAGAGAATAGATTTTCTTATTTTTTTTCAGAGATAATTTAATTATAATTCAGTGTTTAATTATCAGAAAACTATCTGACTGACTCTAGGGAGAATTTGTTTCTGTGCTGCTTAGAGACGTCATCCACTTTAAAACCAACATTTCTGCTCTATTTAGCAGCTACATTTGGACATGTGGTTACTCTAGCGGTTTTGACACGTACTACATGACCACAGCCTTTTTTTTTTCTCAGTCTTGACCTTTGCTGCATGTCATTTCATCTCACTCTCTTCCCCTTTCTATATTTACAGCTTTTTGAGATTTTACAAACTTGTATGACTTCAGAAAAGTGAAAAAAATAAAACATGTTGAATATTAAGAGCTAATACATATAATTTGTTCATAGTTTCAGACATCTGTTGATCATAAGCTAACAAGAGCTCATCTATCCATCGTCTCCCACTTATCCAAGGCTGGATCATCGGGATTCCAGGTAACACTCTCCAGCTCATTCTGGGCATCTGGAGGGGCTCCTTGACCAAGAGGTAAATATTGTTCCTCCTCCGTGTTTGTGTCGTCACCTGGGTATCCTTTCTATGTGACACGCCAGGAGGCATCCTAATTTTACCAAACCACCTCCACCGACTCCTTTTTGATGAGCAGTGGCCGACCCTTTCCATGCACCTTGAAGGCCTTGGCTTGAAAACATCAACAAGAACACATCATTCATAAAGATATGAGACTCCAAAGTTCCCAAATCAGACACTCTCCAGTCTCTGACTACAGCTTAAGATGCTGTGCATGAACACCATAACCAACACTGGCTATAATGTTCAGCTCTGACGTATTTTCATCATAACAAGTAGGTGAGCCTGTTTAAAAATAAACTGGTAAGTATAAAAAGTTAAGGTTGATAACCCAACTTCATAAATTCTTTATTACTCTCCAAAATGTATGAAAAAAGTTATTTTGACTGTAGAAACATGAACACTAAACACGAAGGGCTGTTCTTATGTGCCTCGTTCAATTTGTAGAAAGAAGGTAGACATAAGAAAAAAGTAGATTAGAAAAAAAAACATTCAAATGACAAATTCAATGGAAAAAAAATGCCTTATAGCTTGTCGAGACTAAAAAGTAATGTATATATGCAAAGGTAACGGCCAACTAAATTAATATGCATTGGCCTTTACAGTATCATCTATGAATATGATAATAATGCCAACAAAAAACAGAAAAACGCTTTGCTTCACCATGGTCAAACATGTTACCTTTAATCTGCGTGTCAAACTCAAAATGCTTAGAAGCTATTGGGTTTACAATTTTCCAATCTGACAGATGCCACTAAAGAGGGGTTTAGTCCTTACGTTACCTTCAGGTACCCTTGCAAATCACATGAAACAAGGTCCCCAAACACTTAGACTGGTGTGTGCCAAGTTGGCAGGGCATTACTGTCTCTGTAAGCAAATGGGGACGTAGGGAGTGAGGAAGACTTTAACAGTTTAATAACCAGGCCGCTCCAGTGTTATCAAAGGAATTAGAGAGGAAGCCAACAGGATCAATATGTGGGCCTTTATCCGTTTTACAAGTTCAGCGTTTTGATTGAAGAAAGAACTCCGGGGACACACAGCGTGTCCATAATGGAGCCAATTAAAACTTTTCATCAAAGTCTCAGAAGGGACTTTGATTCAGTAACAGCTGAGTTAAACTGTTTTTTGATACCGCGAGATTAAATTGCACGGCATATTTCTCTGACCCGTTAAAGAGCCAATGAGTAATTCTTTTACTGTCAGCTGAACACCGGGAACACAACAAACAATAACCATATGTTATCCCCATGGAGGTGATCCTTTGGGAGAGTGGAGCTAATCACCTTTAGTTTTACTCGCGGAAACAGATGCGATAGACCTGGGAATTTCAGTTTTGTCCCTGAGATCGGAAGGGTTTGCCTGTGGAGTGCTGAGTTAGAGCCGTCGTTTCAAATTCATCTTCAATTTCCCAAGAGGAGCGCTTGAGCACATGAGCTTCTTTAAACGTCATCATGTGGTGTTGTCACTGTGTTTTGGTTTTAAACTTTATTATGTTTTGTTATTTTGTAAAATTGATCGTAGCTCTGACTGTCTATGAGTCCATGCTCTGTGAATAAACCGTAACATCGATGAGGAGATACATTTGTACTCATAAAAGTGAAATTTCTGGAATTCAGACTTGTACAGAAGTCCTGAATAATTTCAGAACTGCAAAAATCTTAAAATTGACTTTTATTAAAAAAAAAATTTAAAAAAAGTTTTTCAAATATTTTTTTAAAACTTCCACTATGTTGTGACGGCAAAAGATGAGACTGAAAATCTCTGAAAAACATCGAGCCCCTCTGCCTCCTCTCTGTGGTCCTACTGTCGTCTGCAGAAATCCCAATCAGAAACAACCAATCAGAAGCAGGAGGAAGGTCTCAGCCCCATCTGCTGGGAAGATTTTTTAACAGTAATTATGAATTACTATTTGTAAATAAGATGCACCTGTTCACTGTTTCCATACATGCACACACATACTTGGACTTGTAGACTTGCCTTTTTGTCTGCCGTTCTATGAAGCACATTAGTTTTCCATGTCCCTGCTGTTAAGGGACACGACGCCCTTTAGCTTGACTCTTAGCCAGTTTGTGAAGATGAATGACTGAGAGAGCACAGTGTCTACACTGTTCATCATTGTACTTAAGTTGACAATAAGAACATGAAGTATTCCCAGTAGGTTTTTTTTAATTAGTTTTATTTAGCTAATTAATCCAATAACAGAAGAAGTATGCATTATGCTAGTAATTAAAGGCAGGATTTTTTTTTTCTTACCCCCCTCAAGTAAAATCATAGAGAGAAGAGGTAAGTGAATCCTCACTATAACCAACATGTATGCCGTTTTTGTTAGAACTGAAATGTTATTTTTCCTGACTTGCATTCAGCTGCCATTGTTTCCTTGCTTCACAACACTGAAAGCAATCCTATTACTGGGACTGAGCGTGTGGGTTGCAGCTACAATGCAGAAACACTCAAATTAAAGGGATTCAGTTATTAAAGTTATTCAGCTACAGATTCCCAAGTGGAGTTTATTTTCTGCAAATAGATCAATGAATGTGAATGATACTCTGTTTTTTTTTACTTTGATCTAGACCAGTGTGGGTGGAATTTAAGGTTAATTTAGCTCTCATTTGTTATTCATTCTCTACTCCACTCATGTATTACCAATGGTCCAAACATCTGTAATCCTTTATACAAAGAGAAAGGAGCTATAATCCTGGTACAGTTACGATACAATTGCTTGACTTTAATGATCAAGACACAATTTAGAGCAGTATCATTATGTGGTGCCAAAAGTACTCACTGACAAAAACAGCTAAGTGCCACAATAAGAGCTCAGAGGGAATTGTTCCATTTGGACATCATTTGAGACAGTCAATTAAAAGATAGCAGGTAGAGCTAAGGCACAGGGTCAGGAGGACATATTGGGTCATGCTAACACGTGAATATGCTTTGATCTATATTATTTCATACTTGTTCTGGTTGTATGTTTGGAGTCATTTTCCTGCTGGAAGATGAATATTCACCTCTATCTTACGTCTTAGACTTAAAACATGCTCTCTTCCAGGACTGGCATGTACCCATCTCCAACCATTACCAGATCACCATCCCTATCAATACTGAAGAAGAACAATTCCCACTGCATGCTGCTGCCATCGCCATGCTTTAACATGTGTTTGGAGAGATATTAATTATTTTTCCAATACACAGAATTTTCCATGTGCACACAGTGCATCTGGAAGATATTCACAGTACCCTGTTATGACAATGTGCATGTGTGTGCGTGTGGGGGTGTGCGTGTGTGTGTGTTTAGCAAGGGCGAGGATTGGCGTCGCCCTTGTTTTTGCAAGGGCGACGCTAATGTTTATGCTTGAATGGAATCGTTCAAGCATAAACATCATCAGAATGTTTTCAACATAAATGTGGTAAACATTTTATGATAAGTCGCTAAGGTGGTTTATTTCTACAGGCGCTCACTTGGTAAAAAGTTACTAACAATTCTTATGCTCAGCTTTGCTCTAGACAATTCACCGTTTTGTTTTTTTAAAGTAAGAAATTCCCAATAAAATGTGGTTCTACAGTAATTTTTCAAAGATACTTTACAGCAAAAAGTCTTCTTCAGCTCCCCTTATTAGACAAGAAATGTATGATGTTAAAGTAAGAACATGTTTCTTATTTTATCGCACATCGACATATATTCTGCTAATTTCTCTCTTCACGCTGTAAATAACCCAATTAAATTTTTGGAAGCAAAATGCAATTATTTTTTTAAGGATCGTCATCAGTGAGAGCGTCTTTTCTTTGTTCATTGTCTTGGGGATCCAGAAACATGTTGCAGCTACAGAGGATTCTGCATAAGTTGCGAAATGAAACTTCATTGATTACAACTAATGACTAAATCTGATGAAGGTTGATGATGTTGCTGCATTGTGAGTAGCACACAGGCAACCACTGCAGCTCATTATTTATAATTACCTCTTCCCTTTTCAGTCTTTAGGCATCACTTTTAGCCGTAGCAGCTCAGAAACACAAAAACTGCAATTTCAATTTTTTTTTCCAACTAGTTTTTTCAACTTCTGCGCAGTATTAGATTTGGTTTTTTTTAACAGTGACCACAGCGTAGTTAGGCTTCATTAGATTGCTGGAATTAATGAAGTAGTAAGGCGCATTAAATCACAAACTAGTTTTATGAAGTTAATTACAGTCATAAGGAGTGTTGATGTTAAATAGCCACAGGTGAGAGTTTTTCCTGAATACAATCACAAGCAAGTGATTTATAATTTTTTTCTCTGTCTAGGAAATGTATGGACATTTAAGCTGCTAATTCTAATAACTCTGGTCACTAGGTGAGAATATTAAGCTAACAAAACCAATTAAAATAAGCAAAGATTACATGCAGAGACAGTATGTATTTGAAATGCTTTCACCATGCCACATTTTCTGGATAATCTCCCTCATTACGCAGGATTTTATCAAGATGGTCTCATTGTTCCACTTACATCTTCAGAGTGAACATTAAAACGCCACCAGGAAGCCACGCATACTTTAATTAATTGAACTAGGCAGTTCACAATATTAAGTGATATTATATATAATATTATATGATCATGACAAACAGGCATAATTACATCCGAAATAAAGTTAATGTATTGAAATCGGGAAATTAGCTGCCGTCACACAGAATTTACCTCCTCGTTTATATCATTGTTCAGTTTTAATTCTGGTTCTTCTGACGGTGCCTAAAGGGCACCACTTACTGAGATTTATCCACAGCAGCCTCAATTTGAAGCGACTCATGTAAAAATCACATGACCATACAACAATACTAAGTAAAACTGAGTTGGTTTGTGGGGAATGATGGGCTCAGAGGATTTAATGAACTTAAACCTCCCAGTGAACCAGGAATACTCCCACTTCACCAGATGGCCAATCCTCTCCTGGCTCCCAATCTGGATTCTTCCTCTCTCCACCACTCTTGCTGAGGCAATGTAAAAAAAAAATAAAATAAAATAAAATATCCTCTCTATAAAGCCCCAGCTGCTCAAGTTATATTTTGATTTTGGGTGCAACGGGATGCGTGCACTTAAACTCAAGATTTAAGGCTGAGTCATAAAGCAGGAAGGACAATAAATTCACTCTTGTTTTACTCTAAACAATCACTGTAAAAGTTAAATTGAACAATTAAACTTTTCCCTCTGAGGAGGAAGTAAAGCATTAATTCAAATATACAAATTCACAGTTATTCTGTCTTTTTCCTGCTTAATTTTATATTATCTGTAGTAAGAAAACATGGCACCACATTTCAAAACAGAAAAAGAAGACAAGCACTTCATCTTTTTTCTTGTACTTTATTTTACAGGACATGCGTAAATGTTTCTTTTGGCTAAATTTCATAAACTGTGTGGCTTTGCTAGAATAATTCTGATTGGGAGCAAGCAATTGTTTTGGCTCAGTGATATTAAATTTTAAAATAACTTTAAGGTAGCAATTGTAGTCACAGGATGATTAAGCTGCTTGGAAATTGTCTTACAGCTTTAACTTTAACATGCTTGTCTATCCTTTTCTGGTAACACTTTATGTGAAGGGCGGTGAATAAGACTGTCATGACACTTTCGTAAACATGACATAACACCTGTTATGAACATGAATAAGCCTTCATGAATATTTATGACTGTTGTCATAAAGCATCATTTGGTAAATTATGACACTGTTAATACGAAGTTGACATTATTCAAAATGTCTTTGTTATGACAACTTGACATTAACCAAGAAATCATTACTGTTTAAACTTTACCTTTAATAACATAAAGTTACCTAATTTTTAAAGTGCAATCAGTAATACTTTTATAACAAATTTATATCAGTATATACATTTTGAATAATGTCAACTTTGTATTAAAAGTGTCATAATTTACCAAATGACGCTTTATGACAACAGTCAAATATTCATGAAGGCTTATTCATGTTGACGACAGGTGTTATGTCATGTTTATAACAGTGTCATGTCAGTCTTATTCACCCCCCTTCAAATAAACTGTTACCCATTTTCTTTCAAATCTAATCGGGACAACGTTCTCCATTACTTCCTGTCGACTGTGTTCAGTGTGGAACGCACCATGTCACCAAACAGCACAGAAACTATTTTTCACCCTTTAAATTGTCAAACTGACTGATTACAAGCTGGAAGTCACAAATTATTAGGTTGTTAGAGGCCACACATGGATTAAAATGTCACTTTGTTCAAATTATTTTGCATGTTTGTTTTATTTTTTTAATGATTGTGCTCAGTCACAATTTAAAAGCAATGTCCAATTTTCATTCATTCTCAGTACATTTTTTGTTGTCATTTTTAAGTTATTTCTGGGATGATTGTGAGTTTTTTGGTCATTAGCAGAAGATTATCCACATGTGCATTTGAGGACTTGTTTAATCGTTGGTCGCTGCTGACTTGTTTGACAGAATAAAAGTTTTTTTGTTTTGTTTTTGTGCAGATGTTTTTAATCTAACAGCTTTTATTTGACAGTAAATTGACATTAAAGTGGGTTATGAGAAAAGCAGAAGACATGCGGCAAAGTTCAATGTGCCGGGACTCAGATTATGAAAAATGAAAATAAAATAAAGTCACTTATATATATGTATATATACATACGAGGGGGTACCCAAAAGTTTCCATACTGACGCTGCTGCACGCGCAGTTTTCGTAGTACACGATTCTGTCACTAGTTATTTGTTCAACCAAGCCTTCTCAATCAGTGTGCCAAGCTATGGGGTTTCATATGGTTGAACAAACGACTAGCTGCAGAATCGTGTAACTGCGCGTGCAGCAGCGTCATTCTAGAAACTTTTGGGTACCCCCTCGTATTTATATATAATAATATTCCAATTCATTGAATGTTACTATATATATTTATGTGAAACCCAGCATGTATTTTTGGTTAACCTTGATAATCAGCATGTAAAAAAGTGCCTGTTTGCTCTCAGTGCTTGAAGTGACGATTTGATGGCCTTTACTTTCTGAGGAGTTAACATAATTTTGTACCCCCTCCGGTATTGGAAGACAATTTACAACATTTCTGTAAGTCATTTGCACTGCAGAATATCAAGGGCACGGTGGAGGACGGCTTCTTGGCAATAGTATTGATCTGCTTGTAAACAGTAGCAACGGAAAATTAATCTAGTGAGGCAGTAATCTATGTGGCAATGACTATGTCCTGAGCAGAGGAGGAAATTTGTTTTCCAATATTACCCATCGAGGGTATAAAACCAAGGGGATAAACATCAAACCAACCAACGAACCAATAATCCATCCATCCAACATTCTTCCAGAAATTCCGACATTTGACAGGGTTGCAAGATGATTTAGATTTTATAGTTAAATATTATATATCTCCCATGGATAAGCACGTTTTAATGTGCTTATCCATGGGATATTGTTTTTATGTTGTTTATTCATCCGTGGCGTTTTCTTCTTATAAATATGGCTGTCGTATTTTTTTCTCTTCTAGGTCTTTTATGATGACATGTTTATCTAAACATTATATTTAATTACTTATTTTCCCATTTTTAAATCTTCATAGTTTTTTTCTATTTTAACCCTGTGTGAAGTGCTGGGTGTTGGATTTAAATGCATGAAAAGGCTTTACAAATAAAACTGAATGACTGACATGAGTCAACAGTCTAATTTTAAGCCATTTACTTATTTACAGATTTGGCTTTGAGACGTGTTCTGATCTAAATGTATTGTTAGAGTTTCCTTTTTAATCAGCAGCCCTGCAGTTTTATGCCAAGCTAGGCTTGATGTGAAGAAATGAACAGAGCTTCCACCATATAGTCAGTAAACATCGCTCACAGTTGTCATCATTATTCAGATTTTTTATTTTTTTTCCAGATTTAGTAAAATAATCATGAGTTCATCATATTTAATGGTATTAGGTGGCAGAACTCACTCAAGCTGCACACTGTGATGCTGCTGCTAATGCCACTGGCCGTCTGCGAGTATCTCTTCACAGAGACGTGTGGAGGTGATGATAGTGGAAGTGCTTTCATTGATGTGTTTGTGCAGCAGTGGTATTATTCTCTAAAATAATAACATCCACCTAGCATTTTTCACTGTCTTGTTTCAGTCTTTAAGAAATGGTCGCCCGTTCTTTTAAGATTATTCTAACTGAGCAAACATTCTGAGGATAAAAACCACATTTAAAAAAAACCAAAAAAAAAACGAACAGTCCTTTGTTGTTACAGTAACTATATTGAAATTACAACTGCAGAACAAACAACTCCACATCACTGTTGATACAAAACCCCTCTTTCTCCTTCAAAGCCTCGTATTTTGCTTTCTCCATCCAGCGAGCTCCCTTTCATCTAAGTATTTTGCCAGATCTATTATATGTATTTGCATGATGTGAAAAAAAACGACCCGGCAGCTTGCATTTCAAAGTGCAATAAAGGAGATAGATGGAATTGCAGTTGTGTTTTATTCCTTAAGCAATAATGAGGACAAGTTTAATATGCTACGTAGTTTGTTGTGCTGGCTTTTATCGCCTCCACCAAGGAGGCTACAAGGGGAAAAAAACATTTGCCCCAACCTCTTCGGAAGGGAGGCTTGTTGATGGAATAGGACGCTGGTGTCGTTTCCTGGATTACAGAGCACAAGGACAGGCTTTGTATGTGTTGTGATCCGTGGACCAGACAGACAGCACAATGGTAGTCGGGCGCCTCAAGGGAATATGCCGTTACCTACAACACCAGTCATGAACGTGTAGATTTTCACACTACTTTTTCTTACACAAAAGCACAAGAAAGCAGGAAAGGCGGTGTTTATGCTGCAGCTCCCTCTTTGGATTGTGAGCATCACAATCCAATAAATGTGTTTGGCTCACAATATCCACTATATATATATATATATATATAATATGGTTTTTTTCCTGCATAGCTTAGCTTGGTTTGCTATTTCACCTTCTTTTTTATAGTAGCTTTTTATAGTAGCAACAGCAAATGTTGCTACTTTGAATTTTACTTACCAACATCTAACAAAGACAGTTTAAAGCCTTCACGTGACAAAGACTTTGGCTCTTTTTGTCGTCTCGGGGGAAACATTTCATTGAATTTACAATGTTTACATTTACATTTCAAATAAAAATGAGCGCCTAATATACTTATGGCAGTAGCTAAAAAAATAAAAAAGATAGCTTTCAGCAGCTACTCTACGCCAGTCAAACCTTTAGCTTGCTGGTTTTATTCCTACCTTCCTTCTCTGAGGCTTCAGATTTACTCTGAAATAACTAAAGCATATTTTGATCCCAGAACACAAACCAGAGTGTCAGCATCTTGTGGAAGACTTGTCTTGGAGGTGTGATAAGAACCTGCTGCGTCCTACTGACTCTAATTATAAGCAAGCAGTCGCTGACACCTGTCAGTCATGTGGAGGTGAGAAGCTGCATATTGAGCCAGTCTGCAGACGGATAGATGTCTGACCTGAACTTGTCTGACAATGACGGGGAGCAACAGGACAGCACCGCGGTTTTTATATGATCTGTTATTAAGGCAACGGAGAAGATTGTGCTTCTATCACAGTGAAATAAAACCCAATGTAATTAAACAAAGATTGAGCACAAGTTCACTGGCCTCTTGACTTCTTCCCTTTAAAACTGAGGACATGGCACCCGTTTACCAACTTTTACACTTTAAAGAGAAGTTGCTTCAACGTTCGAAAAATCAATTGTTCTTCTAAAATGATTTTCATTGAAGGAACAACGTTATGTAAAATCCACTTTTTTGAGCTTTAAATCATGTTCTAATGTTATTCGGCCATCATGAGAAAAGCCAACAATTCAGAACACTGAAACAACTTAAATCTGTTTTAAAGTGCACATCTCACAAGCAGGCCCTGTTGTGGCTCCACAGTTGTGGCTTGAACTTCTTGCTCCTTCTGTGCTTTCATCTTTGCATTGCACATTCTGTCTTTGCAACGTGTATGCCTCTGTACATGCGCTGCAAGATAGAGTCACGGTACAGAAATGATGTATTCACCAAAGCGATGTGTGGCAGTGTTTGTAGGAAGCCATCTGACTAGCATTCTGGGTTAATTTGAGACTTCCCCCAGAGCAAAACAAATGCATTAGTTCATTTCAGCATATGTCCAAAATAACATATGTTGTGTGCAAGTTGCAAAACCCTCCAGCAGTTATAGTGTAGACATTAAGACTGCACATGAGAGTCTCTCTCTATCTAGTCATCTTCTGACACGTTTTAGCTATTTATTTATTTATTTATTTATTTGACAACATAGCCATATTCATTCAAAATACATAGTTTGATAAACTGCCTGATCTCCATCATTGCTGTAGTCATGGATGTCTTTATGCAGCTGCTTGTCATTCTAAAGTCAATATAATCAAACCCACAAAGCAGGAAAAGGCCATAAGAAGATGAGTAATGAGTAGTTTTGAGTGAGCTGTATCCTTAGTTCATCACATAATTAAGAAATGACATTTTAACAAACAGCAGAGGTCAGTTTAGAGGCCTTCGATTAAATACCTTTTGCAGAACTACTGCGAGCTCGGAGGAAAAGCAAATAAAAACTTTTGTTTGACCGCAAAAGAAACTCAAGATTCAAGATTTATTCACTGCTCTTTTGTAGCACACCGACACATATGTGACTTTCCTAAAACTTCAAGATTTTTCAAGATTTTTGCATCAGTGCTGCCAAAATCTGAACACTGAACATAGAAAAGATGTCAACTGTATTGTTATTGTACTGCAGTGACAAGGGTTTTCTTAAACAATTGCAAAGCTTTGAAATCATTTGGCAATAAATCATTTAAAATACATTTTACAGTATGATGACGTCTTAAGCCAGAAATCAAAACAATCTCAAAGGATGAAACATAAAGCAGTCACAATTGGCCTTGCTATAGTTGCTTTAAATGGAAAGACGATCTAAAAATGTTTTTTTATAAAACAAAAGTAACATGAGTGAAGTCCAATAAAAAACAAAATGCATGGCAAATATAATGTTGATGTATGTGAGTCTCTCTAAGACTGCAGACCAAAAACAGATGGTGGATTTTATATATTTCTTTAATAGAAATATGTCATGTGTATATTTGTCCTCTTATTGACAATGCAGAGAAAGTGTTGCTTTGATATGTAGATTTTCTAAGCAGAAAAAGTTGGTTGAGCTTAGAGGAAGTCAGGAAATGGGGGAAGTTGACTGGTTTCTCTTCACTGACAGGAAAATCTCAAAGTGGCTCAGGACTACAAAACGATGGAAATCTCAGATAAAAAAAAAACCCCAAATGTTTAGGATGATGACCACACACACACACACGCACGCACGCACACACACACACACCCACACCCACACCCACGATGCCACGGGTTGGACAGACAGCTCATGCATAGAAGAAATAGCCAGATTACATGGCAGGTCCAGCTGCTGTCTGCGAGCTTACAGTGTATCAAATAAGAAAATTATTTATTTTCCTATAGATGTTACTTTTCTTTACAGATGATTCTTGTGTGTGCTTAGCCATGATTATTATTTTTTTTATGTTTTATGTTGGGTTTTTTCCCCCATTTTGAACTAAATTAATGCAAGCATTTTACTGCAGTTGCATTCTGATTGTATTTTAACTTCTTAACTTCCCTTCCGTTCACTTCATTCATTGCATTATCTGAAAGCAAAGTCCAAAGCACAAGCTTATCTGAGAAACCTAGTTTGAGTTGTGGTAGTATCCATAAAAAGCACGTTGACAATTTTATCATTGTAGTGCAATGAAACCTGCACAGGTAAAACACAGAGTGATTATGTGGGGGAAAAAAAGTGAGAGGTGCAAAATCACTTTTTGGCTTACTAATAAGTATTCCAGTTTTGTTTTGAGACACACATGGATATCTGCAGCAATGCTGGTCAAACCTGTGATGACAACCTGAATGCTGCTGGATAATTTAATGTTTTAAATTTTGCTTTTTGCCACATGTGGTTTTCCCCATGGTGGCAACTTACAGGCAGACTGAGATTACTACAGGGTGCTTCTCACTCCCTCCTTGGACTGCTTTCACAAAGGAAGCAGTGGACGCTGCATTTGTGCAGCCAGTAACTGAACAAACAAATGCGTAGCTTACTTCTCCAGTCAAACAATACGCCTGAGGGCTCCTTAATTAAAAAAAGAAATTCATGGAATATCATAAATGTTTCATTACAAAAAAATACTAATTAGTCTTAAATAAATTAAAATAGCTTAAAACACCACGGACCATATTTGTGAATCATAGAGAAGAGACTAACTTTTGGTGTTGTCCAGACCAGAACTAATTTATTCTTAGCTGCGGCGCACAAAGCCTTTAGTGAGACTCTCTCTGGTAAACCCACTGATGTAAAAGTTGCATGAAAACAATGTGAAAAATGAAAGACAGGTGTTCAGAGTATTTCACAAGAAATGGGGGCAGGAGGGGTAGAGGAGTAATATTCTTGCAATTAAATAGTTTAATATTTCAGACATGGAAATAAATATAACTTTTTTGTTATAAAAGTAAAAAAAAAATAAAATAAAACTCTGAAAAGCACAAATTGGAAAATCAAAAGCCTTTGTGTAGCAATGAGTAATTTTGATTATTTTTAATACTCACTCTTAAAAATGTCTCATTGTCATCAAAAATGTTTCAGGAGTTGCATTATTTGCCTAAATATAAAAACGTGTAGCTCGAAAAGCAAAACAACACAACAACCTTCTATTTCTAAATCGTTGGCAGTACTTCACTTGCCATGTTTTTGTCACTAATCTCTGACAAGTTCTTAATAATCAATATAATTGTTAGTCCTGATGACAGCAGAGGCACATTGTAAGTTATGAATGTCATCATTTATCGGGTTCAGTCTCTGAAACAGTGATCTGGGGATCCTGGGGCATCGTTTGGACACATTAATGGGCGTCCGGACCTTAAAAATGAACAGGACTCTATTCACTCCTAAAACTCTCACATCACCTACCATAAATATTGAAGAAAAAAAAAAGAGTAAAATACTCTGGCCTGAAATAAATGTTGCAATATTGCACAAGCATAAAAAAGTTATGTCTTGGTGCAGAAGGAAGTCCAAAATAGATTTGGCTTGACTTTATTTTTTGCTATGGTAATATATTTTCAGAGAAGTGTTTAAAAAAAAACAAATAACAGTGAGATATTTACTTCTTGCTGACATCTCTTCCCAGTTAGATATGCGAGTTTGGTGAGTCAGAACACAGGTTAGGTGTGAGAAAATACATTTACAGTCAAAGTCTGCTGCAGGAGCGGAGGCCTGATGCTGACTGTGAGCAATCCGAGGTGCTTTTGACAGAGTGCAATCTTGACAAAGTCTAAAGGAACATTTCAATTTCCCTTTGTTTCTTGTAGATACTCTCATCACCTGTTTTGTCTGCAGAGATCAGTTGACTGGTCAATACTGTTATTTCGGAGCAGCCATCCTTGGCGCGGAGCCTAAAGGCTTGGGAATACATAACAAGCCACGGTAAAAGAAGATATTCTTTTAGTTTAAAGATTTCTGATAAGATGGGGTTGATTGCTATAATACCACCAAAGATCTTTTTTCACAGGTAATTGTGGAGAGTAGACTTTTTTTGCCACCCCATTTTCTTGTAAGATGTAAATCAAAACAGATTTATTATTCTCTTTTTACATAGTATATTGTGTTGGTTTATTGTGATGGAAATTCTTCAGGTCCATTTGGGGCTTAACTTTAAATACAGTAAAATGACATAAGATGGAGAGATTTAACATACAGGCCACAGTTTTGGACGTTATCACACTCAAATAATCAAATTTAAATTATATAATTGCTTAATAGACAGAATTAATAGAATTAATAAACAGTGTCTATATACCATACATCTAATGTCAAATGATTTCCTTGATACATTTGAATATGTATCTTATATATCTGTATATATCTTTGTACTGAGCAACCCGTAAATTAATCTTCCGTAGGTTTTTTGGTGACCAGCTGCTAAATAGAGTATATCAAAGCTTTTCAATGGGCTGAACAAAAAAAAAAGATTTTAAAAGTTTCTTTTGAAACTGGATTTTGTCCCAGACTGTTGAGCAAAAACAACAGTAGAACAGATCATTTCGATGACAAGCATGAGAAGATGTCCAGCAATTGGAGAGATCGCCTGCTGAAAAACCTTCATATAAAAAATTTAGGTATCATGAAAATTAAAAATACACTCCAACATTTTATATATTTAGAAGAAATGGATGAAATATCATCCCCCCAGTGTTGCAATCCTGAATTTACTACCTTAGCTGAAGGAAAGGGGAATAAATGCCTTTAATACATCTCATCAATAAAACGGTGGCAGTTCTTAGCTCTCAGAAAGACTGAGTTAATCCCCCACATATGAGATTTCTGGGCCTTTTTTTTTGTTACCCTTTTTGCTCCTTTCTTTATCACACCCACGTCCTGTCTCCAGTCCTTTTTTATTGCATAGCTATTAGACTGAAGGAGGACGGGAGGTTTAAAGGTCAGGTGCTGGTTGCAGGGGCATGAAACACCAAGCGCCGTCCTCTACAGAGGAAGGTTACAGCTGTGATGTTTTCCTGAAGTATGTGTGCTTTGTTTCTCAAATAATTAAACCACACGACTCGAGGAGTCCCCGCACACTATCCCCTTTAAATTACAAGTGTGCTTCTAAAAAAATAATAATAATAAAACACCCTAAACGAATCTCTCCATTTGTTAGCATTTGTATAATCAGACTGAAGTGTCCACCGATGATCATAAGAAGTCTGATTATATAAAGTGTTTCTTACATGGCGAGATCTCCGTATAATTGATCAGAGCTCTCAAAGGATTCCTGCGAATTACCCTTGAATTCATTGGAGATGTTGATCTTCAATGAAGGATCTTAAACATGCAAAGAGTTAACAGCAAGTTGTGACTAAACATTTGGCTCAAGTCATCTGTGGGGCAGCACGCACACACGCGCACACACACACGCACACACACACGCACACACACACAGAATTGGGTTGTTTCTGTTCTTATTTGTGTTTCTCCTTTGTGTTGTTTAGCTCAGCCTTGTTTCTGTTTTACTATACAGTTCAGTCAGTTCTTAGTTATTTTAGTTAGATCATGTTTATTATTTATTTCCCTGCTTTCTGTTAGTGTTGTGTCCTCCTAGCTCCCCTGGGCCACTTTTCTCTCCCTCTCCTTGCCTTTTGCTCTTCCCTCACAGCTGCATTCAGTTTGTAATTAGTCCCTGTCCATTGTTTCACCAATCACACTCACCTGTATTTAAACACCTCTCTTTCAGTCACTCTTCACTGGTTAGTTAAAGATACTAGTGAGAGAAACAGAAGGGAAAAAATAATAATAATGATGAGATTGAGAGTAGGTCATACCCATTTAAATGTCATTTTAAGTCTAATTTGGAGGAAAAATAATGATAAATGTGAAGGATGAGGCAGAGAAAAAAATGTAGAACATATTTATGAATTGTAAAATATATGGGTCTGAAAACAAGAGATGGAGAAAAATAGAAGAATATGACAGAAATAGTCTTAAAGGAATATTAGGAAATGAAGGAAACTTTAAGGGTATTTATAGATTAAGGAAAGCAATATTTATTTATCTTCGTAATACAAAATTTGGAAAATAGAATTTAATGGATGTAAGTTAGTATTACTATTACTCATTTAGAGTAGGTGGCGGTATGCAGCTTGAAGTTGCTTGTGATCCGTCATAATAAAAACGAAGAAGAAGAAGACGACTCCTCGTTGATTCCTTCCATTTACCTCATGTTTTCTGGTTCCTGGTTACTTTCTGCCTCTCTATGTTCCTTTAAGTTGTTTTTTTATTTGTTTATTAAAACATTTCATCATTTGACTTGCATTTTAGCCCAACTTCATACACAGAGATTGTGACAAAAAAAATAAATATTTATCTCTATTCAATTATTCTAATTTGGATTGTATTTCTTAGACAAAATGTCTTTTTTTATATACATCTTGGCAACATATTCAAAAATTGCCTATGACCCCCGGGGCAGGTTGTGACACAGACTTTGAATAACACGCGTCTGTACACTGTGCCGGGTCACTGCAAAGAAACAAAGGTCATCTATCTGGAGGCAAGAGCAACACCCTTGGATCTATCCCTCTGCCTACATCCCAACAATAATTAATTAGTCTCCCAGGGCTGTGAAATAACACAGCCCACATTTTGAAAAGAGAACTGTAAATCTAACCAGTAGCTGTCATGCACTGATTTCACATTTGAAGCTTTCAGTAAAATAAAGATCTGCAAATATGACACGTCTCCACAGTCAGTTAGCGTTCGCTGTCAACAGTATTCTGAGCAGATGACACAGTTTGATGACAGAATAGTTTTATAATTATATGTCAACTGATACACTCTGACATCTAAAACCTTGTGAAACATCACATGCTTGACAGGAGGAAACTTTTGTTTGCTTTCACGAGGCGCTGGAGTCGTGACGGCTAAATTTCTTTTCATTTGCAAGCTTATACAGTTAACACATTTTCCACGGCCGCCCCTGCAACCTAAATCACAAAGAAGCTGCACTTTGTTTATAGTGTCATAAACACTAGTGAACACACAGTCAGAGGTTTGTTAGCACTTGGTTTTGAGAAGTTTCTTAATCCATCACTTTGGCTCAGACATAAAATTCGTAACAGGGTTTTGGAAATTCACAGACATACCGAACCTGCCGAGTTATGAACAACATAATTTGGGATATTTTATGAATCAAATGCACACCGAACTTGGGTTATGGTGTTACCATGCAGACCGAGTAAGGCTTTCTTTTCAGCATTATTTATAGATTTTGAATCTAAACATACATACCACACAAAGACATAAGAGACTATAGCATAAGCCATCACAAAAAGAAAAACAGACAAACAAGCAAAAACTAAAAAGTACAGGAAAGGTGTAGTTTGGTAAATTCTTAAATGCAATTATCACTGAAGACCAAGTTGTTTGTAAATCATGACCTCTTAAAAGCTTGTGAAATTCTAACTATTAGGGTCTGATGTACCGCTGCACTATTCCACTGTAACCTGATATGACAGCAGCAACCCGCTCAAGCCTCGTCTTCTAACCCCGTTTCCAAACCACTAGAGAGCAGATAATGTGCTCTTTAATAATACTCACACCCATGCATGCACAAATATGGAGTGTGCCATCGGCCTCTTAAAATGGTGTGTGTAAACATTATTTTACGTCACAGTGGCAACCAAAAGTTGCTTTCAACCTTCCACTTTGCTTTCCGTCTCTGTGAAATTGCAGGGTTTTTTTTCTGTCCTTGTGGTTGCCATTGTTAATGGAGAAATAAAATTGATCAGCTGGCACATTTAAAAACTCACCGACATTCATGAGATGATTTTCATTGACCATTTATGGCTGATTGTGGGCATGAGGAAAGCCAAACATGGCAGGACCTTGTGCGCAAACTTTGAGATACAGCTAAAACCTATCTCTAAACCATTTTCAATAAATGCTTTGTTCTACATAACATTACGCCTTATGGGAGTTTTTCTTGTCAGGTTAAGGATTGGCATCTTCCTCATGAATTTCAGTACGAGTTTTGTTTGAAATTGTTGTTGGTTTCTGCTGAAAGTTAATCCTGAACCCTCTCCCCAGGTCAAAAGGATTTGGAAAGCTGTCCAATTGTGACCGTCTAAAAGGCAAGAGGTAGTATATTTATGTTCCTGTTCCCAGTACGCATCTCTGTATACATTAGCTTTGCCTCAAAGGACTTAGAATAGAAGTTTTTATGAGTCAACTGTGTAAGCAGCTAGACATGATGAAACCTGAACAGCCTAAGTTTAAACTCAAGTGGCTCTTGAGGACAGTCTGGGTCACAGAAATCGATACTTTACTCCCTCAGTGGGAACTTGAGTGTGCACAAGACGCTTGATGCCATCTGTTAGTTTCTGAGATATTTTTCAGGTCACACAAACAGATTATCAGATAAAACCACTGGCATTTTTCAGAGGCATGCACTTGGCATCATCACGTCGTTATAACTAGTGCTTCGCGTCTCCCTTTCTGCGGTAGATATCTTTTTGATTGTGAATATCTCCGCTTTGCAGAGTTGGGCTCAGTGCAACACTTAATCCAGAGGTTAGGCTTTTATCTGTCTTTTGTGGGGTTGAAAGAAGCAGCAAAGTGTCTTAGAGTAAGTGATCAGCGCAGGACAAGTTGACTTTGGAGTCTTTATCTCAAGAAGGGGCAGAGTGAAGTACAAAAGTGAGCGATTTCAGCTTGACAATGTTTTTCTTTCCAGATGAGGCCTAACTCACAGCAAAAGACAAGACTCCACTTTTCAGAAGCTGAGTGGAGCCGAGTCCCATTTGGTGATTTGATTTCTGATCCATGGCAAAATCAACAACTAAAGAAAATGGACAAATAATAGTTAAAATACTTATGAATCAGTCATGAGAGGAGAAAAAAACAAGAGTAATGCTACCTTCATGAAGAAAAGGTAGCATTCTACAATGTTTTCTTTATTCCCATGCAGATAGATTTTTGCATGATCTAACAATTCCCAGTGCAGAAGGTGACCAGGATGTTGATCTTCACAGCTGAACCTTTTCTTTTATTGCCCGATGAGGCGTTCCCCAGTTAAGTTAGAAGCACTTTTGAAGAAGGCCACTATCCCAGCGGGCATCACTAAATCTGCAGACGGCGGCACAAGGCGTTTACTTCTGCCTTTGTTACACAATATAAAACTTCAAAGGTAAAGAATATTCAATTCACAGTCCCAGAACATTATAAATGCCTCTTTAATCTTCAAAGGTATCTGGTATCTTGTCTGTTTGGATTATGATTGACTTGTAGTTGAAGATTTCTCTGAACATCCGACTGTTCGACAATCGTCCTATATTATATTGTCAGGTATAAAAAAAAAATCTATGTGGCAAACCAGTTCTCCAAAAATCTGATTAAAGATCAAAGGAATTGAAGGTTTTTTAATAAGAGTAGCTTTGGTCAAAAAATGATCCCAACTGGACATGATCTCTGTAAGAATGGTTACTAAAGTAACATCTGCATGCCGCTTCAACACCCGACCCCTACAGTGAGCAGATTTGATGGCTCCATTATGCTTTTGGGGGCATAGCACCGGCACAGGTTCACTTGTCCCCCTTAAGAGAGAGGAGTCAGTGCAAATCAAAACGAGCTGTGCTGAGGGATTGCCTTTATCCTGCATTGAAACATTTCTGTCCTAATGGGAGATGTCTGTTGCATGATAACAGTGTTCGTATTCACAGTGTCTCTGAGTCTCAGGAGTATTTTCCAGGCATGTGGTGCCATTTTATACCACAGTCAGGTTACCTTCAGTTGTTATTAAAACATTATATGTGTATAAACCTAAAAGAAATTTGGCGTTGCATCATTGTCAACGAGTTAACCCATCATAACCTCTGCTATTCCTCATATTGTTGCTCTCAAGGCCATGTCAGTTGATAGCAAAGTTTTATAAAAATGCACCAGAACTGTTTTATTATGTATTATTTCTATGCTGTGTCATTTCAGGTTGAATCACTTCAAACCTGGTTTACCTTCAGTAAATTGAACTGCATTGTATGAGATAGAATAATTTTAAAGTGCCAAACTGTTTGTTTTTTTTATCTATGTGTCTGCAATGATGGTCAGTTTGTCAAGATATGCATCATATTATGTGCATGCGAGTCATGATATGCATAATCCTAACCCTGATTGTTCTGTAGCCCTATACGCAATAAACTGAGATGCAAAGTTTTTCGGACAACTACTCGATTTGTGTTTCGATTTACAGTTTAAGCTGCAGTACTACAGTAGTACAGGTGTTTGCTCTCACCACCAGGGTTAGCTTTCACACCTAAAGTGCGGTAATGACTTTGCAGAAGCAGGAACACCCATCACAATTTGGCTCTTGTCAGACTTGCTCAAATCCTTACAGTTGCTCATTTTCACTGCATCTAGCACATCAACTTTGAGGACAAAATTTTCTCTTGCTGCCACTACCGGATGCCGTTATGGAGAGATTAACCGTGTTCTTCACCTCGCCTGTCAGAAACCATATCAGTATGTCTGGTGTGTTTTAGGGATTGTTAAATAGACTGAACATAATGTTTTCTGTGATTATTACATATTTCTCATAGGCATCGGATTTTCGGACCGACTTTTTGGTGTCAGAGAAAATTAAGTTTAATCTTCCAAAGAGTTTTCGCCAAGTTCCAGCTAAAGAGCTAGTGGATTATCAGTGGATTATCATTAGAACAAATGCAATTGTGGCTCTTCGACAGCATTCAGCAAAAGTCTTTATGATTTCTTTTTTTTTTTTTTTTAATGAATGTTTTCGTAGTGCAAACATACTTCTATATTGCACTATAGAAGTATGCAGATATGAACTGGAACCTCTGCACACAACACCACCACACAAAAACAGGGGAAAGTACAGTGAGTGGTGCTAAGGGATGCATAGACCTCATCACGAAAGGAGTTAGCACAGAAATCATGCACATGAACATGTGGAAAGATCCTCCGTTGCATCTGCTGGTTGTACTTGTGCCCTTCGAATTTAACAGGCAATGCAATCACAAGTGGTGCTGTGTAATTATTTCCAACCGAGCAAATTAACAACACATTAGCAGCTGTAACTTCAATCACTGACACAAGGACACACACAGACATTCAATTTTCCTGTGTGCTTTGAAGTGGGTGGATCATCTGGGGGATGTTAACATAAGATAGTGTTTCACCACGACAAAAGGCGAATGCATTTAGCAAGCAAGGTCAAGTGTAGTACCTACATGTGGTATTTTCTGGGGGGTAGAAAAGGACATTCTTAAAATGGGTCTGTGTAAAACAAAGTGTATTCTGTCAATTCATGTTAAACGATGAGGATCCTCCTTTTGCAAATGTCTGTATTTATGCATATGTTTGCATTTCCTTTCAAGCACAGTAGAGACATGTATCATTTTCTGCAGTGCTTTGTGTTGGTGTGAGATATGAAATCTCAGACCCAGTAAAGAGCATTAATGTTTATGGCTGTAAGGCTATAAAAAGTTGCAGGACATGCAATTGTCTTGCAAAGCTTTACGGGTCTGTTAAGGATTTCTAAGCCTTGTAATTCTCCATCATTTGCAAAATCCACCAAAAATAAAAATGAGAAATATTCATCATAAGTCATACAAATCAGCTAAAGTGTAGTTACAAAGCAAAACATTTCAAATGTAACCTTTCATTTGAACATTTTCAGAGTATCCTTTCATACCTTTGCTGCTACCAAGAATTTTTTAAGCTGTAGCAAAAAAAGTGTCACGGAGGTCAAGTAGGAACCAAATTCACTGTCAAATGCAAAAAATATTTCATTCATACAGCAGGCTAAGGCAATCAGTTAAAGATACAGGCAAATGTATACACTACCGGTGTATAAATGTGTGAGTGCAAATGGGTGAATGTGACTGTAGTGTAAAGCGCTTTGAGTGGTCAAAATGAAAAAGGCGCTATATGATTTCAGTCCTTTTACCATTTAAATGCCGAAAGAAGTTTATGAAGTGTGTCTGCTACGTGCTGGGAGCGCAGTGCTGCGTGCAATATAATATCAATAATGCAATATTAGTAAACATTGTCCTCATCTTCACCATCAAAAGCTGAAAATCCTGTTCTGTAATTAGAGCCACAGGTGTTTTGCCTCTGGTAGGAAAAATCAATTTCTGCCTCCAGCTACGCAGCTGTGTTACTCCCGTTCTCGCTGATACTGATCCCCTGCATTGTCACAATGAATGGGAATATGTTCTTAGTGAACTCAGCCAGTAAATTAAGGTTAAAAAAGCCTATTGTGGTTGTTGCGTTTTGAGTTTATTGTGCACAACAGATGCTTGCGCACCCTTAAATGTCTCGACAATCCCACTGTTTTCTCGCCCTCATCCCTCCACAAGAAGGCAGATCTTTTTGCTTCGGTGACGGCCAGCGACTGCTGCGGCATCAAAGGAGACCCGGCCTTTTGTGAGTCAGCGCTCTCTCTTTTCACCTGTGCTTTGTCGTGCCACACCATGACTCAAGACAGACGGCGCATACAAATCCAGCAACACTTTTAGCAAACACAGAAGCCAGAAGTGGCAGCCTGGCTCCTTCCATCACTGAGTGGCAAAAGTATGGCTTGCTCCCACTGCCAAGGTTTGAGCGGTGATGTTGGGCCTCCAGTGGTCCATACATCGGGGCGAGGGGCTCTTACTCTGCATTTACTTTATAGCCGTGAGTTTATGTCTGCTTCTTAAGGAACTGCAACGAGGGCACATGGGAGAGATGTCTAATTCATCACTAGCAGGGCCTTGTGAGCACACTACATCTTTGTGACACATATATGAAGTGTTTAAAATGGCTTTCCTGTTTTATGTCGCATTTCGCTGCATCAACCGAATGCTCTGACATGAAAGCTACGCCATTATTATGCTTTCAGGGTAAAAAAAAGTTCACATCCATCAGGGTGAAATGTGCTTCTCTCTAAAGTAATTTCGATGGCTGGGGTCCTTGTGTCCCATAAGACTTTGCAGATAAATATTTACGCCCTGTAAATGTTTAAGAGCCCAACAACACACTGAGCCAGTTTTTTTAATCATATTACGCCTTTAATTTATTCTTTTTTAATTTTTTTTCTGGGTCATTCTCGCACAGATTCATTCCCGGCAGGGTGAACAAATGCATTTCTTTTTTTTTTTTCCTCGCTATTAATCTCTGGGCCCATGAGATGATTAATTATGCTCCAATAAAGCCCCTTCACAGTTTGAAGAGTGTCTTTATTTACAAAAGCCTGTGTTTGCATTCAAATGTGTTCATTGGTGGGATTGTCTTATCTGCCAGGCCACTGCAGGGAGCCAAAATGGGTTCAAGAGCAGAGACAGCATGCGCCATGGTCTGTTCTTCAACGGATGTCAAACAAAACCCGGGAAAAGCCAGATGGTCGTTTAAAATCATGGCACAGATCTTTTGCAATCAGAGGTCTTCAGTGTTTGGAGAGAGGAAGAGACAAATTTGTACCAAGCCGGCCTAGATGAATGGCCCTATAGAAACAAGAGTTCAAAAAGTGACAAAACCATTTCTGTCACCTTTCTCGTCGTGAAAGTTTTATGTTTGGAGCACGGAACGAGACGAGAGGCTGCGGTGGTTTTAACAGGTCTGAACACACCTCGCATGCTGACGGATGTTTTGCTCGAGTGGAATTAAATAATTTAAGTCCCCCTCTTACTTATTCATTTGCATTTATGTTATTCGTACGGCTCCACTCAGTTAAATTAAGCTGTCACTTCAAATAAGTAGATCTATCCTCGGTATATATATTTTTTTCCAGAAAAGAAACTTGAGATTTCTTTATTTATTTGACCTTCAGATGGATCTGAAGGGAATCTCATTCAGCCATGTAAAGAGAAATGACTTGTGCTAATGCAGAGCTCAGTGGCTTGAATATTGAGAAGACTCAAAAAGTATGCTTGGTTTGAAGCTTCCCTGCCACTAATGAAGCCCTGTCCATCAGCACTCCAGTGGGAGATAAATGGATGCTGTTTGTTCACGTGTCCAGAGCTCCTTCATTCCTTGTTGCACTCTGTTTTCTCTTTTTTTCCTGTTTTTTTTTTACCATTATCTCCTCACTAAGGCCCCCTTCCTCTCCTTTTATTGAGCATATTTTCCTGTTTTTTTTCTTTTCCTTTTGCTCCCTTCATTATCAAACAAACACTCTTAGAAATGGAGAGAATGGGAGGCGGCGGCAGCGGCGGTGCTGAGGGTGGTGGATGGTGGGTGGAGAAGGTTAGACAAAAATGAAATGCATGAGTAAAGTTTTAATAAGGGAGTGAGGTAATTTGAAAAGTCTTTGGAGGTGTTTGGAAATTTATCAATAACAACCAGCTGGGATTTCATGCATGGGAGCATTTAGTGTAATTGCCTGCACATCCCTGATAGAGGCTCCTCTTCAAAAATAAAAAAAAATATGCTTCTTAATACAAAAAAAAAAGAACTGACGCCACTTACCCAGTCTTTTTTTTTCCCCCCAGCTTGGACTTAAGCGGTTGATGAAATAAGATGGCATTTGTCGTCTTTGACCATTATCAAAACAGGCCTTTAAGCCGTTTGCTCCTGCGGCTTCTATTTTTTTGAGGGCAACTTTTACAGCTCTGCAGTTTTGTACATGCAAAGAAGAGAGCTGAGTTTTTTAATTTCCTAAAATCGCCGCACTTCAAAGGCATTCATTTGCATTCAGCTGCAGAAACTTCAAGCTTCTGTTTGAAACAAAAAACATCATCTCTGATGCCCATTCCTCACTAGAGGCTCAGCTAACTACAGAAGAACATCACTTTTTTTTTTTTGTAAAGGTATCACTGGTAATTAGTTATTAGGTTGTCAACAAGAAGAGTCGTGCTCATGTAAATTATGAAATGTGATTTTCCCTTGCTACTGCAAATGTCTTGGACATGTAAAAGAAAATAAAAAATCTGGAACATGTAGAAGTAACTGAAGTAAAAAGGACAGTGGTTTGATTGTATTTTTTTTATTATTTTGAGCTACATGGTAGCAAAGTTGGTAGCTTCTGGTTGGAGCTTAGTTTGCATGTTTTCTAAATGCAATCATGAGTTCTCTACAAGTATACCAGTTTCCATCTAGTCCAAATATTGGCCGTTTTGCCAACTGCTCTCTCTGCTCTTAGGTGTATATATATATGCATATATGATTGTTTATTCTTTGAGTTTCTGTGTTGCATTGTGCTTAACTGAAAACCTGTTCAGGGTGTACCCACTCATTGAAAATTGAGGAATACTGACTTTTTTATTCTGCTTTTGAAAATAAGCTCTTCCTGTGGTGTGTCAGAAAGAATGAGATAAATATGCTGTGTCTGTCGGTGGTAATAATGACAGGAGTGATTACAGGATATTCTTTGCTTGACCAGAGCCATTCTCGCTTAAACATTATCTGAAAACAATTGTAGTAGGGTTTTTTTTTGACACTGTATACCAATTTCTAACTTCCTCAGCTTACATTTGATGTTTAATGGAGTAACCCATAAAAATGACCCCACCTTTCTTGCACTTGTTAGAGCAGAAAGCAATAGAGAGTATGTGCAAAGTAGGCCTCCTGTTTCCGTCACCGAGTTGCTTTACAAAACGCATGTGTTTCTGCTGTGCGATATGCACAGGTGGTTCTCAGATGTCGCAGCAATGGCACAAAACCATAACTTGTCAATGTTATACCAACTCTATGCAGATGTTCTGTCTGCAGTGCTGAAGATTTCCTCAACTTGGAATCTCAACTACTTTATATTTACACAGTAGCCTAATCTAATCGACTCATACAAGGCATGTAAAACCTTGTCCTTTCATCCCCAATGTTATAAGTATAAAAAATAAAAGAATACGAAACACGACTTCAAAAGTAGTGGCCAAAATCAGTCTTGTGTACAGAGCAGTACACGATTCAATTATAATCTCTGTTCACCTTCAGCATTCTGCTCCTGCCTCTTGATTTGCTTGCCTGTCTCTTTTGACAGGTGTATGATGTATCCAAGTTACCTACTACAAGATGACGTTTGAATTTTGTTCAACCAAATGCCACATAGATGATGAGGTCATGGTCAAAAGCAGCACAATCATCCAAAGTGGAGGTTGGATGCCTTTTTGTCTGCCTGTGAGAAGAAAATCAAGCAGAGGGGAGGAAAGTGCTCTTTACTGTGCAGGGAACAAGCTTACGGCCTTAAAGTGTATTACAGGGGGAATAAGCCACACTGCTACCCTTGCTATCAAAATTGCTTGGGAGAGGATTGCTGCGGGAGGTTGTGTCTGTCTCTCTGTACCAGTTCTACATTTCGTTCTCTGCCCAAGGTACTTCACTGATCTCAAGCCAAAAGCCGTGTGAAAAATTCAGCCAACTCATAGAAGTTGATAGCTAGAGGAGGGGAAAATTTAACAATCCACCACGGCCCTGGTGAAAAGGAAAGCGAAGAAGAAAAAGAGGGAGGGGGCTGGGGGAGAGGGTGGCAAGGGGAAATGAAAAATGAACTGGAAAATGAGGACAGAACTCTAGTCCCTTATCTCCCTCTTGTTGGGATGTTTCTCTGTGATAAGTGCCGGGTAACTATATTGTCAGGTCCACCGGAACGCATTACTGACAGCATCACAAGTTCTGTGGAGCTGCTGCGGCACGGATGCTTGGCTAAAGTTTCGATGCCAAGCACTTTTGGTTGCTTGTTCACTCGGCTCGAAATTCCTCAGTCGATGATTCCTCAGTGGGTATTGTGGCAGTGGTCTGTGTGGTTTTAGAGATGTAAATCTTTAACCTGAAAGGTCATGCAGTGCAGTCTACCGCCACTCCATTATACATCCATTAGCAGGCAAACCAGGTTTATGTAACTGAATGAATGTCACAATCAGAAGCAGAAGAGAAAAAAAAATCAACACCCACAATCCATGAGATCATAAAGATCATGTACTTTCTCAATAAATCTACATGAGCAAGTGAAACATACCCGACTTGAAATCAAACATTTCTTTTGACTCTTGATTTTGATGTGACCTTGTCTTCCTGTGAGATGTCCTCATTGTGACTGGTATAGATTTGTAGAAAGCAGCTGCACGGAAAGAAGGAGCCAAAAGCTTCTTGTAATACGTCCAGTGAGACTTGTGCACTTGGGCTCTGAATTACCGAGTACAAACACAAAATGATTTGAAGGTGCGTGTTATCTTTGACAGCCTACGATGTAAGCACAATGTTTCATTTCCTGCAGTGTGGCACGTCTCAGGCAGCTATTTTGTCTAAAGTCTGAAGAGATTGAAAACTGTTTACTTCAATCCAATGACCCGCACGGAGGGCTTGCCTTTGCAATATGCCCGTACGCCACAGTTGACATCAATGTCTCCTGTTGCTTTCTTGTTACTAGTGTTTGTCTTTCAAAGTGGAGTGAGGCTTACCTAAGCAAAAGTCAATAAGGATTATAGTTTCAGCTATTCTATGCCGATAGGTCTGAGTCACATGTAACCAACACAAACACAGAGGAAGCTGGAGAACAAAAAACAATGAGTAGCAACAAATAATCTTCTTTTCTTGTAAATCTGTTTCGACTATAAAGCAAATATAATAAACATAATTATTAATAAATATATTTGCATTTGGTGGGAGACGGAAAAACTCTGGCAAAAAATTATTGTTCTTTGACGACAGTGAAGCCGTTGCTCAACTCTGGTGAGCATACAAGATGTTTGATGCAATTCGTTCTGTTCCAGATCTATTAAGACAACATCCATCTGGGTTGAAGAGGTGTTTATAGCGCCAGGAGACCCAGTAGTTGGAAATAAAGTTCACTGTGCTGGCAGTGCTTAAATATTATGCTATTTACTGATCATTAACAATCTGCTGTGTCTGTTATACAAAACATATACACTGTGGATATACAAAACAAACTATAGCTAGGTATACAACAACTTTTCAAAGGACAAAAACTGTATTAAAAGACAGTGCAAAATAGTGATGATATTGTCTGTGAAGGAGGAGCAGTTTCTCTTGGTCTCTCGCCTCAGTATTAATGTAAAACAAGCAAGACATTAAAAGGGAACATGATTTGTGAAATGTTCATTCAGTCAAAGGCTTTGAAGGCATTAAGTGAAGGTCATAAAAGATGTGTATCTCCATCATCTAATGTAAAAAGTTCCAAATGAATCATTTCCACAGAAAATGTTGCAATGGCTCACAATTTGCGATAATGTTTTTTTTTTTTACTTGTACTCTTTGAGAAATAAAAAAAGAGATGAAAAATGAAAAATATAATTAAAAAACGATCTAGTCCGCTGCAGTCCAAAATAAATAAATATGTGATATTGGCTCCAAATGTCTTGAGTAAAAACTGTTATTTGAGAGGAGAACTTTCAATATAAAATTGTTCTGAAGTTACATGTGAGAAGATAAAAGATTTAGAGAAGGTTGTGATGAGTTTTGAAGACATGTAACCTTGAGAAGCCTCTGTTGCTAGGTAACAGATGACAGAAGTATGATGTTAAATCACAAAAACTGCAGACAGAATAGGAATGGTACTGACAGTAAAGATCACATTTCATTCTTTTTATGTCACCCATGTAGGAAGACAATCTGCTTTCAATTATGTTTATCCTCTGTTATATTCTGTTATAGTACTACTCTGTGTGGTGCTTTTTCGAGTGCTACTCTATTTACAAGTTGCCCGTTTTGCCCTGAAAAGTATTTTGTTGAGTTGGTTTCTTTTCTAATCCCTGCTGAAACATTCTGGTTGAAACTGTTAAAGGATTATCTATTTTTTAATGTATACAACATTATATATAAAAGGTCTGCCTGCTTGTGACCAAAAATCACCAGTCATCTGCACTTCATAGTGTTTTACTGAGACTTGATCATTCAGCATTAAAGCACATTTGTACTCTGCTTATTCACACAGCTAAAAAATATTAATTGAGGTTATTTTAAAAAGCATTGCAACCTTATGCAGTAAGAATATTTAATTTTCTCAATGATTTGCCATCTGATTGTCATCTTTCTGCCCATTACATTTATATTGTTTAATTATCTTAATTGTGCCAATTTGAATTGTATTACTGACTGAATGGAGCCATTCACAATACTACAGAAGCTAATGAACCTCATATTAAATTTTAAACATGATAAATTAAATTAACCTGGCAAAATAATAAATTCATACTTCATTATGTATTTTTGGTTACTTTATTGAACAAAAAAATACTATCAAGAACTACAAACAAAGTGCTGTTGCATGTGGCTTTGGGGCATCTATATATATATATAAGTATATATATCAGCAATATTAATAGGCTTATATATTGCCTATTAATATTGCGTATTAATAGGCAATATTAATATTGCCTATTTATATTGCCTATTAATATTGCCTATCAATTAAATTAATAAAAGGCAATATTTGTTTATATTGTCATTTCATGTCATATCATTTTTAATTATAGGATATGAGTAAGGTGAAAAATCTGCCCAACACTTTTTTATCTTTAATCCTGTTAGGCCTGTGATACTGTTCATGCCAATATGCACGGATATGAATGAAATGGAAGCATAAATTAGGGTTAGTTTCTGATCTGGCCAGATACGCAGTCAGTAAATTGGAGTCATTGGTTGGTTAATGGCTGCATATCTGATATGGTATATTCTCAAATGTACATTTATCTTTATTAAAGGGTAAGCGACTCATCAATTTGTTGATCAGCAAAAAGCACAAACTTGTATCCAGGACTCCTGTGGTGAATTGGCTTTAAAAATTTGTGCTCCTTCGTATCAGTATAGCTAAGAATTTCTTTAGTAGGAGGACGCCATTACTTTTATTCTGAGTTCCAGTTTTGCCATTTGCTAATCATGGGTCTGAATCTTTGTGAAGTTCTTTTTATTTTGATCCATACTGCCACAGGATACATTGTGTTAATGCCCACGTTAAAACAAGTGTTGGATTCACTCCTCCCGTTCCACTAGGGGGCTCTATAGTTGCTTTGTAATGTGTAGAAGAAGGAAACGAACGGTGGACCAGTAGTGTACTTAGGTTGCCTAGCAACCACACTAACAAGCCGAAAGTGCCATAAATTCACATTTTACCAATCTTACCAATGTTCATGAGTGTTGCCCAATGTGGTCAGTTATACATTAATGCTGTAAAGCTATGTTTAAGTTTGTGTCCTTTTGAATATCTCAATATTAAGTATTGACGTTTTGTTTGTCTTTTTTTTTTAGCGTTATTTACAGTTTAACCGGCATGTTCGCGTAAAGCACTCTGCAATAAAAGAACAGTTACAACATCAACGGCTACCTTATGTTCTTCGTAACAACAAGATGTGCACACGGTAATTATATAAATATTTTCTCATTACCCACAGCACTGTTACTTAGGTCAGGAGCAATATGCTGAAAGAAACGGCCATTGTTGATGACCAGCTTTTAAAGGTTCCAGTCTAGTTCAAAGCAGTAGAGAAAATAAGACATTAAAAAAAAAATCAATTCACCTAGACAAACCATTACAACATGTAAACAACCCTGCAGTTTAGTCAGAGGTTACCCTGGATTAAACAATAATGACTGCAGGTACACAGATACATCCAGCTCACAGTTTGGGGCGGTACATGATATTCATGAGAAATAAGATTAACCAAAATGACCAAATTGGCATAGAGCAAACAAAAAGTGCTTTTAGTGGTGATTTAAAGGAGCCAAGATAAAACTACATACAGCATCCCCTTGTTACAGCAACTCTGAAGAGGAGAGGGGGCTACATGGTAAAAACCTGACAAGCAACTCAGAAATGTATCTACATCTATTCTTTGCCAGGGTAGTGATTTAAGAACTGGTGTGATTTGATGCATTTTCCTGAAGTTGGTCAGAACTCTGGCAGCACCACCCAGAAGCCTCACTTTTGTTTTGTTTTGTTTGTTTTGCAGAGACCTATTCAGACACTGCTGCAGAAATCTAACCCACTGAAAACAAAGGCAGGCACTAGTAGTTTTCGTAATGAAGGCAGTTCTGATTATTCCACTTATTCGTGTTATGGACACACTGGCTCAGTGAGCATCATTTATATTTCAGTGTCATAAAGCGTTGTGTGTCAGCACACATATGGCAGGAGATGCTGCAATACTCTGCTATATGTTGTGTGATCGCTAGACTTCTTTTGCACATGCGAGTTGCTTTGGGGTTTTAAATCATTCACAATAAAGTCGGCTGGTGGTTTCATCATTCAGTTGTATGAGCAACTACTCAAAAAAATTATAATTTCAGCAAAATGGCACCACAAGCCTAAAAATTTTATTTTTTTAAATCAATGTTGGTGCATTTAACAGGAAAGAAATTCCACATAGGCTTTCAGGTGATTAAAAAAAAACTCAACATGTGTTCACATTTAAATAATCCATTTTAGAAGAAGAAAACATTTCATACTTGCACGTTCCTTGGAAAAGAAGCAGTGAAGGCATTTGAATTACAGCGAAGACAGGGTGATACATCAGGCCCCGATCAAAGAATTCTCTCGGAGTCAGCACTATCGAGCAGCATTTCCCTGTGATGATGGAGAAGGAGAGTGAAACCTTTTGAAAACAAATTCGTCACGGGGGGTGGGGAGATTATTTTTATCTTTATGATGACCTTGCAGTAAAAGAAACAAGCAGCAAAGCGGCATATTAGCAAACGTTTCAACTACTTTCCTCAGCTTGTGTTTCTGCCATGAAGAGGATGATGTATTCTGAATCCCAATACTTCCCTCGCTTGTGACAGTCACAAAGAAATAAATCAAAAGAACCAAAATTAAAGAAGAGGGCGAGCTTCCTAACCACAAAATTCTGGTGGTCACAAATCTGGACGTCTACGTCCAGATTTGTTGACCTATTGTAATCTTAGCCATCAGTTAACCAGTCGGGTTTATCTCCGTTTAAAAAAAAAAAAAAAGGGTTTCCAGCACCGTTAGATATATTTTTAGGCTATTCTGCTGAATACTGATATGACTTTTGGAGACAAATTATTTTGCAAAATGGGATCTATTCCCACTTCTCCCGTACTGCTCCCTGTTGAACCGCAGTCTGACAGATTTGACTCTGGCAAACAGTCTGGAGTGTGATTTATGATCAAACGGCACCTGAATCCAGGATTTATTATCCATTACCGCTGTCCGTCAGGCAACATTACATAGCACCCTACACTTCATCTCAGTTTGCACAACACCAATGCTTCAGCCGAAGGAAATCTGCTGGTAAATACATTTTAACACACACAAAACACTCAGCAGAATTACAGCCTCTTCAGTTTGTTTTATCATCTCAGTCGTTTTACGAGTTGTTTTGAGTGCTGAGTGGTCTGGTTGGAGTTACTTATATACTGCTGTCACTCTGTTCTTAATGAATTTCTCCAATGTTAAGACTTAATATTTTTTTCTGACATTAATACCTTCAAAGTAATTTCCACAGCTCATTAAAGTTAAGGTTGATCATGAGAAATGAAAAGATTTATAACTTTTAAATATTTTTTTTACTGCTGCCATTAAAATGTGGGCAATCATTTGCTTGCATTTTATTTGGATACATTTTATTTAATATGCCCGAGTCAAAACTGTGCAATATTACCAAAGGGGATTAAGTTTTAATCTACCAACTCATCTAAATCAGCAATATATAAGTCAATTATTAGGATAAAATACAAATAATTTCTGATTTACACAATAGGAATCAGCTAACAAGTGATAACTTGACTATTCTAGTCATGATTTAAATTTGCATTAATAATAAAGTCCATATCAACATGTTACCCATCCACACCACCTTTCAGTTACAATTCAGTCAAAATATTTAGGTAGCATAAGCTACAAAAATAAAGAAGCCTATGTTGTTGCCTTTAATAATTACAGAACATTTACAAATGAAAACATGATTAAAACCCTTCAAAAATATTTTTATAGTGTAGAAAAAAGGGCACTACATGGAAACATACACAAATAGCCAACATCTCCCTAAAGTGCCCTTGAGAAAGTTTTTTATGGATATGGGTTGAAATGATCCTGTGTTGTCATTATAGAGACAGTCAGTTTTGTCTTTGTATTTGCCAAGTTAATAGAAAGATTTGACCCACCAAACAAAACAGAAATGCAGGTTATAAGCTAATAAATAAAGATGTACAAATGTGGTTGATCTTTCTAATTATGAAAAGAAAAAAAAAACTTGTTTTAGCCCGTCAGAGATTAATTGTAGCAGGGAACTGCAACCTGCAACTCTGGAGCAGCATGTGGCTCTTAGGTGCTCCAAAGTTAATAGTAACTTTGACTAAAAGTAACAGTTGAGGAATATTTAAATAAACATAGTAGGAAATACCATGGTGATTTTTTTTTTTACTCAAAAAGCTGTAATGGTTGTTTTTAAAAAATACATTTTACCAACCAGCTTATTCAAGTCAGGTGTGTGGCAAAAGGGACGCACCTAAAATTCTTCAGGACCAGAATCGAGAAACACTGCTATAGACAATCCAATTAAGAAAATGAATTCTGCTACAAAAGCTTGGATTTGTCTTGTACAGCTGAAACTGTGATCACATTTTATTAACATAAGTTACAAATCTGTTTTCAAACAGGATTTATGGTAAGTTACATATTTAATTTACTAGAACCAAATGCATCAGTGCCTCTTTGGACTAAAATTGTTGCAGACCCTGGCCCTGTCTTGTAATAGATTGCTCACTATGTTTGCTACACTATGTTGCTTTTTTCTAGATATTTTTATTCTAATTTCAAGCTCATGCTAGAAACAGATGTAACACTGATTTATGCAACACTGATGTGTA
Organism: Poecilia reticulata; assembly: GCF_904066995.2. Taxonomy (NCBI): domain Eukaryota; kingdom Metazoa; phylum Chordata; class Actinopteri; order Cyprinodontiformes; family Poeciliidae; genus Poecilia; species Poecilia reticulata. Next base: position 11,655,266 of record NC_088839.1, on the reverse strand, counting down.
TCTTCAGTGTTGACTTGAGACTGTGTGGAGGGATTATTTCAAAACGCCCAAGTCCACTGTTAATATTTAAATTAAAGTGGATTACATACCAAATAAGCTTAGTTATATTTAGTGATAAAATCCATTCATAATACTTTTAGTTTCAACAAAGTGTGTGTGACTGATAAAAGATTTTTTCAGTAAAGATGCCGACTGTTTTATTGTCAGTATCTCAGACTTGTACCTTACTAATTCCAGCCTTGCATTGTGGTTAATGAAAACAGACCTTGAAAGAGCACATCCTTTTCCTCTGGTCTCACTGTTTCTCTTTCAGCAATTAATTTAGATTGTTTCTATGCTGGGTCTAATATGTTTCATCAGCCTGACGTCAGACAAATCAGACAGTCAATAAGTCAGACAGACAGTCTGGAAAACCAATTTACATTTGGTGGGTTTTGCAAACAAACATTCTGTCTTCAATTTGGAAATGTGTGAAAACGAAGGGGAAAATTATGGCATTCAAAGACATAATATGTTTTCCTGAATAAAAGAACTGTTCCTATAAAAATGCTGCATTCAGGAGTTTAATTCTCAAATGCTTTTCGTTACTTAGTGAGACGCTGATCTACTTCTCAGCTGTAATGCCCACATGCAGGTTTCAGTGTGAACACACAAGTTGGCCTAAAAGCAGATTGACAGGTGCATGAGTGAGTCTACCTCCTCACCCTCTCTCAATTACTCCACGGCGCACGGACAGCAAGCACCCGATTGCCTCAATGGGCAATCTTGGGACCTCATTTTTTTTAAGCAGCTAAGATTTTGGCAACATTTTAAAATTTTGGAAGTTTAAAGTTCTAGAAGTGGTGAGATTAGCAATTGAATTTAGTATCCCATCTAACAAGTTGCAAACACTAACATGAATGAATTCTAGGAAGGCTTTAGGGATGCACATTTATTGTTGTGTCAAGTTGAAGTTGCAGTCTGAAGTTGAAGTTGCAATGTCTCCAGCCACAAAACCAACTTCGCAATAAAGTAATCGAGGAAATCATATTTGCTCATTGACCAGAGAGAGAAACTTAAAATGTGGTTATACTTTGTTTCAGTTGTAATTTTATTCGGCACATCAGCCTGGAAAGTCTGTCTAACAATACCGTGCAGTAATATATTTGTGCCAATAGAGGGCAGTGATTCTGGTACTGATATGATTTTAGTAAAATATTTGTTCTGTGGAGAATAGATCCCTCTTTATTAAGCCAACAGTGTAACGACATTGTCATCCTTGTGTTCAGTAATTTCTCCTGTTAAACGTTCAATGTAAAATACAAAAAGAAAAGTAGCAAACATTTTTAGGAACATGATTGGGAGATGTTTTTTTTTTCTTGAGGTGTTTGTAAAATGTGACGGTGGTGAATGGTTTTAGCGTAACTCATATGAGTGTTAGCTCTAGCAAACTGGCTTAGAAATGTTTTTTTATGTTCCTCGCTGTTTTTCTAAATTGGCCTGGAGAGCTTGTATGCAGGTGTTGTTCTTTCATATGTGTTAGCACATTTCCCTGCTGTTTGCTCATTTCTCTTGTTAAAACAGGTTGTTGAAATTTCTCCCTTTTCCTGGGATCTGCAATGTCTACATCCTTTTAACTGATTCAATAAAAAATTATAGAACAGACTGAAGTGAAAAAAATATATTATATGATTATTAGGCAAAGGTGTTCACACAAAAACACTTTAGAAGCTTGTAATTAGCCACCATCAGAACGAAAAGAAAATATGTTCACTCGCCCTGGTCCTGCTCTCCGTTCTCAGGAGATGGTATTTTTCCCCAAATAGTTCAAATTATGCAAATAACTCTGGTCTCTGGAGTATTTAAGAGTACTGAACTATATATATGTGAGTCTGCTTAACAGTCTGAGCACGATTTACAAGCTGTGCAATGAAACAGATCTATTTACTTTGGAAATCTGACTTTGATGTTCAAATGCAAGGCAAAAACACAGTGAGAATCAGACCCAACAGAGATATAAGGTAATAGTCCTGGTTTATGTTAGCGGCTCCCTTGCATAAGCAGCTATGTCAACACTTGTAGCACATTCATAAGGAAACAGAAGAACAAATGAGCTCAGATTTTTCCAATTCATGTGTTGAAAAAGCATATAAACTACTACTTGCAGTGGAGAGTTGGTTGAGGTATTGTGGATCGTTAATGACTGCATTATCACACATCATCTTTAAAGGGTTCATCAAGTTCAGTTGTGTAACATGAATCCAGCTTTCAGGAAACTAATTAAACCACACAACTTGGTTCAGGAATGGTTAGCAACCCCTCAGAAAGAGGTGGCTGGAGACCAGGCGCCCCCCGTCTCTCTGCTCTTCCATTTGGTACCATAAACTTTAAATGGACTGCGGACAGAGGATTGAATATGAAAAAAATATTGCGGCACACGTTACATGTTGCAGCTTTGAGATTTCTCAAGCAGAAGCTCTCAATAAAATAATTGAAATATGATGTTAGAGAGTTCCATGTAGCAAAGTGGTAAGCCACAAAATAGAAAAAAAAAGGAAAGAAAATCTTAATTGGGAAAAAAAAAAAAAAAGTTATCCAACAGCTTCAGAAGAAAGTGTGGACTGTTTCAGTTGCTCACTTTTCTTTATAAATCTTCAATGAAAACTGTCCTAACACGTCTCGCCATGTGCAAGTGGAAAGCTTTAACACCCAAAACACAAGCGTGGGCTGTTGACAGTTAAGTTTGCGTTTCATGAAGTTATCAAACTCGTCCTTACGTTCTGTTTTACTTTTAGCGAGACAGGTTTATTAATTGAATGCTGCTGTGGAGCAGACTCCACAACGATGACGGCATGATAATAGGCTTTGGACAGATCTGTCCAGAGCAATGACATCCAGGCAGGGGCTCGTCCCAAGATGTTACTAAATGTTTGCTTCTGTCATTGAATTTTTCCGCCCTCGTTACCAGGATGACACATTTTTCAGCATGTGCTCTTAAAGTAAGTAGTAGAAAGGATGGGCAGGGGAAAAAAAAGCAGGAAGATTCGCTGAGCGATATCTCAAGGGAACCCTCACACAACGGGAGCAGATGTTGAGGAGTGTCCCCGCCTGTTCTCGGCCTGTTTCCGGAGGTGTGTTTGGCTTTTAACAAATATTCCTTGAGCGCACAGGAGTGGTGTGAGATCAACATTTTCATAAAGCAGTAAAGCATTTCACCACTTGCAAAAAAAAAAAAGAAAATGTATGGGTCTCATCTGCCAAGAATGCGATACTTCTGAGTTTCTGCCCATGCCTGTGATCAAACATTCATGACAGCTTGCCTTCAAAGCCAAGACAATATATGCCTGAGAAGTGCTGGCAGAGGTGTGTCAATCACTCCATCCAGAGAAAAAACACACCCTGCTACGATAACGATAATACACATCAGAATCTCTTTTTTGTGAATTAATTGTCAAAACACAATGCGACTGCCTCAACCACCCATGTATTTTCTATTGCTATGTTTTATGGTGAGAATGTGCTGAGAATTTCCCTTCAGCCTGAAAGAGTCGCATTTTGCCGCACATCTGTTCACATCTCGTCTTGAAGGGAGATGCATAAACAATTGACACCAAATTGCTCAGAGGAAAACATTACAAAAGGCTCGTTTTACCGCAGTCATTCAGGATCGGCGTCTGATTACTCAAACATGCATACGCATCAGGGCAGTGCGTCGCCGGCTTTAATTAACTCCAATCGTGTTCAGGCCCTTTTAGCAAATATTTTCAAAGGAGGGGGAGTGCAGCAGCTGCATCATTGATGGAGCTGTAAACAAGGTAGAGCAGATTTAAATCTCACACCGTAGACAGGCGCAGCTACTTCCCCTGAAGGCGACTTTTCTTCCAGGCACTTGTTCCCTGAGGTGAACAGATTAAGTAACAGATGTTTGAACTTGGATCTAGTGGCCAACAATGAAATCGTTACTTTCTAGTAATGTTGGCACAAAGGACTCTACAAGTTAGAAAGGGTTTGTACCACAAAAGTTAGAAATAATCCCTACCTGCAGACATAAACAACAGAATAGTAAACAGAAAAAATTATGCAAATATGTATACTTTGCTGAAAACAATCAAGCATCATGTTTTACTTTTGAAAACCACTAGTTTTAGTCTTTCTGATGTTTATCATATCTAGATGACAATCAGGCTAGTAAAAACTAGCGCTTGTTCTACGCATCTCCAATAAACCAACGAAAGCTGCTAGCTTTGTCATTAGTCGCTTTTTAAAATAAGAGGGCTCTGAAAAGTCACCAAATGTAGCTACAATGTTGCTTTGTTTGCAAAAGTGCTCCCAATTCAAGCTGATGCTGGGTTCGGCTTCACATTACCGCAATACGAGCAATGTACTGACAGCCAAGACTGAAATATTGGATCTTTCAGTTCAAGATTTCGGACTGAAAGAGAAAGGTTGAATACCTGGGGAGAGTCCATAAACGCACAGGTAGAACATGCAAACTCCATGCAGAATGTCCCTGAGCTGCCTGTGTTTACAGCACAGGCAACTTCAGGTATGCTTCTTAGCGTCAAACTGGTGCATTACATACATCACGGGCAAACGTTAGCAACTGGGTAAATTTAAAACCTCTACACGGACCATGTCTCCAGGAAGCAATCGTTGAGAGCCTAGACCTTCTCTATGAAGCCAATAGCATAGGACAAAGTTTATTACCAGGCTAACATTCAACATTTTCAGCTTTCCTCTTTACAAAAAAGTTTTGGGCTAATTCCTTATTGAGTTGATTTCATTTTAGGTATTTTTTAGGGACCTTTGCCAAGAATAAAAGGCAAAGGTCTTTGCAGAGAACATATGGTTTTGGATCTTATTAGCCAGACTGCACTTCTTATCCATTGAATTTCACTCTGATAATGGAAGAAGAATAATTAAAGGATCCTCAAGAGGACTGACAGAAGATCCAACAGTTTCACAAGCCTTGTTCTCCATCCACCCAAAAGGAGAAGCAGCCATGGGATAATTAGCTCATGAGGCTGCATTGGTCAGTGTAGTTTAAAACATTCTCAGAAAGCACTTGAACTAGTGTTATACAATGTGCCTCTGGCGCATGCTTTCAGAAGTGTCTTGAACGCTGTACTCTTTAGAAAAGTTAGCAGAGAAGCTGTATGTTGTTCAACTGGCATTATTTTGTAAAAGCAAATTTTGCAAATACATGCATCTTACAACAAACCGACTGTACCAGCTGGACTTGGGACTGAAATGTCTATTCGATCAGTTTCACTTCAACACCTTTTTTCTGACACTATTGTTAACCATCCATCCATACATACACGCATACAAAACTACATCCTTTTAAACCCACCTATGAGTGCAGGGTAGTGGACAGGGTCTTGTGCCTATTCCCAGTGCTCACTGGGTGACTGACAATCATGGACAGACAGTTCATCACAACCACGCAGGCAATTTGGCGTTTCTAATAAACCTAATTTGAAATGCACCCATTCACAGTCAGAACATGCAAAGTCCACACCAAACAGGGATTTACACTCAGAACCTTCTTGCTGTCAGGCATCTGTGGTAACACTTATTCTGGCGTCCAGCCCTAGATATTGATTGGGAACTTGAACCACTTGGGTTACCTTCTGATTCAACCAGTCATAAAATGCATTTGCTGCTACGTTTGGGATCATTTTCCAGTTAACAACCCAGATTTAACAAAAATCGCTGGCTGCTGTACAAGCACAAATTATCACCCCTCTATACAAGCAACGTTTGTATTCCATTTAGTTTTTTTTGCTTGTACTTTATGGTCAAACCACTTTTTTTTCTTTTTATATTTGCATATTTATATACAACATGCTAGCTAGGGCTTGCAAAGTCTGAGATGAAGCTAAAAGGATTTTGCACTTTTCTCTGAGGCATTGTCATGTTATGCTCAAAAACAATGTTTATGATTATATGAATAACCGAATTGGGCTGAGAATGATCATTATCCAACTCTGTGTATATTAATAAGACTTAAAAAGGTGATTGTTAACAAATGTACCTAATAACAGAGCTGTTAGTCAGGGCACAGTCCTGCTTTATATCCTGCTAAAGTGGCTCCATGTCAACTTGTCTCTTTGTCCTTTCCCACTTAATGTTCATCCGAGGATAGCAGGATGGGTCGTTATGCATGCAAGTATGCTGGCAGCATGCTTGTCTGCTTAACATGGATTTGTGCTGCATCTCTGAGATAAAATTGGAATCGACACGGGAAGAGGTGGTGTGCCGCTTCCATTTCAAAAGATGCTAGTTACTGATTGAGACACACTATACCTTATATATATATATATCAGCAAACAAAATATGTCTTTTGGCATATTTCCACCAAAACAAACAAGCAAGCACTGAAATAAAACCCCAAACCTGAGCTGCACCAGCTTTTGTCATCTATGTTAGAGTTGTGTTCTAAGGAGTACACTGGAAAAAGTGTGGCCCAGCTTAAATTAAAAAAATTGATGTCCATTTGTTGCATCTAATATATTTGACTTCACAGAATCTAAATAAAGTGGTTTGGTACAACATGACTATTTAATATTGACTCAAACCATATTACTTTACTTGACCCAATATTAATTCTTCACCTTTATCCAAGTTAAATTATTTAAATTTTAGTTTTGGAACCAAACTAATATATTTAAATTGAACCTATCAAATATATATAGTGCATTTATTAATTCATTGGCACCATGAAATTCTTTTTTTAAATATTTCATAAACTTTGTTTCATAAACAATTTGCATCACTCACATCACACTTAACACACTCCAGCAACAGTTTTTTTCTAAGCCATTTATTCCTCAAGTAAAAAAGGACAAAAAAAGTTGCATTTTCAGACAAACAAATATAAACATGTCATTGTTGCTCTACATCAGAGAAATGAAATAAAGACAATATGGCCTATCAAGCAAAATTAAATGGACAGAAAGCATTCACTGTTGTTGTACTGTTCAAACACATCTGAACTTGAAGGAATGTTGCATCTGTAAACATCACCGACCATACCATACAAGTATAATGCATGCACAAAACACCATTCATTTTCAACGGGCCTCGCTACCATTAACAAACTGGGACTTTACAATCATAGTGGTATAAACACACTAGACTAACAAATTGCTAACATGGCTTTACATGGGTTAAGCTAGTCAAGTTCACCGTGTAGCCGAGCTAACCGTGGTGGAAGCTATTGATTGGTAACGAATTATGCCTACCTTGATTAATTCCCAGCTACAACCGAACAATGTACACATAGTTATATTTCTCGTGAAATACGTGTAAGTTCAGAAATTACACCACATTTAACCCAGCGAAAAAGAAAGCGTTTACTGGGATACCCACATTTAGGCGGGACTTTCAGCTTGCTAACCAGGTGACATTAACTCAGTCTTTTGCATTAATACAATTGTAGGCTTGTTAAGACACGTTTACATCAGCTTAGTTTAGTACTTACCGCAGGTTTATTCTTTGACGACGTGCTCGGACGTTAATCATTCCTTCTTCCCCATGCCGAAACGGACGAAGCTCTCCAAGCACTTCTCCCCAACTTCTTCTCACGTGACTCAGATTGAAAATATGACATCATTTCCTTTCAGCATGTTTTGAGAGGAACCAAAATATTTGCTTTCTTCCCTTCAGAAGTGTTATTAATTCAGTCTGAATCAAAATGGACACCTCAGAATGCAAAAAAATAGACTTTCACAACCAAGTCCATTATTTTACATTGTATTCAATGGTAGTTATTAGCTTGAATGAACAACTCTGTGCTACACTTTTTCCAGTGTAGCTAGTCGTTGCCGATGTTTGTTCTCCATGAACCTACCAAAACTTTTACTTCAATAGAAGTGGTCACACTGAGGTGTGTTTAATTTTAATCATCAGGAAATTCCAGGTCTAGTTACAGCATTTCAATTTTTGTTTCCTTTTTGGTTTAACCAATAATGACAGCATAAAGTCTGTGGCATACATTTTATTCACTGGAGGTAGATTTTAATAATTCTAGATCAAAGTAAAGGATTAGAGTCACACCATGATTTTCTTTATATACTAAATCCCTAGAATTGCAACAAGATGTACTTTCATTTGCACATGTCTGCATGTCTGTTGTAAGCATGACACCGCCAGCTTAAAACTAGGAGATATTGTATTAATATGACATAAAACTGCATTTCACTTAGCCGCATTACACGACACTGTCAGGAAACATTATCCATTAGGATGATCTGTAGATGCCTTAAAATGATAAAAAGGTGAGGTTTCCAAATACAGCACTTCATATCCAGTGAATATATACAAAAATAACATTGCTGGCCATCAACTGTAAACCAGGAAACAATAATGAAACATTGTTAAAAAAAAAAAAAAAGTCCCAAGTCTCTGTTGGTCTTTATGAATCACTGTGTTACAGAGCAGACAGTCGAGGTGTGAATCTGAGAATCGATCTTCTCAGCATGCAGCTATCACAGTAAACTTAATGATCACAAAACAATTGAGTTTTTTGAAGTTCAACAGCACCACTAAAATGACATCCTTTTAAATATAACAATGAGTCATCGTATACTCCATTAGACAAATAATTGATTAGATTCTGAATCTGTTAACCCGCCTCTCGCCCGCTGACCCCTGGAGCGAGGCACCAGCACCTCTCGCAATCCCACAAGGGATGAGGTTTTTAGATAATGGATGAATGGATAACAATGTCACTAAGCTGTACTGCATCAAATTTTAACTCAAATTGAACTTTTACTATAGTAGATCCATGAGCAAAATAGGACAATTTTTATTAACATAACTCTGAGACTTGCTGAATTGAATGGTTTCTGTGTCAATATATTTAACTTTACTGACTCATCTGAAGATGGCGATGTGCACATATTGGATAAGGGAGACAGGTGGTTTGATGGAGGAGTAAAAGAAGCCATCTGTGTTAAACCAACATTAAAGAGAGGAGGGGGCCTCAGATTTCCTCTTTCTACTCTGCTGCCTCGAGTCGTTTCACTGGGTGGTTTTATGGCAATTTACTTCGAACATGCAATCAAAATAACTTGCATTGCATCGTTAGGGACACGTTTGGATCATCGAGCAACAACAAGACAAGTATCATGCTGAATAAAGGGTAGGGCAAGTGGCATGTGTCCTAATTGCCCTGTCACTGACCTCAGTGGCCCTATTGGTGAGATTGCTCTGATTATGGTTTATAAACCTCCAAACACATTTAGATCTGAAGAAGTCCTTTGGATGACAGGTAAAACATTTTCAGGAAACAAGACCATTTGCCCTCTACCGTCAGTATAAGAGTGTTTGACTTGAAGACAATGAAAAGTGATGCTGAACCGACTCTTCTGGTACTTTCAATTGCTATTCATATTTCTGTCATTAGTTAAGATTTATAATTGCTACATTACTTTTATGTTTTAACTGTTTTTTTTTTATCTTCTCGCACTGGGACCACAATAAGTTCAGCTGCCCTTGATTTTACATCTTCAGTTCAACGAATGCTTCTTTACCAGTACAAATATACTCCATTATTTTCACAATCATTTATCCTCACCCTCTTTTATCAGTCACATGACTGATAGAGAGATATATAGACACCCTTCTGTCAAATTTTAATCCGAGTTTGATGGATTAAACGTTATCAAAGCCCGCCCCCTTTAAATCCCCCCTCCCCCCATAGGACATTTGTGACCCCCTGACCTTCCCCCATGGACAGTTTGTGACCTCGTGACCTTCCCCTATGGAAACTTTGTAACCTCCCCCCTGCCACCATAGGACGTTTGTGACCTTGTGACCTTCCCCTATGGAAACTTTCTGACCTCCTCCCCTCCCCCCATAGGACATTTGTGACCCTGTGACCTCCGATACCCTTCAGTCAAATTTTAATCGGAGTTTGAAGGATTAATTGATATTAAACCCCTCCCCTCTTCCTGTGACCAGAAATTCCCCCACGAACAAAGACTTTAATCATACGGGAACTTTGTAACCTCCTGACCTCCCTCTGTGACCATCTGCTCAGCGTTAACTCCTCCCGAACTCTTTGAATTAACCAATAGGAATCATTTACTTGTAAGTGAATAAATAAATATACTATATTCTAAACCATGTTGAATTAGATTAGGAATAATGTAACTATCTCAGGTTTTAAACAGATTGTCATGCTGCGTGTGCGTGCGTGTGTATCTGTCATTAAAGAATGAGGCCAGGGACTCTTGCTACAGGTGTGTGTGTGTGTGTGTGTGTGTGTGTGTGTGCGTGTGTGTCCTCAAGCATGAGAAACCCACAGGATACGTCAGACATTCCTTCTGACAATAGCTTATAGTGCATTATTTGATGTTAGACTACCTCTGAAAGAAAACAACAGTTTAACTGTTTTACTACAATATTTAGCTTACGGTGCGTTATTTGGTATTGGACAACAGACTTATAGTCTGGTAAGAGGGACTGACCTCTGTCCAGCACACCAAAGTATTTGTGTGTCCCTGCATAAGAGCGGGTAGAAACCTCTGAAGGACAACAACAGTTTAACTGTTTTACTGCAATATTTAGCTTACGGTGCGTTATTTGTTTTTGGACAACAGACTTTTAGCTAGGTATGAGGGGTACCCTCAGAAGGAAAACAACAATTTAACTGTTTTACTGTAAATATTCAGCTTACGGTGCATTATTTGGTGGTGTTGTGACCTCCCGGCCTCTCTTTGTGACCATCTGCTCACCGTTAACTCCTCCTGAACTCTTTGAATTAAGCAATAGAAACGGAATCATTTACTTGTATGTAAATAAATAAATATACTATATTCTAAATCATGTTGATTTAGATTAGGAATGTTGTAACTATCTCAGGTTTTAAACAGATTGTCTTCTTGTTGGGTCTGCGTGCGCGTGTATCCATCATTAAAGAAGGGGGTTACGGGGAGAGCCTTTGCTGCTGCGTGGGTGCGTGTGTGTGTCTGTGTGTGTGTGTGTGTGTGTGTGTGCGTGTGTGTGTGCTCAAGCATGAGAAACCCACAGGATATGTCAGACAGCAATATTTAAGGTAGCACAACTAGTCAGTACTGACTGAGTTTGTAACTTCCTTCATCCGTTCCGAAAACAGTCACTTAAATTTTAAACTCTATAGATACCTTCTGTAACACCTGCTACTGTGATACATTTCAGTAAAAGTTCTTCATCTGTAATTGTATTTCTTAAAGATATGTGGCAAGTAGTAAACAGGCCTACATGAGGCTACTCAAATGTAAATTTTAGTTTTCTGCAGTGAAAGTGAAAGACAAACTCTAGCATCACTGCCTTTCCAGGATTTGTCCTCGCATCATTGTGAATTCTACTTTGCTTCAGTCTTTTTCCAGCTGTTGAATCAACACTGATCTTTTCAGTGCTTCATGCTTTCTCCAAAATAGTAAAGGTTGGTTGAAACTTATAGATTTGTTTTTTCTTCAACACTTGCTAGTGTGATACATTTCAGTAATAGTTCCTCATCTGTAAATTTATTTCTTAAGAATATGTGACAGGGACTAAACAGGCCCAGGTGAGGCTACTGTTCATATTTATCTTTCAGTTTTCCCCAAAGTTTAAAGTTTTTACACTGCACCACCACGCTTCAAGAGTTGCTCCAACATTTTGTTACCTTTAAAATTACGTACAGCTTTTGTCTCTGACTTATACGTTGTTTGTTTTTTGATACTAATGATTCTTTCCTTCCATTTGTTATCTTACATGCTTAAGTGTGTTCACTAACAAAATATAGTACACCTGTAGTTGTTAAGGTTTCATTACTAAAAACTTATAAATGATCAGTGTCAACCATCAGTCTGTATTAATATATTTAGTACAATTTCTATTTATTTAGATTTGATGTTTTGATGTGAGGACTTAGATTTCTATCGATTTATTGAATAATGCTCTATGTAAATATTTATCAAACTGAATCTGCGGTGTGTTGCCTCTGCGGGTTGCCTCTGCGCGTTGCCTCTGCGCGTTGCCGTAGCTGGATTGAGTTTACCTCAGCACAGATCCCACACGCCTCTTTTCACTCAAACTGGACACACGCTGACCTGTATGGATATTTACATCAACCCAGCAGTAGTATCGCTGCAGGTATTTGCTGTTTGTTCCAAATGAGATGGCTTCATGGAAACGAATGGGGAACTATTCATAACTGTGGTATCAGGTTCTCCCTGCTACTTTTATTGTGGGTTTTTTTTTTTTTAATCGCAACATGCTTAATAACGCAACAGGGGAAAAAAACTCATTTACTCAAAAATGACTAGGAGAGGGCAACAAAACTCAACTAAACTGACAGAACAACATTAACTGGTTCTGCAATGCAATCAGAGAAGCAAAATGTTTTGGGTAGACTGTCACTCTATGCTGCGGTGCTAAGAGTAAACAGGAGATCTCACAAAGGGGCGATTCATAAACACACAGTGAAGAGGCTGAGATGTTAGAGAATGAGAAAAGGTACAAAAACAGTTTCTAAATGTGACTGATGTGTTTAACTTCTAGAAAAATATTCTATAAAACATTTGTACTAATTTGTTTGTTTATGGGTATTGTCATAGGTAAAATCTTTGATTTTTACACGTATGTATGAGTTGAAAAACAAATACAAAACTTAAATTTATGCACATTTATTGACTTGCATTCACGGATTTAAATGTCTACCATGCATTTTTTATTGACAGTAGTCCCACCTTACACGTAGCTCCTTGTGTTTCCATAGCAACTAAAACAAACAAGAACCTGACACAGGTTGTTTGACATCATCATGCCACCAATGTTCTCATCTATGATGTCATAAAGGTTCAAAAGATTATCATCATTTGGAATACAAGAATTTTCAGTTTGCTCTCCAGCTGCCTTAGAATCCACTTTCAGAGAATTTCACACAATTTCAAGTTAAAAATGATGCTATCGATCAGTTGGGGCCTGGGCTACTTAGCCTCTAAAGGAGTGGAAAAACTTCTAGGACAACATAAGGAAGATGTTGTCGAAGACCGCGAAGAAAATATCAGGTGGAGATATTTTGGGTTTGAGGAGTTAATTCCAGAGGACCAAAGCCACACGGACGTTTCCGCCAACATCGCCAGTGCCATTTCAGGTGTCGTGACAAGATTAACAAGTTTCACCCCTGAAGATGCTGTGGCTTTGGAGACCATCTGTGCAATGAATTGGGAAACTTGCTCTGAGGACACAGATGAAGAAAAAGATGACATGGACGCTTCCACCAACCTTGTCAGTGCCGCTTCAGGGGTATTGACACCTCTAACCGATTTTACCCCTGAAGACACCGTGGCTTTTGAAAGCAGATGTGAACTGGACTTGGAAACATGCCCTGGGGACGCAGATGAAGACCAACGTGACATGGACGCTTCTGCCAACCTTGTCAGTGGCACTTCAGGTGTCTTGACAAGTTTGGCAACTTTTACTGATGAAGCTCCTGTGGCTTTGGAAAACATCTGTGGACTCCATTTGGAAACTTGTCCAGGGGACGCAGACACTGATGTCTGTACAAGTGTTGATGTTCCCCTTGACAAAATGGACCTGGCCGTTGAAACGAGTTGCGACGGCCAGGAAGATGCGATAAATTTAGAACCGGTCTCTGAGGATCCATTGGTAGAAGAGGCTTCTTCTGTTGATGGAAACAACAACAAAATTACGCAGACCATTTTGATGGCATGGACGCTGCAGATACGGACGTCGCCTCAAAGGAAATCCCTTCTTCTAACACAGCTGCTGATAATGTTGTGGCACATTTTGAAGAAGTTTCTGAGCATTCTTCAGAAAAACCATCTTCTTCAGAAATTCTCACAGAAGATGACATTGAATTCTCCGAAAATTATAACAGGAGGGTGTTTTCCTCTAGGCAATCATCCATCCTGGGGTATTTAAATTTGGAGAATTACGTGCCACCTTTTGACAGAATTTCTGAGTGTTCAACATCAGAAGAAAAGGATTCTGAAGAAATCTCAGAACATGTTCAAATTGAGCCACAACATCATGAAAGCAATGATGTTGAAGAAGTGGATGTTTCTTTTGAGGAAGTCCCTTCTGAAAGCAGAAATGCCGGAAATTTAAGCTCACGAGTTTCCAAGTGGCTTCGCCAGCAAGGCAGTAGGTTGGCTAATCTCCTACCAAGGAGAAAAGCCAACAAGTAGCAGTTCACATTGGGCACCTTTTTTGGAGTTGTTGGAGGGGTGCTGGAGAGTGTCCCTCCAAGAGACTTCTTGTTCTGCTGGGGGATTTCAACACTCACATGGGCACTCACAGTGAGACCTGGAGGCTTGTGGTTGAGAGGATCAGCCACCCTGATCTAAACCTGAGTAGTGTACTGTTATGTGACTTCTGTGCTCATCATGGACTGTCCATAATGTACACCTTGTACAAGCATACGGGTGCCCATATGTGCTCATAGCACAAGGACACCATGGCCACAGTTCTATGGTAGACTTTGTTGTTTCCCATCTGATCTGTGGCTGTATGTCTTGGACTCTTGGGGGATGACAGGCAGAGCTGTCCACTGACCACTCCCTGGTTGGAAGTTGACTGATGATGGGGGAGGATGCCAGTCAAACCAGAGAGGCCCAAAAGTGTTGTGAGGATCCTGGCAGTCATCTGTGAAACAGAGCTTCAAATTTCACCTCTGGAAGAACTTGAACACATTTTGGAGAAAGTGGATAGAACATCGCCCCATTGTCAATGCAGCTTATCGGAGATGTGGCCACAAGATTTTCTGTGCCCGTTTTGGGGACAACCCTAAAATCAGCTCGTAGGCACCAGAAAGGAGGTATGCTCTCAAACCAAAGATAGAGAACTATCAGGTCTTTTTGGACTGACACCCTGTAAGCAGCTGATGGATACTGGCAGTCCAACTAGCATGCAGCTCGGGTGGTCGCTAAGGGAGAAACTCGGGTGTAGAGGAAGTTCCCAGAGCCCATGGAGAATGACTTGGACAGATCATCATAAATTGCGGTTTGTAGGTCATGAGGTGGACATAGTGGACCCATGACAAAAACACAAAATCCAGGCAGCACAGGTGAACTGCGACCGGAGGCGGCGGACGGAGGCGAGAAGACTGCGGCGGACGGAGGCGAGAAGACTGCGGCGGCAGGAGGCGAGAAGACTGCGGCGGCAGGAGGCGAGAAGACTGCGGCGGCAGGAGGCGGCGGACGGAGGCGAGAAGATTGCGGCGGATGGAGGCGGCGGACGGAGGCGAGAAGACTGCGGCGGATGGAGGCGGCAGACCTCCATCCGCCGCAGTCGGATGGTCGACTGAGGCGAGAAGACTGCAGCGGACGGAGGCGAGAAGACTGCGGCGGACAGAGGCGAGAAGACTGCGGCGGACGGAGGCGAGAAGACTGCGGCGGATGGAGGCGAGAAGACTGCGGCGGATGGAGGCGAGAAGACTGCGGCGGATGGAGGCGGCAGACCTCCATCCGCCGCAGTCGGATGGTCGACTGAGGCGAGAAGACTGCGGCGGACGGAGGCGAGAAGACTGCGGCGGACAGAGGCGAGAAGACTGCGGCGGACGGAGGCGAGAAGACTGCGGCGGATGGAGGCGGCGGACGGAGGCGAGAAGACTGCGGCGGATGGAGGCGAGAAGACTGCGGCGGATGGAGGCGGCGGACGGAGGCGAGAAGACTGCGGCGGATGGAGGCGAGAAGACTGCGGCGGATGGAGGCGGCGGACGGAGGCGAGAAGACTGCGGCGGACGGAGGCGAGAAGACTGCGGCGGACGGAGGCGAGAAGATTGCGGCGGATGGAGGCGGCGGACGGAGGCGAGAAGACTGCGGCGGATGGAGGCGGCAGACCTCCATCCGCCGCAGTCGGATGGTCGACTGAGGCGAGAAGACTGCAGCGGACGGAGGCGAGAAGACTGCGGCGGACAGAGGCGAGAAGACTGCGGCGGACGGAGGCGAGAAGACTGCGGCGGATGGAGGCGAGAAGACTGCGGCGGATGGAGGCGGCAGACCTCCATCCGCCGCAGTCGGATGGTCGACTGAGGCGAGAAGACTGCGGCGGACGGAGGCGAGAAGACTGCGGCGGACAGAGGCGAGAAGACTGCGGCGGACGGAGGCGAGAAGACTGCGGCGGATGGAGGCGGCGGACGGAGGCGAGAAGACTGCGGCGGATGGAGGCGAGAAGACTGCAGCGGATGGAGGCGGCGGACGGAGGCGAGAAGACTGCGGCGGATGGAGGCGAGAAGACTGCGGCGGATGGAGGCGGCGGACGGAGGCGAGAAGACTGCGGCGGACGGAGGCGAGAAGACTGCGGCGGACGGAGGCGAGAAGACTGCGGCGGCAGGAGGCGAGAAGACTGCGGCGGCAGGAGGCGGCGGACGGAGGCGAGAAGATTGCGGCGGATGGAGGCGGCGGACGGAGGCGAGAAGACTGCGGCGGATGGAGGCGGCAGACCTCCATCCGCCGCAGTCGGATGGTCGACTGAGGCGAGAAGACTGCGGCGGACGGAGGCGAGAAGACTGCGGCGGTCAGAGGCGAGAAGACTGCGGCGGACGGAGGCGAGAAGACTGCGGCGGACGGAGGCGAGAAGACTGCGGCGGATGGAGGCGGCAGACCTCCATCCGCCGCAGTCGGATGGTCGACTGAGGCGAGAAGACTGCGGCGGACGGAGGCGAGAAGACTGCGGCGGACGGAGGCGAGAAGACTGCGGCGGACGGAGGCGAGAAGACTGCGGCGGATGGAGGCGGCGGACGGAGGCGAGAAGACTGCGGCGGATGGAGGCGAGAAGACTGCGGCGGATGGAGGCGGCGGACAGAGGCGAGAAGACTGCGGCGGATGGAGGCGAGAAGACTGCGGCGGATGGAGGCGGCGGACGGAGGCGAGAAGACTGCGGCGGATGGAGGCGAGAAGACTGCGGCGGATGGAGGCGGCAGACCTCCATCCGCCGCAGTCGGATGGTCGACTGAGGCGAGAAGACTGCGGCGGACGGAGGCGAGAAGACTGCGGCGGACGGAGGCGAGAAGACTGCGGCGGACGGAGAAAAACAGGATGGCGTTCAGGAACCAGCAATGCCACCAGCTGTGCAGCCTGATATATACTGCTCAAAAAAATAAAGGACACCATGGCCTTCACTTAAGTGTTCCCTTTATTTTTTTTAGCAGTGTATATATATATATATTTATTTTATTTTATTTTTATTATTTTATTTTATTTTTATTTTTGGTCCTCCATATAATATAAATATATAAAGAATAATATATTTATCAAAATATGTATTTATGCTTTTATTTTTTAGCAAAAAAAAAAAAATATATATATATATATAGACACACACACAACATAATAGATAAATATATAAATAAAAAAAATAAAAAATAAAGATATAAAAAAAAGAAATATATATATATATATGTAGAAATATATATATATATATATATATATATATATATATATATTTTTATTATGTCAGTTTTGGTCCTCCATATAAATGATAAATATCAAGTATCTCTGTCACTATCGCACTACATGATATTACTACTACTACTATTACATCAAGCTACAAAAATTATCCAACAAAGAACATGAGGCAGATGAAATACATTAGTGATGCATATTTTTTTTTTATTTTATTAAAATGTAACGTTCCTGTGAATCTTTAAATTTAATTTGTGGCAGGCTGTACACTGTGATGGAGATATTTGTCTCAAACCAAACAAAAAAAAAAAGGAAATGTACTAGATGGCATACATCTGCAGTTCAATGTCCAGCTGGTTGACCGATAGAGTTTCTCAGTTTTGCACATGTTGATACTTTCTTTAACCAGGACTTGGAGAAAACTACACTGCTCAAAAAAATAAAGGAAACACTTAAGTGTTGCAGTGTATAACAATAAAGTACCAAGTTGGTAACAGCGCTACAACAGCCTTGCTTAACTCCTCTCCATCCACCCCAACACTTGGTTGTGTCACTCTGTACCTTAAAGCACCACCCACTTTAGCTGAATTTTTTTTTTTTTTTTCAAATTGTAATTTTCTTGAGCCAGATTCAGGAGCAAGAATGTTTTCACAAGCATTTTTCTCATGACTTTATGGTGATTCTTATGCTCGTTTTTAGACTTTTAATATTCTGTTTACTGAGAATTATGTTGAACAGGATATTATGACTAGTGTCTTACAAAATTGCTTCGCAAGTCAAACTTAACATCACGGTTTCTGACAACAGCTTCTTATTATCGCAAGGGGTAACCTATACCTGCTCAGATACCAGGCTATGGTATGTCCATACCAACGGTCCAGTCCGTTGGGCAAATTGTAACCTTTCTTAAAACAATTCAGTTGATTTATATAACACTAATTTACAATAGGTAATCTCGAGATAATTTACAAAAAAGTCATTTCCATTCTACTTAACAGTGCAGAAATTAAAATGTATTAAGTCAGTAAAAAAAAAAAAGTTAAGTTATCTGAGTTAAAAATGCAGATTGTATCATGTCATTGACTTGACTTGTTTATATGCTTCCCCCTGTTCAAATTACTTTTACCCTGTAATGTCTGATTTGATCTATATTTTCAGGGGGACCCTGTGGAACCAACATGTATATTTGCTGCCTTCTTTTTTTTGTATCTTTATTAATGGACACAACTGGAGTTCCATAAGGTCTCGTAGTAAAAGTCACATTAAGAAGCAATCAGAACGCCTCATGCTGAACCGATCCTCCCCACAACCATCCTCCAACGTTTGTTTAACATGTCAGAGTTTTAACAAGAAAGAAAAACACAGAGAACAACCGGTGAAATTGTTACTTTATAAGTCACAAGTGTACATTTTATCTTTAGGTTTTATGTAACACCATGCTAATAAGCTACAAGATAGTTGATAAATAATATCACACTGAACACAAATCCTAATCATTAATCTCTACTGGATCTGCTCCTCTCTTCTTCTGCAGCTCCTGAATTAACAGGAACAACTGACGTTTGTTCGTTCTGTAAGAAAAAAAAAACTTTTGTTTCTTTTACATTGTTGTTTTTAGAACACACAAATGATACAGTACTTAATAAATTAAAATAAAGTTGTTCATTATATTCATTTAGCCACAAAAGGAAAGTTATTAGTTATACTCTACAATTCAGAGGGGAAAAGGTTCTAGACATTTTAATGTCTAGAACCTAATTTTTTCAACGTTTTGACAAACTTTAGTGTCTTCAGCTCGTGGAGTTGTTTCAGTGAAGTTAGCGTTCGTGGAGGGAAACTTGCTGTCGCTGTTCTGCTCAGTCAGAAAGTTACTAATGTCAGAAAAATCTGCTGTCATGTCATCAGCTGGAAAAAAAAATAAATCAAGCATGTTTGCAAAAATAGAAGTCGCATCGTAGTTTCACTTAAGACTTATAAAATAGTTTCATGATTTTAGTTATGGTTGTAGAATTTAAACTGAGGTAACACTAAACAATAAATTGTTGGGTAGATAGTGTGAAAAAGAGGATATATTACAGACATAAATGGCTGAAAATGCATCCATTGTTGAAAATGAATCAAACTCATGTAACACTGTGTAATGATTCACCTCTGCAACACTTTGAGTCACCAAGCTTTATGCTTTCCAAACCGTTGCTATTTGGTCAGTTTGATTTCAGAAGAGCCGATGACATTTTTTATTACAGAAACATAAAAATTACTCATCTTTAAGATGACTAGAACAAGACTCACTGCGTACACTGATGGCGATGAGTTTGGCCAAAAGTAAAACATTCAGGATTCCCAAAGCCACACTGAGGCAGAGCCTCTCTTTGGAGCTGCTTGAACCTTAAGAAAAACCGGAACCTTAGCAAAATGTAATGCAGTACATGCTAGATTTATCTGTAACGTTTTTCTTACCTGTGTGATTAGATGCAGTTTGTCTAACAGGCTCCATGTTGACGTAAATTTCCACCATCGCTCCAGACTCAGTGCTGCTTTAAACACTGACTATAAAATCCACTGCAGTCGTGGAACTAAGTGAAAAACTGTGGGAAAGAGGTGAGATGTTTCTGGTGTTCAACATAAAAAAGTAACATATTTTAGATATAACAGTCAAATGAAGAAATTCATGAGTGCGGTTTCAGTATTATTTTCTTAAATAAATAAGATTCTTGAAGGTTTCAATAGTTCATAAGTTCATATTTCCTGATTCGGTTCTGTATCAATGAATATTTATTTCTCCTTTGTTTTCCTTCAGCTCAGTTAATCCTACTCATAATAAAAATGTTACACTTTTCTATCGATGAAGAAAATAATTGACTTTTACATTCATGCACAACTTTGCTTTCTGTCGTATGGTATCAAAAATTAAAAATAGTTTTAAATCACTGATATACGGATGAAAAATACATCTGATGTTGTGATGTTCCTGCTCCTTGTGTCCAAACATTTCCTAAAGAAAAAACAAATCTATAAGTTTCAACCAACCTTTACTATTTTGGAGAAAGCATGAAGCACTGAAAAGATCAGTGTTGATTCAACAGCTGGAAAAAGACTGAAGCAAAGTAGAATTCACAATGATGCGAGGACAAATCCTGGAAAGGCAGTGATGTTAGAGTTTGTCTTTCACTTTCACTGCAGAAAACTAAAAGTTAAATTTGAGTAGCCTCATGTAGGCCTGTTTACTACTTGCCACATATCTTTAAGAAATGCAATTACAGATGAGGAACTTTTACTGAAATGTATCACAGTAGCAGGTGTTACAGAAAGGTATCTATAGAGTTTAAAATTTAAGTGACTGTTTTCGGAACGGATGAAGGAAGTTACAAACTCAGTCAGTACTGACTAGTCGTGCTACCTTACATATTTACAGTAAAACAGTTAAACTGTTGTTTTCTTTCAGAGGTTCCTATCCACTCTTATGCAGGGACACACACACACAAATACTTTGCTGTGCTGAACAGAGGTCAGTCCCTCTTACCATGCTATAAGTCTGTTGTTCAACAACACCAAATAACGCACCGTAAGCTAAATATTTGCAGTAAAACAGTTAAACTGTTGTTTTCCTTCATAGGTATCCCTCAGACCTAGCTATAAGTCTGTTGTCTAACACCAAATAATGCACTGTAAGCTATTGTCAGAAGGAATGTCTGACATATCCTGTGGGTTTCTCATGCTTGAGGACACACACGCACGTACACACATGCAGCAAGGCTCTCCTGCCCCATTCTTTAATGACAGATACACACGCACGCACACGCAGCATGACAATCTGTTTAAAACCTGAGATAGTTACATTATTCCTAATCTAATTCAACATGGTTTAGAATATAGTATATTTATTCATTCACTTACAAGTAAATGATTCCTATTGGTTAATTCAAAGAGTTCGGGAGGAGTTAACGCTGAGCAGATGGTCACAGAGGGAGGTCAGGAGGTTACAAAGTTCCCGTATGATTAAAGTCTTTGTTCGTGGGGGGGAGATATCCGGTCACAGGAAGGGGGGAGGGGTTTAATATCAATTAATCCTTCAAACTCCAATTAAAATTTGACTGAAGGGTATCGGAGGTCACAGGGTCACAAACGTCCTATGGGGGGAGGTTACAAAGTTTCCATAGGGGAAGGTCATGAGGTCACAAACTTTCCATAGGGGAAGGTCAGGAGGTCACAAACGTCCTATGGGGGGTGGGGGGGGGTAATTAAAGGGGGTGGGCTTTGATAACGTTTAATCCATCAAACTCGGATTAAAATTTGACAGAAGGGTGTCTATATATCTCTCTACTGATAAAAAGTCATGTGAGTCATGTGTCATACTGCCAGTTTTTTTCTTTGTGCTTCTTGGATTAACAAATAGCTAGGTTTTTCTCATGAATCTGACTCTCTAATATTTGTCAAAGGCCACAAAATCTTTCCTAATGTGATTTATTTTTATTTTTATCATTTGTCCTCCTTCAGGGAGGACTTGTGTGTGGTCTTGCAAACAAGACCACACACAAGAAAGGCCATCATCAAATTGGTGCTAAGGAAACAGAGCACGGGTCACTTTCCAAGGCAACCATTTTTCTCTACAAAGTGGGGATTTGCAAGTTTGGCATCAACAAATTAAAATCCTCTCTAAGCCACTTACTAAGCTATTCAGTCCAAACTTGCTACGTGAATGAATTCTCGACAGAACCATTTAAAGGTACTGTGATTGGTCTGACGCCCGGTCCAATAGGCTTTCCACAGAAGGGAGGGCGGGCCAAATGCTCCAAATAGCAAATCATCTGTGTGTGTTGCCATGCTCGAATCTGCATGAGGAAACTTCTTCCAAGACCAGGGCTATAACAGGAACCAACAGTTTGTCCACATTTAATGTTTTTAGTAAGTTTGCTCCAGAGCTGAGGAACAGACCAAATGCTCCATCCGCATGTTTAGCTCTGGTTCTGGGAACACTAAGCAGGTCTCTGATGATGTGAGGGGTGTACCATTGCTGACAAGCAACTCAGAAATGTACTTCTGTCCAGGACTTTACAGTGCCTCATAAATCCATGACGGAAATTTTAAAATAAATCATTTTAAAAACATGGAGCTCATGCAGTGACTAACCAAACTGACTGTATCCAGACACATGAAAACCATGCTGATCTCTGCAGATGTGTAGCAGTGGATCAAGTGTATGGTATTTCTGCACTTTTGCATATTCCATAGCATAAAGAGCCCATCAGGTTCTGCTGGAGAGGTGATTTTTTAAAAAGGGTTAAATTTATTCAACGGTCTGGAGGTGTGGGTACCTGTAAAATATTTCACCTGCAGCTTTGTTTCCATGCGGCGTTTAGCACTTGTAGTCCCAAAATTCAGCCACTGGAATGTAAAATGAACAGCACTAACAGGAGACCATTTATTAATGTGGAAAAATTTGTTTTTTCTAAAATAACACTAATGAGTGTCGGCAGCCGAGTATCTTCTGGCAATGTGTAGCTCAATAAAAAAAAAAAGAGCAGCTCAGTCATTTTGGGAAAAATCAAACTTAGTCAGCAGTCCAGCAGGAGAGCAGCAAATTGCTGTGTAGTCACTAACAGATATGTTAATCAGGTGTCGGTAATTTACAGAAGACACAGGTGCTTCTGACCTCGACAAACACAGTAAGCAATTTGGCTTTCAACTTTTGTCATAAGACTTTAATGGTCATCCCTATGGTAAACAAATTGATCATAGTTTCTCACATTTCACAACCATGGTAAGTTCACAGCAGGAAGGTGATGATTAAGTCATTATGTCTAATGAGCTGTAATATCAAAGACAAAAAAAATAGTCATTTGCAACGTACAGCAAATAGCCGGCACTTAGCATAAATCACTCATTTTCTGTTTCTATTTCTGCTGGTGAGACCAGCAGAAGTCACAATACTTTTAAAAGAACTGTCCACATAATATAGTCTTCGGATATGTTGCAGGATGTTTTAAAAGATGTAGAAATTTGAGACCCTTGTTCTTTTGAAAAAGGTTGGTTTTAAATCTTTTTCATGACAAATAATGGTTAAATGGGGAAACAAAACATTTTGACAATTAGCACCAATTTGCTCATAATTTAAAAGGTTTTATGCTTACTAGAACCAGGAATTTCTGGAACGATTAGATTTTTTTAATAACGGCAGCAAAATCAAGCACTGTTTTACAAATTTGAAAAAGGATTTATTGTTTGTTTGGAACGATCGGTGAGCAAACTGCATTGTGGAGATCAAAGCTTACAGCAAGCACGTCAGGGAAAAAGTTTTTAAGCCATTTAAAGCAGGGATAGACACCTTCTTAAGCATTACAAATCTGAAACACCACTGTTTGTCATTTTGAAATAGAAAAATATAGCACTACTGCTAAACTACTAAGAAAGGGATAGTTTCAATAGTGTGGTTATGTTTGTTTAGCAAAATGGAGTCGATGGGAAGATGGAGCTTGCTCTCGTCTTGTGTTTTAGCCACGTTACTCCATGAGCCATTTAAATAAATCAAGACAAGGTTTTTTACAACCATTTTACAACCATTCACAAAGTAATAAAATGTGTTTGGCATAGATAGCAGTAAATAGCTCACTGTAACGTTTAAACTCTTAGTTTTTTTGGGCTAATGGAAAACATAATACTAAATGAACACAAATGTATGGAACGTAGGGGAACAGTTTTTTTTTTTATGGAACCTGATCAATGTAAATAATGACCAGTAAACAATGTGGATGGGAAAAATGAAAATAAAAATAATTATACACCAAAACAATTATATATATATATCAATTTATCAACAATATGTTCAAAGAATTTGTTATGCAGTTCAAGAATATTCAGAGGGCTCATTATTCAATTCAAAAATTCAAACTAATAAATGTTTAGAGCACTTCATGTGCAGTCCCAGATTCCAGTTCAAAATGTCTGTTCAATAGTGTTTCAGAGTTCTTTGTGGTTTTATTTGTTTCCAAAGTTCCTTGTGACTCTTTCTTCTTGATAATTAAGTGTTCTCTCAGGACTACAATCCAATCTGGAAAAAACTCAAAAGGGAAGAAGAAAAACGAAAAAGGTCCTACCAGCTTGCCATCAGTTCAGTTCCTTTCTGTTCAGTTTTCATTTAAAGGTAGCAAAAAAATGAAAAACCTGACCTGTAAAGGACCAGCACAATACACTCATTACTCATTAATACTCAATACTCATTAATTGAACTGCGCAGTTATTTTTTTTAAAAAATGCTACTTCCGGTTAGCAGCCGATCACAAAATGAGTTAAAAGTACAAAAATAAAATCGAAACTCAATCAGGTATCATAGCCGAATGAAACAACGACCTTTTTCAAGTACATCCATGTGCACAAATCAGGTATAATTTAATTCTAAAAGAATTAAACTTCAAATTTGATAAACATTTTCTCAATGGAGTTCTGCCATCGCGGTAGCAGCGCCATGACAAAGGATTTTAAATAACAAAGAATTTTAAAAGCTTACCACTGAGTCAAATGTATAATAGGTTGTAGTGATGCGCTATCTGAATCCAGGCTTCGAGGTTTGTACCGAGTAAAAAGGGGGCGTGTCCGATGAAGCCCCGCTTCGAGGCTTGTGTCGTGCTGCTGAAAACCACGTGACTGGCAACAAACGAGGACTCACATTGCCTGGGTCACGTGACTGCTTCATTTTGCGTGTCGGTTTTCAAAATAAAAGCGCGATGAGCCGCGCTGCATCATGGGTTGGTGTTCATTTGGTCTCGCTTCAGGGGAGAATATTTGTCTTCAGTGGCCAAAATAAAATTAACATTGACCAGCATATTTGATGTGTATTGATGATGGTACTCAGCAAAATGTAATGTTTGTTACTGCTTTTCTCAATTGTAGATTATGTTGTTTTTTTATGACTTTATATTATAAATCCAAGAAAAAGCAAACGCCCCAATATGCACTGCACTCCCAAGACACTAAAACATCAAATGTCTTTATTGTCAAATCAGTCTGGACATAAAAGAAAACCCAACACAACCACTGACATTCAACATATACCAGGATTAGATTGGCTCCACATCATTTTAATAATTAAAACATATGACAATTAAATATGGTTTCATTGATTCTCCTGTTACTAAATATGAGTTTGATGAAAACTTTGTGACAATATTGCATTTAGTAATTTTTGGAAGTATGATCCAACTGAGTGACAAGGCTGTTACAGTTTCACCAGCAGATGTCACTAGTGAGCAATGAATGAAGCATCGAGTAGTAAACCTTTTTGCAAAGCAAAGGGCTGGAAAGTACGGAAGCGCATTGCTATCACGCAGGAAAAAAAAAATTCGAGCGCTATCACGTTATAACGTGATACGTATCTTGTTAAAACGTGATACATATCACGTTATAACGTGATACTATCTTGTTAAAACGTGATACATATCTTGTTAAAACGTGATACGTATCTTGTTAAAACGTGATATTTATCTTGTTAAAACGTGATACGTATCTTGTTAAAACGTGATAGTTATCTTGTTAAAACGTGATACGTATCTTGTTAAAACGTGATAATTCTATGTCCAGGAAGTGGCGGTATTATGCTAGGCTAGTACAGTGGCTGACATGAATTGGTCAGGTTTCCCTTCATGTTTGGTCTACACGGATATGGATGCTGCTTTGCACTGTGGTTAAACCCATTAATAGCATGCTACTCTGAGCAGGATCCTACACAGAACGGGGCTGCACAGAAGGAAACGTCAGTTTGGTTCTCTAGCTGTGGCGACGTTCCTGACTGTCTGGATCGAAGCTGGAGTTGGCTTTCGATTGTAGCTTCTGATTCGGGAAATGGCTAAAGAGCGATTAGAACGGAGGCTCAGATGTATTTGCTGAACATTTTCTGTAAAACATTTTTATTGAACAGTACAATAGGTGCATAACGGCAACGGCTGTTCGTAACCAAGCAACCAAAATAAACAGAAGGCTAGATAGTAGCAAAAGACAAAAAATTAGATCCTGTTAAGCATTCTTCAAAATAAAAGACTTCCTCTCTCTTCCATTTTGTCAAAATAAATCATAAATAAAGCTTTGAATTTAATTATTTTTCACATCACCTTTTTGTAATTATGTACAATCAAGTTACATTCAGTAAATAATAATAAGCATTTAAATTATACTTAACATATGACTGTAATTAAGTAACTCCGTCCATTTTCTTTACACCCTTGTACGTTAGTGGGCTCGGGAGGGGTGTTGGTGCCTATCTCCAGCTGACATTCTGGGCGAGAGACGAGGTACACCCTGGACAGGTCGCCAGTCTGTCGCAGGGCAACAAAGAGATACACACTCACACCTAGGGACAATTTGGAGAGGCCATTTAACCTGACAGTCATGTTTTTGGACTGTGGGAGGAAACTGCAGTACCCGGAGAAAACCCACGCATGCACAGGGAGAACATGCAAACTCCATACAGAAAGACCCGTGCCAGGAATCGAACCCAGAACCTTCTTGCTGCAAGGCATCAGCTCTACCAACTACACCACTGTGCAGCCCTGTAAATAAGTAACTAATCATTGAATTAGATTTAACATGCAAGTGTTAAGAAATCACCTGATATGCTTTAAAAACAAACATACATCGACACTTCAAATCTGGAGTAGATTATTCTACGCCAGTGGCAGAATATTTCAAACCTAGTTTGTGATTTGTGAAACCTTTATCTGAATTGTGAAACTTCAAACATGAGAGATTTAAAAACCTTTTCGTATCTGGAATGCATTATAAATGAACTATCACATTTACAATATTTGTTATTATTTTAGCCTTCTGTTTTCTTTCATTTTTTTGTCCTAGAGCACCTGCCTTTCTGTTTGGCTATTGTTTCTTACAGGGATGCATTTTAACTTGAGAGGAAGTCTTTTATTTTGAAGAATGCTTAACAGGATCTAGTTTTGTCTTTTGCCACTATCTAGCCTTCTGTTGATTTCGGTTGCTTGGTTACGAACAGCCGTTGCCGTTGTTCAGCAAGTGTACTGTTAAAAAAAAAGAAATCTGAACAGAAAATGTTCAGCAAATACATCTGAGCCTCCGTTCTAATCGCTCTTTAGCCATTTCCCGAATCAGAAGCTAAAATCGGAAGCCAACTTGACGTTTCCTTCTGTGCAGCCCCGTTCTATTTAGGATCCTGCTCAGAGTAGCATGCTATTAATGGTTTTAACCACAGTGCAAAGCAGCATCCGTATCCGTAGACCAAACATGAAGGGAAACCTGACCAATTCATGTTAGCCACTGTAAAAGCCTAGCATAATATCGCCACTTCCTGGACATAAAATTATCACGTTTTAACAAGATACGTATCACGTTTTAACAAGATACATAACACGTTTTAACAAGATACTTATCACGTTTTAACAAGATACATATCACGTTTTAACAAGATACATATCACGTTTTAACAAGATACATATCACGTTTTAACAAGATAGTATCACGTTTTAACAAGATACATATCACGTTTTAACAAGATAGTATCACGTTATAACGTGATATGTATCACGTTTTAACAAGATAGTATCACGTTTTAACGTGATATGTATCACGTTTTAACAAGATACGTATCACGTTATAACGTGATAGCGCTTGAATTTTTTTTTTCTTGCGTGATAGCAATGCGCTTCCGTAGGAAAGCTTCATTGCTTCATGAGGCTTCATTTGCCCATCACTAATAATTTGTGTTGCAATAGATTTTGCAGAGAAATAGACAGTAAATTCTGCTAAGAACGCCAAGTCTTCATCCAGCAGCCACAGCAGGAGCCAAAACTGACCCCAAACAAACTTTGACGCACCCTTGTCAGCTGACTAAATTGGTCTTCCCTCAAGCAGTGACGGCTAATCCCGGAAGGGTTTGTTGATCATGTGACATTTCCTAGTTTCTTTTCAATGTGTCTAAGTAATATGAGAGTTACACCAATATTTACAAAATGTTGTGATAAATCAGATCAGTTTAATATAGCACTTTTCTTCTTATTTTAACTACTCAAACAAGCTTACACTAAATCCATATTAACCTCTTTGCACTATCAAATCTATAGGCTTATATTCAGATTCGTGGGTAACTTCAGGTCAAGCGCTTTGCCTAGGGGCACATTACCATGTGACAGGAGGAAGTGGAAATTGAACTCACAGATTTCAGATTGCAAGAAAACTGCTCTTTTCATTGAGTCTATGTCTCCAGCCCTGTATCGTCTCAATAAGTGTTAGAAATGTGATCTACTGTAAGAATAGCAATTAACTAAATGGAAGATGTTAGATAATCATTCACAAAACAGGAATCTCTAATATATAAAATAACTTAATAACATTGTCAGCTAATACTAAGAATATATGTTTTGGACTTTCAAAATGTATGTATAATCCAAATTTTTATGATGGCATTTAGTAATTTTGTGACAAAATTGCACTTTCTGAGACTTCTAGAAAATAGTGTCTCATTGAACAATACAAAATGTCTAAATAAGACATAGGAGAACACACATTTCCCACTGCACACAAATGTGCAGGAGTGCAACAATCCCACAAGCCACCTTTCACTGCAATTACGGCCAGGGCACTACATGGTTCTCATGCACCCTGTGGTTTTGTTTAGCCAATGCACTCCATGTGTCGCTGTTACATGCTATATGTTTCCTGTTGTGTGTTATCTCTTTTCTTCTTGCATTTGTCACAATGTCAGCAAAGAAGCTGACGGTGATGGAAATAGAATCACTTACTTTCAGAGCTATCAAAGAAGGCTGTCCAATGTGGGGAAAAAGTGCAAAGCTCCCAGTACAACATCACCCAAACAAAGCTGTTGTGTTATGTACCTATGAATGTGTGCTGTAACAACGTTATGACACATGTTTGTGATATTAAGAAGCATAGGCAGATGCAAATGGTCCATGAACCATTTTTTTCTTAACTCCAAGCCTTGTCTTTGCGACATGAATGCTTCTATTCATGCTAGAGTCAGTGATACGAGGGTTGCTGCTGCTGTCAAAATGTGTGGGGGTTGAGATGGGGGACAGCACATTTTTCTTGTTACAATATGTGAATGGCTTATTTACCAAGCTAAAAATGACAAATAAGGCAATGTGGTGTAAAGTTGGACTGAATTGGGCAAATATTTGTACATGCAAAGTTTTAAGATTGCCAGTTCGGGAGCCACCTATAGATCTGAATGCAGCAGTTCCACTTCAGACTTTTTTTTTTAGTTAGGGCTTCTACAGGAGAATATCATGTAAAATTGACCTTTTGAGCTTTATATCACATTTAATGTTATTCCTTCATCAAATTAATAACTGGAGTGTTGCTTTGATACTTTACTGACAAATGATTGTTGTAACAAAGTGCCACATATTTACCCAAAGCTACTCTTTGGAGCGGCCGTCTCCATACTTTCTTCCGCCCCACAGATCACTGTGCCTTCCCCGCTCAGGTCCTCCAGACTAGTGACAGCAGCATTTAACAAACACCTGGTGGAACTGTATGTGTTGAGTTTATCATATGAATTACTTCTAAGACTACTGGTATAAATGAAGCATAATGGAGCCACCTATAGATCTGAATGCAGCAGTTCCACTTTGGACTTTTTTTTTAGTTAGGGCTTCTACAGGAGAATATCATGTAAAATTGACCTTTTGAGCTTTATATCATGTTTAATGTTATTCCTTCATTCCAAAGTGCATTTTTGTAATGACACACTAAATGGGGAGTGCCGGAAAGTGCAGGAACTTCTCGAACAGACAGAGACTAATTCCAAGCCATCAAAATATGAAGTCAATTTTTTTTATGTTATGTCTGATATATAGAAAAAAAATTTATATCAAATGAAGGTACCATAGTTTCTTGATTGTGCTATAAAACTGCATTATGTGTCTGGAAAATACATCCACACTGCCCTTTAAGCTCAACCTTTCAGCGATCAATATATCATCCATCAATCTCTTTTTCCATTTTCCTGCCTGCTTGGTCTTTGCCTGCACGTGCCTCCAGAAGTCATCATTAAGAGTTGGTATACACTCTGAACAAATCAGGCCAACAGAAAGAAATAAAAGACTAAGCACACACTTAGACCTGGGGGCAATTTAACATCTCCAGTCAGCCTAACTCATATTTGTGAACTGTGGAAGAAACCGAGAGTACCTGGAGAAAACCCACATGTGCAGCAAAGGAGCAGGCAAACTTTTAACAATCATTTGAAAAGAGGGGAGCAAAAACAAAACTGTTTCTTTGCCTTTAAGTCTCCACATTTCATACAACTGCATCTGTTCAATGAACCCCAAGCATAGAAGTTTTATATGATGTTTGTTTCAGACGAAGAAATATTCTACCCAATTATGCTACTACTATTTGAAGTTCTCTTGCTAAAAAGTCCTGATATTTATGTAAAAAAAAGTCCTGATATTTATGTAATGTTGATTTTTTTTTAATAAAAACATTAAAGAGGTAGTTTTTTGTACTATGTGCAAAAGAGCACTTATAACATTACAGTGTTATTTCTCTCTGCATAATACAGTATTTAGCGATAAAACTTCACGGTTGGTTTTTTTCTTTTCTGTAGGTGGTAACTCACTGTTAGGGGATTTGGTATTGGTATCATATTTGGTATTGGTTTGAAAATCTGATTGGTTTTTCCTCACTTAGACTTTTTTTCTGGCTATGGGTCTTAAAATCATTTTGAAGAGATTTTGTAAAAATGGTTTTATTTTTTCTTAACTATTGAATATGTTATTGACAAGTATGTGCAGAGATCACAGTTAAAGTTAATGTTTGAAAGTAGGGAGGCCAAACATTTCTGACACAATCATAAAAGTCTTATCTGCATGGATGACATTTAATTGCATTAGAGCTCGCCACAGTTTTCCAACAAATCTCAGATTCATTAGTTGTACAATCAGAAATTGTTTCACACTTTTAATGTGATAATTTTGATGAGCTGCTAGGAGTGAACAATTTTTAAGGTTTTGAACCACATAAGGTTCATAGCTGTTTGCAGACGGTTTCTTTTGTTGCTTTTCCAGAAAGATTTAGTTTGACCAAGAACTATGTAAATCTTCACTTAATAAATAAAGCATTAAATTAGAAGTTATCTGAAATTATAAATTCTGTAACTCCTGTGTGCATACACTGACACACAGTCTTATTCTTTCTTAAATGTGTTCATTCAACTACTTTTAACGCTGAGCAGATCACTGTCTCGCTTTAAGCTCAAAAGTTGGCAACATTGATTAAAGTTGCTCCTAGTGACTCATCACCAGCAAAATGAGTTCTTATATTAATACAAATTTTCTTTTTTTTATATAAGCTATAAGAAGATATTAGCTTTGGTCTAAAGTCTCTCCAAGTCATCAGCGCGCAGCTACTTTGTCACAGTATTGGGAAAAAAAATCACTCCAGCCAGAGTTAGTATAACATGATAATTATGATGACAAAATATTAGATACCATCAGATTTACATTGGTTTTATAACACATTAGATAGAAAACATATTTTCCGTACATCAGTAATGACACATTACAATTCTAAAGTAACATTTCCATAAACTGCAGACTTTGATTGATCTGGCACCACTTGGTGATTTCATTAAAATGTTCCTTCTTAAAAAGATAAGGCCTTACTTACAGTTTGCAGATTACAAAGTGCCATCATTATCAGTTTAATTATTCTCAGTGAAGAGTGGCTTTAATGAATAAAATGTCTACATAGTGTATAAGTGGTGATTCACTCCTATTTAATGATAGTAAAATTAGGCTCCCAGAAAAACAACTTCACAAGCACTGGTGCAGACACTTAAAATCTATTAAAAAAGAGGGCATTAACATTAAATGCATCACTTTTTTTTATTGCTGCAGATGTGGGAGGTGGTAATAAGATTGATAAGAACCTGAATGAGACTAAAATCGAACCAGAAATGTAAGTCTGAGGGACATATTAGCAAACATAATTGTAATATTGTGGAAAGTCATCCAAAAAATTTAGCGAAAACAATTCCTGACAGAATTGTTTCTCCTGAACTTTTGTTCTTTAGCAAAACTTTTGCATTCTTGACCCACTTTAGTCTTACACCTGATTGCATGATGCTGCAGCAAAACAACATGAACTGCTAATATGACTACTTCCTTATTTTAATCCAAAGGTTTAAAACATCAACAAAGACAGCACTTAAAACCCTGAAGGCTATAATATGCAACTTTTCACCTTGAGGCAACAGAGTGCATTGAGAATGTTTTTTTAGTTTTTTTTTTGTTTTTTTGTCCCCTCAGGTCTGTGACTTGAGCCAACACTTGTCACTCAATTTGACGTACTGCAGAGGTGACATGTGAGCCTGAGGCTACAGTAACACAGCACTACCTCGGACACTAAAGACCCAGACAAAGGAGGTTCGTTGGGAAAATAAAGTAATATGGCAAAAACATTTATGATTTGACAGCAAAGGTTAAAGTGTTATCTATGACTTGTGACAACTGTAATATTTCTCCTTATTACCGGCTTCTACTTTTTCTACAACGCAAATTGTGTTTTGCTGGTATACCCAGAACAGTCAGTGTTTAATCCTTTTTTTCCATTCATATATTTTAGTCTTTTAGACATAATTGGAAATAACTTGCTGCCTATATTTTGCAGTGAGTATCTGGGGCACCTTTTCTCTAGTCACACCAATGAGCCTGTTTTGGACAAAGCAATTGAATACATCTGTGTGTGCAGAGCTCAGGATCAAACTGCCAACCTGGAGAAAAATCAATTGGCATAACAATACATGGATACCATGATTGCAGCAATCTTTGGAAAAGAGGTGTCGTCGAATTAACAATCATGGGGCAATATGCATTTAGTTGTAATATTTAAACTTGGTTTAGCAGAGGTGCACAGCATTAACTTGGAATTTTGTTGAAGCTGTGGAGAACTCTCGATGTGCATAAGCCAAAGCAACACTTTCATAAAAGAAGCATAAATTGTTTTTCTACACTCCTGTATAACCAAATATTACCAAACAAGCAAAGCATTGCGAGGATATATGTAATCTTTCCATTTCTGTCAAAAGCAAAGACAAATAAACAACAAGCACTTTCAGCAGCTCACTCTTGTATGCAATCATTCACAGAATGTTTCGAGCCAACTCTGACAGACGAGAAACACTTTAAAATGTTTGAAAAGTCTTAAAGACACAGATGCACACACAGTTTGTGGCAAACACATGTTGTCTGGGGAAAGATGCACATCTCGTAATGGACACGGTGCCTACATTGTAATTACCAGAGAGCCTTTTAGTTCTCGCTGCAATGTGGAAACGCTCGTCTGAAACTGAAAACAACTATTTGTGTTTAACAAAGCACTGATCAATATGGTCAACAGGAAAGCATCTCAAACTACCATGGTGGGTCCCTTTTTTATTTTAGTCTAGACTGCAGCCTCTTTCCTCGTAATTGCTTTTTTCCCCTTGGTCATATTTGACTTGAGCTTGTACTTATTCTCATTAGGAGCTCACCCATAGATTTGTTTTGAGGTTGGAGAGGTGTAGAGATGTAAAAGCTGGCTGCCCAATTGGTAAGTTACAGCTAATTTATTTGAGCCACCATTTACTCTAATTCAGATTTTTTTTTGGTTTAATTACATCCATGAGTGGGTAGGTCTTTAAACCTTTAAGATAATGCATGTCCTGATGAGCCTATAAAGTGTATTTGAGCTAATGCATGTCACAGCCAACAGTCGGTGCAGCCACAACAGTGTTCATCCTGCAGACATGCTCTAACCAAAACCGCGTGGGTTTATGAAATTGTGACCACATCTTTAATTCTTAGGTAAGCATGGATTCTTTTGAACCAAGATTGCGATTTATGAAATCGTTCCTTCTGTTTGCGAAAATACAAAAAGAAACATTTTGATTAGACGGGCATAAAAACTTCAAATATTTACACTAAGATTTGATCAAATTCAGTTTCGGATTTCTGAAAACAAAAGGATGGATTGTCCTGTATCGCCTCGTCTTGTGACGTAGACGTACAGCTACACCTGCAGTCCACTCTGATGTTGAGGTCACGACATGACAGTAATGCATAAGTAGCCTCTACATTATCATCGTTAGCAAAAATAACATGATTTCAAGGAAATAGATGATTAGCCACACATCAGTTTGCATCTAATTGCACACCTTTTTGGCCTACAAGCATCTTTTTTCACAATAGGATCAATGACAACATTGAACATGAGGATTCGCAGGTCACATCTATATGGGACACACTTCTCTTTCAGGTATATTTTCCAGGTAGGTCATGTCAAAAGACCCCAAAAAGAACGGATGAATCTCCATTGAAAAATAAATAAGTTTGGAAATATGCAGCATTTATGGAATTTTCTACAAGAGGATCTAGTCAAGACAGTCAGTGATTTTCTGTAAGATTATCAGGCCATGTTCTCTCCTACGTCCTCTTATCCCATTAAAGACACCAGGGCTGACGTGAATGAAGGCTGAAGTTCGATCACAGGAAGAACACTGAGAGGCAAAAAGAAAAAAAAATCAATTATTGCTGATAATGACTTAACTTGAAACGCTCGTCTTTTGTGAGAAAGCTCAGACACACGCAGAAAATTCACACAGTCCCAAGCAGAATATGAAATGACCAATTTAATATTGAATTAATAGTTCGAGAGTTGACCCATGCTCATTTAAAATGGATTTTTTTTCTCACCTTTTCTTTTTTTCTTCTCTGAGAAAAAAAAAAAACAACATCTTGTTGTTTGGTGTTACACTGTCCGTATTTCAGCATAGACCCAGATTCACAGCTGCTTTGCACTCCAGCTGAACACACAGTACCACCTGGTGTGGATCGACTGTACAGAAAAATGTAAGCCTCGTTAAAAGAGGCACAGTCTTAAGTCAAGCTGTACTTTATCCCTTCTGTAATGAACTAAGTAACATCAATGGAAATCAGTATCACAATATCACGTTCCTCTGTAATGACTGGTGAGATTTAAGTTTATTAAATAGATTAGATATATTTTGTACTATTTCTGACTCTAATGTTTATGTCCTATCCATTGGTAACAATTTAGGGCTTATTTAATAGGTTAGTAAATTGGGAGCACTAAGCAACTGTGAGGAGATTAATTAAGCAGGTTTTACAATGGCAGTATCACAACCTGTTTCAGCCTCCAAGCTGTGTTTGAGAAGTACAGGGGAGATTCCTCTTGAGCTCCTGGGTGTATTTGTAGCAAGCTTCGGGGTTATTATCTGTCACTAAGGTAAACAGGGTTTGGGAGCTCTGCTTCATTCTCAAGGAGCCATTGCACTTAGTCTATGACAAACTGTAGCCCATAACAGCCATTTATTGCTACTTTCACAGCTTGCTGCTAAACTATCACACCTGCCTCTCTCGAGGGACAGACTCTTCCTCCTTCATAGGTGCCCCCAAGTGTGTGCAGTGTTACAATTTTACCTTCTACCTACACGAGCTGCTACCAAGTAAAATGAAGTCTTGTGTCTGAGACTTCCTTTGTGCTATAGCTTGGTATGTTCAGAACAAGACACAATGCATTTCTTTCCCAAGACCATTTGCGTCTGTTCCCTCTCTGTCATAATTTCAGGAATTTTCCTGAACCACATGCAGGACGCAAAAGATTTATTTGCAGGTGAAATGTCCAGAGAAATGGCAGACTAGCTTTCTGGATATTCAGGAACATCTGGAGAGGGAAAGAGGTGACATTAGAGAGTCAAGGTGATAAAAAGGATGGAGCAGAATACTGGATGGTAGGTTTGACTTTACGGTTTGATGGAGAGGGCAAATCAAGTTTCTGTGCAGGTTGAACTGTGTGTGATCTGCTTCTTACCTGAGTGGGTTCAGTTGAGGAGCGGAAGATGGCTGGAGGTGGAGGAAGACGACTGTGGAACACAGGGAGTTCAGAGGAGAACCAACATAGGCTCAGTGTTTGAGGATTTGAGACACTGTGGCGTAACCACCAAAATCCAATCTGCAAGGTGCAAAGATTAAGAAGTAAGTCGAGGAGCTATTAAAACACAAAAAATACTGTTAATAGTGTTTGCTGAAATGCAGTCTGAATTGTTTGCACAACATTTCCACCAACTAACTCTCGTTCAACAGTAAATTTCCCCTGACAGACTCCTATCATTTCTCCTTTGGGGAGATGTTAACCACAGCCCAGGAAGTGGAGCTAAAAAAAAACCTGTGTTGTCTGGCTGCAAAGGAAAAATTATAAACATTTCACCAACTACCATTGCTGAATTAAACATCTTCAGGGTGCTGGAAACGTTTCCCCAGTTACAGAAAAATCAGGAATGTTTTGGATCGCAATAGTGATAAAGTTAATGGTAGCGACTGCAACAGAGGAAGTGAAGTTTGGAACAACTCTCTATCAGGTAAGCCAAAACTTTTGTCGCTCAGTGTGTTTATTAGCCTTAACAACAAATGTTTACTTTTTTGTTCATCAGCCGCTGTCATTTGTTCTTTGCTGATTATCAGCTATGATCATTTTATGCCACAATCAAGTAGCATTGAGAATTTGTTGCTAATCGTCCTCGTGGTGAACGTCAGTGATTGGCTGCTGGAAACATTTGTAGTTCCTCCCTTGATTGTTTAGGTTTTCACTTTCTGGAACTCATCATCATCATCATCCTCATCATCATCATCATCATCATCATCGTCATCATCGTCATCAAATTACAAAACATTAAAACTTGACATGTATCAACTTTTCAATGACTTAGTCATGTGCACCTTATTACCAAAATACAGCTGCATCCTTTTACAATGTGTAGGATCTAGTCAGGTCAAAGGTCAATGAAATGCCGTGACTACATAATATAAGGAAATTAGTCATCCTCAAAGTTTATATAATTTTAACTTTATTTCAATTATGAAATTGATTGTTTTTAATTGTAAATGGACTAGTTCCAGACACAGGCAGCGACTTTCTTTAATACAATGACAGGCAAAGCCTAAGGAGCAATGTGCTTTAAGATTCTAGTTGGAATAGAAATTTTAAATTGCTTTATTTAAACACAAAAGTCAGGTGAAGCATATTTAAAGAGAGATTTCTAAATGCTTTACTGTCAAATTCACTTGATTAAAATTCAATTACATTTTCATAAGTACCCATGTAACTGTTTGCATTTACATATTTTTGTTCATGTGGAGGCAGACATGAATAATATTCAGCCAAAAACTAAAATAGCTGCATCTAAACACACTTTATAACTGAGAAGAAGACTAATTGAAATCTAGTTAGTAAGCTATTTATCCCCAGTCTTCCCGCTGCTTCTGTGGGAACACTGTTTCTGTCCATCTCATGTTCTCCCACTGAAAAATGTTCTATGTCGGCTCATGTTAAGGAACAGAAGATGGATTAGGCAGGATTAGTAAATCAATAGACAGCTGCTGCTGTTCTGTTTTAGCTCTAAACACATTCATCGCCACTAAAGTGAGAGGGCTCCTCTCTTCAGCTGTCACCTAGCAACTTACCAGGTGGACAAACCTTTCTCAGCCATGTCCAGGGAAGGTCACCGGCCCTCAAACGCTATATATCAAGGTCCCATGATAGTCGGAGCTAAACGCTTCTGAAATCATTAGCAGTTTGAGAGAAAAACTAGCTTAAGTGTCATCTATGAACACCAACGAGAAAGAGACGCAACAGTGCCAAAGAGTGACCCATGTAGGGAGGCCTTAGTCCTCAACGCGGCCATCAAAAGTCCCAGCTTCATGACCTTTGTCGCATGTCCTCCCCCTTTATCATAACCCACTTTCCTGTCTGACAACTGGTAATTAAAATCCATTAGAACAGGCAAAATCTGAAAAGAAAACTGAAATGGATGGTCTTAAAATAATGTCTTAACATTGGCTTCGGAAGTAAAAATAGACACAAAAAAATGAGAGCATTTTATTTAATTTTAGAACAAATACATTTTAAATTTCCCTGTCTCCCAGTCATCAATGTTGTAATTTGAAATGTTTGGGCTGCCATTAGCGTATCTTTCAGCATAAACAGAATTTCTTCTGCATATCTGCATTTACAGATCTCTCTTTAAATATGTCATGCTGTCCAAAGATCACGGGCATTCAGTGCTGGAATGTAGCTTTGATCTCTGAGCAGAGATTTCCATTTACACTGTCGGGATCTTTCAATGTTTGGTTTAGGTTTACTAAGGCTTTGTCTGTTTTTTTTCTAGAAAAAAGTTAATTTGAGTTTCTATGAAGACAAGGGACCAGTGTTTGGCCCCTAACTGACAATAAGATTTCAAAAGGCTTTTTTTTTTTTTTTTTTTTTTTTTTTTACAACAAAGCCTTTCTTCTTGACACTTCTCTGTTAGATGCCAGATTTGTGGAGTGTCAAACCAATAGTTGTTGAATCAACACATTTTTGCACATAATCTGTAGATCTCTACCTTTCCACCAAAATGAATCTTGGGGCTCTCCTCTGATTAATATCTCCTTGCCCAGTCTCTCTGTTATAGGTTTGTTGTGATGGTTTGAAAAGTCTGGGAGATTAAGGTTAAGATCAAGCTTAAATGTGGGTCATTTTTGTAAGTTATGCATTTTCCATTTTCCTTCCATTTCACATAAATATAGTGATTTGTGTTGGTCTGGCACGTAAACTCCAGGTAAGACACGCTGTGGTTTGCGGAATAATGTCACAAGAAAGTAGAAAAGCTCAGGATTTTTACAAGATGTTTAGCTCCATCATCCAGGGGGAGACTGAGACACATCCACTGCAGCTCTGCATTAAAGGGAGT
The DNA here is from genome assembly GCF_904066995.2 of Poecilia reticulata. Classification (NCBI taxonomy): domain Eukaryota; kingdom Metazoa; phylum Chordata; class Actinopteri; order Cyprinodontiformes; family Poeciliidae; genus Poecilia; species Poecilia reticulata. Next base: position 11,616,119 of record NC_088839.1, on the reverse strand, counting down.
CAGTTGAGGTCAGGTTGCCTCCAGGTGTATCCCAATGGAAGAAAGACCCCAGGATATATTTTCTTTCTGGGCTCAGAAAGGACATTCTCTCTTTTTCCCTTCTGGACTTGTTACATCGCCAACCAAAGCTAGACATGGAGAAGACAGCGGATCATTTGAAATGACATAGAACGTCTCTACGTTTTGTTTTTGAGTGAGGTCTCTTAAACTTCTTCATGATTTTCAATAGAATCCATTTATGTGATTTCTTGATTCTATAGATCAGGCTGTAGTCAAAGCTGAGCTTCTGAATAATTGTGGTTAGTCATCGTTAATTTATGATGTAACAAGAGGAGGAAATTATATTTTCACATATATAGGTGTTCCCTCATATGTGAAATATTGGTGTTCCCTTTACTTGTATTGTCGTTTCAATTATGCATTTTGTTATCTTTGATATTAAAATCACCTTGATCAAAAATATTTTAATGAAAACTAAACAGGGAATTTGGTATGTGGCAAACTATTTGTCCAAACAACGGGTGCAACTTTTTGGAATTTGTTGTCCTTTTTCAGTGTTTTTACATAGTTTTGCAAACTTTAGAATTATTTTGATAAATAATAGGGTGTGTAGATTAATTTTTCATGCTGCCGTTTATAACATTACCAGCCTCATCCTTCTGTTCTTGTTGCTCAAATAGTTCATGAAATATAGACAGAAATAGATAGCTTGCAGGTGCTGCACATCAGACTACTGTAAACCTGTGGTTAGAACCACATTAAGCAGGGTTTGCAGTAGCAATCGTATCAGAAACTCTTCGAAACACATGAAAATGTTATTCTGCATGATTACACCCTGCAATATCCACTCTTAAAAGATCAAAACGAATTCATTAGGTTTTCAAATATTCTTTCCATAGCCTAATTGTAGCAAAACACTGTGAGGGCTATTTGCAATTCACAGTCAGAAGCTCATGCATAGCATATGTAGATATTAAGACCCAGGCACGTGAATATTTAATCAAACAGGCAAAGTTGATGCTATAATTCCTCAACAAATTGATGCCAGATTCTCAAATGAAATGATAAGAAGAGCAAATGCCACGTAGATGATTTTTTGTGTGTGTGTGCTTTCTTTTTAACATCCTGTTATACCGATTATGTAGTAAAACCAGTGTGAGATGCAAACACCATTCCATGTTCAGCACTCTTTTTTAGCAAAGCGGGGTAACCATGTATTCATGCATCACTGCGATTCTTTCAAGAGTTTAGGACAACACATTTTTTTGAAGAACTGACACGGGGGTAGACTTTTGCAGTATGATGAACAGAGCCATCAGCCAGCCAGATGCAAACTGACATTTGAGGGAGGTGCAAAGCAGATAGGGAGCAGATAGTTTGATCTGAGGGGCATAACCATAAAGCAAAGACCTGATGTACAACCCTTGAACCCAACATGATTGATGGCTTCTATCAGCAGGCTGCTCGTGATGCTTTATTAAAGCGAGCTCAAGATGTGCAATGTTCCTGCAAGTACAAGCTACGTGAGAAATTGAAGACATTTTCCAGAGCACACAAAGCTTGAAAGTTGACAGAATGGGCATAAGAAGCATCCACAGGAATAGGCTAACACAGAAATTGCAGCATTATTTTTGTAGCTGTATTTCTGCAAAGAACTTTTTAAAAAATCTTCTCTCTCTCTCTCTCTCTCTCTCTCTCTCTCTCTCTCTCTCTCTCTCTCTCTCTCTCTCTCATCAGGCTTTGGGCATTGCTGACCCCCTCTGTGGCAGAGTTCAAGGACATACCCATATCTAGGTTTTATACTCAGGACCAAAACAAAAACTTCAGTTTGTTCAATCACCCATTTAGTCACTCGGTGACGCTGTCAGTCTCTTATGGGCATGTGTGAAGTGTTCCCACCCAGCGGCTAATCTCTGGTTCCCTGTGCTAGATTTGCTTGAATGCACTGTAATGACATTTATATCATTTTGTGAGTTGCCTACTCATATCCCTTAGAATTCCACCCACTCACAAATGTGCATAGCATTATGCTGTGTATGTATGGAGGAGACATTGTGATTACAGAATAAATTGTAAATTCGAGTGAATCTCTCATGAATTGCCCATCATTGCTCTTCTGCATGGTGTTTTGCTGCTTGGCTGGTTGTCATTAATTTTCATGTGCCTATGCTTTAAATATGAATTCTCCCACAAAGTGTTTAATCTACAGTGCATGTGCTTCGAGTGCTTCTGCAGGCCCAGAAGGTGTTAAATGAATCATGGATTGCAGCTGGTCCTCTGGTACAGGGGCTCACAAGGTCAAATCTAGCTGAAAGGGTAGAGGGATAATAAACTACTTTCTCAAATTGCTCTGTCCGACCGTAGGAGCCATGTCCACGTTTTATCAATGAATGACATTTCTTAATAGTAGCAGAAGCTGGTGTCTCACTCCTCCATTAATTAAGATTCATTGTGTTGCTGTTGAAACTTCAGATACAGACAGCTAACAGCTGTCTTTTGACTTTGAGACCTGAAGAGAGCTGAGAACCTGATGGAGTGACTGACAGTGTCCTTACCTGACAGATGGTTTACACAGTGCTTCTCTGTAGACAGTCAATTCCTGAAGGACACTGTGATATTAAAGCTTTTTTTGTACACATATAGTATGTTCAAAAAAGAGTGCTGATACCAATCTGATTTTCAAACTAAAACACAAAGGAAACTGTGTTAAGACAGTGTCACCACATTTTAGACAAGTTACATCCGTTTATGGGTAAATGTGCCTACATTTAGGCAAATCACAGCAAATCATATCACGTTATCCAGTAACCAAAAAAACGGTTTGAATAATACAGGCTGCAATAAATAATTTCTGCTAAAAGATGTTGGTTAATTTGGAAAAATCAAAACACAAAATGAAAAAAACCGAACAGCTAGATTACAAAAAAGAAAGGATGTCTCCTGCTTTGTTACAATTATTTTTGCTCATTAAACAAACTGACAAAGCTATTTTTAAAATCTTATTTTGTTTAAATCTGAAAACCAAACTTTATGGCTTTGGACAATTCAACCAGATACTACTTCATATGAGGAAGAACTCAAATAAATAAAGTTCTTAAGACAGATATGCCTTTCATAATATGTACTGAAAAGACTTTTCCTGGCTGGGTTGTTGTTGTCTGCAACATGCCTGGAGTGGAAGTACATATATATAAAAAAAAAAAAAAAAAAAAACAGAAGATGCATTTCTCTGGATGACAATGGCACATTTGGGTGCATTTGGGTTTGTCAAAAAATATCCAATGGAGCTTTGCAGACTGAAGTCCCACAATAAGTCTTTCAGGTTTGCACTGAAAGCCTCCCTGGGTCTGAACGGTTGCCTATAGTTTATGTAAGCAACTGTAATTTTGTACTGTTGAAAAATATCTGAATATGAAAAGGTTTATAGAATCAAGGGAAAAGGTTATAGGCTCCCAGCAAGGGGGATTTTGCTGATTGAGCACTGTGGGGGATAAAAGACACTAAAAGTAAAATGAATGAAAAAAGAAAACTTAAGCATCTATCAGTGCACTGTTAGCCTAGCTTTGTTGGCACGCACAGCCATCAGTCGGATGCTTCTTCATTTCCATATCAGACCAACTCATTAATAATCATGAGCTGAAGTTTACATCTCACGGTGACAGAGGCTCACAATCGACGCTTGTTATTGTTCTCCAGTTCAGGGTTTTTGCTCCCCCCTCACAAGTAGAGATAAGGAAAGGGGTCCGGTCTTTAAATTGAACACTTCTACCTTAAAGTTGATGAAACCTCTTCTTAAATTTTTAATTTTAAGGATGGCTTTTTTCACCGTTTACAGAAAGTTACGCTCCAGTTTGAATATTGGTTGTTTCCACTGAATTGTTGTGTGTTTACATGTTCCGTCTATGTCGGACCTTTAGTGGATAAGTGACCTGTTCTCCCACGTTTTACCTCGTCAGAGCTGAAATAGTATCCACCCGTGAAATTACAGTGTTTATGAAAAGTTAATGGAAAAAAAACAAAAAACAAAAGCAACATTTTTTATGACACCTTAATATGAAATTGAACATGACAAAAAAAATCTTGTCTGGTTTTGCCTAGTGTCTATAAATGACACTGTATTTTTCTACATGGATATTATTCAGGAAATAGGCATAAAAGCTGCAGATTGAAAGTTGTTTTTTTTTGTTTCTTTTTTCAAAAATGAACTGAAAAACATAAAACATCACTATTATTATTATTATTATTATTATTATTATTATTATTATTATTATTATTATTATTATTATTATTATTATTGTTGCTTTTGAACTCAGTTCCAAAGAGTGCCAAGGTAAGATTAACGCTGGTTTCTAGGACAACAAGGAGACACAAAGGTAACCTGCTTAAATATAAACCACATAGAGGGTTGGAAAGAAAGCTGATAGCTTTCAATGCTCATACAGTGGCGAATGGGCTTTATTGCAAGCCTTGTAGGTAAATGGGTTGATTATCTTTTGTTTCTCAGGTGTAAAGCAGAGAAACCACACCAATGCAGCCCAGGAATACCATCAAGCTAAGGAGAACAAAAAACAAACCACAAAGAACCCCAGAACAGTGACTGGATGGGGCTACATTTAAATGCATTCCACACTTTTAAGATTTTTGTGTATATTTTTCTTTCCACTTCATAATCAAGGACTGATGTTGGTCTATTACATTAGATCCCATAAAAATACCTCAAAAGTTTTGGCTGTAATGTAGCAAAAAATAAAAGAAGAACAGGTTCAATCCTTGTGAATAGTTTTGGAAGGCAATGTGATGCACAATATAGATGAAATGTCTCAGAAATCCACGTTTTTGTTTTCACAAATATGGAAAAGACACTTGAAAATCAGTGACTGACAACAAATTTGTGAAAACACAGATATAGAATATTATTCAGAACCTAAGTGGAAGTTTCTTTTGTTGTTTCTTCTTATAAATTACACCACAGGTGATGATTTATCTGCACAATGCAGCTCTGAAAATACAAGTGCAAGACAGAAAATTGATGCAGGGATTATAAATGACGATCATGATGTCTGAAGCAGCACACAAAGATAACTGCACTCTCTGAACCATTTTGGAAGCCTCAAAAAAATCACAACAAAAATCGTTCCCGCTCTTTGGATAAAAACTGCAATATAACTTTAAAAAAAAAACATGAAACAGGAGGATGAATGAAGTCAAAATGTCCTCTGGAAAGAGAGAGTCTGGTGTGTTGAACAAAACAAAAACTTACTGCCCAATTCACCGAATGATTATAACCGAACAAAGTTTAAATCACTATCCTACAGAAGCTAATGACAGTAAGTCTTTCTGACATTGTTTTGTTTTTTATATCTTTTTATTGTCATCATTCTATTTGCATGAATCCAACCAAAGCTCTCGAAAATGTTAATCACGTTACATAAGGTGTCAGAAAGACAAATGCCTTTAATAGCACAAATTGTCGTCCCATTTTCAGAAATTGCACGTACTCAATTAGAATGATCTGTTTACATCTATTAGGTTAGGTGTGCCATTAGCCAAGACAACCGCTGTGGATGCATAGTAGTGACAGCACGAATGTGGGTGTGTGATTGTATGGCACTGCATGGGTGCAAAATATGTTGAGGAGATGATATTCATAGACGGCACCATTAATGCCAGCATGAGACTTTGTGAATATATTGGCTGACAACTTGAAGCTTGTAAAAACTTGGTGGAAGAATATTGCAAGATGACAATTAGAAACACCTTACTGTAATCAAATGTCTCAAATGTTTTTATTATTATATGAAACCTAAACACCAAAAAGTAAGGAAATGTCTCAAATATATATATTGGAAGTTTTTCTCTCTTATGTTTGGTAAATGGTGAATGGACTTTATTCATGTGTCAAACATGAATAAAGTATATATATATCCATATACTGATGGACTTTATATTCTGATCACTCCAAACTTGTTTGACACATGATTTTCCTCCACCTTTTATTTCAATCCTTTGTCTGTGTTATGATGTGTAGGTGATTTTTTTGTATCGCTAATGCTCTGATCAGGTTAATATTACAAATGCTGGGAAATACACGTTTAAACAGTGATGCACAAGCATATTTTGAAGAAGCAACGATCAGAGTCCACTTTACAGAGATTCATACTTGCAGGACTTGTACAGAAAGGTTAACCTTTGCACACAAACAATCGAAAACATACCCATTCTCTGGGAGCAGGTGATGAGATCCTACTCACTGAGTAAGCACCCAAGTGGCGCCTTTCATTAAAAACGTGTCTGGCCCTGCCAGCAAAGCGTTGTCAGATGCTTCATAAACAGGAAAAGTTAACGTCCCCTAAAGACACACCGGAGCGGCTTCAAAAGCTCACTGCTAAGCCATTTTTCTCAAATCCGAAGACTGGATGCACGCATGCACTGGATTCTGATTTACACGACTTTTATCTCTCGTCAAGTCCAGCAGCGGCCGTGTTACAAGGTGAACTGGTGAAACAAAATGGTCGGTCACAGAGGATACACCATGCAGCCTCTCTTCACTTCAAAAGGCCCATTGAACCTGAACCATGGACAGTTCCTCAAAAATCCCTCGAGCAAAAATGCTTTCCGCACTGTACGTACAATGAGGTCAGCTGCTGGAATAAATATGAACCCATATTTAAAGCACACACACACACACATACACAAAAATAAAAAAAGAAACAGCGGCAGCCCCTCACACACCCGCTGGAGGGACCAGCTATTGTATTTTTAATGGAAATAGGAGAAAATGTCTTTACTAGTCAGACTAAAAGCAGTGTGTGCTCTGTTATAATCACCTCATCAGCAGGAATTTTACAAACATTGTGATAGAAAATAACTGAAGCCCGAGGCGTTCCACTGTTTTCAGATCTATGTCTCTCCCCTTTTTGGCTTTGCTCCGCAGGGAGTGGAAGTGTGACAACGTTCTGTTTGCCAGCCCCCTACCACCACCACCACCACCACCACCACCACCAGCAGCAGCAGCTGCACCTCACCGCCCATACAGGCTTCCTATGTTTCTCCTGGGAGGTTCAGCGGGCTGTTATAACTTTTACCAGACTTTATTTTAGTTTAATTGTCCTGTCCCAGAGCACAGAAAAATGTTCCCCCTCTTCCCTCAGATGCACTTAAAGTTGGTTTTATGGTTTCTTTCATTATGTAGGCTGCAGTGGCTCCCGCTGCAGTGGAGGATTAAAGGAAAAATAAAAAAAACAACAACAAAAAAAAAACACTGTAGGTTCAAACTACTTCTGAAACAGCATTCTCACACAGCAGCAAACAGCTTGACATTTAATCTGTTTCACTATATTAATGCAGCGCTGTGTGGAAGGCCGGAGGGCTGTAAGTATGTTTAGGTGCAACGTAAATATGTTGTCTAGTCAAAGTGGCATCGGCTTTCATCGCAAAAAGGGTGGCTCAGCTTGCAGGTCCTCACGGGAATTCTTGCAGTGGAATCGTGAAGATTTTAGCATAAACTTTGATGCATAATAAATAAAATAGCTTGTCATTTAGCCATACACTCCCTGTCTCCCATATATCCCGACTACGTGAATGGGGCATATAAAATGCCAATTGCCACTCTCAGCTTTTCATGCTCAGCACCTAGTTAAAGGGTTTGGCCATCTGTTTCCACCAAATGACCTTTCTCTTAACAGCCTAAATTAGAGGAGAATGAGAAAGACCGGCTGGATGCTCACTCATGTCCAATTCTAATATTGAAGAAACAAATGTTATTTACAGTGACAAATAGCACCGGGGAGCTATGGCTGTGTCAGCTGCTTTGCACCTGGCCGTGTTGAACACCTGCCCAGAGCCAGTTTGGTTCAGTGCAGATGGATAAGGTGAGCTTTCTATCCTCAGCAACCTTTGCGACGCAGACAGCAGGGGACACCATGCTGGTGACCCTCAGTAATTCCTCTCCTACGATATTAACGTCCAAGGATATTCTCAAATGCTGGAGAGTCAAAGACAAAGAGGATAGATTTAGCATTGATCACGAACAGAAGATTAAACAACAATGTTTGCTTACAAAGCCAGAGTTTACCTTTTTAAAATGTTGGCAAATGTCGCATATTTGTATTATGTTTATTTTCTCATGGGATAATATGGTGAAACAAATGGAGTTAAACCAGTTTGTGCTGTTTTTCTGTGCACTGTTTCCACATAAACGGTATTCACTCTGCGCACAGCTAATCAGACCGTTTTGTGTGAAACGTTAGATTATTATCCAGCTATCAATGCAACTTTTGTGGTTCAAAAAAGTATTAAGGATAACGCTCTCGGGTGGGGGGGGGGGACTCATTCGCTATCATTCACTCCGCTAATTAAAGCTTTTGTCAGGGTGGCATGAATACAAAAATACAGATTGGCAGCTATTTATTATAAACTATTCATTTCATAAGCTTGTTACAGTACACAGGAGATTACATCGCAGGGATGATTTTGTATTAACTAGGAATTTGTTTTCCACTAAATCTCAACACATCACACCCCACTTGCAGAATGCAGTAATTACATATCCTGGGAATAAATTGCCTTACAAAATACTAAATGTTTAGTCTTAAAAGACAGATTTGTTCTCCCTGATTGATTTGTTGGCATTTTTAAGAGATAAATCTATTGTCACTCAAAAATACTTTAATTCTTGTGTACAAAGACCTTTATGACCACTGAACCTTTTTAGATTTTGTCACATTTTTAGAGATTATCTAAGAAAAAGCAGAGCATAATGGTGAAAAAGAGGGAGAGGAATACATGATTTTCATGTGGGTTTTTTACATAGCAAGCTGGAAGCCATTCGGATTTGTTTTCTGCCATTTTTGCAAATTTGGACACTGAAATTTGTGCCCATTATTGTTTGCAAATGAAGTCGAGCTTAATCAAATTTGATGGGTTATTTACATCTTTGAGCATATTTCAAGTCACTCCTGTGACCACTTTTCATTGTAAATTAAATGCGTTGCATTTGTTTACATTTCTGGTCATCACGGAAGTGAGATTTCATTCAGTAGTAATAATAATGCAATAGTTTAGACATATCAGACATATCAATCTAATGATGAAAAACGTGTGATTTCTCTCCCACTGCATACTTATAGGCTACTTGTGCCGATCTATGCCAAAATGTAAGAGACTTCAAGGCGTTGGTCAACAATTCGCCAAGTATCAGAGTAAATGAAGTCTTATAAATAATCAGTATTCCTAATCACAGACTTTTATCCTGCGATTTTTACAGTCATTTTTGGTTCCAACTCTGATGTTTTTCCTCTTTTCTTTCTGCAGAGGAGGGAGGAATCTGGGGAAACGCCAGAAGCCATTGTTCATTTGATAACCAGGCGAGCTCAAAGCTGTGATCCACACAGAAACAGAGCAGAACATCTCCTTTTTGTCTTTGTGTTGTTCCCTTTTCAGCTGGAACAAGCTGCAGGAGAAAACTTTTGACATGCTGCCACTGCGATCCATGAAAAATTGAGGCTTGTTAAATAATACTGGCACCTTCTAGTAAGTTTTGTGCAACTCTAGCTTTAATGGAAGAAAACATCAACAAAACGCCAAAAATCCCAGTGTTACTGTATGTTGCCAACAGACTGTATTGGTCTCAGAGGGTGTTACAATGTTGTTGTCAGTTTGGTCAGTGACTTCGCCGGTGGGGGGGTTAGAGCTTTTAGGGTCACACACAAGCCTTTAGGAATGTGTGTAATGAACCTTTAGATGCAGCTGGTGCTTCCAGGGGCAGCCCTCGAGTTACAACCACAAACAAAAGGTCATTTTACACTAAAAGCTGGTCTTGATTTAATGAGAGTGTGGATTCTTTCTCTATTTTTTTTGGTTTAATGATAAGTAGGTTACACTGTGGATTAACCTTACCTTGCAGGATAACCCCACAGACCAGGAGCGGATGACAAATGACTTTGAAAGAGTGCTTTTGACCACCAACCTCCTTTGTCAATGTACTTCTGCACAGCAGCATTGAAAAATGCAGGCGAAAGCACAGCAAAGCAGATCTCATCAAGTAATGTATAGCGCCAATACAATGAACAACGAAGGGTAGCCCTGGGGTAATCAATAATTTGAGCCACCAATCTGTTCCAGGTGCTTTATGATGTGACTGAGGTAATTATCACCAGATCAATAAAAGAGTTTGTTGTGCAGATGAATGGGAGTGGGAGGGGTAATTGGTTTCTCTCACTGCACCACTTTCATGTATGTATTTTACTAAGCTGAAGACAGAAATGACTCCGACGTAGTTAGATTTTTTTTCTTCACCTTGGCTTAGCTCCAGCATTACTACCTCCATGGATAATGCTATGTAAGTGCATGCATAATTTTATACTGACAAAGAGGTGGCGGGCAGAGAGCAAAGAACAGACTACTCAGGTCAGTGAAACTTTGTGGTGAGACCTGCAAAAGTATTCATACTACTTTAAGCTTTTGACAATTTTCCAAATGCAAATATTTGTGTATTTTATGTGTATTTTATGAGGTAAGACGTAGCTGGGTGGTCAATTTTTGGTTGAGTAATCATACTGTTTCATAGTGTTGGTTTCCTTTTATCTTACAGCAGCAATGCTACTGAATGATTTTGATTTGGTTATGTAATTTTATTTCCTATCTGTATGCTTTGCACGTTTAAATAAGTTCAGGTAGCTGGTCTCGTGTGCTGCACATTTTGACCACTAGAGGGCAGTGTTTCAAAGTGGTCATTGTTTCCCAAGACGGGGCAGGAAATGCGCCCTGTGTTGCTAAGCTACGTGCTGAACTTGGATGTGAACAGCAGTTTATCGAGAGTTTTGTCAGAAAATCGGTAAATATATACATCACTTGTTGAAATATGTCAGTACGTTCTCATGTATGTGATAAACAGTGAGTATTTTAATAAAATGGAGTATTTCACTAATCACGTGTTTTGCAGCTGTTTCAGACCAGCCACAGAAGCAGCCACCTGTATTCAGTCGTGTGGTCGGAGACTTCTCCAATAGACTTTTGAAAATGCAATATGCAACACATTTCTCCAGGGCTTCACAGCAAGTCCTGTCGATCTCCTTCCCGACCTCCAACACTTCATAGCTAGTCCCGCTGGTCTCCCGGCTGACCTGCAGGGCTTCATAGTGAGTCCTGTCGGTCTCCTGCCCGACCTCCAGGGCTTCATAGCAACTGCATGGAGTTTGCATGTTCTCCCCATGCATGTGTGGGTTCTCTCTGGGTACTCCGGCTTTCTCCCAAAGTCCAAAAGTATGACTGTTAGTCACCTGACGATCCTACCCATGGGATCACTAATCACATCACTAATCACGTGTTTTATGGCTGTACAGGTAAACAACCTGTACACGTGACTTTTTTTTTTTTTTACTTCAAAAACAATCCCATATACAAGTTTTGCACTAAATGTTATGGTTTTATAGCTATTTAAAAAAAAGTTGACAAGATTTAAAGGTCTATAGGACATGTCGGTAGTTTTATAAAACACACTTCGTAAGCAACAAATTCAGTTGCTGACCGGAGAGGTCCGGTATCACGTGACATGGGAGAGACTGACCTTTCAAGACATCAGGTGATGTCTTTGTAAATTCACTCCCGGGTCAGAATTTTAACTGCATAATTTGACACCCTGCCCAGGTGGCAAAATACACGGCAGCTTGTGCAGCGCTCATCTCTTATCTAGAGAACTACGGACCAGCCCCGGCTCCAGACGAGTTTAACAGGAGGGGCATAGACTAATTTTGGGGGGGCAAAATTAATCTACATAGCTGAAACATCAGTAGTCTACAGGCTACTTGTTAACACGCTTAAGATGCTGTGTTGTTATTAGCTAGTCATCTGTTAGCTATCATTACCTGCATCCAACAGCGCCTCAACTCAGTCGGTTATTTTGGGGTAAAAACTGTGCAAAGTTATTTGCATTTTGCTGGTTTGCTGCCATGATTCTAACACACACCTGAGCAGCTCTGCATAGCAGCAGCAGGTCTACTTCACTCCCGCACAACCCAGCGCGAGCGTCTCAGCGTTCATGTTGCGTTTGAAGGTGACTCGGACAAACAGGTCACGACTTGTTAACAACGGATTAAATTGTTTTAACTGCTGAAAAAGGTGACAGAGGACACGGATATGGGAAATGCGGAAGCTCCTGTTGTATCAGATTGATATAGGAATAACAGACTGTTGGCCATTCCGAGGTAAAATCAATAAACAGCTACCAGTACGAGTTGTTTTGAGTTGATCACCTATTCGGGTTGTTTTACCTTTTTTACCTTTGCTGTGGCGCATCACAGCCGCTGTAGTTTCTGAATGTTCAATAAACGTCAAACTTGGACTAATTACCTCGTTCTTTGTGACTATACGTCATTTACTACAAACATCAACACCGTAAATATGTTTCTTTAAGTATTTAACAAACAAATGGCTTCTACCGCAATAATTAAGTGAAATTAAATTAATTGTCTAATATAAAAAAAATAGTTTGGTGCTGTCGGGCTCAGAGTCTGAGAGGCTTTTAATTTATTAAACAAATTTTTTTTGCCTCTTATTTAGTGGAAATATTGATGTTGATGAGACTTTCTCCAAAATGATTACTTTTGGAGGCTGTGTCCCATCAGGAAACCATGTTGCTGCAATGCTGAATGTTGAACACTGTTATATTCTTCATCTGGATTGTGATTAACCTGCACTTCCTTGGGTCTTTTATTCATTTTCTTCCATCGCAATGTCCTCACCAATCCCCACGCCTCGTCTAATGTGGGCATTGAGGGCAGGGAAGCACCATCAACCAGGACAGACATATTGTTGGCATGCAGAAATTGGCCGGCAAGGCACTTGAGCTAAATTATCCTCCTGAAAATTGCATCCAAGCAACCAGTTACCAAATGAATACTGTGATGACAATTATGATTTGATGTATTGTGAAGCTCTATTTTAAATCAATTCAAATGCGTGTTGGAATGGTCCAGTCAAAAACCCTTTTATCCCATGGGAATCTGTGGCAAGACCTGGAAATGTATGCTTTATCCCATCTTACTGGATAGGAGTTTAGTCTGCAGTTGGCCAAAATTGGTAGAGATATGCAAAAAGATCTGCTGCCTCAAAAGCTTGTTCTATAAAGTATTAACTCAAGAGAGGCTGAGTACAAAACCATGTTTCTTTTTGTTCCCACTTCGTGACTGTATACTACTTTGTGTTGGTCTATTACATAATATATCAATAGAGTTCCACAGAAAATTACAATTGTAATAAAAAGAAAGCAAAATAAAACAAAAACAAAAAAATGTTCCAGGGCGTTCTAATATCTACATGAGGCACTCTGTGTAAATGAAGAATTACTTGAATCTGTTTTCACGAAGAGAGAAACATAAAACTACTCGCAACACAGGATATGCCATTGAGCTGCGCTTCCACTCAGACCTCTGCATGCTGTTTTGATGCAGCTCAATGGAGAAGAGCAATAGATAAAAGAAGTATTTCTAGATGGGTTGTCTTCGGATGAAAAAAAATGCATCAGCCCCGTTGTGGCTGTCCTGCCTTTTTTTTTTCTTTGTGAGCCGAGGTAGTTTGGTGGTTAGTCATCCAGCGACTAGCAGGCTGTGCAGATAGAGAGCAGTCATTTTGGTAGAGAGCTTTGTTGTTTGTTTTCTCTTTGTTTGTGGCTGGAAATTAGGTTGATGAGAGCAGCGTGTGCCTTTTACAACATACTTGAGGCAATTAGAGGAGTTCTAGCACCGCTGGAGGTGCTAAAAATGTTTGAAAAATTATGAAGAAAAAAAATAAATATGCAACTCATGGATCCAAATAATTCAGTAAGAAAAGGTTTTATTTTGTAGTAGTCAATGTCCTTTTATCAGTGATATAGTACCACAGCAGAATATCCATATTTCCTAAAGATACGAGCAAAATGTTCCTTTTATAACTTGATCAATTTTGAATTTTAGTCTGGATAGTAAGATGAAATGATGAATTCATGTTTTTGACAGGAGTCTAGTCATCGCATTTGAATCTTTTAGAGCCTATTTTAATGTTGGTTCAATTATGAAAGAGTTGGTGTTTTACTGCAGCGTACTTCATAGATTTCATTAAATAAAAAAAAGGGAACCCCCCCTCCCCCCCCAGGTCTAAATCACATTATCTCACAATAGAAATACGTGCACTCGAAAAGGCTCGGCTCAGTTCAGTGGCATTACTGCAGGTGCACATAAAGCCTAAAACCCTAAATAAGCTTTAATCAGAATTAAAATCAAAGTAATATAAATCTACACATGACAAGTACTTAAATATATGACAAGCACAAAGTGCTGCTAAAGCAATATTTAGTTACAAAGCAATAAAACATTAGTAGGCAAGATGTCATGAGGACCAATCAAATTTCATTTTGAGGACTTGCGCATCCTGCAGGTATGGATTAAAGAAGCATTCAGTTCAAACAGGAGCTGCCGCATTTAGCTGGAAGCCCAACATGACTGACGGCTGTGGAACTCATGAAATCAGGACTGCAGCTGGAGAGAACAAGACCGAAGACGGGAGGGGAAAAGAGGGGAGGGGAGGGAAGGGGAGGACTGCGATGAGCTAAGATAAGTGTGAATTAGAGGTGGAGGATGTTGGTAATAGAGGTCCCAGTAGGTTGGCCAGTGACCTGGAGAGGGTGAAATTGTTTGCGGTTTTTATGTCAAACCCCCTCTAGAATAGGTTTTCCATCAGGTGTACATTTATACAAGTCGACATTTCTACCTCAGAGTGGCCTTTTGCGCCTTTAGCTGATAATCTTCCTGACACCAGCCTTCCCCTGACTCACACTGCTCGGTTCCACATGATTTTTTCTTTTTTTTTTTTTTCTTTTTGCAGACTCCATTTCCTCCGTTTTATTGTGCAGCTTCTTGTGGGTGGACATACCACGCTGACTGTCCAAGGCAGTTTTTTTTTTTTTTTCATTTTATTTTTGTTTTTTATTGCTGCTTATTGTTTGTGAGGATTTCAAAGTCTGTCTGGGTTTGCTGCCGTCTCACATAATTAGCAAAGTCCAGTTGCTGTTTTAATTTGCAAACAAAGTGTTTGACAATTTATCACAAATGATAAATTGGTACAAAATCACAACTTATAGAAGACAACATGTTATTTACAAGCTCTTTCCAGTTTTAGTTGCTGGAAATTCCTGATTAATACAATTTTGGTTCGACATTTGCTTTTTGTTAATATAAAGAGAAGCAAATACAATGTTGAAAATCCTGGTGTTGATTAAAGAAATACTTCTTTATTGTAGATTTAACTATTTTTTGTGAAGGATGACTTACCATCATGAATGGATATTGACATATAGCAATGTGAGGCTGCCATGACAACACAGAGGGCCATATAAAACCTTTCTATGCAGAACCCTACAGGGTTTTTGTAGTTCACAGCTCTCTTCTAGTAAATTTTGGCCACAGAATAGCTTCAAAATATAAAGCTATTGTGTTCAGCACTTGGCAATCTCAATTTTCCATTTTTCTGAGATGTGTGGTCCATGCTAGTTTGCAATCCTCTATTTCCACGTTATTACAGTCACAAACAATGTCAGCATCTGGCAAAATTATGTTTTGTGTTGCCAAACCAGTAGATGGAAACATGAATTCTCATTTTCTTTTTCTTTTCTGTTTTGCAACATTTTAAAGGGGCGGTATAATGTAAAACCAACATTTTATAGCTTTATTTCACATTATAATGTTATTCCCTCATCAAAAACATTGATGTAGAGTTGCTTAGATTTTTTTCATGTATGTTTGAGAAATCCTTGAATAGCTCTGAGATCTGTGACCACGCTATGTATATAATGAGCAGTAATGACATCCACAGTGAAAGGATGGCACCAAACACAAAGCAGGTACAAAATTAGCGACCCAAACCACAAAAAGCACTAACAGTGTCTGTTCTATGAGGAGAGAGCGCAGGAATGTTCAGACTTGACCTTTCTCATAAAATCTAAACAAAAAACATTGAAATTTGTGGTTTAAAAATGGTAAGAATACTTTATCTAGACACATTACTGATACCTCTGCAAAAGATGATTTTTGAAGTGTAGATTTTGTTCAATCTGACAAGATTTCCGTATTTGCACTTTGCTTTCCAGCTCCTCCATTATGTGGAATAGTTCTTGTGCTAGCCAATAAGCCTGAGGCTGTTCCTAGTTGCTGTCTAAGGATTTGAAAGGCAACTCAACATCCACTCGTGTGTGCGTGTGTGTGTGTGTGTGTGTGTGTGTGTGTGTGTGTGTGTGTGTGTGTGTGTGTGTGTGTGTGTGTGTGAGAGAGAAAAAATCAGATAAAACAACTAAAGAAAAATAAATCATTTCTCTAGAACTGCTACAGTAATTATAGCTCTTTTCACATGTAAGACTCACTATGGTCCCATTTCTCTTTACCTGAATAGAGCTGAATTTAATTGCTTCAAAGAAGCAGCTATAAAAGCTGCTGTAATTAAATGGCGCACTGTTATTTCTGTTTCGAAACCTGATATAGAGAAGGCCATTTCATAAAGACTCGTAGTGCTTGCACTCAGTGCTGAATCAAATGTTACATAGCATGGAGCATGGTCAAAGCCCAGTCCCCACTGTGCTGTCATTTAAAGACTCAGGCTCTCTCCGAGTGTGTAAATCTTACCAAAACATGAGGATACAAACTTAAGGGGATTGTATATGATGATTCAAATCCCCCGAAATTCTCCCGTTTTACTTGGGACATTAAGTTTTCACTTTAAAGGATACAGTGACTCACACATCTGTGTAAAGGGACCAAAACAAAAGGAAAGTCATTAAAAAATTATGAGATTTGAAAAAAAGAGGCATGCTCTGAACTATTTGAATTCTTTTCAGTGTGAATGTTAAAGATATAGCCTAACTTAGTTTGATATAAAAGAATAAGATGAGAAAAAACACAGTCAAATAAATTCAATACAACTGATCTCAGTAGAAAACACTGCATTGTTAAAATGGCATGTTTTTGTATAACGGAATGAAACCAAGATTGTTCACTTTAAAACAGTTTCCACTTTTAATGTGAGATCTGTTCTGTACAACTTAACATAAATCATGTAAATCTGTTTGGAAGAAAATAAAAATCTGTACTCGTATGCATATGTTGCCATGATCCACTGGAGTTAGTTTTTCTCTCAAGTCTATTCTTGTGCTTTGAACTCTGATTTCCTATATTATAGTTGTTCGCTTGGTTTTGGTTTATGTTCATTGTCTTGAGTTGTGCATTTTCTGTAACTTTTGTGCATTTATGTCGTCATGCTTCCTGTGCATTAAATATAATTTTGTGGGAAACAGGAATCTGTTTCCTCGGCTTCCCTCTTAGCTCATAGCTGTGATTCATCAGTGTTGTCCATACCACTTATCACCCACTATGTATTTAGTTATCTCATATTAATTACTGTTCTCTGGAGTCTGCTACTGCAACCTGTGGATTCCCTTCATCTCTTGCTCCTCATTGTTCATGGTCCTTATGATGTGTGTCTGTATGTTTCTGAATTTTCATTATTATTCAGCACATGCCTCCTCAAAATGTGTTATGGGGCGTAAAAAACACACGACAATCATAGTTTGTAAGTTTTAAAGTCACATATAAGTATTTTTTAATAAAGAAATATAAATAACAATATAAAATAAATAAATATTTACAGCAGTAAACAAATAATCTTTTTCAACTCCTGAAATAATTAGATATTCTTCTGCTTAAGCACTAAATAAAACTCAATTGAAATTTGATTGTATCTTGATGTAGTACAGACATAGCCAATGCCTGGGTTGATACTTCTTCAAAAATATAACCACTTAAAAACGGTCAGTCTTTACGCCTAGAGTTTTTAAAATTAGACTGTGCCCATATTTGAGAGTAGAACATATTTAAATCACTTTTGAGTTGCTAAAATTTCGACATTGTACTATCCCAGCTGTACGTAAATGCATCATGAACAGGTGTTGGGAAAATCCCCTCTCATTAACGGAGATTCCTCCGGCCTCACTTTTATGCTACGAACGAAGTTTACCGGATGCAAGGACTCTGACCGGATGCTACAGGAAGCCATTTGGACGTAAGCTGATTTTTCTCCAGTAGCAGTGTCGTTAAACATTAAGCTTCAGGTCGTTTCAGGCGAGTAATTCAATTAAGTGCACTTTCTTGCTGTCGAAAATGCGTAGCTATGCTGACGTTTCGGTTCGAGCCATCATTCTTTCTTCATTATAGCCGTATGAGAAACTGCAAAGTTCCCAAACAACAAAGTTTAAATAGCTGGGAGTCCTGTGTTTTCTTTTTGTGTCACTTTTTAAAAGCTACACCACAGAACGTTGCAATACGCACTTAGTTCCGCACACAGGATTCTGCATGTTGTTATTACTAGGGCACTATGCTAAAGCGACTTTCTGGAGATTTGTGTCATGTTATGTGATATCTTCATCAATGGCATACCTTATTTTTTGTTTTGACTCATTCATGTATGTTTGAGGAATCTTTGAATGCTCTGTGGCAACCACTTGCGATTGTCTGCACTTTTGCTCTCACTGGGTACTGACTATTTCCACAAAGCTTCTCCTTGGAGCTGCAGTCTCCTGCTACTGTTGAGCTTAGCATACAAATTATCTCTCAGTCCAATGGGCTGAAGAATAATGGTTACAGATGACATAATGGAGAAACGTTGTTGCGATGACCTGCTAAAGGCAAGTGTCAGAAAGAGCAAAAGTTTCTTAAAGAGACGGAGGCAAATTTCAATGTGTCTGATGGGAAATCAAAATCTCCTTTTGTTATGTTTGATATATGCAGCATTTTCATAACAAGTGAAAACAGCTTGATTGTGCTGTCAAATGGCCTGGAAAATACATAATACAGCCTCTTTAAATAATTCGTCAATTCATTTCTTCAATTCATGTGTATTCCAAACTAACAGCGCTGTACCAGAAATGTTGGGTTTTGTCATTTTTACTGTATATGTTTCACTCAAAACAAACACAAAAAACCCATGGACATACTAAAAGAATTGAGAATCACTCTTTGAGGGTTACCTTTCTTCAGATGACCACGGTTTTTGTTGTCAAGGGGCCAATTATGAACTTTATAAAAAAAAATACCAGTCAGTTTTGGCACATCTTTCGCCTTCTGCTGTCTGCCAGAAAACTGAAGACAAAGAGATGTGGTATTTTTTCAAACATATCTCTAAATCAGTGGTTTGCAACTCTTAAAATTCCTAGGTCCATTTTTAACCCCAATCCAGCAAAATACAACTTGTTTGCAGCTCTAATTTTACTTGATCTTTTGAAAAAAGACAACTTATAATTTTATAATTACTGTAGGAAATTTGTTGTCATTTTTAAAGCACCATTTTTACATGTATTTTTGTATTTTACAATAAAGGAAAACATGAAACCTTTGCAAAAAGGGAATGAACACATTTCCCTGCATTAGATGTTGACATTTGCAGGAAGTTATGTAAGAAAAATGGAAAATAATGGAAATCTGAAAACCTGCTGAATCCTTCACTTTAGTATAAACAGTACATTATATCAATTTTTTTAAATATTTATTTTTCTGGTTGGCATTTTAAGCCAGAGCTATTAAGAGGTATTGTGGAAGGTCTCTAGAGCAGTAGGTTACAGAGCCTTGATTTAAATCTACAGTGGAATGGCATTGCCAGAGGAAAGTTAAAGTTCTGAAATGGCCAAGTTAGAGTCCAGTGGTAATTCTGACAGAAAATCTGTTCAGTTACCAAAAGATGATTGTAGACGAGAGCTGTCCACGCCAGAGTTAGTCAAATATTGACACGTTGTGGGATGCTTAATAGACTCCCGCCCGTTAAACGTCTAAGGTTGTTTTTGCTTTAGCTTCTTTGCAGGTTTCAGTTTACTGATCTCTGTTGTGATCTTCCAGCTTTCAAAAGAAAATGACAGAGTTGGGTTCAGACAGTGGGCTGCATAAATAAATGGCTTTGAAGTAGAAGAGAAGATGTATTTTGGGTAACAATTTCATTACTCCCAGTGTTTGACCTGCTCTTGAAAAGTGTAATTCAGTCACATGAAAGACAAATCATTTTTAAAAATCTGTCTAAAGTTGTTTGCCACAGTCTATCTTTGTGCTTAGTTACTATTAGCTTTAAATGACTGTCGAAATAGATTTAGTAGATAATATAATTAAACTTTTGAACCATGTTGAAACTTCCTTCCCTTGCACCCAAAGTTAAGTTGTGGCCATTATGATTGCTTTAGTGGTTATTTTAGCATGTGCATTGTTATTTGTGTAAAACACATCCTTACGCTTACATCTGAAAAAGTACTAAGTGGATAGCACCATGTTTCCTAGAGTCATGTACATATTATATTTAGGTAAAAGCAAGATATAATATTCTTAGCCCAGGAAAAAAAATGGTAGTGTTTAAAGGAGCATGTAGAATAGGATAGTGTTGCACTGCTTTCATGCATTTGGTCCATAAATAAGGCCTTCAAACAAAGTATATCCAGTATTCACAAAAGTGTATGCGTGTCCAAAAAAAAATGCGAAAAAGCCATTTTTCTTTATCCCTCATTAAAGAGCAAAAATGTAACAAATTGAAACCAGGAAACTTAATTTCCGACTAATATATCTGATGAGATGAGATGATTTTGACAATTGTGACGTTCATTTGTATACAAAATTGATGAACCCGGTTGTGCTGTTTACTTTTCCAGCTGCGAATACAACAATATAATTTGTTTCTTGTGAGTCCATATGAGTTTGTTCTGCATCATAAGCACTTGGAGCAGTCCCTTTAATTCGTTGTAAACGTGATTGATGCTTGCGAAAACACTCCAAGACAGTGCTGCAATCAATTATGTGTGATTTATTGTCTTTGCAGCTTCAGTATGCATTGTGTAGCTGTTGTAAGAAGAAAAAGGCAAACTTTCTGTGAAGCCTTAGTCACAGATCCATAATCCTTGTTTTCCAAAGTCTTTTTGTGGTGGAGAGGAACCACTTCCAAGTGGTGATCATCACATTTTATTATAGTAATTTACAGTGAAGGTCATACATATGAATTGATAGGGGAAAGTCCAGCTTTTTTTCTTCTTCAAGCCTAACTAAAAGTACGCAAGTCAGACATATTTCTGTACGCATATTTTTTTCTCTTTTTCTGTCAACGGGATTTAATTATCAGCACAAGTAAATCATTTGCAGTCTATTGCATCGGTTGCCAGCCAGCTGGAACAAATGCAAAAAATAAATAAACCTGCGCTGGCATGCCCTGACTTACTGGCGGGAGCTGCAAGGTTACTCTCTGAAGCACCTTTGCACCACATGGGCACAATTAACACTGTTAATTTCAGCTTGAAGCACTGTGATATGATCTATGGAGAGCTGATCAGTTTCGATATCGCCCTAGACGTAGTATTTCATCATCTTTCCGTTGTACAATCACAACACATCCTCATGGTCTGCAGAGCCACGAGCCTCACTAATTACTAATGGTGATTTAATGTAGCAGCGTGACCACTTTCACTCCTGTGCAGGACCCATTCCTGCTCTGTTGTCCTTGTAAATTAGGTGTGCCCCGCTGATTAATGGTTAACAGCCACTATTCCAGGCAAAGCATCATCAGCAAAGCATTGAATTAAATGGTTGTCTCATTTACTTAGAAAACCAATGTTGCTTACACACAAGATAACTTTATTAAACAAAACGCCAGCCGGTAAATCTTTCAGAGGTTTTCCACAAGAAGACAAATACCTATTTGTTTGGGTACAAATGCAAAGCTTCTGAAAATACAGCGATTTGCAGAAGTAATGTACCCCTTGAACTTTTTGTTATTTTGAAATATTACAACTTCAAGGCAATTCAGTTGAGAAATCATTAATAGGCCAACTCAAACTAGCGCATAATGATGGCAGTGAAGGAAAAGAGAATCTAAAAGAAAAAGTTTTTTTCACAAATAATCCAAAGTATGACATGGATTTGAACGTAGCTTCCTTTACTCCATAAATAAATAAATTGAGAAAAATCCAAACCTTCAGAAGTCTCCTACATATTAAAAAGTGAAGAAAAACCAAACAGGGATAAAGTTATGATGAGGATTAAAGCTTCTCAAGCTTTGACCATCTCTTGGCGAATGTTAAACCTACGGTCTCCAACTGAAGTCCATGGCAGCTACTGCAACTTCTAAATGCATCCTTGTTCCAACACACCAAAATCCAATGAATGGCTTATATAGTCAGGCATCTGCAAACTTGATGACGTGCTGAGTAGAAAATTAAGCCATTTGATCCATAGAGCCGGAATCCTTCAAAAAGTTGCAGGACAGCAGCTCTCAAGGACAGGAGGTGGAGACCCTTAATTTATAATATGCAAATTGAAAGAGCATATCCACCTAAACCGAGAGGTGGGAGAGGAAAGTCTTAATTACAGAAGCAGCCAGGAGACCTCTGGTAACTCTTGAGGAGCTGGAGAGAAAATCTTATTTTAAAAAAGTCAGGGGCAAAACAGGTGTTGCTGAATAAAGCCATAATAGATCCTAAAAAGAAGACGGTGAATAAAGAAAAAATGACACGACACCCTGTAAACAAACCAAACCTGCCCAAATATATGCTGTGGAGACACTTTTCTCTAACAGGGACCGGAAAGTTGATCAGATAGGTTAAGGTGAATACGGCTAAATTCAGAGCAACTCTGGAGGAAAACATACCAGAGGTTTAAAAATTCTTCAGACTGTTCCAGCTGGACGACACTAAGCATACAGCCAGAGCTACGAAGGAATAGTTTAGATCTTGCAGCACATTTCACAGATATGCACTACTTGGTGTTGATCTATCACATAATATCCATCATAGTTTGCCGCTGTCATTTGAAAAAAATGAGGAGTTCCCCAGGTAGAAATTCCTTTGAAAGGCGCTACATTTACTGCCTCTCTGAAACCCTAAAGCAAGACGGTAAGACCAGAACCTGCAATACTCTAAAAACTGGTACAATTTTTGTGTTTTTTAGAACTTTTCCATTTCCTAAATCAACAACAAAAAATAATTAAAAAAAATCCCTCAAATTAATTGCTTCTATCAGCTGGTTCAATTCCTCAGCTACATGGCGAAAAGACAAAGTGCTCAGCCAACCACGGTGCCCCGTGCCATCAATCATTGCTCTGTATTAACTACCCCCACCTTCAATCGCAAAGAAAACAATTAAAGTTAAACTTGTTGATTTGTTTTGGTAGCTCATAAATCATGGTGTTATATGAAACCCACCGTCTCCCTGGGCCCCCTTTTCATGTTCCCCAATCAACAAACTGAGCCTCAAAAGCACCACTTTGAACTAGTCTGATGACATTTACTACATTATTTATTTCTTATTTTTTAGTTGCTCCTGTCTCCTAACCATGTGCTAAATTAAATTAAAGCTCCTTATGCGAGTCCACGAGCACCATATGTGTACATGCATTTACAGTCTTTACATCATATGAAAAGTAAAAAAAAAAAAAAGTATGAAATACTGGATTCCTGAAAGATTATGCTGTCTGAATGTTGTTTTATTTTTATCTGGCGTCAACCTAAATACAGCAGTAGATTGTTGTCTCTGTCTCAGTGGGCTGACATTTTGAAAAGTGTATTGACATATTGTTTTGTACAACATAAACTGATGCTGCCAATGAGCTGCTTTTGCTTCTTGATGTTTTTTTGTTTTTTCAGGACTGAACTCCCCCCCGCCCCGCCCTCTCACTTTTTGCCCTCTTTTGCATTTATTTTTAAAATAGTAATGCTCTACAGCAAAGAGACGTTTCTATCACCCTTAGCAACAACTCAATAAGCTATTCTGTTTGTGGTGCGGCTTTTATCTGCAGGGAAGAAACAGGTGGTGACTAAGCCTGGACTTCAAATGCTAGACTTGGAGTGCGTCACCATTTCCAAGGATTCGTCTGAGAGAATGTCACTCCTTACCTACTACTACTCATTCTAGGCCTTAATAAGCAAGGAAATGAGAGGGAGGGGATTCTTCAGCTCGCAACTTAACAGGAAGGCCTAGTGACATTTGTAGTTCTTGCTTAGAGCCTAGACATTCCCCTCTCATGGTGGAATACTGCAGAGGAGACGGCCGGATAATGAGATACATCATAAAGACTGTGGCAGTTTCAGCTGCACAGGACGCCTTGTTATTGTCCAGAGCACGACTCGGGTCAGACATTTGCAGTCTGAATTTTTTATGGATGGAAATTTGTCTGAATAATATCAAGTGCCCTTTGCTCAGTCAATGAGACTTGTTTTATAAAGTTAGCTTGGATAGCATATCCAAGCTAACTTGGATAGCATATCCAAGGTGTTACAAAATGTCACCTTAGTAAATTTTGCAACAGATTAGGTTGAAAAGATCACTGATGACCAAGTGTGAAGAGACGTGTTTATTGCTGTATTTATGACCTGAATTATCTCCAGCAACTTCCATTGAACAGATGACAAATACACCAAAACAGAGCCGGAGATACTGATGCCTCAATAGAAAGAGGGAGTAAAATATTGTGATTTAAACTTAATCATTCAGTAATAACTATAAAAGTAAGCAGGATCCTCCTTGTAGTTTTCCCCCTGTCTTGTTGTATGTCAGTGTGTAATATGTACTTTATCCAGAAATGGTATCTACATAAATGCAAAGTGTGTCTAGCTTTCTACTACATAACCCCACTCACTGCCAAACCCACAGGCCTCTGCAGATGAAATAGACGTGGAAATGACATGTTGTATTATATCTACATCTGAAACTAGTGTCAGCTTCCAATCTCTGTGCATTTAAATTTGACAAAGACTCTGATAGATTTCTGGTTATCTTTAATTCTAGTTATTCCTATTTCCTGTGACCACAAAAAAACCCCAAACCCATCTAAAATCAAGGCACCGTGTTTCTTTTCCATACTACTGACATGTTGATTTTCTGTTGATGAAAAAGGAAATTAGACGGTTGACACTGGCTATTTGCTGCAGCTAACAATTTAAAAAAGAAAAACATCACTTGTGACAATTATTGTTTTGTTGCTGTCTAGCAATGGCACGGTTCACATTTGAAATAAATTAGATTCCTGTGTAACAAATTTCTTTGTGCTGAGGGAAGAACAGATAGGGAAGTCATATCCATTAATGTCATTCATTCTGCCGTGGCGCCTAATTGGAGGAGTGGAATGGATGAGGGAAAACAGTGCTATCATTGGCCTACATGCTTCAAAGTTGGTAAAATAAAGGCAGAATGAGCGGGGTTGATAAATGCTAAAGCTGATATTTAGAGAATATATCATTGAGAGAGGAGCAATAAAGCCACCCGCGAAAATATTTCTTAAACTTTTCCATATTTTCTCAAATTACAACCACAAACTTTATTGATTCATTATTTGCTATAGCATCACTCAAACTCAGCCGAATTAAATAAAGAGTCTGTCAACATTAGTTTTTAAAATGTTCCTGCAATTGTTTTCAAATCTGGACCTTGACTGGACCATGTATCATATGTGTGTTTTTAACTTTACTATTCTTCCAGTAGTCGAATCTTGAACCCCTTCTCAAGGTTTTTGTAACATGTTAGTGGTTCCCTGCTAGTATTGCTCCATCTTTAGCTCTATTTTTAACTCCATTCATCAAATCTGGCTAACTTCCGTATCCCTGCAGAAGAAAATTATATGCACCCCATGATGCTACCAACAACATGTTTCATTGTGGGGATTGGTTGCTCAAAGTTTATGGTACACATTACGTCAAAAAAAGTCAGTGTTGGTCTTGTCACCTCACCATTGTCTTTCAAGCGTTTGTTTTTTTTCGTTTGATGGGTTGTGGAAATCTGCAAAGTAGGGATGCACAATATTGTATTTTTGGTCGATATTCAATATGCTGATATACTAAAACTCGTTTGGCCGATAAACAATATCAATACCAATATTTTTTGCTGAAACTATATGGCTTTCTCTACTGTGGCATTAAAATACCTCACCGTTTTTGACAATTGAACTTCCTACCAAATGCAAATGCTAAAACAATAGGGTGAAAATGTTGTAACACTTTCAACTTGCATAATGTTTTGTGTCATATTTATTCATGACATCTGCTCTCTCTAAGACAATGACAACAGTCAACAGTGCAAATTTGAAAATTTCTCAACCTGTTCACAAGCAACAAGTGAAAACCACATCCGTCATGCATTAACACTTAACAGGTTCTTATGACGTTGTGCTGTGCTGCAGGCATCGTTGTTGCTGGTTTGTCATATATAAACAACGGCTATTATTATCGGTAAATTATTTTGATGGAACGGATGTCCGATATTAAATTTTACAACTAATATCGGCCAATGCCAATACCATGCCGATAATATTGTGCATTACTGCAAAGAGTTTCTTTCTCTCTTCCAACTAAGACTTTTTTTCTTTCTACTATTTCTTGAGGCCAAATTTGTACAGCACACAACAATTAGTTATATTAAAACACTCTTCCACTTCCGTCAGAGTTGGTGTTTGCATTTTGACTGCTTTTCTTTTCTGCTTGACCAGGCTGTTGGCTTGGGTCAATGAGAGCTGCAGTAATGTCGTACTTTTTCTCCTTTCAGAAGACGGATTCTACAACCCTTATTTGTTTTAAAGCTGTGGATACTGTTTAATAAACTAATTCTCCTTTAAACGGTTCCTTAACTTTATTCCTGAGTGGTGTGTTCCTTCGTCTTCATGATGCTGTTTGTTCACTAATGTTATGTAACATTAGTGGCCTTCAAAGAAGATGTATATTTTTTTTCACTTATACATTATACATGATGTGTTGGACTGTGTTAAAATTTCAGGTTGTAATGTTACAAAAAGTCAAAAAGGAGTGAATACTTTTGCAAAGAGTGTCACATTTTGGGAAAACAAAAGATGAGAGATACGATCTAAAATCTATTAAGCACCCACTCAGAATGGTGGGTGCTTAATCTTAGAAATTAATCTGAAGCTTGGAAATTCTTCTTGAGGCAAATCATCAGAGTATATAAAGTCATTCAAGAGCATGTCTTTTACATCTGCACTAAGACTTACCAGTTTAGGTCGAAGCTGTAAGGCTGCAACAACATCCATGTCTAAGTGAACTATCATGGCGTGTAACCACATACTGAAGGTGATAGCCAGCAAAGCCATTTTGGCTGGTTTTGACTTTGATTTCTGGCATGATCACAGATCTCTGACTCTGTCCTTTGGAGGCAGCATAGTTAATGGGCTTTCCACAAGATGTGTAAAAGCCTACCTGCTGACTTCACAGTTCGAACTTTTGACACAAAGGCAGGGCAGCCAAGAGCCCTGTTGAAATCCATGTTTCTGGATTAGGCATTAAACCAAGCTTGAGTCCTTTTAATTCAGCCTGGCTGCTGTTGCAGCTCAGCGGAATATGAGTTAATATCATGATTCTGGTTCTTTCTTTTGCTAATAACAAAGCAAACAGAACTGGCCTTTTGTTTGAGCCGGATTTGTTTAGCATTCCCCGTTTTGGTGTAAGCGCTTAGCTTTGGCTATCGTTTGTGTGCCAACTTCTCTGCGTTTTGCGGTTCAACCAAAGTGCCTTGTTTACTTCAAATTTCACTGATATAATCTCACTGTCCATCTTCTGAAAATTTCTGACCAATTTAAATCAGACAGTTTGTTGATCCAAAGCCGTAAAGCTTTGATTTTTTTTGGTAAACTTCTTTTTGCTCATTGATTTACTGGGCTGCCTCAGGCTGGAGGGAACGTTGACTATTTGCAGCTCCTCAGTCCTGAACAGCAATAAGAACAGACTTTAAGATTTTGTGCAAATACTTCTGTTGGTACTTTGAGTCTCTTTGAGCTTGGGAAACTGAAGATTTCCCAGAAGGCTTTTCAGTGCAAGCTACAAATGACAGAATAGCAAGGAGATGAAGAGAAGCTGGGGAGGCTGGTCAGCGTCTTATGAGGGAGCTGGGATTAAACTCAAAAGGAGTCATTTCATGCTAAAGGGTTAGCACACAAAAAAATAAGTATTATGCTCTATAAACTTTTGATATTTTCTGCTTCTTTGAAGAATACAAATCGTAGCAGTATAATTGTGTATACTGTTTATGCATGCAGCTACTTCCTCTTTAGTGGTATTCTACCAGACTTATCAATATACAAGAATGACGTTCTGCCATCGCCTCCAAATATAGCTGACAAGTAATTGTACATCACATCCTCCTTTAGAGGTTCCTGACTGGTTTAATGCTTCAGTTACATGTAACTCACTTTATTATAACCAACTTTATTTCAACATATTTAAAACAATTCTGGCATGAAAAGACAGAGCTTCAATTGCTGTACAAGAACTAGAGTTGAGTAGTAATTTCTATATATTTGCTCAGTTGCATTTACTTGAGTAACCATTTAAAAATGACCATGTTTTTTCATTTGTACTTAATATTGTTTTGAAGTAATGCTTCTGTTACTTGAGTACAATTTGTGGCTACCCTATCAGAATTTGGCTGTTTTATCGCAACGTACACCAGACACAAACACATTTATGGTTTATGTTAAAGTAAGACCTCCTATTTTGTACACTCTTTATACTTTTAATAAAGCTTGGAAGGGAGTTTATTTATTGCCTAATTTGATAATTTTGTAATTAAGTTTTGTTTTTGCAGATTTTCTTTTTATTTTATGCTTTAAAGTAATTTCCACGTGGTATGTTTTTGTCTGTCTTATTACGACATTTAGCAAATTTAATCAGATTTAATCTAACAGTTCTCAGTACTTGAGTAGCTTTATAACTCATGTGCTTTTGTACTCTTCAGTAATTTTTCTGCATGACTACTATTTACTTCTATTGGAGTAAAAACCTAAAAGTGCTTAGAAATAATCTGCATACTCTACCCACATGTAACAAAAACACACTTACGGAAATGCTGTACTGCTATTCGGTGGAGGAAGCAGTGTAACTTAAAAGAAACTTTACTATATAAGCCACTAATTTAAGGTTCTGTTTGGACTGTTTGGTGTTAACATTTGTTCTGGTTGATTTAGGTGAATTTAGACCATTAAAATCTGTCCAGAGATCAAATAACAGTAATATGCAAATAAAGACGTAGCCAAGGCACAGAGTCGGCCTTCAGCTGATCAACAAGGAGATCAACTGGTTCACTCATGGTTCTGTAACATTTCATGTCATATATTCAAACATTTCACCTTTTTCTTTATTTAGGTGCAGTAACTCAAAAGTGAAACACATTATATAGATCTAAGGTCCCTCTTGAAAATTACATCTGGATCTTAAGGGTTTTTTACCTTGTTAAACAAAGGAAATAAATGCATATATAAATTAATTTCACTCAAGAGATTTTTTATGTTCATTATGATTGACAAAAACAAGATATTTAAGATTAGAATTTTGCATCAGACTTTTCAAAAGCACATTTTAACACATAAATGTGGGGTTGATGAAAAGTGTTTTAGCCTGTCTAAAGGTGATTTTCAAAAGATACTTTTAATCTGATAAACATGGCTCACTAGAAGTCACATTCTAATTTACTGAATATGATTCAATGTGCTTTGCAGGATAAAGATTAAGGTACATTGACCACAAGATGTATTCAGCTCGAGAAATTATCAGTATAAACTCCATATGGCGTCATTAAATCAGAGGATATAATTTAATAAAATTCAAAGTTGGAGAGAAGTCTAGCAAAGAGCTCCTTAAAAACCTTAAAAACCTTTAATCAAAAATATTCCTTCTGGCTGGTTTTTAATGCTTTTTAATACAAGCTGTATTTTATTTAAACTTAATTTTATAGACATTTTGTTTTTATTTTATCTTTTTAAACCAAGACACCTCTAAGTGTGTCCTAATGTTGTGTTTAGACCTGTAAGGCTGATGCAGGTAAAATTGCTCAACAGTGTTGTAACCTCTTTTAAGTCTGTTCACACCTGTATTCAACAGGATTTACTGCATTAGCTTTAACTGCATTTCTACATTACAATTTCTATTTCAGGACATTTTCCAAGTGGAAATTTCAAAACTAATTTTCAGTACAACTAGAAAGCAGTTCTGTCTTCCCAGCACCATTTAAACATACCTTTGTAACAGATACACGGCAAGATAAACTCTGTCAACATGCAATTTCCTACCTTTGATAAACGATATGCTGGAATTATGGGTTCATCTTGATACAGGCGGATTACAATGTGTTTTTGTTGTATGCATGCACATTAACCCACACCATGCCCTTCTGATAGGTGGCCTGGACTGTTGGAAACATTCGCATCGTCAGATTGCCTCGGAAAGATGTTGAAGCCAGGTCAGCACAATCTTTGTTGCCTTTAAAAATAGAGAAGTGGATGTATTAAAAAGATGAAAACAGTAGTAGACTGAATTTGACAATGCGGGAGAGTCCTTCTTCCACATCAGACACAAACGCCCCTTATAAAAATCCCTCGGACGGTTATTTAACAAATGGTCCGCAAGGCGAAGGAGCCCTCTGCTTATATACTATAATTTGTTTAATAGCAGTTGTAAGGGTACTGGGCTCTGCTGATCTTAGCAACCTGGATAATTTTTTACTTCATCCTAAATTGCATGTAATTGCAGAAAATGCTTCAACAAGGACAAAAACTGCATTTTGGTAAAAGTAATGCGTGACCCTTGGCATTTCAGTTTACTTTAGCCTCCTACTCTCAGAGCTAGTTGAAAATAATCGACCAGATGTCGAATAGTTATATCACAGGCAGATATATAAAAAAAGAAAAGAATAAAAGCAGAGGTTTTATTTACAATGACAAGTGTAAGTGCATGTTTATTTATTGGATCAAGTGTTGCAGGCCAGTAATAACTAAAAAGAACATTGCTGTAAAAGGTGCACATAGATATAATTTTCTGAATTGTTTTCTTGTGCATTAAAGGACAAACATGCATAGTGTTTCCTAAACAGAATCAAAGAAGTGCGGTTTATTGATCTAAATTGGCTGAATGCTCCACACAATTATTCTCTAAAAATCTGTTTACTTTTCAATTCTGCTTCCAGCTAAAAGCTTTTCTTTTCTTTTCTTTCTTGGAGAAGTGTTTTAAAAATCAAAGAGTTTATACTCAGCAGCTCCACTCCTACAGAGATGGTCTTATCTATCGTCTCAATATGGAGGCTGTTTAAAACCCACTTTGCGATGCGCTCATTTGTACCGGCGTTCCTTCCTCTCCACCTAGACTGATGCACAGTAATAACCTGTCTCGGTAATGTCTCACTGCCTTTGTCTAAGCCTCACACCATGTGGGCAGAGGCCTGCGGGTTGGCAAGCGATCCGTGCTCTGACATGGTAATCCCTCACTGCATAACGGACATTATCCACCTCTGATGCCTAAACCAGTTGATCCGCACTTTGGGACTGGTCCATGTTCACCTCCACTGAGGATTACCCCGCTGCCAGTGGTCTGGCGAAGCTTTCGGTAACTTAGTGAGCATTGCGTGCGATTAGTCGCCATTTATCCAGGAGTGTATTTTATTTTTGTTCAGGAAACAGTTTTTGTGGATCTTTGGCTAACCAATCATGTTGATGAAAATGAGAACGAATATGAATCAGAATATTTGTCCACGGTGAGTTGTAAATTTGTGTAAATTTCCAAATGAATTATCCTTTTTTGTGAAGGGAATCAAACTGTATAGACATAAATGAATAAAGAATTTGCTTTGAAACCATAACTCAAACTGCAGAACGGAATCTGATGAAAGAGTGTGTTAAATTAAAGTAAATTAGATCATCAAATGGAATCATCATCCACTTGTCCAATCCAAGCTGATCAGCTTGGGATACAACTTGAAGTGAGTTATTATTTATTAAGCACCTCAACAAGTAATTTAGCAATAATAGTATTTCAAAAAGGGATGTTTTAAATAGATTGCAGGAGCTGAAGTTTTTATGAGCTCCATTGACGTTTTGAGCAATTTGTTGAATAAAGATCTTCATGAATTTTCATTTACATTGTTTATTTAACAATGTAAATGAAGTGTTTTAAGATCATGAACTGTTAGCGTCAGTCGCTCGTGTTGTATTGGTTCTGTCTGGGTCCACCGACCTAATTTATTTATTGAATTTTATCATTGTTTTTCTGTTCATTGTGGCATTCTTATCCGTCTTTAATTGTGTGGTTTATTATTTCTACGCTGTGACTTTCAAGAGTCTGATGTGAAAATAATAAGTCATTTCTAAATCTTCTCTACTCGTCATCTGACATTTATCATGTACAACACAAGCGAAGAACGAGATATATTAAATAAAAGTGTACACTTTACACTAGCCCATTATGTTAAGTGCACACACGCTTAAAACTATTCCAATTTCATTGCTAAAAGTCCATCAATAAGTCACATTTTGCCAATATTTCCTAACTTACCTTGCAAAGCATCATATTTATCAGATTGTGAGGACATCTCAGTGTCATCGATTTTCTGCCAAACTTAGTTCTAGGCTCGAATAATTTGAAAAAGCAAAGTCATTCATTTGTACAGTTGGACATATACTCAGAATCAGAGCGATAAAATACCATCTAAATTCATCTTTCATTTTTTTCTACTAGACAACTGAAAGTTTTCTGTCAAATCTGACTGACATTTTAAACTGTCGATCATTTCCCAGACGTAAAACCCCATATATTCCAAGCTGTTCTGTGAGCACTGCGTTCTTTCGGTGTTGTGTTCTGTTAACTTTTAGTTTAGCAGTGAAATTAATGTACGTTTTATCTTTTACATTGACCGTCAAACAGATTTGTAATTTTTCAGTTGAATTGTGCTAAACAAATATTACATTTTCTCATTTTCTATGAAAAATGTTTTAATGAGTTTTCTTCAACAGTTGCTTTCTCATTTCAATTCTCCCGCAAAGCTTTGACTGCTGAACATTTTTGCAAAGTATCTTCCATCTCAGCTGCTGAAATTTCTATCTCCTTCACGAACCCAGGGCAATGTTTCCTGTGTTCACAGAAGACCCAACATTACCGAACAACAAACCTAAAATGTCTTTATTCACAGATACATATGCTTTATTTGGCCCTTCAGGGTTTCCTGGTTGCTTTTGTTGCCAACATTTAAAAATACAGAAAATATTTACCGTAACAATGTACGGATGGGAGGTATTGACTAATGCATAAAAGAAAAGCTCTTTATATTTCATGTCCACACATGACTTTCTCCCTTGATTTTGTAGTTCTCGATCAAAAACGGCACCATAAAAGGAATCGTTTTTTTGCTCCTTCAGGCAATAAATAGCTGGTGTAACAGCTTTAGAGCTTCAAAAACTGACTTGTATTTCAGGTGAAACTATTTCTTCTGAGTAAATTGTTGCTGCTTGTGTTGGCATACAGACTTTTCATTGAATATAAACAATAATACAAAGAACAGACAAAGAAATCTGGTAAAACACAGGCTAGGCATGCCTTAGACATTTTTTTAGTGCTTTGACCTTAAAGATTTTCAATCACATTACTAGAAGGAACTGATTCAGAGAAGGAAGTTTTTCTTATTCCTCGTCGCTGCTACAGCCTGCAATGTACTCTATTTTTTTTAAGCCTTTTGATTTTTATCTCCACACAATCAGCATCATTAATGCATTTTGCTGATATTCTATGTGAAAGACCAACACAAATAGTAAGTTGAATGATTTTTAGCAAATAATTAAAACACAGGGCAACACTGGAAGTTTCTCAGGTGTTCGGCAAGAAAAGACTGGGTTATGATTTTGGTGGCTGGCAGAGCGGTGGTGTGGCACACTGCACCACCATGCACCGCAACATACAGAAGGTTGTTGCTTTTTTGTTTTAGATGCATTCTTATTAAAAAGACCTGCATCCACACAGGATTGTTTTCAGCAATATTAAACATATACACAATTTTCACTCTGGAATTTGTTTAAAAAAATTAACAGATAACGCTTTGGGGTCCCTAATAATCCACCATAAGCAAGTGTTAGGCTATTTATATACTGTTGGCATGTGTTTTCTTAAAACTAACGTATGAAGCAAAACACTCAAAATATCAAAAAGGGGTCGACCACAGTGAGATAATTTATCAAAAGTGAATAGTCTGGAAAAAAATAATTGTGTGAAATAATTTTTACATGTTCTGAATGTATGTACAGTATGTGTGACAAAATATGTAACCCTGCGATCAACAAAGGAGTGCTTTATGCAATTTATCTCTTTGGTTTGCTCCTTTTAATTTTCCAGACAAGGTCATGGACGTCTGCCATCAAGCAGCCATCAGTCATGACCGGACAACGAATACATATGAAGCCCAATCATTATTTAAAATCTGGTGATTCAGCTAGCCTTGTTAATTACCTGACAAAGGAGAAATCAATAATGCTTATTTTTATGAAACATACTCCCAGATTGTTTCTATCGAAAGGCATTTTAAACCTTAAAGCGACTGTATTCATCCTTAGCCAGTGAGATAAATTTAATTTATCCAATCTATCAATACCAATTTGCCATTCTTCACTTCATCTGCAGGTGCAGATGTTGTCAACTTGATTACTACTCTTGGCGTGAATGAGCACTCCTGGCACGATGACATGTCTTAGATAAATATCTGTCCACTTGAAAAGACACTTTTGAGCCTGCAGCGCCAGCAAGATTAGATAGCAAAGTAATTTTGAATTTGTAAATGATTTGAAGCAAAAAGCAAAAATGTCACGTATGGTCTTGAAAGAGTAGTCGGTGGATTGATTTTTTTCCCCCCCATCTGAAACATCCAACGAGATTTTTCCTTTTTCTGACAGATTTGTGTTATTGCACTCACCTAATTTGAAGACCAGTTATCTACTCACTTCATCCCAAGGATCTAACACGCTTTAAATAAATATGTTTCAGTGTTGTGACTGATGAGCTGATGTCAAACTGACTATGGCCTGATAAAGAAAAAAAATTAATGTGTGGTGTCATTGGGGCTCTCATTATTGTTTCTTTTTTTCCCCTCCTTCTTTTTTTCATTTAACAGCACTCTGATAATGCTGGTGTATGGATAGCCATGCTAATTATAACCAGCTGCAATATGGAAGTGCAGTGAATTAGAGATGAGCACAAAGGGAAAGAGGAGGGAGTGCGCAGTTTTCAAAATCGATTAAAACTCCAGAACAAAACAGCGGACACGCCGCAGAAATGTGCACAGGGAACCGAGGAGACTGAACGTAGAAAAATGGGTGTCCACCGAACGACAGAGCGGGAGCTTTAGAAGTACTTGGGTGAGGGTGTGTGTGCGTGTGTGTCAGGGAAGAGAAGCAGTGATGAGAGAGCACATTGGTACAAGAAAGACTGGAAGACTGAGGAGTGATAGAGTCACAGAACAAAGGGATGATAGAAAATGGGGAGCAGGGTAAAAAGTGAAGATGGAGGGAAGAGTTGGAGAAAGGGGGGGGAAAGAGCTGGAGTGCCCCCAACAGGCCTGCTGGCATAAAACACCAACTTCATGTATCATTATAATGCATGGCTTGTGAAAATTGAAACATTACACAACGATCACCTGAACGGTTGAAATCATTTCCTAATAAGATAAATGCAGTGAATGAAATGAATGCTATTTATTTTCCTGACCGATTTGTTTTCTCATTATATAAACTATTTCCTCGTCGCCTTCGCGTTCGCGTGCAGTCGAGTGAAGATGAGCTAAAACAAACCGAATTTGACGGTTCACCATCATAAAGCAGCAAAACCGCGCAGAGTCTCACCTTGCAGCTAAATTTGTGTTTAAAAAAAAAGAGGAAATTCCACAGCCCCAAGGTCAATCAGCACATCACATTCTGCTTGTGTTACCATGAGAACAAGAGGCCTTCACAGTCTCATTTATATTCACAGACACAGAGATGTACATTTGCAATTGCAATTAAATGCCATTTTGCCTTTGTAGGCAGAAAAACAGAGGCTGTGATTAGAAAGCCGTTGCGATGCATCTGCACCGAAATGTGATTTCATTCCGAGTATCTGTGCTTTTCATAGATTTTTCATGCGACCCTCAGAAAAAAAAAACACATTTGAGTTGTTGTGATAATATGCATGTTTTATCGTCTCCGTTCATTTACACTGCAAAATGCAGGCGGATTCAAATGGGAAGTGAGTGTCAAAATGCCTGGAGAACGTTTTAAATAATTTTATGAGCGCATGCAAGTTGAATCACAGTAAAATCAAAAGGAGGTTCTGTTTTCTTCTCTCTTTTTTTCACTGCAGGCTGTAAGTGCCCTCCATCTCTGTCTTGTGTCTGGAAAGTTCATCACAGTGGAGCTGGTGGATGTGCTTAATGTTTGTATCACAGACTCGAAACATGAGTTTTCAGTTTAAGGCGATGGTGGGAGCACCTGCCTCTGTGGGTGCTCCAGACTAGAGTTAAAGAGCAACAAAAGTAGCTTGAGACCTTCAGGGATAAAAAAAAAAAAAAGTGTTATCCATTGAGCGAATGGTTGAGATGAAAGGGTTAAAAGGAATTCCAGGTAGATGCCTTCCCCAGATTTCCGGGAAAAAAAAGTTGAACTTCTCCTGCTGCTTGTTCTAGAGATAGGAAAAAACAAAAAACAATAATGGTACAAGCAACCTTTCAATCTTCATCTAAGTGAGAAATACTTTAAAGGGTCAGATTTTTCATGATTAAATATGTGGAGGCTTTCAAAATAGTGAGGAGTGAATGTTTGCATTGGCTCTGTGAGCGTGACTGACTATTAGCATCTCCGTAAGTAGCAGAAAACCCTCTGTACTTATGTTTTTCTGTTGGCAATGTGGCACTTTCTGGTCAGCAGCTGCCCCATTAAATCGTTTCTCAGCAAACATGGCCAACTGTAAATAGCTGTAAATTTTGCTGATGACACTTCTCAGCTACTGGAGTGAGCACTTTTGACCAAGGATTTAGAAACATGCTGGCTTAGTAAACATTTCAGAAATGATCCACAATATTGCTGGAGCATTTTCTGGAGTATATACAGCTAATCTCAGAGCTATTTGTATGTAACTGCTAATCAGCTTTTTTTTTTTTTTTTTTTTTTTTTACATGATTCCATTAGTATTTTTGACTATTCAACTTTTGCAAGGAGCTGCAAGCTTTGAGATCGAAAGACTTATTTTTTATCACCTTGCCATTTCCTCTGAAAATGCGTTCTATTCAAAGCATGCGAGTCAAACTAAAAGATTGTTCTAGTTCTAAATCTTCCAGGGGTATGAATAATTTTGAACTTTACTGTTTGTATAAACAGATTCCTCAACACATTTTGGTTTCATGCGATAAAGGTGAAATAAATAGTGTTTGTAGTTGTAGGTTGATTAAATGTATGTTCATAATTGTGTTATTGTTTAAAATGCAGCTGGTAGACAGATTACGGTGCATTTCATTGCAATGGTCTTTGATTTAAAGGTATTTTACAGCCTTTTATTAGAACTCAGTGAAAGTCATGGACAGTTGGGCTCCTGATTGCTGTAGACAGGACTGGGACTTATATCAATGTGGAGAAACACATCAGTTCTAATTAAGGATGTGAAATGTTTCTGGTTTTATTCATTATCATAACATTTCAAATGTGACAATTACCATCTCAAAACAAGTCAGTTATATACTGTATCTGTTAATATGCTACTGTTTCTCGATTCAATCCCGTTTAAAACGTTTCGCTGCATATTCGACCCACAGCGCACAACAAAGGCTTTTTAAAGATGTTTTCATATACAAGCCGGAGAAAAACAATATGACTTTCCTTATCCCAGGAATGCCCAAGCTTACTTAATTTGCAAGACC
Organism: Poecilia reticulata; assembly: GCF_904066995.2. Classification (NCBI taxonomy): domain Eukaryota; kingdom Metazoa; phylum Chordata; class Actinopteri; order Cyprinodontiformes; family Poeciliidae; genus Poecilia; species Poecilia reticulata. The sequence goes on along the minus strand of NC_088839.1, from coordinate 11,578,398 downwards.
TCTGGGATTACTGACCTTGCATCTGAAACTTTGCTTTTACTATGGCTGCAAAATTATACAGGACTTTATGCCTGAACCAAATGGAGTGCTATGTATTATGTCGCAAAATTCAAAAACATTTGATGAACTATTATTGAACTTCCTCCAGACATTCACATCATGAGCCTTAAGTAGAATAGTTATTTATTCAAGTTGTTTAATATTTCAAGTGCAAACTCCAGCCAGGGTTATGTAGCGTTTGCCCATTGTTTCTGTACATTTGTGGATTTTCTCCAAATGCTTTCATACCATCCAAAACATCCATGTCAGGTTAATTAGCCACTCTGCGTTGCCCTTAGGTGTGAGTGTGTTTCCGTGTTTATCTGTCCTGTGTGTCTGTCTGTTAACCCTGTGAAAGACTGGGGACCAGTCCAGACACTGCCTCTGGCCTAATGACTGCTGGGATTGGCTCCAGCCCTCTTGCCACCCCGAACAGGATTAAGCAGGTGAACAAAGTAGAGAGACTGGCCTTTTAATTAATAATTAACAGCATCCTTTGGAGTACAACAATTTTACAGTTCCTTTAAAAAAATAATTATGTAGGACATCGACATCTTTGTTGTTGGTTTGATTTTGATAGATAGGATAAAAATAAGAAATGAACACTTGCAAAATTTTGCTGCAAATTTTGCTGCAAATGCTGTTTTTGTGCAGAATATTTATTGCCTACTGGCCGATTCTTCTTCTTTTAGAACGTCTCAAGTATGGAAATCTGAAATCAGACTTTAATTAGTGAAGCTGCTGGTAGAGCCTGCTGTCGACTGCTTGAAAAACATGGCAGTGGTGGCCAAATGGAGTTTTAAAACAGAGTTAATAAATATGAGTGATATGTGGAGTTTTGACCAACTGTGCTTTTCACGACCAAACATTTTTCTTTCCAAGTATCTCTTTTTTTTTTAAACTAAGAAGAAATGAAACACTAGCACTAGCAGTGTAAAACGACAGGTGAGGGAGGGACAGTGCTGTGTTTCTGAATGTTCAGTTCAGCACTCTGACAAATGATTAAAAGAACTTTATGTTGTGTATGGGAGAAAATATGAGTGGTTCTGAAATAGCAACTTTTCAAAACCTTTTTATTCCTTGGTTCTGATCATTTTACAATGTCCAATGAAGAGTAGCGATAAAATAAATACATTTCAATTAACATCATACCAATACACAGCCTTCAATCGATGAATGGACGAATGTCCATGAATGGGAAATTATCAGTGCTACATCAATTTTTATCTCTACAACTGAAAGTCATAAACCAGCAGGAGAAATAAACTGATATGCTTTACTAAATATGCAAACTTCTTAATATATGTATGTCAAGAATCTGAATTGATACACAAGGCAACCAAAAAGGTATATATATCATTTAAGTTTTTTTAGTGTTGAAGTTTAGTGGCTAAGTGTGATTGAGTATGTGCAAATAGTCTTTAACGCAAAGCACCAATACATTTAAGGGTGCAATCTGTTATTAGAATAAAAAAGCGAAAAAATAAATAAAAGCTTGATGATATTTTCCACGTCAAGTCATGTGATTAATTCTGCAAGACAAGTAGATCAGCGTCTGTGCAGCCATCGTCCGGGCAAGGACTTGACGACGACGACCCACCTACACTCTGCCATCCCAGCTCAGTGTAATCAAACAGCGTGCGCTCAGAAAATGCAGACATGTTAAAATCTGAAAGGATGACATTAAGGTTGAGAGATGAACAGAATGACAGAGGGCTATGTGAGACAATAAAATCAAGGCCATCCAAGAACCAAGATGGATTGATGAGTCCATTGAGTGGAGATGGCAGCCAGCCAGCTAGCGCAGAGGTCAGCGCAGAAGGATATCTCTTGGAAGAAATGATGCATTTAAGGGGGCCAAGGCTGGCGGGGTGGGCTCACTGTCGGGGAAAGAGAAAGATGGAGATATGAAGTGAGCGATGGATGGGGAGGCGTGGAACAGAGGCCCGTAGATGAAGTGGGGACGTGAGAAATATTTAAAACGAGGAGTAATGGCAGATGAAAGACAGATCGATTGAAGAGATGACCGGTAATTGGATGATTGGAAGGAAACTCTAGAAAGTGGGCCTGAAAGAGACTAATAAGTGCAACAGGTTGCGAAAAGATGATGTGAGACCTAAAATTAATTTCCATGGAAATAAGGAAGTATTTACCAATAGACTGTAGACTCCTTGAACTTCTTTATCATCACAGGCTACAACAACTTTTATTGGAAATTTATGTGAAAAGTCATGCTTTGATGTGTAACGATCAACATTTTTTACAACCACGGTTTGCTGCAATTACATCTGCAAGTGTCTTGAGGCATATTTCTATATAGGGCAAATTACCAATTTTGGTTTCAACATCAAATTTGACCAAATTTTTTTTCACCAAAACTTGCTTCTTGCCTCTCTTTTTGGAAACTCAGAATATCCAATGAAAATTCTGTGAACAAATTCTCCCACATGAACTGTGAATCTATGCAGCTTCTTTACCATTGACCTCTAGAGTGATTCTCTAATTAATAGGTGGATTGTCATGTTTGTTTGTCGCTACATCATTTTTCTACAAACTCAGATGTTCAACGTATTGCTGCATGACTTATCCTAGCTTTAAACTTATGAACAGCTTTATCTGGTCCGTTAATTGATGTTCAGACTCTATATACAGTATGTGTACCCTGTTTTTTGTTTCACTTCGGAATTATGCACTACTCTGTGTTGGTCTGTTACATAAACTCCACTCAGATTCCGGCCATAACCTGACAAGATGCGAAAAGCTCCAGGGATGTGAAAAGTTTTGCAAGGCAAATGATGCTGTACTGAACAAGAGTGAAAATCTACAATACAAATTCACCAAGCGTGTGGGTACTTTGTGCTAAGGAAGCTTCCATTTCACAGAGACATAATGTCTCATATTATAGTGTGAACCAAAAACATTATGCTGACAGATACGGGTTTTATTAATCAAGCAGATTATTCAATGAGTCAGGCACTCAAACAAACAAGAAAAAATAATGAGTCTGAGGCCTCACCACCAAAAAATGAATAATATCACCCGTCTGCCTATTGTGATTTGCTGCGATGGATCCTGCTAAGTGTCTGCTAACACCCCGGCTGGCTAATTGAGTTAGGTTTATGACGGTGAGATATGCAATGAAATTTATGCGACCCATCTGCCATGCAAATAAACAATGCCAGCGGAGATAAAGTGAATCAGTCAGAAGTTAACAACCTAACTTTCTGAAAAAAGTCTGAGTTATTTGATGTGCCATGTTAGGACAGTGCCTTTCTTCCTCGAACTCTCGGTTCCCTTCAAATTCCACGACAAGTCACTCTCCCTTGAACTTAAGAGAAATCTTTGGTGTAATGTGAGCAGCACTAGAGATTGTCTGCCTTCATTATTTTCATCCCCTCACTCCACTGACATCTGGATATCAGTGCTGTGGGAGTTATTAGCCGACTCCGACTGATTGATGCCCCCGATGGATGCCTTTAAAAAGTGAATGACTCTTGGCTTCTTGTCACGAGTCAAGGTTGCCGGATAAATAAAGAGGAGGTGTTTTCCTGGGAAAGCAAAGCACAAAACGTTTACAGATGTCTGATAATGTGTATTTAATGTACCTTTTAAAGTGAAAGATGAGATCTTAAGAAGCAGGAAAGACAATGCTCATTGTGACAGGAAGTAAAGACAAAATGTAACAAGAACGAGTTCACGGTAAGGATTTCGGCTAAGCTTCAAATTGGAGAGGTAGCGAAAAAGAGAAGCTTAACTCTACTTTTAACTTGCCATGATAATGTTTGATGTATCAGCTCATTACTTTTCTTTCTATTCTGAAATGCAGTCAAAGAATAAAAATGAATCCCCTTAAGATGTCCCCATGGGAAGTTCTTCAGAGTTTTTCCCTCCTCCATCTGTCATAATCATGCTCTCACTCTAATACACAGCCTGCGGAGTGTGTGAAATGAGAAGCTTGTTGTTAATGTATATAAAGCTTTTTAGAAGCGCAGCTGACAGCTACCAAGGGCTAAATTGCTCAGTTGAGGCAGAACCGGTTCTCGGGCAGGACGCACCATCCTGATAATCCAGGTCACACTTACGAAACCCACAGGAGCATCTGAGATTACATGCATGCGTGCACTGCAGGCACATATTAGAGAGAGATGGAAATGAGTTTGTTTGGAGTAATATTTGTGGAAGTAAAAAATATTTACCTCAACAGAAGATTTAGGTAAAGGCTATTTAATTTAATTTAAGTTTATTTGATAGGGACAGACACACATAGACAAAGTGAACAGAACAGCAGTTTGCATCAAAGTGCTGTTTGCAAAAGCTGATTTGCATCACTTGTCCCTAGATGGGCTTTTTAAACGGTACATCTAAAAACTTAAAATAATGCAACGTGATATTGACAACATGTACACAATCATGCATGTAAAACAATGAAACAAAAAGACATCAAGTATGGATGCAGTTCTGTTTTTGACATAACCAGAGTTTTGTTTGTTTTTCGAACATATTACAACTGGTTACAGACTTTAAATTGGCAGGAAGTGCGTTCCAAACTGCAGATCCTCTCACAGACAGAGAGCACTTTGAGCAAAAGTGGTTCTACGAAAGGGAACCTTACAATTGTAATGTCACTTTGGTAGATCTATTGTTACCCTGCAGTTTCTGTATATAACCGCTTTATGGCTTAAGTGCAAGTCCGTTTAAACATTTAAGAGTCAATTTCAAAAGTTTGTGACTTATAAAATTAGAGAAATCCAGAATAAAATTTGGCCATATTGTAACAGTGATGGGATCGGATTTGCTTTTGATGATTATAGAGACTTTCTGTGACCAGACAGAAGCTCCATATGACAGATGTGAGAGGATCATGAAGTTAAAAAAACATCTCTGCACAATGAAGTGTTACTGTGTCTAATAATTTTGAAACAGTTTACAAGGTGGTTGAGTGTTAGGGGAGTCATTTATCCAGTGGCCTGTTGTGTTTTTGACTTAAAAAAGATGTTTAAAGTTGACAGGAAATTTGAAAATGTAACTTTATAATTATGTGCTATTGAAAGCTTGGAAGATTAATACCTGAACACCAACTATAAATCTTAAAAAATGCAAACATTTTAAAAAGAATTGAATAATTAAGCATAACTTAGCCTGGTGGGGGCACAAGGTGGGGGCTTATAATGCACTGGGGGAAACCTTGAGTTTGTATCAGATTTATCAGTTTTGCTGGTTTTATCTACATGGTTCCTAAAGTTTAACTGAGCATTTGAAATTATTTCTAAATATTTTTTCTATTGGTACTTGTTCAATAGAATCTCTATTGATCTGAATATGCAAGGACTGTCATGGATTTCTCTTTATTGAAAAGCAAATACAATTTTTCTTTGTATTAAAAGTTAGACAAGAATCATTTAGCCGTGATGATCATCTCTGCAAGCTGTTATTAAGCTTTTTGCTGACTGTAATGCTGCTTTTGTCTGATGCGCAAACAGTAGTGTCATCAGCATAAATTTGAAAGTTAATTTCAGGACAAAAGTCAGGAAGACTAAAAAGACTAAACATACAAACTAAAAAGAATGAGACCTGAGATTTGATGTTCTAATATGATATGGTAAGTTTTGTGTCTTTTAATTAAATGTCAGAATTGTTTAGAACTCGGTTATTAAAAAGGTTATTTTTTGTAAAAAAAAACAAAAAACATACTAAAAATGTTTATTGACATTGATTTGTTAAAGCAATTACAAACACAGTAGAAAGGAAACGTTGGTTAATAATTCTCCCTTTAATGTTTTAACATCAAAATTGTAGCTGTGATAAAGCAGGATGTTTGCAAGGCAGCTAGTTTGGTTTCTGTTGCTGACCTTTTGCTGCTTTGCTGTACTGGAAGCCAGTCACTGTCTGTCAATCACTTACCATGCAGTTCTACTTTTTGACAGACTGGTTGTACAAGTTGCTCCTTTAACCACTCCTCATCAGGTGAAGTCTCAATCTGCCTGGTGTGTTGCAGCTTGGCCGTTCTCCAACAAGCTTTTCCAGCTAGTTTTTTTTTCTTCTTCTTCATCCACATGAGTTAGAAATTCCTGCTGCAGAGCCTTGGTATCTTTTTCTGAACTTCTACCTCTTTTCAGACTGGAGTTACAAAAAAGGTGACGGACAAAAAGCCTGCGAAATGTTGAGAGCTTGGGGTTGTGAATTGTTGAACGGGTTAGACTCACCTTTTCTGTTCAGCCCTCAGCCGGCTTTCAGTGTGACAGCTAAGTCCCATTGTGTTTCAGCTGACAGGCCTGTTTGCGTCAGGTTGTGATCCATTTAAAGAGAGAGTCTTAACCCCGCTCACTCAAAGACACATCAGACTCCACCTCCTCCTCCTTCTTTCTCATTGTGGTTGTGGGAATGTGCTTTCCCTAGAGATAGCTGCTCTATCCAGCAGCTGGTACCTGTTTTGACGTCAGTCGATGTTCAATATTAAAGCTGCTCTTTGGTTCTTTATCGCATTATGGTGTACTGGTAGCATTTACCAATTGCTGAGTGAATGAGGAGTTAATGATGTCGGGATCAATTTGTTGATTCCCTGATTGTTTCTTAATAATTCCAAATAATCATAAATGTAATAATGGAAGAAATTTTAAAAAATATTTTTCGTTCATTTATACTGACTTAATTACTTTTTACTACTTATTTGATCAAATAAAATTGTCAAAGTTTTCCTATGTTTACAATGCAGTTAACCTATTTGTGGTTCAGTATTCATCTTTTCACAGTTTTTTTATGTGGAACATAACTCCAAATTATTAAGGTAAAAGATGCTAAATCATATGTTAATACTTTTTTAACTATAAAAAATATCCTCTTTGGAAAGGTTAATACTTAGGCACAATGTTACTTGACACTGACATTTGCAAAGCAGCAAATCCAGGAATGCCATTTTCCCAAGAGTGGAGATAAAGACGATTGTCAATGTTAGCTTCTGTACTCTGCTGTGCTTGTGGCAGAACTTTGTTTTGATTTGCGCAAACGTGAGAGTCAGGTAGAGAATCTGTCAACAGACAGCAGTGAGGAGGAGAGTGCATGGCAAAAGCCCTTAAACATAATTAAGATGTAAATGAAGCAGCACCTGAGTCTAGTTTTGTGATACTATATAATATAGAAATTCATTATTATGGTTCAGGTTAATAAATTTTTTTAAATAAGAATCAGTTATTAAAATACTACATCAAAGCAAGAGTAGCAGATTTCGTAACGGAGAATAAGGCGTCTGATTAAAAACACTGAATGTACAGAGATTTATTTAGACAAAGCATCTATATTCGCTAAGTTAAGCTAAAATATGAGGCTGCAGATGATAAATTAAGAGCCATTTGGGAGCCGAAAGAGCCAGCTCTTTGAAAACAGTCAAACTTCCCATCACTAGTGCATTGACTATGAGATAAGGTTTCTGGGAGTATCACAATGTATATAGTTATTAAATGTCTGGGATACTTCCTTTTATCACAATATAACAATACAAGCCTTAAACCGTGGTAGATTTGGCTGCTGGTACTTTTGTGTGATTTATTAACCTTTTAGTTGTGCCGGCTTCCACTGGCTGGGAAATAGAGGCTCACCCAACCAAGACGTCTTCAAGTTGCAGCTAGGAAAAGCTTTGGATTTGCTTATTACGGTGCTCAGGCTCTGGGCTAGCTATTATTAGCAGTGCCAACTAATAACAATATGCTTTACTGCATTCAATTGCTGTATCAGCATTTGTCCTGCTGTAGGATAAGCAGGCCTTTTCCTATCTGTGTGGCTGATTTTTTTATATATAGAGAGAGATTGCTTTTCCACTTTGTGTTGTATAAATTTAAATGCCCCAGCTACTGAGTTCACTTTAAACACTTTGTCACTTTTGTTGGTTTTTCAGAGTAAATACTAATTTCTTACACATAAATTTCAGTGTGATTAACTTTTAATGGTCTGTGGTAATCATACTGCTAGCTTCTTTGAACTCGGAGTCAAAGAATCTTGGATTTTTCCTAATGCAAATAAATTAAGGAAACTAATTTATTTGCATTTTTAGTGAGAACTAGCATGTTAAAAAGAAATTAGATTATAAACAACATGCCCCTAGCTGCATAGTCAATTTACCAGAATGGCTTTGGTTTGAGAATGAAGACATTTTTAAATTAATTATTGTATTCACTGTGTTTGTTCTTTTATTACTGTATATAATTAATTTCACATTGCAGATGTATAGTCTTATGCTGCTGGTAACTATTGTGAACAGATCTAAAATTAAATTTTGTCTACCTTGTGCTTTACCTGAAGATCTTCTCAGGCCAATAGAGAACATAATGGTGAGACGGTTCAGCATTCTGTCAGCAAACTGTATTTTCAAGTGCACATTATTAGTCCCCTCTTGAAATACTGCCCTCAACATGTCAAAACTGTACTATTTTTAACCTGCTCTGTTTTTGGCTTACACAATTGCCAACACAACACTTAACTTTCACAAGCTCTTTGTTCTTTAGCTTTTGTATTATGTTCCAACAGAGATATATGTTAAGTGGTACCAGATTTTTGTTTACTCATAAGACTCTTTAACTTGTTCAAAAAGCCATTGCGTTTGATGTGGATGTCCTTTTTGCCCATATGTTTTCCAGAGCAGGGTAGGCAGAGTGGCTTGTGCACATATATCACATAAGGCACATAACCAGCATCCCAACTCTTGCTGTTTACTTGCTTTTGCAGATCCAGCTCAGGGCAACCACTGCCGACATAGTCTTTGTCCTTTTGCCTCATGCATACTATTACCACAGCCTCCCGTGCCTAGAGAGCCGATTGGCTGGCAACACTTACATTTGCTTCCCCCCCCAAGAGGAAAACTGCATCTTGGAATTATTTAAATGACTTTCACTGAGAGATGTCATTGATGATGACTGTGTTTCATCCCGGTGGCTTTTATTGGACATGAGCATAGGAATGGAAAGGGTACACATTTATTACATTTTTGCTGTAAGCTGAATCCCTATGACTTTCTATCTTCCATACAGTCAGTGATACACTTTGTAACCTATTTTGCAAGGAGCCTGAACTTATCGGCTTAAGTGCACTTTCCAGAAATGAGATCCAAGTGCAGTTTGTGTTGCCGGACTTGTTGAAGTTTACAATTAAGCTCTAAAATTAAGCAAAATCCATCAAATATCTATTTATTGGAGTGAATTTAAAAAAAAAGCGTTCAGGGGAAAATGCTCATAGATTTAATAGAATACAGCTGAATATTTTGTAGAGAGATAAACATATGGGAGTAATGTAATGCTAAATAATGCATAGGGTCCTGCGATTTTCTGTTGTAAATCACTGTGCTCAATTTTAATTTATTGTCTTTATCAATTAGAGATGCACCAATCCCTCATGATTTATACTTGGACCAGAGACAACGTCCCACCAGCATTGAGCAGCCCGCGTTACACAGCTTTACAAGTAAACAGGATTTTATATAAAAAGAGACAAACTGATTACAGAGGTGACGGTATGAGTTGTCTTTAGCATTTTTTTATAAGCAATTAGCATGGTTAGCATACTTGCTGAAATTCCTTTGGATATTTCCTACAGGTTAAGTGTTCAAACGTGAGCGTTCCAACAGACTGTCAACTTTAATGTGAAACTCTGAAAGCCTTGACATATTTCCTGTGAAGCTGAACAATAGACCAGCAGTAGACGCTTCATATTCGCACACACCTTTTATAGAGCGGCGCAGACCTGGAGCGCGCCCCTTCCAACAAAGCTGTCCATGTGGCCCTCAAGACTCCAGAGGCCACATAAGTAAAACTTCAAGATACCATTTGAGTGTTTAAATATTTTGTCAAATTAAAATGTATATTTTTTGCATAGAGACAAATTACCTCAAAGTAATAAGATTTTAAATAATTCATTTTAAGAAATCATAGAATACAGTTAAAGCTATATTAGTTAAACAGTTTGTTTATAGGTTTAGTTTTATTGATGTAGCTTTTTTTTTTCTTGCTTGGTTAGTCATACAAATTAAATCCAACCGCTGTGTGAACAGTTTACGACTCCAAAGCAATCGACGTGTGCAGAAGAAGAATGTAGATTTTGCACAGCAGTGCACTGTTTATGAAATTAATGATGGATGCCACTCTCTATGAATCAATTTTTAACTTATTCAGACCTGAGAGTATTGTCACAAAATCATAACAATAGAAGGGAAGCCGATTAAAAAAAAAAAAAGAAGCAAAACAAGGCAATGGCTTTGTCCAGCATTGACTGAAATTTGTGTAGAGAAATCAGTTTGGATTCATAGTAAGAGCTGAGTGGTGAGATTGTGATGTAAAGCACTCCACCGTCAGAGACTCTTAATTTCATAACCATAATTTTCAATCATTGTTTTCATCTGGATTTACTGCGTCTGGATTATAACGTATGTCTCACATCAGTGACATAAAAGTCGGAAGGAATACAGCATGACCATTCAGATTGCAAACACTAGGAAAACAATCAGATTCATATCCGATCTAGTAGCACATATTGAAGTGACACAATTCAGATTTTTGGGGGGTGAATAGATTGGAATTGGGCCATGAAAACGTCAGACTTGGATCACATAGAGAGTTCTGGTGAGCTTTGTTTGCTGGAAAGTATTTTCTAAGATTAAAATGTCCACAGATATTTGCTCACCAAATAAAGACAATAACTATTCTACTTGTGCTACCTCATTTACTGGCAACTTATAAAATATTACAAAAGACAGAAAGACAGTAGTCTCAAATTTGCTGTAGCTTTTTACATTGTGCAACATTTATATGGTGTGAAAGTTGTCAGTTGCTGAAGCTGTCGAGGATTATTAGGTGAGTTTGTGCTTGTTGAAGGTGTGTTGTGCTCAGGCTATTACAAATTGAGTTTTTTTTTCTGTTATGGACCAAACATCCAATCAATCTGATACTTTTTCAACAACTTATAGTATTATCAGTGTTAGACCCAGGTGGGCTGATCTGTTACAGAAAACTGATGTTTCCTCTTCAGGGATGTTGCAGAGATGATTTATCTTTTTTTCCCCTTTTTCTTATTCAGTTTGTTTGAGTATAATGTCAGTTATCATATACAGCACATTCATATTTAATTAATTAGAATATGCATCCTGATGAGGCTTTTCTTGTTTAATTAAAAGTTAAAAACGTAATAAAACTTCAGCATGTATTAAACATTCTTTTCAATGAGGCCACATTTCTGTATTAAACATTTGATTGATTGATTGATTGATTGATTGATTGATTGATTGATTGATTGATTGATTGATTGATTTGAATATGAACCAAAATCTGTTGGATTTTTTCATTATCATAGTTTGTATTAAATATGATATGATTACACTAGGTTTTATGCATTCCTTCAATGGCATTATTAACTACCTTTTTTTTGTAAAGCTAGCAGTGCAGAAGTTTCTCCTCTATCCCCTGAATCAAAAACTGCCTCAATTTTTTAAGAGACAATAATTCCTATGGAAAGCATGGCACTATGTACCTTCTGTTCACTTTACATACTTTGGGAATGTTATTAATGTGGGTGAAATGCATCAGAGAGATGCTGCATGTTCATTTGCACAATTTGAGATTCAAATCTGGTCTTCCTTTGTAGGACTTTTCTTTACACAATAAATGAGCCCTTTTAATAAAAACGGATTTGTCAGAAACCAGTAAACATTTGCTTTTAGATGGAAGTTGTTTAAGCTGCCTAAGCCATAGAACTATTGATGGTTACATTAAGAATGTTGAAAGTTGAGAAATAACATGAGACAAGTCTAAAAAAGATGAAACCCTACGCAGAGTTTACACTGCACTTCACTAAATGCAGAATATGCAACAGTAAAGTCCTTTGTTAAGTAACGCTGTAGCTTAAATGGTGATTGATCACACAACTTCATATAAGTCAATACTCTGAAATACGGAGCTCTTGGCCATAAAGTATGCCTGACAGCGCCTGGACCTTGTTTCTCCTCTTACAAAGATGCCGATTGAAGACTGAAATATCAAAGACAGGCCACGATGTTTTGTGAATTCCTCCTCCACACTCAAGTGCTTTCCCTTGTTGCTGAATTGAAGTGCTTTTGATCTAAAACTTGAGGCCTCTGTGTTCTCAGACGACAATGAATATTACATGTGAACAGCCCTGAGACGCAGTTCAACCTTGTGTCCTCTACAGTGATGTAGCGTTTGTCAACAAGAAAATGAGCGTGAGAAAAAAAAAAATAGCTAGATCCCGCAACTTTCTCTTGACGACTGCAACGTTGGAGCTCCAAACGTCTTAACTAGTAGCGACGCCCACCTAATTCCGCGTGTCGTTTATTTCCTGGGTTGTGCCAGCGCGACAGGCAGCATGGAGGAATTAAATGATGAATGGAACCTGCTGCTAACATCAGTGGCTCTATGCCCAATGCATGTCAGGATGTCTGTGGCTCATTTAGCTACATCAAAGTCATGCGGGAAGTACTGCAACAGGTGAAATCACAAGGAGTCCTTTGAACCTGAAAAGCACATTATCGGTCCATTTCTACACAGATCTCTGTTATCTCACTTATTTCAGAAAATAAGAGGGGGGGAAATAACCATCGCGAAGCGCAATTACATGACCCACACTGTGCAGAGAGCAGATCAGGCCAGATTTCATTTTGTCATGGTGAGTGGTTGCTCATACATATTGCACTAAGCAGAGATTATGTCAATTCATTTTCAACAGGTTTTGACATCACTTCGCAATCAGTGCGACTCTCAAAAATTTATGCAGCTGGATTTGAGCCATCTCCTCAAAAACCTGTGTACAAAGAATGATTTCATTACGCCATAATCTTATTCAGCCCAAACATGCTTTGACTTTGCCTTAAAAAGGTTACCGAAGCTGCATTGCCATGAAAACAAAGCAGTGATCGCTTTGTGTCGGCTGCCAGCTGGTTAATTAGTTGCTAAGTTACGGATAATAATTGCCTAAGTGGACTAATGCATGTGTGATGCTGTATTGAAGTACACTGGCGGTTGTTCAAATGTCTGTGACAGATGAGTCTTTTAAGGTGTAATGACATCATAAGCTGTGGGTAAAGATTTGCTTTTAATGTTGCCTCTCACCCTTAAATTTTCAATTCGTTGTCATTGTCAACACAGCTCCTGTTTTTTTGATGTTGTTGTTTTGTTTTTTTTATGTTTATTTCTTCCAAAGCCATGAGGGCACAGTTCCAGCATCTTGAAAGCATCTGCAGATGCAGTGGCACCTGATTACTTTCATCAACTCTTCATTAGTTATGCCTTAATCACAGATCATAGCAGCTGAGGCACCTGTGAGCGAAATGGTCTTAATATGGCTGCTGGCAGAGATGAGCTCTCCAGCTGTTTGCTGCCCTCCAAAGCTGTCAGCCCTCATTTGAGCCAATTGCCCTGTGGAACTCAATAATCAAACCTGTAATAACCTCACACAACCTGGATTGCGCCTGTGTACGGGGGGCCCGGCCGCTGCACATCTCATTTCACTCTTTCTCTCCTGCGGCCAAATCTAAATGTTGTGCAAGTCAGCGTAGAATGGAAACTGGTGGCTGCATGATTAATTTGTGACTTGATTATTTGGCTTCAGACTTTGTGCACCTGACTTTTTTTTTTTTTCTTTATCTCGAATTAATTCATATGGCATCGCAATAAGTAAGTGCATCTTTCCAATTTGTTGGAGTCAAAATTTCAGTTCGGGAGCATCGAAGACTGACACAGAAGACCACATCAAAGCGGTTACTTATAAAACATTACTTTGATATGCAAATGACGTGAAGTTTTAACCTGCAGGTTAGTGATATAGGTTACAGGACTGAAATATTAAATTAATAGACTTCTTCAAGGCGGCAATCAGAATTTTATTTCCTCGTATTTTTAGTTTAGAGTCTGTTTGCTAATACAACCCACAGTTCTACCTTTCAGTCCTGATTTCTTCCAGCTTGAAGGTTATATGCTCTCAAGATGAGTGTTTGGCTTTGTTCGCAACCCTTTCACAGAGTTATACGTTTCTACCTGACCTGAACCAAACATCGTCGTTTTTCTGTCAAAACCGTTTACATTTTTTATTTTATTTTTTCACTTTCATATCTTCCCTTTCTTATAAAATTTTTTATTTTATTTTTGCTGCCACTATTTGATGGAACAAAAGCATCATTATGAGATTCTTTTTAGATTTCAGATTTATAAAACAAGCATATATTTTAGAAGAAAAAGAAAGAAAGAACAGTCAGAAATAATCCAAATGCACTAAATTCAAACCTTAATCTGAGAACATTTCATTGGCAAGAAAGATGACATTAAACTTTGATGTGATAGAGTTAGCAATAATTATCTTTTATAATAATTAGCAACATTGTCATTTTATGTGCACTCACTGGACACTTTATTAGGTACATCTGTAGCTGCTTAACACAAACAGTTAAATGGCAGAAACCTTATGTATCTCGACCTGTGTTTCTAAAGCTCAAACTGAGCAACTCAATGGAGAGTTAAGAGATTTTGAACATGGTTGTTGGTACCAGACGGTACCAGACGGTACCAACAACCAGACATGCATAGACAACTGTCTATGCATGTCGGAAACTCCTGATCTACTAGGATATTATCTTTTACAAGCTTTCCCCAGATTTACAGAAAAGGGTAAAGAAAATTTCCAGTGAGCATCCAGTATGTGGAGAAAATGCCATGCTGATGTATGAGCTCAGAGAAAAATGGACATCCGGGATGAAGACAATGAAATGCAGACAGTAGCTCAAATTGCAACCAGGGTGTGTAGAATACAATATCTGAATGCACAGCAACTTGAAGCGAATCTGCTAGAGCAGCAGAACTCCATACCTCAGACACTCCTGTCAGCCAGGATCAGGAAAACGACACTGCTTTTCTCACAGACTCACCAAATTGAGATGTAACAGATTAGCAAAGAGCTACCATGTCTGATGATGCTCAACTTCAGCTGTGATATTCGGATGGAAGGGTCAGAATTTGGTGTAAACAACATAAGAACACAGATCCGTCCTGCTTTGCATCAACAGTTCAGACTGCTGCTAATGTATAATGGTGTTTGGGAGTTTGTAGCACTCGTTGGGTCTCTTACAAGTTGAACTGCAGATGGCCTGAGTGTTGCTGCTGTCCATGCCTGACTCCTGATGACCACAGTGGACTAGTCTTCAGAAAGCTTTCTCTTGTCTGGAGGATATCGGTGAAATAGTCTTCCTTCAGATGTTCGGTGATCAAACGGCATTGAGGAGTGGATTAGCACCTGTCACATCTCTGCTATGCCTCAAGTACCAGGGGTACATGCCAAAGAAATCAGTATTACTCTTTGGTCAGCAATGTCTGACCACCATCTTATTATTCTTCATTGCTTGCATTACTTCTTAGGTTCTTGAAAGCTAATTTTCAGTAAAACATTACAGTTCCAGAGAAAGCCCACTGCTTTGCCAGTTGGACATAGAGAAACTTTTCCAGTCCATGAGAACATCTAGCAAGATGCAGAGTTGTTGCTATGGAGCAAATATAAAAGTACTGCAGACTTTTACTTGCACGTGGACAAGCTGCATGTGCATATTCATCTGTAAATAATCCATTCTATGAATGAACATTAGCAGGAAAGAAGCAGTGGTGTAGCTTTTAATGAAGGTGAGCTTTAAGCTGTGCTTACCTAATGGCTGCGCCGAACAACCTCTGTGCCAAAGCACACAGCTAATTGTGTGTCCTCAGCTCAGTCTGACTGCATGCTCTTCAGGATTTAGCCTTGCAGATTCTGTTTCATAACAAACTGCGTATGACTGCTTTCATCTAGCGAGAGAGATGCAGAGCCCTGAAGATATGTTAAGAACGTGATAATATTCAATTAATAGGTATAATTATCTTATTGGGCAAGCATTTATTTGATTTAGTATTCAGTTAGAACAATTCATTTGATTTATGGTTAAATATATGCTAAAGCTACTGTTTTTTTGTCAGATTTCTGTCATGATAATACCCCTTTAAGAACGACACAATGCATGATGGGAGTTGAAAGTTTATGACTCGTGATTGTGTGCGGAAAAAGAGAAAACTGCACGCGTTGTATGCGCGAACCGCGGGTTTTTTTAATAAAGTTGCACAAAAGCATAAATCTATGAGTTTTTCAGTTCTTTTGAAGGGTGGAACAGAGGCGACTGCAAATGTTTGTTTTCACACTACCGTCTCCCAACTTATTGCTAAATAATATGTTTGTTTTATAGGTTACCAATGTATCTGTCAGGTGTGATTGCCTGTCATAGATATAAAACATAGGGTATTTATGTTTTTTTAAAGTCAACTAACTTTTGAAATGGTAAAACTTATAAGATAGAATGTGAAGCATGTGTGTCTGCTTAGGTTTCATTTTAGGCAGCAATTAAGCTGGAAAGAGTCCACATTGCATCATATTTGGCAGATAGTTTTCTCATCCTCATTAACTTTTATGTTACTTTACGCAGCTTTCTTTAAACCTTATTGTACAAAGAATTTGCTGCAGTTGTTCATATTAAACAGCACAGTGCAAATTTGCAACTTCACTACTCCGTTTTTGTTTGATGTTTCTAAGACTTGGAAGCATCATCTGCCTTGTCCTTTAGCACTCTTAATGAAAATAGTTTAAAGCCTAAACTTTTCTGAACAGCTTGCCTTTTTCTTCTTTGCCTAACAAGGTGAGTATTTCATTTCACCCGGGAGCTTTCAGATACACTTTAGTCTCCACAGTGTGATGAGGTGCCAAAACTACCAGGAGAAGGTAGCACTGTGGAGAGTCTGTCAGTTTGCCGAGGATCAAAGCCTTTTGCAAAGAGCGCACACACATCAAACGCTGCCGTGCACCGTGTTACCTAGCAACCTGGACCAGGTGGTGCAGAGCTGGAAATATTAAGGCTCACTTTCTTCCTGTTTTCTGCAAGTTTTAAAGGAAATCGATAAAGTCGTGAATGTGTTGTGCATGTTGGAGTAGTGGAGAGGCCTTTCCTCTGCATTATGGCAGACAGCAGGGATGCAGAGAAAGATAAGAGGTAATATTAAAACCTGTAGACAGTGGGGGAAAAAAAATAGAAATATGAAGCTGTGATGCACATCATCTGGTGGATCACACTAATAATGCCCAACTGCTGTAAGTGAAGTAAGAGCACAGCAAAGTTGGCAAAAAAAAAAAGAGCACGTAAAGAAATAACCAACATGTAAAGAGAAAAAGGAAGGTATTCATGCCCCTTAAGGTTTTTAATTTTTTTATTTATTTATTTTGTCACATAGGGCAACAGTTTGTTGTGAAGCATAATCTGCAAGGCTAGCCAAAAACGTTTTACTTTATGTGACAGACAACACAAAGTAGTGAACAATTATGAAGTGGAAGGAAAGTATTTATGGTTTTCCAACTTTTCAAATGAAACTGATGACAGGACAACTATATATTTCTCCACCAATCAGGACTTTAATGACTGAAAGACATCAGAGATTGTGAGTGAAGGTTGTTGCAAGTCATGTGAGTTCATATTGAAACATGTAGAAAAATGCGCTATGGTCAAATGAGTTGAAGTTTTTGACCCATGTGCAAAACAATATTCATGTAGAAAAACTCACACTGCACCTCCTCCTGCTGTCCTAGTGACACCGTCATGCTATAACCTGTCAAAAACTCAGCTACAGTATTGTTACTTATCTATTATTTTTTTTACTCCTAACTTAAATTGAGATGTCTGGCTGCATTAAAATTCATATTTTATTTTATTTCTAAATCTCGAATGAACAGCTAAATGATTAAAATTGGCCTTTAAAATGGTCTGGTATTGACTCAATCTCAAATTAGGTGTTTTTGAATGAAAAACTAGTGACAGGTTTTGAAAGTTTGTGTTTCCACATTATTTCTGTTGAGTCTTACTAAACCTGCAATAAGAATGAGTAAATATTTCGCTCCAATGCTGCAAAGCTTTTATATATATACTCGAAAAAGACTGAAATTGTAACAAAAGGGAATTCAACAAAGCAGGGCACTTTTAAACGATTTTGAATATTTTTGAAAGGTTTCTTTATTTCAGTAACTAATTTCACTAAGTGATAAAAACATTACGTGGATTAATTATACAGATTGATGTTTAAAAGCCATTGTTTCAGTTAATTATGATGATTTCCTGCTTACAGCCACTGAACAAAACCGGTATATATATATATATATATAAAAATTCCCTTCTCACCCTCCGCGGGTGTTTCATCCTCTGAGCTCGGGTCGTCTACCAGAGGCCTGGGAGCTTGAGGGTTCTGCGCACTATCTTGGCTGTGCCTAGAACTGCACATTTCTGGACTGAGATGTCTGATGTTGTTCCTGGGATCTGTTTGAGCCACTGCTCCAGTTTGGGGGTGACTGCCCCGAGGGCCCCGATGACCACAGGCACCACTGTGGTCTTCACCTTCCAGGTCTTTTCCAGTTCCTCCCTGAGGCCCTGGTATTTCTCCAATTTCTCATGCTCCTTTTTCCTGATGTTGTAGTCACTTGGTATTGCTACATCCACCACAACGGCTTTCCTCTGTTCTTTATCCACCACCACAATGTCCGGTTGGTTCGCCATTACCATATATATATATATATATATATATATATATATATATATATATATATAAACATGTTTGATACTGAAATGACGACTTAATGAAAAGCATGCTTAACACCTGTCTTAAGGTTATTAGACATTTTAATGTATTGAATGTATAGAAACATTTTAAATGTGAATTTGTAAAAAAAATATAGAAAGCCATGTTTTTATTTCCTTCCACTTTACAGTTGTGCAATACTTTATCATAAAATTAAAACCACAGACATGAGTTTGTGTTTTAGTAGCAAAATGGAAACGACTTAAAGGAGTATAAAAGCATTTGTAAAAAAGCACTGTGTCTCATGGTCAGTGTTTGATGCAGCTGTTAGTTCCTGTCAGACGGAACCATCACATTGCACAAGCAGCTCCAAATTTTGATTACAGCACAGCAATTAGGACAGGAGGAAACTGAGGATTCCTGCAGGTCTTTTCTACACAGAGCTGGAGGCATCTATACCTCCTGCCACAGGCAACAACTATATCGCATTACTGGCCAAGTGTGAGGTCTTAGCCCACTATCTCAGCCCCCTACTCTACAGTATAAGCCAACCGTGAGGGATTATCACTCTGTCACGTTGCTTTATGTGCTCCTTCAATGCACCTGCTGGTGTTTTGGTGATTTAGGCCCACCATTAACACCGCTTTTGTTGGCTCCCAGTCACGCCAAGGCACATTAGCTTTATTTACCTATAAAATGTGACGGTCATTGTGGAGTAAGACGTGAGTGCATGTATAGCCACATAATTGAGCAGCTGGGAGACCACCGAGAGCGACGCCACGCCGCAGCCGACAGAAACAGGTGTATGCTGGGAAATTATTTGATGAATGTGCTCTTTAGTGTCGGTGACTGACTGCCCTTATTCAAACAGCAGACAGCTCCTATGGCCAAGTACTGAGGAAACACATACTGTACATGGCTCACACAGTCAACCACACGCACACACACACACACACACACACACACACACACACAGGAATGTGAACACAAAGATATGTTAGCCTGAGCAGCGCACAATGCCAAGCTCCCTCTGCGTTGATGGAAGACATTTCAATAGAACATTTATTGATTGATTTGGTTTGTTGATCATAACTGACAGGTGAAGCCATCCTGCAGCCTGCCCATGGGTGGGAACGCAGGTATGAGGGATGCTCCTTTTCTGACAATACCGACATAGCCAGGTTAAAAAAACAAAAAGAGAGAGAGAGAGGTTGGGAGGACATAAGCCTTCATGTGATAACTTCATTAAGCCAAAAGGGGCATAAACAAACTGAGCACCATCTTTCATTTTTTTATGATTTATGAATAGAGCGTGCAGCAAAAGGATAATGGTGGGTTAGAAGGCCCGGTAAAATAAAAACATAAAAACCCTGCCACCCTTTGGTGGGTCGTGATCTGAATCTCCTCAACGCTCCAACCCCCACATTTTACAAAGGCAATGAAGATTTTAGCTTTTAAACCAGGTGCTCACCGTCCAAACGCAGCTGTCATCTCTTACAGCCTTACTATAGCAGGAAAGGGAAGCTTGCGTATGCTGGCATAAGATCCCAACACTAAGTAAAAAAAAAAAAAGAAAATGCAAAAAATAAATCGGTAACAATTGAATTCTGGTTCCATGCTTCCTCTCTGTGGGTGTGTGGATGTTTTTTTGTTTTGTTTTGTTTTGGTTTTTCTTTTTTTGGCTGTACTACGACTCAGTTGGCACTATCATTTCTGTCCTATTTTCTTTTGATTTTATTTTATTTTTTTTATGCAACATGCAATTATGTTTGATGTTGCAGGAGAAAGTTTCCCCATGAAAACTATTAACTTGTCCTCTGGCTGAAAGGGCTAATATTGACGAAATGATCAATGTGATGCAAATGGGACATGATGAGGGCTTTTTTAAAGACCGTCACCGACATCGTGGTTTGGGAAACAACAACGTCAGAGCCCTCTTGCAACCTTTCAGCCTTTCACTCTGCTACATGTCCCAAAGAAACCAATTACTCCCTTGCCTAAGATTTTCTGCAGCTCAGGATTAGGGCTTTTATCTGTCTTCGGTCCAGGTCAGTAGTTATTCACTATTTAGCTATTTACTTTCCTTTATTTTCTTTAAACACCTACATTTCATTGCTTAAACTGAAGAAAATGTGACCTGCTCTTTCTTGATCTCAGTGAACTAAACATGAAAATAAGAAGGAAGCCTATATTCACCATAATTCTGGCCCAGGATTAAGCTAGAGGGTGGCATATCCGAATGTAAATTATGGCAGGAGATTATCATTATGAAATTATGAAAAGATCTGTGTCTGAAATGCATCACAATCCCACCAATTCTGGTCCAACTGTACATCCAAACAGACTTTGTAGTCAGTTCTCCACAAAAAGCCATTACTACTAGTTGTGCTTTCATTTTGTTAGCTTCCCTCGTGTTGTGATTTTGTGACAATGCTGTCGGCTTGGAATAACTTTAACACTGATCTATAGATAGTGGCATCCATTATTCTGCAAACAATGTGTTGCTTTGTGACAATATGTTCTTCTTCTGTGCATGTCAGTATGTGGGAGCCTTAACTATTGCAGAACCAGAAGAAATCTGCAAGGCAGCAAACGCTTTGTCTCGGCACTGTGTGATAAACGCATTCATCATTCTTTATTACTATATGAATTCAGCTATGCAGCTGGGCTCCGTCACTCAGAATTACGTTAAAAAACATGTTCTTCGCCCGCAGAGTTTGGGTTTGTCCTGAAAAGGATTGCACTAGTTACAGTATTTACACCAAATCACAGAGAGAACAGTGTAAACACGGCAACTGTTGTTGCTTTCAAACTCTTCTCTGGGGCGGCGGCACCAAACCCTTTGAGGAGAAAAATCTTCTTGATCTGCCTCCATACAGCTGAACTTTCCACTGGGGAGAAACTTCATTCGCATATTTGGCTTCAGCTGCCACAAGCGCTAGAATTATGAGCCAACTATCAGCGAGGCATCTGGCTGGTTGATCTCAGCAGGTGTGTGAGAGTGATTCTAAGTAATGTATTATTTTTTTTCTTGATTAAAAAAAAAATTGTATTTTGAGGCAGGTGTTAAAATGTTCTTGTTTTTTTTTTTTTTTAACAATGTGTGGAAATAATTCAGTAAAAACATGTTTTAACATAGAAAAACTGCCAAATGTATTTGGTATTCCAGGTGAAGATGTATGAAAAGCGTTAGAAGGTAATTAATCTTTTATCGCAGTAGCAACAAAAGACTCACTTGATCTCAAACCAGAAACAAAAACTTAACAAAGCTGCCTTTATTAAGAGAATATTTATTCAATATTTAAATTATTGGATGTGTGAATATTGGTTTGCACATCATAGCAGTGCGTCCTGCACAAATTGCTAGACCACTTGAGCATTTCTGTTTGCACCGTCTTGTGTTTTTTATTTCATTAGCTAATGTCAGGCTTTCTATGTGATGTAGGTCTTGAGTCAGTGATGGCGATGGAACCGTTGCTGTTTTGAGTTGACCTTTGGATCGTTATGCTTTTGAAAGGCCAAGCGACGACTCATTTTGAGTCTGCTTATTATTTTTATTAAAGATCGCTTGGTATTTCAAACACTTTCTGGTGACACTGGATAAGAGTCCCCTGGGCCTTCGGAAGAAAACAGATTCACAGATCCCTCACCATGCCTAACCAGGTACTCTTTTTAGCTTTTTCAATTCGACACCAAACCTGTCTAAGATGTTTGGAAGTCAGTCGTGGTCTCGTCTGACCAAACTCCCACGGTCCCAGTTATAAAGTCCCACTGGAATTGATCTAACTCTCCATATGTTCACATTAAGGATGGCTGGACAGAAATTTGTTCTTTCTGGCATTTCTCCATGGATGAGATCTAATGGCTGTTCTGGTGTCTCAGCACCACTTCCTCACTGCACTTACTGTATCTGGTGGTGAACTTCTTTTAATTGTTGTTTTGTCTTACTTATTCTCCTCATTATGAATATTGGCAAGATAAAAGTGGAACATTGTTTGCCCTAAAGCCCAAGGATTAAAAGAAATTCGCCTGTTTGTCATTTTATATTATTAAAGTAATGTACAAATAATTACAGATCCTAAAATTTCATCAGTTTACACTCATCAGAAGTGAATTGTAAGGTGTGCCAGCACTTGTTCCACTGGTCATGCTTTCTTAATTTAGAACAATAAATTATTGAACTTTTTCATCTTGAGATTATGCTACTGTAAAAAAAAAAAAGACAATTTCATTGTAAGCCTTATTTTTTTTTTAACTCTATTTGTACTGTTTCACCATCAAAACAAACACTATCTGCCTTCTGTTTAGTTTGTATTCTTAGTATGTGTGGGTTGATTTAAATTTTTTCCCCAATCAGCAGATTATCAATATGAACTGTATGTCTACAGTTTTTATTACAGGCTTCCTCTGGATGCCTGAAAACAAACACACTTACAAACAAAATATGACTTATCCATGAAAGCTTTTTCAAACACCACTGGTGTCCTCTCTTGCCCTGGCCCATGGGGGGGCCTCTTGGTTTAGTGTGCAGCATATGGTGAGAGCACAAACCACCACTCCAGACCGCTCCGGGTCAGCCTGAGGCTCTTTAGATGTTTTGCATGCTGCTTTTGCT
Source organism: Poecilia reticulata (assembly GCF_904066995.2). Taxonomy (NCBI): domain Eukaryota; kingdom Metazoa; phylum Chordata; class Actinopteri; order Cyprinodontiformes; family Poeciliidae; genus Poecilia; species Poecilia reticulata. The sequence continues at coordinate 11,555,133 of NC_088839.1, read as the reverse complement.
CTAATCGGCACTAACTTTTTTACAAAGCTTTTCCATAGTTTCTTCTTGTCCTAAACATCTTATTCTTGCTGCGTTAAGAAAAAAAAAAGGAAACATGACTGAAAAACTTTTCCATATACATGCTATTGCATAGATTCAATTTAGATACACAAAGGGGGTAAAAAACAACATGATTTTCTTAAACATAATTTCTGCAGCATGAAAGCAGAAATGTTTGCAGATTTTCCAAAACATCTGAAAATATTCTTTGCTGAATTCTTCACAATTCCACAGTTTTCTGTTCAGCTTAGGAACTAGTATGCATCTTTTAGTTTCCAGAACATTTCTTGTTGGAGCCAAACCTCAGTGTTTAACCAGTCGAAGGCAATTTGTTCAAGTGCTGAAATGGGGTCTCTTGTTGGCTTTAGAGCACTTTCTTTTGTTAAACTATTTCAGTGTTCTGAGACTCTTATCTTTTCTTTGCTATTGTACTGAAGACACTGGAAACAATCAGCTCTTTTCTTGGCTGTAAAACATCCTTTGCTGGTTGATTTTGGCCATTCAAACGCCGACAATCAAGCTCAGGTGGGCCTCGCTTTAGTTTGAGGAAACACATCATATTCAAACACATGTCCTGCTTGTGTTCTCCACTTCATTATGTAAACATTTATGTAAGTTCTTCCTCCATTATACAAAAGTTTCTGACAAAACATTTGTCTAATTTGCATTTGATTGCTCCAGATATTCTGTAGTTTTGTAAATGGTGTTGAAGTGAAGGTAATTCTGAGCAAAGCTGGCTGTTTCTATATATTGTGCAACGCATTTAAGATAAATGGAAAAAGAGACTGTATGACATGCAAAATTGTATTGATTTATTTAAGAGGAATAAAGATATTCAATGGCAATCTTTTGCTATTGATGACCCGTTTATGTGGCCTTTATTCGGAGCTGTAAGGACAGAGACTCTCCTGGTATAAAGAAAAAAATAGAAGTGGAGACTAGCACAAATGCACTTTTTGTAATGTGGTACAAATTGTTCAATTCTTTAAATTCACATCATTCTGTCAGTGTCATCTCTCTTGTAAAGTGCTCTCTGGTACTATCAAGTACAAAATGATTGAAGGCTGCTAAGCTTTGGTCTTGGATTGTCAGCGGCACACTGTCAACCCCACAGAGGTCAGTTTGTTCTGTCTGCATTGACATAGCAAATATATAATTTACAGCAGACTCACCTGAACTATTGGATTCAAAGCAGTAAGTGTTTCGTAATGCTGTTTTGAAACACTGAAATAACTTTTCTGTCGCTTGGAAAGAGTGGATTGCAGCAACAGAGCGCTTGAGTCTGGAAGCAGATGCATGCTTCATCAAACTTTAATCACCAGCAAGTGGTGTCCTCTTCTAATCGAACACACTCAAGTCTTCGGCCCAATTTGTGACTGAAGAGTAGGATGAAGTGGAAACGCAATGTTTGGCAGCATTTAAATTAACCGTCATTACACATCGCAGGGATTTTAAATCAGGATGCTCAATGTCACCTCTTGTTTGGATTGAACTTCAAAAACTGGGTTTGTTGACTCCTACCAGGGCTAATCATGTCATGAACTACATACTGAGATGTTGAGCGGGCTGTTCTGTGAGTCTAAAAGTGAGAAAATGAAGGGGATTTGTAGAACATCAAGTCGTGTCAAGTGTTTGAAATATATGTATTGTCTTTTCTGTGCATCTGTTCTGAATAGTGCGTGTGTGCTGGGATCCGTGGTGTGGATTTAAGAGGGTTCTCGGGTTGAGTACATTACTTTTGCTGTGATATCAGAGCTTAAGTTACAGAATGATTTTATATTTAAAAGTAAAATCTGTCACAGCTAGCCTGATCTGTGTATGAAACGATGTCAAATGCATAGTTAGACTATGATTTTTCTTTCATTTTGCACACATACTTTTTTGTATTAATCTAAACAAACATTTTCCCTCTATTTTTGATCCTCATAAATGTATTCTCAAGCTACAAAATATCCAGCGGCAAAGAACATGTTTAAAAATACTTTTCTTGATTCTTTCTGATCTCTACGTTGCATATGTCACCTTTAGGCCACAGTTTCCAAGGGACTATGCGCACAGTAAAGGGATTTAATAAATGGAAAGATATTAGACATCCATGTGGATTGATTTGATATATATTGATTCCATCCAGCAAGAGCCGGAGCACTGACATGTCCATAAAAGATACAGCTCACAACAAATCTGATAAAAGTTGTGCTCACACAAGCTCAGCATAAGCCGCAAGCACTGTGTGGATCTGAGATGCAACATTTACAAGTGCAAAATATTCTTCTGTCCTGAACTGGCTGAAGGTTTAGCCAGTATCTACCAGTACACAACCTGTATCTCCCTGCTCTTTGAATGCAGTCTAATAACTGGTAATATTACTTACATAAATGCAATGATTACTTACGGTGAGCAAATGTTTTTAAACTGTGTAAAATTTAAAGCTGAGACAGTAAAACAAAATGAAAAAATATTAAATATATTGTATTTGATATAAATTTTGCATAAATTAAATTAACTCCCCAAATTATATATTTTTGGTTGTTTTTGTTTCTGGATAATAACCTACTCATTTTAATATGAAACCATGGATGCAAAATTTCTTGAACTGCCAGAAAATAAAGGTGAAAGAGTTTGAAAAACAATAGTTCAACAACTTTGAAGATCAATTTTGTGATGAGTTTGGCTTAATGTTTGTTATGTTTGACGAAGAACAGTGTGGGAATTTGGAAAATATTTTACTTTACTTTTCTTATCTTTATTAAGTTTATATTAGTGTTTTCTTAATATTGAAAATTTGCTAAATCCATGTTCCCTAAGGGAGACCTAAATAAAACATCCCTTTCTACTATACTGTAACCTTCTCTTTTATTTTTTTAAAGGTGTTTTTGGCTCTAGTGGCCTTTATTTTGACAGTTTTCATATAAAGGCCACTAGAGGGAAAGAGGGTTGAGCGAGAGAGGGAGAAAACATGTGGCAAAGGTCATTGGGCCGGGACTCGGTCCCATGACGACTGGTCGAAGGCTAATGCCTCCATATATGGGCTGGACGCATTACTCCACTGCAATCGCAGTGCCTACAACAACCTTCTCTAATAACTGCCATTTACCATGTCTAAAATCTCAGAGTGGAAAATACTCAATGTGACCTGGAACCTTTAGCAGCTGCTTTGCAGCCAGCAGGTGTCCTGTGGCTCCATGATCCAGAATGGCAATAACATCTCTTTGGGTGTTTAATTGTGTATGCCGTCTAATTGCAACGAAGGGAACAAAGACGCACAATTGACGCACAAGTGCCTCCCCAAACTAGCAAAAGCTCTATGTGCCCTGCCACTCAGGCTGCACAGAGCAAAAATAAGCCAAACGGCCCCTTATGACCACGTAGCCACATCAAACAATATCAACAATCACGTCTGCATTATGCAAAAAGTGGGTAAACAACAGGCTGAGGGACAGGAATTGGCTCAACACCAGCTGTCTAATTAGCTTTGTGCTTCTCTTGAAAAGGAAACAAACAGAGAAAGCGGGACGGTCTGAAAACCGGCCAAGCATCGGTTCTAAGTGTTTACTTGCCTTCACATCAGATGGGCCGCTGCATTTCGACTCACACCAACGTGCCAGATAAGAAACCAAAATTAGATCCTTACTTGAGTGCCCATGAGGCCATTGCTGGGCTATTTTTGAAATCACTGTAAAGACTCACTAGAGAGATGGGTAAAATTTACATTTTAATGAAGCCTTATAGCTGATTGCTATTATGTAGAGTTATTCATAGGCGCCTGGGACACACACCGACACAGTGAAACGGTTTAAAACATGTCCTCTTCGCTGCCTGTAGATGCAGCAATGCCCCACTAATTTAACACGCTCCTGTTGAGAGTGCTTGCAGAAATAAAGTGTCCTGTAAACACTGACCGATAGCAGAGAGGACAGAGTGGTGCATTACATGACAAAAAAAGTCTCACCCTGGACTAAGTGGCCAGACACAAACACTTGGAACAATTTTCCTGAAATCAGAGAGGCTTTGGACACTTTAGTGGACATGATTTGAAACGAGGGGGAAAAAAAAGAAAACATGAGGTGGGCTGTGTGGTAACATCACAGTGACAACTACAGCACTGGGTAGCAGGGGCACTGTGACAAGTGGCACCAATGATGAGCGTTGCTGACGAATTTAGCGCAGTGAAAGGCAACATGTATCATGTCAGAATCGTCACTTCACTGTCATTTAGCAGCAGCCAGCGTGGGAGTGAGGACAAATCCAGACTCCCGCGTCGTTATCAGGCACACTGCAGTCGGCGGCATTGGGCGGCAATAAGTCACGTACAGTGGAGGCTGCTATTCAATAATGGGCAACGACAAATTCCTGCTGTTAATGACATTTCAGTGAGTGACATGAAAGGCGTCACAAAGCCAGCTTCCTGCTGCGGGAAACAAATGCAGCTCGTGTTGCAGGACTTGGAGTGAAACAGAGTCCTGGCAGCCTCAACACTGCTTTAAAAGTGATCAGTCCTTGCCTTGTAAGCGCCAGACGATCCTGGCACATCCAGTGCAAGGGACATCTTATCTGCAGAATCCCCCCCCCAGCCCCCCCCACCGCCTTATCGCTCAGCCCCAGTGGAAACGATTGCCAGGTAGCAGGTTGTCATATGACACAAAGCCACAGCTCAGCATAGCTTCCCACACCAACGGTAGCTCCCATGTGATAACACATAACACAACAGTATGCTGTTGCTTCTAAGATAGCGCCAAGGGGAAATGTGAGCCCAGTGAAGATTTCTATCTGCCTTATTAAACAGATGACCTTGACTTTAGGGAAAACCGGATTAGCATGATTTTTTTTTTTTTTTAAGACACTACATGATATTTTTCAGTTGAAATGATGAGCCTCCGTCTAGGGATGGGAGGTCTCCATTGCATACCAGGGTATGAAATGGAAATACCAGGGTACACTACATTAAAGTCTGACACCACATGAGTCTGCCTAGTCAGACTCATGTGGTGACTCACTATGGCTTGAGTGGCAGACTCGGCGCACTTAATTCAATTAAGTTCAATTCTGCAATAATTGTTGATCTCAACCGGATCATGAAACCCTCATCATCCAGGTCTCTTCAAATACTCATTGTAAATCACTATTGCAGTGGGCAGAATGGATCTCTTGTAGCCATCTGTGAAGAAATGGGCAGATAAAGCCTCTGACTGAAGAATTACTCTGCTGGGCTCCTATGTAGTAAAGAGGATGTTCAGAAGTTTGTTCTTCAAAGTGTGCAGCATCCTTCAGTTCCAGAACAGAACCAGCCTTCAACAGAATCTGGCTTAGTGTTAGACAGGCCACGCCTCTCACCCATTTCATCACAGAGCATTTACACACTCTCCAAAAAATGACGGATGCGCTGATCCAGAAGTACTTTCTATGTTAAGGTTAAGTAAAAAGTTAATGGGACTATTATCTCCTTTAATTGCTTCATCTAGCCACTAAAGTAGTAGTCACTAACATTTGCAACATCTTGCTGCAAACAGTGGACCAGAGCTTCCACAAAAAACAGACTGCTGAGTCACTTCTTCGAGATAACGTCACAACTGTAGATTTCTATCACGTCAAGCTCTTTGCTGATGAAGGTGCATGAAATCAGAGAAATAAAAGTCAAAGTCCTATAGGTGTAACCTATGCAGCATTGTAACCAACCCTCCAACACTACCTCTTTCTTGCTATAATTTTTTTTTTCCTGTCTTGGATTTTTACCAGTCCATTTCCAGATAGGTGTCCCTCCCCTGGCGCAACATACACACAGACAATGGTTTGGCACTTGGTTGAGGAAACAACACATCTTAGTCCTCCACCGCCTCAGATGTACACAAGGGTTGATGAAAGGATCCAGAGTATGATTGAAAGGATAACTACATCCTCCAAATTGCAGCGTGTGTCAGGTATACATCCATTTCTCCCTTTCAGACAGAAAGAGAAGAGCGTGTAATTTTTGACATTTAGAGGACTTGTGTGAAAAGACTTTTTCTTTTTTTTTTTATCCCAGACTGTAATCACGTTTCTACCCTTTTATGCATCCCGTAAACATAATTAAACGTGGCTAAAGGATTCCCTTGGCTCATTTACCTAAACTCCTTTTGACACCTTTGGTTTGCAAAGAGCCTCTCCAACAGACCCTTTACCGCCCAGGTTCAGCTCAAATCCATTTTGAAAACCGATAATTGCAGAGTGAGAAGTTCTTGAATAACTCAGCTGCATGGTATTTACATCACTGAATTGAGTGCGAGTGCTTGTGTCTGAGGGAGGTGGAGCTGAATTGGCCTTTCATTATGGGGTTACCTCTCTCTCTTTTTTTCTTTCCCAGACATAACCATTACTGCTCTTTTTCCTTCACCCTCTCCATACCCTCCTTTCCATTCCTCTCTTGTTTTCTCCTCTGCTGTCTGCACGGCGGGCTCCTTTTTTTCCCCTCACCGTTAGACGTTATCTCAAAGACCAGATCACCATGGCAACAATTAGTCACATCGTCATCGCCCACACTTGTATTTGATGGCTGTTTTTATTTTTTGAGGGTTTCTCAATGCACCCCTACCTCACTGGCAGATTGCCAAGTAACCTGTTCCGCTCAACGAGGAACAATGTTGCCATCTGTTGGCCCCGTGTGTTTGCACACAAGCAAGCGACATTGAAAAAAAGAGACGGGCACCTCCCCCACCTCGTTCCATGATGACTCATGACGGGCAATCACATGCCAATTAGGACCTTCGACTCCAACTAGTCTGTGGGGCTCAAGTTTGAGACACGTCTCATCTCTTTCAGAAGGTCAGTGCAAACACCACCTTCTTTCCATTAATGAAAACAGAGATGAAACACAAAGATGCTGATTCCCTCTAGATCCACACACACACGCATTCTCTCTCTCTTTCTCTCACACACACACACACACACACACACGCTTACACGGAGAATGAGGGTATGATACGGGCCTGACTGGGATAAAAGCGGAGTGCAAGTAGCTTCCTGACAGCTTGGTTAATTAAACATGGAGAATACTTGGGCTTACGACCAGGACTCATACTTATTCATGTCTGCCATATTGTATATTTCTAAGTGAAAAGAGTGCTCTCTTGCAGCAGGGTACCAGCTAATGTGAGAGATAATATATTGGCTGAGATTTTGGCTGAGCGTTACCCTTGAAATCTTGGACCTGCTTCTGTTCTCCGGAGGCGCTAATTAAGTTTTTTTTTTTCTCTCCCCAAGTCTTTCAGTTAAGTGATGTAATACTTCATACTCACAAATAATTTTCCATTTGGGACAAATTGTTGCTCTTGCTATTTTATTCTGCTTAGTTCAAGTCTTGCCAAGGAAAGGCTGGGAGAAGGTTCAACTCCATTGTTAGGATTTTCATCATCAGGCAGACATAATTTAAGCACAGAAGGAAAAGGAGCAAAGGCGATTGTTCAGAGTGGTATGATGCAAGATTGGAGGAAAACCAACTCAGTTCTGCTTCAGGCATTTCAGCACAGAGCTGCAGTTGAGGACCCCTGCTAAGACACAAGCCCGAGGCTACATATTAATTCAGCTGAGCTGTTTAGCAAGAGGTATAATTCACCTGCTTTGCAGTTGAGATTTACAACAGAGCATGTCCACTGGAGCTACAATGCCTTGCACAATGACTCATGCCCCTTGAACCTTTTCACTTTCTTCACTTTACAACCACAAACTGCTGCGTATTTTATTGATATTTGGTGCAATTGTCAAAGTTACATAACGATACAGAGTCATTTATGATTGTGAAATGCAGCAAAAAGGACATGTGGTTTTGACTTTTTTTTCTAAATTAAAATCTAAACAACATGCCATGATTTGTATTCATCCCCCTTTTATAAGAAGCTGCATTAAATCAGCGGCAACCACTGATCTTCAAAGGTCCCCTAGTGAGTAAAATTATTCCAGTTTATTGAAAGTTATTCTCTGCATGAATCCATCTGTTCTTTAGAGGCCTGAGCGTTTAGTCAGAGAAACCAACAACATCATGAAGACTTAAAACACACAGCAGACAATTCAGGGATTAAGTTGTGAGGTAGTTATACAGCTGTTAAAAAGTTAATATCTGGTCTTCATAGAAATTGGCAAAACAAAAGCCACTGTTAAAGTCTCATTTGCCACAAACCTTGTACTGGACACAGCAAAGCTGTGGAAATAAGTAACTGAACACTCATTTCATACAAAGTGGATACTGTTCTATTAAATTAAATTGCATTAAAATATATTTGTTTGTTGTGACACGATAAATGTGAAAAGATTCAATGGGAATGAATCTTTTTGTCAGTAACTGTGGATGTCCATGTTACACCAACCAGCCTCTGGCAAACAGGGCTGTGTTTGCTTTCAGGTCTTCATTAACAAAAGGGAAAGGCTTTCCAGTCCTTGGACCATAATGCTCTGCTATAGCTTGCCAGGCATTGGGAAACAAAAGAGACAATCAAGCTGCAGATGCTCATGCTTTCAGATATAATGACTTCTTTGGTTTTGCTCAGTGAGTCTCATCAAAGCTTTCACAAATAAATATGCAAGATGCAAAAACAAAGAAAAATCAGCAGACATAGCAGAAAATGTAGGTAGATCTACATTTCTATTTAATGTTCCGTATCCCACAGTCACACAACCACACACACATCCTTGTACTGCTATACCAGTGTTTCTCAACATCGGTCCTCACGCCCCCCTGCCCTGCATGTTTTAGGTATTTCCCTTTTGCTACACACCTTTATTTACTATAATGCTAATCAATACCAAACAATGCCTAACCCTAACCAAAAATTAATTCAAGCCATACCTCTAAAACTAACTAGTTGAGTGCAGTAGAAGTGCAAAACGGTGAGAACCAGAAAAAGGTCCTCATTTTCACAAAAGACCTTCCTTTGATGGAAAATATTGTGATTCTGGTCCTCTCTACGTAATAAATACAAGTACACACACACACGTGCGCACACACACATAGCAATTCCTCTTGGTTTACATTTTGATTCACAATGCTTTCTATTTAATTTACTGTCAACTGCATTGCATTTGTTAACTTTCCTCTCCCAAGTGCTGCTATTTTTGGCTGCATGTCATAAAACCCTGCCATGAGAAAATGATCCCTCCAAAAAACCCTGGCTCAAAGGGCTGTGAAAATTCTCTGCATTTGGTGGTGCTTTGCAAATTAATGCAAACACCTCATCTCCCTTTATTATTTATTCATTTGGAGCAAATGTTTTTCTCTGCATTCACGTGGAAGCTTTGCTTTTACCCTTCAAAGGACAAAGCTACAGTAACCCAGGTGTTATTTTCCACCATAAAAGGGAGCAAAAAAAACAGTTTGCTTATGTTTGCACTCCATATGCTGTCTCGTCAACAACCTGACAGAAAACATTATGACATGGAGAGATAAAACACTTTTTGTGTTGCTTTTCTGTGTCAGAGGCAGGTGAAGCCTCTCTTTTTTTTTCCTAGCAGATTTGCATAAAGTTATAGGGAGATTAATGGAGCAGAAAGGATGCTTTACCTGTTGATTGACTGCCAGTCAGTGCTAAATCAGGGACCTGCTTCTGATTCCTTCCCTTCCCACTGCTGCAGTTATATAACTGCAGCAGAAACGAGACCAAGGCAGCTTTGAGATTTGTTTGATTCAGGGCCCCAGTGTGAAAATACTCAGATCTTTAGGAACACATTTTACAAAAAAAAACATGTTGAAGATCTTATTTTTGCACATTTAATGAGCTCTTGTTTAAATCACCATTCTTAAGCAGCACTGTTTTCACCCATTATCCTCTGTAACACATCACAGCAGTCATCAGACCTGATGCAACGGCGTCTAATTAAGCCGGATCGAGATCCTGACAGACTGCGTTTATTGTTTAAGCCTTTCCCGGACGTTTAAATGTCCGTCGCGCCAGACTGGATTGATCCTCTCGGGTACATTAACCTATCAATGAACGAGGTGCTGTGCATTATGATTAAGCACATGGAAAACATCCACGTTCTTAGCTCAGAGGTCAGAGAGAGGCAGCTACAGTAAACCAGAAAAGCACAACAATGAGCTGCTTCCTGGCATTAATATTCATGAGATGAAGCCCATGCCGTGTGTTGTTTCTTTCAGGAAGGAAAGAAGATACCAGGGGCACATCTGGGCAGTGTGTGTGAGTCCAAGGTATTGATAAGGACGCATTGTTACATAAATGGGGCGAGAGGACAAGGAAATAGCCAGCAGCAAAGATGCAGCGTAATTAAAGTGCATGGAGGTGTCGGTGGGCTCCTTGCCACATTTGCCATTGACTTTCAACCAGATGAGGAAGGTCAGCAACAAGGTGTTTAGAGCAATCTCTGCAAATTGTTGGACTGAGGCTTGATAATCTCCAAGGCTTTAATGGATCTCAGATCTGTTTACCAAGTGAGTGCACCTTACAAAGTCATTTGGCAATTGTTTTACCCTCTAACGTAATAACAGAACTGGAATTGGCTTTTTGATCAATGACATCAGTGGTTAAGTTGATATATTCAATAAGTGCAACAACCTTGAGCCTGTTAGAGTTACTCCGCATGTTTCTATGCGTGTGTGATTGAATTAGAGGGTGAGACTGTAAAGTACTCCCTAACTTTCATACCGAATGCATTTGTTTCAGTTTTCTCCTCAGTGTCTCATTAAAAATGCTTTGAGGTTGCGTCTTCTCTGCAGACTGACCCATGCAGTGCATCTTGGGTAAACACCAACATACAGTACTGAATGCTGAATGTTTATCTCAAATGTCCCAGACATTTATCGTCAAAAGGAACCACAATTAAAAACAGCTGAGGGGACGTTCTTTGAATAATAAGAAGGATGAGCAGAGTAATGCACAGAACAAGCTTTGCTGTTCTCTCATGTGTTAATTATTTTTGGTTTTGTACTTTTTTTCCCTTTTCTTGACCAAAGTGGGGCAAGAAAAGCAACTTGACTGCACAGGAAGAGCAACCCACCATGGTCTAAGAGACTAAAGGTTTATCCGAGTGCTGTGAGGTTTCCTCTGGTCTCCATTTAGGGATTAATAGTCGAATGGATTAGACATACCTGAAGACTTAACCAGCTGCAATTTTCACTCTGGGTACAATGCTACAGCTTAAATTTAATGCCGTAACAAAGCACTGCAGTCATTGCTCAGGTGATGATCTATAAACATTAATGTCTCTTTTGATATAGGCAACGTATTTGTCAGACATTAACAGGTACGTAGGAAGACACGTTTTCTCAAGAAGAAATGCATCCTCAAGCCATTGACATAAATTGTACATGTTAGCTTGGTGGATCATTTTAACAGAGCAATATCAGCACTCTCCCACCATACCTGTGTTGAGGAATGTAAATAATGTAAATAATTTTACATCCTTGTTACTGTTTGATCTAATGAAAGAAATCCCTGAAGTTTCAGAACCTGACCTCACCCAGATAGAATACCTTTGAGATCATTTAGTGGAGACTTTGTTCCAGGCCGTCTCATCCGACACAAGTGTTTGATGTCAAATGAGCTTCTTGAAGGGCAGTCAAAAATTTCCGCAAACGCACATCTAAAACTTGTGGAAAGCTTTCCCAGATGAATTTAAACTGTTTGAGCTGCAAACGATGGCCTGACATCAAATAAAGTCTTTGGATTAAAAACGGGATGTTACTCAAGTTGGCATGTGCAAAGTCATATACCAACATATCCCAGTAAGACATATAGCGGCTTAATAAGGATTACCTCAGGCTAAAAAAAAACATTGGTGACATATGATCAATAAAAAATATAATTTGTTTTAGTGCATCTTGGTATGGAGACAATCCACCTCTGGTTCTACTGAGGTGTAATGAAAGCTCAGGTTGCTGTTTTGGCGTCTTTTAGTTTATGTCTATCGTTGGGTCTGGTGTCCCAGCTTTTCCTCTTGACAACATCCCATAGATTCCAGGTGCTCTTTCTTCCATTCTTCAGATCCTAGCAGCTTGATTTCCAAATAAAATGCACACTTTACTTTTATTTGAAATGACGATTTTGAACCACTAAGCTACAGTCCAGTTCTTTTTTTCTTCCTTAGTCCAGGTAAGATGCTTCTGGTTCAAGAGTAGCTTGACACGATCATAATGCAATATTTGTGGCCCGTGTATAGGATTCTTCTATGCATATTTGCTCTTTATGTACTGACTCCAACCTCAGTTTGCTCCTTACGATCCTCCCTCAATTTTTGGAATCAATTTTGCTGGTGCATCGTTTCCTAACACACTGTTGTGGCTTATCGTCATAGTGAAGGGTGTCAGTGACATTCAGCAGTCTTCCCTATATTGTGTAGCCTACCGACCCAGACTGAGAGGTCAGTTAGAGGCTCAGCAAACCTACGCAGGTGTTCTGAAGTAATAAGCCGATTAGAGTGTGACACCAGGAGCTTCCGATGTTGAACTTTTTCCACAGCATTCACATTTTCTGAGGCACGATCATCGAAATTGCCATAAATACTTAAGATATTTCACTTGATGTGTAATGAATTTAATATACGAGTTTCACTTTGTCAAAGAGTGACAACAAAATCTTGAACTGTTTCAAAAACTTTGTATTTTTTGTGATGTACCTGTAAATATAACATCACATCAACTCTATCACAGGAACACAAGATATATGTGAACCACTGCAATGGGAGTTCGGTATTAGCATGTGGTTAACAAAGACAGAGAGTGGGACATGAGGGAAATAATCACATAATCACAGCCCCAATTCTACATCTGTTGTACTGAATGAGACTCTAATATACGCATTATACAAGGAACTTCATATCATAGTTAATACAGATGGTTATTGCCTGCAAGAATGCATGAGTTCAATCTGTGAGGTTGACGTGAGGAGTGAGTGAAAAAGTAATGAGCAATATGCTTTTAGAAGTCTTTAAAATGAGCTGCTTACAACAGATTGCAGCTCAGATGCAGTTGTGAAACATCCTGCCTTCTGAGCCTTTTTAAGATTTTATTCCTTTTGTTCTTTATGAATTTAATTTCACCGCAGTAATATCTATAATTCAGAACAAATTCTCCTGATCTCCTTGTCTTTCCCCATGTGGGAGAGAAAAAAAAAGAAAATATAGATGGGCTCTGCTTAATTTTTATGAAAAAAAAATTGCCATATTCTCAGGCGAACAATGGGAACACTATTACAGGCCTTGGCACAGAAAAGCCTCAAAGGCCTTGGCACAAAAGCCTGTACAAATTGAGAAGATAGAAGTGCAAACTCATTAGCTTACCAGGTTTCAAATCATAGCATTTTTTTTACATGCTGGATGTCTCAGTCTGCAGAGCTCTCATCTGATGAGGGCTGTTTTGCATGACTTCAAAGGATACTGATTTGCTTTAGAACTTGTGGCTGATGTTTTTTGGTCTGATATGTTTGGTCAGAACCTAGGCTGTGATGTCTTTAACTGCAGAAACTCTTTTACAATTGTTAAAGAGTTTGGCGTAAAAGCACTCATCTTAAAGTTTCTTAGTGAGATGTGGTGCAGTGCATGGCCGCTTGTTTCACTGCATATTATTTTGTGTCTTTGGATAGTGTTCAAGTCGGCCCAACACTGTTTCTTCAAGGACCTTTGAGAGAGCAAAGTTATCTGATGGAAAGCACCACAGCAGATAGGTAAAGCTTGGCTTCTGTGTTCGGGTGCAAAGTCAATCATCATTTCTCCAGTTTGATCTCGCTTCAGCGTGCTCTTCCTTTGAGACGAGCCTAAAAGAAGGCCAAATCTGACAAAAAAAAGGAAAGTTTCTTTTCTTCACACTCGACCTCGGAGTTGCTGTGATTCCGTGCCTGCACTATGCCTAACAAAAGGCGATGTTTGATGACACTAAAGCTATAAATCCTATTGCAGCACAAAAAAAGAAGTTGCGAAGCAAATAAAGCCCCTGAAGACACTTTTAACTTCTCACATCTGAGCAAACTTGCATATTTTCTCTGATCCTTGTTTGCTCTTGGCTTCTGCTGTGCCAAGTATTTAATCTGCAGTTAGAATATTATGATAGCACTTATTGCCGGATTCAATTCTGAAAGTGACTCAAGTCTGAGCTGCAGAAACACGCACATTTCCTGCACCTCGGCAATCGGCGTGCTCCACTTCTAATGGTCCCCTTGGGTGCACCGGATAGGTTGTGCTGAAAGATATACTGCTGTCATTCATAATTTCCCTTCCTTTTTTTTTTTTCTTTAAAATGTCCTGTCTTGCACAAAGAGGATGTAGGTAAGATATTGCCCTATTATCCCATTAAGATCTCGTACTTCAGAATCTGCAGCAGTCATTTTTAGATGGCTTCTCTTCTGCACCATTTTCGTCCTGCTGCACGAGAAGCTGTTCGGTGATGCTGCACTACCATCTGCTGGGAAACCTACATGTGGAATCCATTGCAGTAAATGCCCAGCTGTCTTTCTTCATCTATGCCGCTGTGTAACAGAGATTGACTTCGCCGTCTGTCACTGATGACATTGTACGACTGCTGTGTTTAAATTAGCTGCGGCCCGATAAGAGAATATAAATTACTCCAAATCTGCCCGGCCTTAGAATCTGACAATTCATTGAGAAAATATATTGAGGCGCCGTGGATAAGTCTACCGCTGATGTGGCTTAAAATTGACAGTGCCCTGCTACGACTCCCCTTTATGATGAAACTGTTTGCCTTGCAGAGCAGCCGAGACGAAAAGCCCGAACAATGCTTGCAGCAGAACAACCAATAGCCACAGCTGTTTGACTCTCATATGAAGTAGCATAACACATTATGTAATACAATTACGCACCAAAATTAATAGCAGGGCAATTGTGCAGGCAACCAGCCAGCTGTGATGGCTTTATGTAACTGTTAAAAACCACAAAAATAAAGAGGCAACAAGGATGGGCTTTTTTCTTTTTTTGTTTTTTTTTTTCCAAGCAATCAATTTTGAGACAAAAATCTTACACGTCATATTTCTGTCTTGAAACAGTTTAACAGATTATTTGGCATAAAATACTCTTAATATTGCTTTCAGCTTGTATGAATTTAACTATAAATTTCTCTATAAAAAGATGACGGTGTATTTGTCTCCATTTTATGTGTTAAAAGACTCCAGAAACACAGAGACGAATATACAATCACTAATTTCATGTGATATAGACAATAAAGATTGCCTATAAAAAGTTTATATCTGCTCTGCAATTTTTGCTACAAATTACATCTGCTGTAGCTGCAGTGGATAGTGAAGACTTATGTCTTTTCGACAGAAAACTCCAGAGAATGTGACTTCTGAGTATAAATAAAATGCATCATAAATATCTATCTGATAGTTTTGAAAGGGTAAATATATTTTAAAAAATTTAACATATTTTTTATTATCTTTGGGGAAAAAAAGATAAAAGTTTATTATCTCAGAGGGCTTCTCTGATATGCTCTGGTGGTAAGCTGTCTCCAGCTTTTAGTTAGAAGTAAACAAAACCTTGATTTTCTAATGGACAATATTTTTTAATTTTGCAGAAAAAAACCCAAGTTACATCATATTTGCATATAAATACACTGTAATATTGCATCCAGTACGTCACATTGCTGTTGGGTAACTTAGCAATACACGAATATAACATTTATTTCTCTACATTTTATGGGTTTTGACACTAAAGGAACATATTCACAATAAATAATCTACTATGTGTTTCAATAATTTAAGGTGACACAACAATTACTGATTGTGCTGATTAATAGATCATATCTGCAACTTTTAAAATGTTTCATACACATGGCAGGGATGTTGGATGCTGATTTTGTGGCAGGTGAACATTTTGGGGGATTTCTTGGATTTCCAACTACTAAGAGAACTCCTCTTCATTGTATTAAGTGTAAAAATCACCAGAGAGAAAAAAAGTAATTAAAAAAATAAATATTATTTATCCCTGTTGTTTTAAATTGCTACTTCTGCAACTCCCTGCAGTGGCCAGAATGCAGCATTGCTACAAAACAGTTTAGCAAATTGCTGCAGCACTTAGAGTTACTGTAATATTTTCTCCAATGTTATTTTATTACATTGTGACACTACGTGAATATGAAACTTTCACTATGTCGTATATGTGCAGCAGCAAAACCTCATACCAAATTCGAGGCAGCTCCAAATGTTGGATTTCCGACTGGGACATTAAACTCTTGACTATTAACGGATATTTTCTATCCAGTGTTTGCAAACACGAAGAAAAGTTGGTTCAACTGAAACATATTTGTCTTTTCTCCGACTAAGTTTTAAACTATTATTTTTCTAACTTCCCAAAGTGACGGGTTGCGCCGCATGGCCACTAAATGGACAGCCTTTTCATCATTGCAGCAAATTTGCAGACACAAGCCTACAAGTCACGCTTCTGTCTCAAAGCAGTTTAACAAATTGCCATGACATAATGTACTGTAATATTACTTCCAGTATGTCACATTGTTAATCTGTGCAGCTTGGCTTTTATTCAGGTGCTGCCTATCGAGCTCCATCGCTGCTGAAAGTGCTTTCACAAAGATTCATTGAATTAAGCCTGCGTGCATAAAGAAGATGGAAAATTGCTGGGAGCACTTGTTCAATTTACATAATGCCTTTAATTTTACTACGTTTGCTAGTAGACCCCAAGGATAGTTCAATCAGCTTACTGTATACAGAGAGTTCAATGTACAGAATCATTCAAACAAACAGATTAACAACAAATGTTACATAAATTAACGCTCATTATGAGTATATACTGTAGAGATTAAGTTTCTAAAAAGACACGGTAGAACAAAACAATAATCACGCATGCGTGACAAAACAGAAACCCTCAGAGAGCATCAGTCATCTACAGGTGCATTTATGGTCAGGGGATTCTCCAGGTTAGGTGATGGGTCTGTTCTATTTTCCTTCCGTCTTGGTTGTGCGGCAGGAGTTCATCTCAAGCCATTTTGGATGTCGAAGGTAAACTTGCTGCTCCACCGCCGAACGCAGAGAGCTCACAGCTTTCAAGGAGACGGCAGCGGCATCCTGCAGCAGTAACGTCGACGCACTTGAGCTCCGCAGGAGGAGGGTCACACACAGGAGAACACTGCATCCTGTACAAGCCTGGTTATACATTAAAGTACATTGATCCAAGTATGTCTTCACTTAATGTGCTCCCTGGTTAGTGCTGTGAATGGCAATCACAGCCTTTATGAAGATCAACAGTCTCTGCTGCCACCTAGAGGTATCAAAAGCCCCTCCCTAACCCGTCCTACTGAGCCATTCATCAGTGCTAAAAATATCAAAGATGGGTTTTTTTTGTTGTTGTTTTTTATTGAAAGACCTGCAGCAAGCACTCCCATTTTTCCTTTCCCCATTTGCGGTAGACTAAATGCAGTCTGATGCAGTGTGTGTAACCAATCATTCATGCCCGCTTCGGAGAAGGAGTAAAACTCTCGTTTGAAGTCCTCCCCAGGCAAGGGTTTTATTTGCACTTAGCTCCAAAGGCAGATGCAGTATGTATGCACACGCCACGGGGAAATGACTTGCAGTCTAAACAGCTGTAAATTTCTGCTGTGTGGCGGCCTCAGCTTATGTCAAGATTTTATAACGCAGATTGATTGGAATTATATAATGCTTGCTTTGACTGACTGAATCCACTCAATGGATCTGTTGAGGAGAAAGGCCTCGCGTGAGCGCCAGTTGTAAAAAAAGAGGGCATGATAAATAAAGACGGGTTCACTGGGGGCTGCGGGGACCTCTGCCAACCGAGGCTGAGATTCCGGCTGTGCTTGCGATTTAGGAACTGCGCGCAGAGAACATTTTATTGCACAATTTATTTCCGAGATCATAACGCACAGTGAATCACCTTTATTTTTGGCCTGCCGGCTCAGTGGAGTTCTGCTCAGCCTCCTTCAGATGTTCACGTCACTCAATTACATGAACCAGCGGGCACAAACCTGTGCAAATACAATGTTCAGCTGTGCACCAGTGAGCATGTCTTAGCGGTTTGGGGGTTAAGGGGCAGATGTTATTCCAATCCACCGAGCCTCAATTCAAAGGGACTGTAAGGATGAAAGTTGTTTACATAGGAGTTGTGCAATTTAGTGTAGTAAAGGGATATTTATTAAATGGACTGGAAAACTAAATCCTCGAAGGATGCACGCTGGACCCTTATTAGCAGCAAGCTCCTTTACTTTAAACAAAAGTAATCCTACTGAGAGCTGATTTTAGGCCATGATGATCATTAAAACGCTGTCAAGAAGAAAACGTTTTTACTGAGAGGGGGGCCCAATCAGAACCAAATCCAACTGTGATGTATCCACTGGAATGATTCTTAAGTAGAATGGATCACCAACCAGGTGAAGCAGACAACAACTCCTAAAGCTCCAACATTAAGGGACAGCGTCATGTAAAATCAACTTTTATGAGCTTTATACCATGTTATGATGCCATTCCTTCATCAAAAACATACCTGGAGAGTTGCTTTGATTCTGTCATGCATGTTTGAGAAATCCTTTAATCTCCACCTGGTAGTTACTCTGGGTGCAGAAATGTGCGGTCTCACCGGGTGCTGCCTTCTCTCCTCGGAGCTGCTGTCTCCAGCCGAGCTTCCGCCTCACAGAGCAGGCCTCCCTCGCGTCGCGACTCCCCCGCTCGGCACCTTCAGACGTGCGGTGGCAGCAATTAGCAAACACCTGGTGGAGCCGTGCATCTGCTGAGCTCATTATATGAAGTATTTCTCAGTGCAACGCTAGTAAAGTGTTGTTAAAAGCTTAGTAGAGGGACGTTGTTGCGATGACGTGGTGAAGGGAGAGTGTCACTGATGTGAAGGAGCTTCTTAAAGAGACAGAGGCCCAATTTCAAGGCATCAAATTGCAAAATCAAATTGTTTTCAAATCATGTTTGATCTATACGGCAACAACTCAAGGTAACATAGTTACTTGATTGGGCTATAAAGTGGCGCTTTGTCCAGACAATATATAATACTGCTCCTTTAGCAGTTCTTTGTTTTTTCTCAAAGTCCATTTTGTGTGATTAATTTGTTTGACTGCAAAATTGTAAGGAATCTTTATGAAATCCTCAGTCCTTCTCAGAATTAGGCATTATTGTTTTTACTATCTAATATCTGTAAGAGCTTTGTGCAACAATAGTTTGGTAACTCAAGGCATCACCTGAGTATTAGGAAAATATCAGGCAAATTGGTTAGTTTCAGTTGTGGCTCATAAATACTTGCCTGCTAATTCTCAGATATTAAAATAACAACAGATGAAGCGATAAATCCAGCACTGACATTTTCGGACAGCAAGGCACTGTGCATATGGAATAAATGTGGCTTCTTTTCAATGTAAACCTTCCTGTAAAAACATACAAATAAGAACAAAACCGATAAAATGATGCCGTGATGTCACAGTTCGATATGAGTTATTGAGAAGTGAGGCCAAGATAGTTTTCAACCAGTTCAGATCAAGTCGCACCAATTTTGAGATGCCATGTTAACTCCAAGTCTACCACTATGGTAGACTTAGAGCGTTTTGCCCCTCACAACATGGTGGTTTAAATGGAGCTGCAATAGCTAATGTGCAATTTTAAACAATTTCCTTTAAGTCTGACATGTACTTTAAACACCATAAATAGCAATAACACTGAGTCTGAGTGGACCATGTTCCATACCTCTATTGCCGAGGCGGCTTATCGGAGCTGCGGCCGCAAGGTTGTTGGTGCCTGTTGCGACGGCAACCCTCGAACCTGTTGGTGGACACCTTTGGTGAGGGATGCTGTCAAGCTAAAGGAGAAGTCCTATCAGGCTTTTTTGACCTGTGGGACTCCAGAAGCAGCTGATGGGTACCGGCAGGCAAAGCGGCATGCGGCTTGGGTGGTTGCAGAGGCAAAAACTCGGGTGTGGGAGGAGTTTGGATAGGCCATGGAGAAAGACTTTCATACAGCTTCGAGGCGATTCTGGTCCACCATCCAGCGTCTCAGGAGGGGGAAAAGGTGCAACACCAACACTGTCTATGGTGGGGATGGTGTGCTGCTGACCTCAACTCGGGAGGTCGGCAGCTCGGGCCCCTCGGTGGCACTGCCCCGGGGGTGGATGAGATCCGCCCGGAGTTCCTTAAGGCTCTGGATGTTGTAGGGTTGTGTTGGCTCACATGACTCTGCAATATCGCATGGACATTGGGGGCAATAAGTCGGGCTCGTTTCCGATGAGAGTTGGACTCCGCCAAGGCTGCCCTTTGTCACCGATTCTGTTCATTACTTTCATGGACAGAATTTCTAGGCGCAGCTGAGGTGTTGAGGCGATCCGTCTTGGTGGCCTTAGAATCACATCTCTGCTTTTTGCGGATGATGTGGTCCTTTTGGCTTCATCAGATCGTGATCTGCAGCTCTTGCTGGAACTGTTCGCGGCCAAGTGTGAAGCGGCCGGGATGAGGCTCAGTGCCTCCAAATCCGAGGCCATGGTCTTGAGCTGGAAAAGGGTAGAGTGCCTTCTCCGGGTCAGGGGGGTCGTCCTGCCTCAAGTGGAGGAGTTTAAGTATCTGGGGATCTTGTTCACGAATGAGGGAAGAAGGGAGCGGGAGATCAACAGGTGGATTGGGGCAGCGTCTGCCGTGAAGCGGGCGCTGTACCGGTCCATCGTGGTGAAGAGAGAGCTGAGTCAAAAAGTGAAGCTCTCGATTTACCGGTTGGTCTACGTTCCCACCCTCATCTATGGTCATGAGCTTTGGGTCAAGACGGAAAGAACGAGATCACGGATGCAAGCGGCCGAAATAGGTTTCCTCCGCAGGGTGGCTGGGCTCTCCTTTAGAGATAGGATGAGAAGCTCAGTCATCCGGGAGGGACTCAGAGTAGAGCCGCTGCTCCTCCATGTCGAGAGGAGCCAGTTGAGGTGGCTCGGGCATCTGGTAACGATGCCTCCTGGGTGCCTCCCTGGTAAGGTGTTCCGGGCACGTCCCAATGGGAGGAGGCCTCGGGGAAGACCTAGGACACGCTGGAGGGACTATGTCTCTCGGCTGGCCTGGGAACGCCTTGGGGTTCCCCCGGAGGAGCTGGAAAAAGTGGCTGGGGAGAGGGAAGTCTGGGCCTCCCTTCTGGAGCTGCTGCCCCCGCAACCCGACCCCGGCAGAAAATGGATGGATGGATGAAGGTAGCCAATGCAGAAAGTAAAAATTGGTGTGATGTGAGTTCGCTTCTGATTATTATCAGCATTTGTCTAGTTGTGAAGTACCTATAATAGAGCTATTGATTTTTGGGAAAACCAGAAAGCAGAGCATTACTGTAATTTATTCTACGAATTAAAATCATTGGACAGGGAGAGAAAACGTGTTGCCCCTTTCTGCTGTTTGGGTCAAAGACTCTTCTGTACACTTATGTTTATAAGGCAAGTTTTTGGATATAATAAACTGGCATAAAAAAGAATTAAATATGTGAAATTAAATAACCAGAATATGTTGTAACTAAGAACTATTTGTGTGTGTATATATGTATAAACCAATATTTTAAATGAAGTTATTTGAAAATTTACCCAATATAAACACACTCAAATTTGGACTCCATACACACACGTGCACTGCCCACTTAACTCTGTACTCCCAGGTACAGGTAACTCCTTCAAAAGGGGCAACCTGTCCGCTGACCCAGGAGAGGTTCCTGTCGTTCCAGGGTGGAGAAGAGCAGCCCGCCCAAACCTCCAGTAGCAAAGAAGCCCATCACCCCTGATGAGGGGCAGGCATCACCCGAGTGACTGGGCGTAGACGCTGACAACGTCCAGAGGCGGCATCAGAAAGAGTCCACACACTCCACATGAGCCAGGCAGCTAGAGCAGCCCCCAGAATAAACAGCCCCAACCTCCCAGGGAGTTCTTACCCCAACTCCATGGACCTCCCACCGCCCATAAGCTCCGACATGAGTTCACCCATAGAACCACCCCCAACCAGCACACAAACATCGAACATATGCCCCCAAGCAGAGACGCCACGAATCTCAGATCCACAGTGGGCACCCCGGTTCCATGATTAATTAACCTTTTCATTCACCACAAAAGCTGATGAGAGCACAGCACGAGCTGAATACACAGCCCCACTCCAAATACCCCCCACCACATCCAGCCCCTCACCTCTCAGCACGCCGCAACAGCAAGATACAACAACAGAACAGACTACACCGAGCCACCAAACCACACCGGATCCCAGTCCCAACATCAGATGGCCCGGTCCTCCCGGACCCCGACCCCAAATGACAGACAGAAAACAGGGGTGTGAAAAGACCCCACACTCAAGATGACTTTCTTTACTATTCTTTTTTCATAATGGCCAGATTTGTAGATTGCAACATACTTTGCGTATTAATGTCTTCTTTTTTTCTGTTAGTTAAGGCAGGCAGCCAGGAATTAATCCAGTTGGACTCGATTCATTAGCTAGAAAAGTGTGACACTAGATGCAAAGATGTTGAAAGAAAGGGGATTCAATACAACTGCACACCAAGTTTCGGTACACTGCTAAAAGAATTTGCATAAAATCCCCATAAAATGCTTTAAAGTTGTGAGTATTGTTGCAAAGCACTCTATATGCAGAGTAATGATGGAGTGAGGAGAGTGAATTTCAGAGTTTTGTCTAGTGTTTTTTATTTTTTATGTGGATTTTCCAGTTGAGTCGTTAATTGTTGTGTGAAAGGCATAATGAATCCATGTTTAGATTTTTTCTGTGCAATTCTTTAAGAAAGAGCTCATTGAAGGAGGGTACAGAAACAACATTTTATTTAAAGTCTTAATTTTCTTAAGACACTTGCACTTTAATTTATCTTTTTGGAGTTAAGTGGCAATCAGCAATGAATGTTTAGTGTGAACTATATCTGCTCAAAGTTGCTCGGAAGAATTACCAACTGTTTAAAGCTGCCTCATTAAAAAGTAGTATAGCTATTAGGTTTTTTTGTTTGTTTGTTTGTTTGTTTGTTTGTTGTTTTGTTAGAGCATTGTGGCCTCACGAAGACCTTCTTCGTTCCCTAAAGAACGCAATAGAAAAATGATCAGAGTGTCGTTTTCACATAAAACCACAAGAGGGCAGAGTACGCTCACAAAAAACAAGCCGTTACAGGACAAACCAAAGGAGCACCACTGAACACGTTTAATGCCCTTTTATGCGACAAATAAATGTATTTTAGTTGATTAAATACTAACTAAAAAATAATACAGTCTTATTTAAAGATGTTGATTGAAAAAGTGACTGCGGTTAATTGTGTTTTGTTTTCATGTTGCCCAACACGTACTCCACCGGACATGGCGGATCAGCACCACGGACAGCGACTCATTTCAGTACCAAGAAAAGCTCGCTGAAATCTTCTGTGTATATGATTATCAAGGGAATTTTTTTTTTACTAAAATTCAATTTTTGGGGGGTTGACATCGCGAATCTGAGGCGGCGTGGTTTCAGAAATAAAATCTATACTTTTTCTTCAACCCTTCTCTTTCCTTTCTAGGTCACCTTGTTGCAGAATGTGGCACATTCTGGTCAGATCCACGCAACTGGATGAAAACTGCAGGCTGCCCACTCATGTCTGGGATTTCCTCAAACTGGGATGGAGGGGGGGCGCTGGGGATATAAAAAAAAAGGCAGGATTTCGTTTCACATGGAGGATATCGTCACTGGGCTTACGTCAGAGATTGAGGGAAAAGGAGGGGGGAAGATTGGGGGGAGATTGGGGTGGGGGGGGATTTAACCCTTTTTCACCAACGTAGTAACATGGGACAGCAATCAGCAGGACTGACACCTGTAATGGGAACTGGTCTGACTAATCTGAATAAAACCTTGTTGAATACTGCCTGTTGTACCAGATGTACTTTTTCCATTTGTACTTCATTTTAATCGATATGCTGTATTTACCCAATTAAGGGATGCATTTGATGAACCATCAAGTAAAATGGCTCTAAACCATATCTTTATTTAAGAGCTAGCCCAATAGCCACCAGCATTAATCCTCTTTGGTGTGTCCCCACATTGTGCATTTAAGAGATGTACTGGAGTTAATTAGTAAGTCAACACTGAAATATTTCAGTTTAGAAGTATGACAAACATGATGTTTGCATTATTTATAAGATAAACATTAGGTAGGACAGCCAACTGTATTGGCAGTTTTCTAAGAAAGTGAAAACTGCACGGTGCTGATTTGGATTATTTCTCCGAGGAGAGAAACATTTGAAATATTTTTGATCATTTTCGCATCATCACAGCAACTTGTTTTACAATTCCCTATAGTGAGAAATCAATTCATTAAAATGTCTAAACTGCAGATTGTGTTTCAAGATTGTGATCAGTCGAACCTAATTATTTAATAAACGTGAATGTATTTCTAATATTTACCCCCCCAAAAAAACTCAACTTCTATATAAAGATCAGACAGAATAATCACCCATTTGCTCGTTTGAATGTAAAATAAATGATCGTTGTCTCATTATAATCCCTCTTTAAACATCATTTAAAACGCAACAGCGATGTGGTTGAGTTGTTATCCTGGAGCAGACTGACAACTCTATTGCTCTGAATTACTTGCAGCCAGTTACAAGGTGCAAGAAATCATGTTTTTTTTTTAGTTCAAATAGCAAAAGCAGAAAAATATTCAGTTGTTGACACAACGTTCAAACTATGGAGTAGTGCATTTGTCCTGTGGGCATTCAGTCAAATGAGCAACTCAGAACGCTGAAAATCCCAATATGTTTTTTTTTTTGTTTGTTTGTTTTGTTGACTACAAGTACAAAAAAAGTAAAGTTATAATTGAATCTAGAAAACACAGATGTGCGCCACCTTCACGCTACATTTATATACTGTGTTTGACGGGGGGGGAAGCAGACGATGAGACGGGCTTAGTTAAATTGATTTCCTGTGCAGTAACATCTGGACTGATCGATAGAGAAGGGAACCGGTGAGGGAAAAGAGATGAAACTGATGAAGACGGGGGTTGGGGCAGGGGGGGGGGGGGGGGGGTTGAGCGTGAGGAAGAGGAGGAGCAGGAGGAGGAGGGCGGCATACGTGATATTCTGAGCCGCACTGTAAAGGGGGCCGTCCCTGTTTAGTGGAGATCTGCCCGAGGAAGGCCCACCTAGAGATCATCTGAAGATATCTCCGATTCAGACGATAGTTTCGCGCGTGGGTGTGACCGGACCATAAGGGGACAAGTCGAAGGCGATCTGCAAAAGAGGTAAGGGACGACTCTCCATGCGCCCGTCTCATCGTTCATGTTGACGGCTAAAGCGTATAGAGGTCACCACCATTTGATGGCCATGCCTGGGAGCGTCGTCGTACATAGTAAGGAAACCAACCGGTTGGCGTCGTGCGTTAAGCAACCCGGAGCTGGGTGAAGAAAGTGGACGTATGTAAATTTATAGACCGCGATGGATTTGGAGCACGGCGGGGGGAAAATAAAATAAATTAAAAGGGGGTAAAAAAAAAAAGGCTCGTATGTGTGTAAAGACGGATGTAGACGTGATGCGCGATGGAGGTGGTGTAACTTGATGCATATAATTAGGCTGCAGATGCTGGATGAAGAATGCTTGACCTGCACCATCCAGAGAGAGTCTCTGAAGGGATTGGCGCCTAATATTAGTCCAAGCTGTTAATCTGAGGCTTTACGCTTGTTTTCGTTTTAATAGTAGACCGTTTCTTGTATTGGTGATTTAATCGTGCCTCCCTTCCCCCAGCAATGTAGTGTGGCCCTTAAAATATACATTAAGTCCAACCTTCTGAGATAACGTAATATAGTAGACCGTTATGTGTAAAACGGGCCAGGTGGAGTCCTCTGTCTTCTCGCTGCCACTTGGAGTAACATTTAATTCGAGCAATAATTCATGAGCGCTTCCATGATTAGCCTTTCCATTCAAATATATTTTTCCCTATAAATATTTTATGCACTGACATGATTTGGAAAAAAGGGGGTTGAATGCATGAGTGAGCAGAGAGGTTTTTTTTTTGTTTTTTTTAACCACTGGCAGCTGACTGAACTGCAGCCGTCACGATCTACCACAGGAGGCGGTGCTGCCTGTTTCACCACCTCCAACTCGTGCTCCACTAAATTATATCAAGGCTTCATAAAAAACACAACTACAATGCAGTTAGCCAAGCACCAGTATGCAAAAAAATACACACGAGCGATAAGGATTTGAATACATGTGGAATCTGAAGCTTATTTTGTACGTGTCATTTAGTCTGTGATTGTCACTGACTGCTCATATGGTCCATCTATCCACAGTAGCTCGGCCAAGATGGATGTGTTTATGAAGGGTTTGTCTAAAGCAAAGGAGGGGATGGCTGTGGCCGCAGAAAAGACCAAGGAAGGAGTTGCAGTGGCGGCGGAAAAGACCAAGGAAGGAGTCATGTTTGTAGGTGAGGCGCTCTCAGAGTGATGTTTGCTGCTTATTTTCATGCAAATGCATCTAAATGTGCTGTGAGACTGGATTTATGTCCTTCTACGACCAATACAAGACATACATGTTTTTGCATTTTCGACCCTTCTTCAATATTTTTGCAAAAAAAAAAAAAAAAGAATAAATACAGTAACCTCTCCTACTGACTGGGTAGATGTCCTGTTTCTTGCACAAAGTAATCAGGAGAAAGAAGAACCCGCATGGGTTTAACATTCGGTCAAATTTGTATTCCAGCAGGAGGACATTTCCACAGCTCTTTGCGACTAATTCATCATCAGACGGGGAGATTCATCATATTCCTTATAACAGAAATATGATGAATCACCCAATCAATGCCTACGTTTAACTAATGTCTGCAGAGCAAAAATGAGTTGGAATATATTCCAGTTTCACATGAGATCAAACGCAGCAGCCCAGCACTCGCTCTAAGTTTTTAGCTGTGCCATAGTCGTAAATAATGCATCAGGTTTAGGAGAGGTTTCATGTGGGTTTTTTTCTTGCATCATTTGCGTGTATATGTTATGAGCAGGAGGTGGAAACAGGGTTGGGGTGGTGGGTGTCAAGGGGGAGCACTTCATCCTGCACAGCAGCAGATTAGAAAACGCTGAGCCTGTGGTCAAACCGCCTAAATAGACAACATTTTTATATATATATATATATATATATATATATATATATATATATATATATATGTCTTTTTTGTACAGGCTGATTTTCTTCAGCCTCGCTCGTATTTATTTGCCCAAGTATGTGCATCTCCTTTTTTGAAATGTAGCTTACAAATTTGTAGCTAAAGTCTAATACAATCCAAAATATTAAACAAGCATGCAAAATATATTGAAGGGAAAGTATATTAGAAATTGACATTAGTAAAAAAAAAAAAAAAAGAAGAAGCTTTTATTAAAATTTTGGTGTAAGAACAATTATTTCTGCATAATATGATCTGTTTTGTAGCATAAAACTTCAGTAATGTTCTTAGTGTCATATGCTGCTATTTAGTAAATACCGTATTTTCCGGACTATAGTGCGCACCGTACTAAGCCGCACCTTCAATTAAAAAAAAAGAAAAAAAAGAAGACTGAAAACGTATATAAGCCTCACCGGGCTATAAGCCGCTGATATCTCTGCCGTTCTCGGTTTTTCACAAGGAAGTAGAAATATTAAGGACTTTATTAATAAAGGACGCATTATTAAGGACGCAGCCCTCCATCTCCAATGCCGAACCATGGATTAGTTAACGCTGAGTTTACGTGCAGCAGCTCTATTTTCCTTCTGTACCAGATTGATAGTCCTCAACTTAAAAGTTGTATCATATGAATTTTTTCGTGTGGCTTCCATGATGAGAGGGTATGAGTTTGAAGAAATTTCTCCGTCGTGCCTGCTGCTAGCATGTGCTTGTTCTAAATGAAAATTAGTACTTTTTTTTCTTCCTGCTAAAGAGCCCCCCCTGGTGGTTGAAGAAAAAACCACAGAAAAGCCTCACCGAGCCGCCTGGTTCAAAGCGTGGGGAAAAAAGTAGCGGCTTATAGTCCGAAAAATATGGTACTTTCATATAGAACTATGGTAAGAAAGACTTGATCCTCTCTTTATTTTAAGATCTGTTTCTTTGAGTCATTTTTTGTCTCGGGGTTTCACTCTGCCACTTTTAAATCCAAAGAGTTGCTGTTTAAAATTACATGTAAAACACAACATCATAGAGGAAACAAAAACTGATGCATATCTCTATGTAATGACTAGTTATATTAATTTAAAATACTCTGGGGATTATTAAAAATTTTTAAAAAGTCACAATTTTAAGGAACTGTTTTTTTCTGTTTCTGCAAAGGTTTATCTCGTTCTAGAACTTTTTCACATTTTGTCACATCATAGCCAGAGACTTCAACATATTACATCAGAATTTTATGACATAGACCAACACCAGGAAGTGCATAATTGCTGATTGGAAGAAGAAAGATATGAAAAAATATGCCAGGCATTTGTATTCGACCCACTTTCATCTGAAACCTCTAAATAGTTCACCCATTTCGCTTCAGAAGTCACCTAGCTAGTAAATAGAGTCCACATGTGTTTAAGGACAAGGAGAGCATTTATAAACGAAGGAGCAAAAGGGACCCAGGGTGTCTCTGGGGCAGCTGCAGACCCACAGCACAAGAGGGATAATCTTTTGACAGGACAACTATAAATCCACAATTTTCTGCTTATGAATGACTGGATTATAGTCCAGAATCAGAGAGACACTCTCCAACTCACTCTGGGGATTCCCAAGGCGTTCGTTGACTAGGAGGGCTATACAACCCTGAAAAACCTCCAAAGTGAGGCGCGCCGGAATTCAAGAACAGCAGCTCTAATCCAAGCCTTCCCCGGACGACGGAGCTCGTCTCCCGATCTCTAAATCTGAGCTTGCTTCCTTTTTGCAACTATGCTCTACTTTGTGTTGGGCTGTGACATGAAATCCCTCTAAAATACATTGAGATTTATGGCTGCAATGTGACACATCATGATGAAGTTCAGGGAGTAAGAATAGCAGTGCACTATAGATTTATTTTGCTGCTAAAATTAGCACCAACTCTGACAAGTATCGTTCAGTTTGTCTGTGTCTCTCAGAGAAACTGAGCAACGCTGCAAAGTGTTTCTCGGTAAGACGCTGAACATTTGTTTAGAAACCCAAATTTCCGCCTACACCTGAACCCCTCGCCCCTCTAAATTCATCAGCTTGTTCTGGTTATTCTGCAATGGTTAGCTCTTTTTGTTGCATTCAGAGAACCTTGCCTATTTTTAGCCAACGTTGTCAGATTTGCCAGTCTATAGATGACATCTTACTACCCAGCACATTTAGCACAGTGCCCCCCCGACTTTCAACAGGACTCCAAATATGTCAGACTGTAGTCACAACATGGGCAGACTCATTTCCATTGTGCCCACACTGAGCAGCAAGGGGGGGGGAAAGGGCAATTTTTGCTTCTTCTCTGTCGCTGCATGTTGGGCCTGGTGGTGCCCTGGAAAACTGCTCATGTGTTTGCTCGGAGGCTCCTCTTGGAGGAGGGGTAGCAGCGATTTGATTCATCTGAGACCTTCCTTTTGACAGCTGCTGCTACTGAAGACCACCCACCCAGCTGAGCAAAAAGAGAGAGGCAAAGAGGAGGAAGCAGTATGCAGTTCATGTTGCAGTAAACAAGCAAATTCACTGATTCATAACCACATGTCTACCGAAAGAGTAGAAGAACTTACGTATCGCTTCTCTGAATCATTGCTGTTACATCAACGTTTGGCAATTCTTTTCTGTGCTTAAATATTGATGATACTAATTATATTTTTAGTCACAGAAGTCATAAAGTAAAAAAAAAAAAAAAGAAAAGTACTTGCTAAAGATGTGCAAAATCTTTTAGATATAATTAAACTTTTATTGTAGCAGTATATTCTCACTCTGAAAGAATGGTCTGCCATCCTCGTTTGATGGGCTTTTAATATTTTCTTGCCACACTACTTTATTTGTGAAGATAAACTTAAGTTCTTGTCTCGCCACATTTGTCAGAGTTCCAGTCGTTTTGAACACGTATCTTACTTAGACATTAGTAAGTTTAGGGAGCTGGGGGTTTTTTATGTAGCTATTTTGAAAAGTAGCTATGAGAAATGACCCACTGTGCAATATTTTATGTTTAATTCAGGAAGACAGAGATTCTCAGATTACCTCTCAAAAGTCCCTAGGCTTTCTGATCAACAGAAGCACTTATAATTTTCATTATAAGATGTTTTAGATGTAATTATTTTAGGCTCTTGGCATGTTTTTCTGCATATGGCTCTTGAGATTTATTTTTTTTTGTAGTGGAAACTAAATGTTTCTTGAAATCCATTCAAGAGTTTGTGGCCGATTTCTCATCAACTCTGATTACCAAAAGGTTGCCAATATTTTCAAATCCAAAGTTTAAAAGAATTCAACAGAGCAACTTCCTGTAATGATCTATATCTCTCTCCTCCTCCTCATTTTCTTCCAGCCTAAACAAGACATATCTGTTTCGTCTCAAGTTTTTTACATGGTTCCTCACACTTCATTTAAAACCCCTCACTGACTGGAAAAAGCAAAATTAAAATTGTCTTCACTCAGAAAGAGCATTCACACCGAAGGTGTTGTCAGTGTAACCTGGCATGACTGACACATGTTATATCAGAAAAATATATATATATTTTTTTTTTTTGCATTAACGAATGGCGAGTCACTAATGAAATCTCATTGTGGCTTATTTTTGTTGTTAGCATGTGCATTTGTGACTTTTAAATACTTTTTAAGCATCTCTATCAGGAATAATAATAATTTGGGGGGAGATTAAAACACATATATTTAAATACAATAGTAATATATTGCAGGTTACTAAAAATGCATGGAGAACTTTATTTATTTGGCCTTTGATCAAGGCTGAAAAGCCAAATAGAAGGAGGCACTCCCATTTCTTATTGCATGGGGATACTAAACTTAATATTTAGTTTCAGCATGTTTTATATAACTCTGCATTTCACATGTGTTTCCATGCATGTCGGTATCATCTTGATATTCCAATCACAGCTATGGTATGTTTGCACCTCTCTGATATGTTTTCTTTCAGGGTTCAACCTTTGCAGAGAGAGCTCTGCACTTCATCCACATTTGTCTTTGCTCAGCCCTCAGTAGCCAAAAGAAGGGTATGCTGAGCACCGCGTAGGATGACAGGCACTGAGTGATCAGTGGGCACACAGTAGATTGCCTTAATAGCTTGATGGAGTTCAATGTAGATGAATGAGGTCTACCAAAGGTCAGACACTTGAACAATGGCTGAGTTGTAGTTTAAACTGGCTATAAAGTTTTATAACCTCTCCCGGTATAACTACTGAGAAACCTGAAAGGTTAATGCTTCTCGTTTATCTCATGCGGTCAGTGAATAATAGATGAAAAGTTGCACTAGTTTACTTCATTTTAAACTAATTCTGTCTGGTAGTGACACTTTGGATGTAATCAGAATAAGTACATGACCATCATGGAAGAACCTTAGAAGTAAATACTGGAAAGCGTTCAACTAGTCAGGCTGCGCGTCTTGACGACAACTGGACGCAAATTGAAATGCAGACTGAACCGGATGACATTCAGTTCAGTTTACTGAGACAAAGTTTAGCAAATATGTTTTCTTTTTACCCAAGCAGACACGAGCAAAGAGTTTCCGGAGGAGTCGAGATCCTTTTCTGACCAATTTTCTTCCCTCTTTCTGTATTTCAGGTAGCAAGGCCAAAGACAGCGTGGGCACAGGTGAGGTTTCCATCTGTCAATAGCATGTTAATTGGAGATGCACAGACGGGAGGTTTTGTGGACAGTGTCTGATTGTGTGCAGCTCACCCCCTTTGTGTGAGCTTAACAGCAATAAAACAATGGCTTTCACAGAAACAGTTGGAAGCCAAAGAGCTGCTTCTTTCTGAATCAAACAAAATGTACAAACACAGCAAAATTCATCCGGTTATGAAACGGAGGTTTCAAAGCAGCTCAGAAAGAATTGCGCTACATTTCTTTACATGAAAGATTATATCTTTGTAACTTTTCTCTTTCTGTTTTGCACATCTTGAAATGTTGATAAGAGCCATTTCACAGAATACTCAGTGAAATGGCTCTTTGTACTACTTTTATTTATTTATTTTTTTTACAGGATCCACTCAAAATCAATATCAGCCAAGTCCAACGTTTGAGAAAAAAAGCTCAAATTTATGATCAACTGTTAAGCTGATAAATCTTTTTTGAATACATTGATCCAAAAAAGAGCAGGCTTTCTGTGAACAATCATAAATCATTTTACCTCCTAGAGGTGGAGGTAGCAACACAATGTGCGTAAGGGGGGAGCGGTCATTACACAGCTCCGCAGTTAAACAGGATTTCACCTTCAATAAAATTATCCTAGAGGTGACACCCTAAACTGTCTTTAGCGGTTTTTATTTGCATTTAGCGTGGTTAGCATTGCTAGCTGCAACCGTCTCTGTGTGTATCCCCTCTAGAGTAAATAGACCCTGATACTAACTTTGGGGTTTACAATTTTCTTATTCAACGTGCTCCTAGAGACATAAAACTGGACTGTTTCAGTAACATGTTCAACTTATGTTGTCTGGAAAGGTCTCACCTCTTGTTACTGCAGGAGGAGTCAACATGCTAATTTAAAAAATATTTAATTAACAGTTTTTCTTGATTCATTGACTTAATTTCTCAGAAAGTAGCTAAATCGTCATTCTTCCGTTACAACTTCCCCACCAAAGAGTGTTGTTTTTAGCACCGCATATGAAGGCATAGGTATGGTGTGTTCATTGACTGGACAAAAGATTGGATTTTTTTGTTTTCAATCGACAGTCAAGTGTAAAATCAGCAGACTCCAGATGAGTCCCTGCTTATCTTTCATTTTAAAAATGTAATTTTTACACTAAGAAATAATCATTACCTTATTGTAGCAAAACCTAAATCGTTTAAAAGCTCACTCATTACGAGGCTAAGTGAAGGTCAATTATGAAACACAAGAGGACAGCATTTTGCTTTTAGTGTATCTGTAGGGTTTAGCGGGATAGAGTTACATTTATGTGTGTACGTGTGTGTGTGTGTGCGTGCGTGTGTGTGTGTGTCTGCAGTGGCTGAGAAGACCACCGGAGCGATGGGTAACATCGTTGCTGCCACTGGTCTGGTGAAGAAGGACGAGTTCCCAACTGACATGAACGTGAGTGCAGTGGGTCTGTCTAAAAATCCCCCGTCATATGAGACACGGATTTTTTATTTTTTGTTGTTGGTGTTGTTTTTTTGCTGAATTGCCGTAATCATAGATGCTAATGGTGACCTGCATCCAGAGTCTAAAATCCTGTTATGGTTAGTTTATGGGTCGAAAAGAATCTAAGCGCAGACCTATTACCCGAGGCCGGTGTCTCTTAAAAGGTAAATTTAATTTCACAAAAACGATGAGTTTGTTCAATTTTAATCTAAAATTAGAACAAGGCCTGTTGTTTGAGTAGACATCACAAGACAATGAAGAAAGAAAAAAGTATTTGAAACACAAAGAATAAAGCTAAATCCTAAACACAGGCACAGAGTTCAGTAAAAATAAAACTGAACTCTTAAAGGGACAGTGACACATACTGAAAAGCAAGTTAAAAAGCATGCAACCGAAATGACCAAAAGTTAAGGACATTGTTTATTTAGCAGAGTATTTAAGTTTTTACCCTTAATTGATAGCACGCTTTGTTCACGTGTGCACTTACTAAGAGCTACACAACGTGGGATTTTCGTGTCGTGTATTTATTTAGAAACAGAATGTTTGTAACCTTAATATTGCAGTTATTTGGGAAGTGTGATATAACTTCAGTCATTTTATTTAGGCATTATTCAGACACTGATGCTGTATTATTATTTATCTTTTTCTAGAACCACACAGATACGTCAAATTAAGAAATAAACAGCAAGTGCAAGTTAAACCCACTGGAGTGCTACTCTGCCTTTCTTTGGAGTTCTAACCGGACTCACCACCGTGATCTGAACATTTACACTAGCGAGTTGCGGTCTGTATCTTTAAAGTATAACAGTGAGTTGGGGGGTGCTGTGGTGGCGCAGGGGTTTGGCACAACCCATGCATTGAGGCCTTAGTCCTCGTGGCGGTGGTCACAGGTTCGATTCCCGGCCTGGTAACATTTGCCACATGTATTTCCCCTCTCTCATTACCTTCCTTCCTGTTTAACTACCTTCAAAGTCTAACCCTCCCTATTGTAACCCATGGGAGGGCCCAGGAGAAAAAGCTTGGGAAGCAATGACCTAACCTATTATCACTGTGATGAAACCAACATGCCAATAAAATGACTCAATAGTAGGTGAAGATGGGTTACTTTAAATTATTCCACTCTACATATTTAATTAGTCTCAATGAGTCACATGTGCTATATCATTAGCTATCAAAAGTGTTTATTTACCTAATCTAATACTGAGATTTTAGGGTCTGAATCCCAATGTCAGTTTCTTAATTATTTAATTTTAAAACATCAAAGCAAGCAGGATTTAGGAAGCATGCTAATTCAACCTGAACAGCTATTAAAAAAAGAAGGAACCTTTCAATGTAAAAAGGCAAAATAAACCAAATGCAGAAAACCATGAACATTATAAACAAAGCTCTGTTGCTATGTTTACTTAATGCTGCTGTTGAACTATATGTTATTCTTCAACCAGAGACGGTCTGGATATTCTAACAAAATACGTTGTAAAGTGTCTCAGACGAGCTGATTAGATCAAAATCGTAACGGTAGCGTGGTGATTATCGTGCTGCCAGGCCTCAATTACAGTCATCATGATCAAGTGTGACCCAATCCTTTATTTCCAGCAGAATACCCAGTCACCAGTCATAATATTAGTCTTTCAACTTCCAGAAGCAGACATTTGCAGAGGGTTTACATTTTTTTTTGGTTCAAAAACAAAGAATATCGGTTGTTTTACCATAGACAAAAAACAAAACAAACAGAAGCAATGTTCTAATGTGACTGAAATTTGAGTCAATTATATTTAGTGGTTTCTTCACTTGATACAAAAACTGGTCTTCCACTGTTATCAAAGTCACATTTGGCCTAACTATTCAGAATGTCTGTGAAACGGTAAGCGGTCTTTTCTGGTCTTTTCTCCACTGTTTCACTAACATAATAAATCTGACAGCATGTTCTGATTGCCCACTCAGTGGCTCGATGCATACGAGCGATAAAACAGCAGACTGTTGCACTGTTCACGCTGTATTGAGCAATTTGCCTGCACTGACACACCAAACACTCAAAACATTAAAACAACCCCGCCAGACATTTGAAAATTAACAAACTATAGAAGAGTGCCTTATTGTCAGAACGGAGTCTGAACACTTCTGTCAAAGCTAGTTATGTTTTTTTCTCCATAAAAGTGGTTCAGGAAATATTAGTAAGTCATACTAGCTGCAGGATGGATATTGAGACGTCAAGGTACAAATTTTACAAAAAGCTTTTCACATAAATAGACTTAAAAAAATGTTTTCCACACGTTTTAAAAGCTTCAGGAATGTTTTGAGGCACATAGCAAAGAGTAAGAAGAGATGAATGAGTTCAAAGTACCTCTAATCTCAGTCTAATCTAATCCATCTCTGAGATTTGCTGACTAACTCATCTTAGAGGATATCCTGCTAATATCTTGCAGGCTTATGGACACCTTCAAAGGTTTTGAAGAGTTCATGCAGTTTCAGTACAGTGAGGGACGTGGTTAGTTAGAAAAATGAAAAGTAGAATCTTCTATTTATCCCTTGAGAACACGAAGAACTTTTTAAATATTACGATATGAACATTTTTGGGTAACACTTTGAGGGGGGTGAATAAGACTGACATGACACTGTCATAAACATGACATAACACCTGTTATGAACATGAATAAGCCTTTATGAATATTTATGACTGTTGTCATAAAGCGTCATTCGGTAAATTATGACACTTTTAATAGAGTTGACATTATTCAAAATGTCTTTGCGTGCGTGTGTGTGCGCGCGTCGTCACCTTTCATATGCTGTTCATATGACAACTTGACATTAACCAAGAAATCATTACTGATATAAATTTGTTATAAAAGTATTACTGATTGCACTTTAAAAATTAGGTAACTTTATGTTATTAAAGGTAAAGTTTAAACAGTAATGATTTCTTGGTTAATGTCAAGTTGTCATAAAGACATTTTCAATAATGTCAACTTTGTATTAAAAGTGTCATAATTTACCGAATGACGCTTTATGACAACAGTCATAAATATTCATGAAGGCTTATTCATGTTCATGACAGGAGTTATGTCATGTTTATGAAAGTGTCATGTCAGACCTATTCACCCCCCTTCAAAGAAAGTGTTACCCATTTTTGTGAGCGTCTGAATGAAATGTTTCTACTGTGTCTACCTAAATACATACAACCAATCATAAAATGTTATCGAAATCAGCTTATATCACATTCACTTTTTCACAATCAGTGATCCATCTGATTAGGTGTGTCTTTGTGGTGGTATCCCATGGTGCATCCTCTAAGGCCATGTTAATCTCATTGGTGGATTTGCAGCAAAGACACTATCTTGCCAGAGCACACAGGATTACAGCCTGTTCTTCCTCTGTGGCCTAATTGACTTGATTAGTGCTGGGTTTAAAAATAAATGACGTGTGACCCACTAGCTTTGTTTTCAGGGCCAGCCAAAGCAGGTGGGGCAAAAGCTGAAGCATATTGTGAACAGTGTCCTTTTCCACAATATGCATCAGCTTCTCAGGCCAAATCTGGCAGCATTGCAGTAATAAAGTAACACTAAAACCCTTTGAAATTATTTTCCCTCTCAATTCAAAGACCCACATAAAGTCAGATATTTAAAGTCTACTTTGTTTAAAAGCTACAGTGTCATTGCATTAACACAAATGTCTAAAACAAACATTGGACATGATGATTCCATTTATTTTATTTTGATAGGTGAAACGTAGACTTTATGGGTTGACCATGTCAACAAGTAATGCCTGTTGGATATGATGAACTTTGTTCTTTTTACTCACTTTTACACAAAAGCTGGGTAAATTTGTGGTTGGTCAATTATTTGTTTGTAGTAGCAAACAATTAGTTGTTTGCTACTACAAACTACTACTGCAGCTGAGTTGAAAAAGTTGGTGGTTGAAGTGTTTTCACAGCGCAACACACAAGTCAGCCAGTGTGGTTGATAGGCTGTGGTTGAGGCGAGCAGGCAGTCCATTTCGTCATCTCCAACTCACACCATGGAGGACTTCTCTAGAAAAAAAAAAACTGCAACAAACTGGATTTTATCACCTTAGAAGATAATGTTTGGTTCCTAAGAGAGGAGAAATGTGATTGCGACTGGTTGCTGAGTCTAATCTTGAGATCTTTTTCCATTATGGTAAACTCCTGTGATCACAAGTTTTGTATTTCCACTGAGGCCTTCGCCACAAGCAAAGATGATTTGCATGGAATCCACATAATCAAGAATGCTGCTCAACCCATGAATGAATTGTCCTTACAAATGTGGTTTAAAAGGAGATAAAGAGGCTTTTCAATGGATTCATTCAGTCTAAAGTGGTAGGCTGAGCACCTGCTTTCATAATCAACGTGACAAAACTCACTTGCTGGTGTTCATATGTTTGCTTTTCATATGCTTGACCACCCATCTTGACTTTAGGCAAATACTGTAAAAGTACTGTAAATGTCATTAAGTACAACATGGAGCTACATCTCTATTAACATCTTTTACAGCTTCTTAACTAATTGACCAAGTGTTTGAAAGTGACACAAATTTCTAGCTAATTGAAACAGAAGCTACGATTAAAACCATCTCTGAATTTTAGATGAGAAACAGCCCAATATTAACCAATTAAAATGTAATACAAACACTCCCAGTGATATTTATGCACAGCATCAGCATGAGCACATCCTGAAAAATATAAGCCTTGTTCTCAGTCTTCAGTCTGATATCATCATTGCGGCATTCGCTTTTTTCTTGTAAAGTGGGAACTTGGATCTGCCTGCCAATGGCTGATGGTGTCATCCTGGACATGCATGTCATGGCAGTCATGATGCTGTCCTATCATATAGCAGCCGTTTCTTCAGTCAGAGGCTTTTTTTTTTAGATTTGTTGCAAGCCTGACTGCTTCTGGAGCTCATTCCTGCCCACAGCAATTACATCCACAACATTTAATTTCTCTTTCAAATAAAGCATTGAAACTGGAATACAGGGTCACGTGTGAGACTTTCCTAATGCAAACTGACAGAAGTGCTGAAATAAATTTCTGCAACTGTTTTAATTTTTTAGGCACAAGGCAGCCATGTTGGATTTTGAGAGCAGGTTTGATTCTTCCCAAAGCTGTCTGACTTTCCATTGGGTTTGATCTGAAATTGGAGCTGACTTGTATAACTAAGTGAACTACAACATGCCACAAGCCAAATGTAGAGATTTTCATGGGTTCAGAGCTTCCTGTTGTGTTTTAGAACCAAATGGTTGCATGTCTGTACTTTACTTTTCTTAACTCAAAGAGAAACCGAAATCGATCTCGCAACGAGACACACGGGGCTTTATGAAGAAAACATTTTACTATTTAAACACATGTCAGAGCCCGTAGCTTCATAAGCCAATATGTTTCGTTTCTGGTGTTTCTGTGAATTTGTTCCCGCCTCATTTTTCTCTCTCACCTTTTCTGCAGCCTGAGGAGTACGGGCAGGAGGCCATGGAGGGCCAAGGAGAGGCGATGCTGGAGCCAGAAGGGGAGGCATATGATGAGTCCCAGCAGGTAACCGGCACAACATAAGCCACGATTGTCTCCCTCGTGTCTATTCTTTCGAAAGTCACACATCACAGGAACCAGTGACTGTACCACAGAGAGCATTTTTTGTGTGTTATGTAAAACACCGGGTCGCAGGCGAGGACGAGTCCATTCACTTACAGTAGATGGAGGCGCGTCGGTATTCACATGCATTGCATTCAAGCTGGATTGTATTTCAACAGTCCTCCACATTTGCCCTCCACTTGTCTTCCTCTCAAACACTGAGGTCGCAGTTCTTTTTTTTTTTTTTTTCTGGGAATAATATCGGAAGACTTTCCCAGCCATTTGTCACACAGGGTACATGGAGTACAGTGACTATACCACCACCTACCAGTAACAGAGTGTGTGTAGGTGTGTGTGTGTGCGTGTGTGTGCATGTGTGCGTGTGCGTGTGTGTGCGTCGTCGTCGTTCTGTTCATAGATACAGGCAGGATGTGAGTCCGACACAGATGGTTATTTTTGGAATTTGACTGTCAGGGGCAAGACAAACTGTGCAGAGTCAATGGCTTTGAAAGCAGATTTGAAATAGCCTCAGTAGTAAATACCCCACAGCACAGATTATATGGATAGTGTTACAAGTAAATAAGTCATGATTTTCTGGGAGTTTTAGTTAAGATTTAAAAAAAATGAATAAGGAAAATTAGATAAGACTTGAAGATCTTACAGTGCAGTTACATACAGCTGTTTTTTTTTTTTTTTTTTTCTGCAAGGGCTAATATATGAATCATAAGAATAAATTCTAATTGAATCCTAGAACAGGCTCCTACAGTCATTAGCATGTATCATCCTTGCTCTCGTCCGTCTCTTCTTTCTCCCACTCCTCTGCATCTCTTTCCCCTCCCCCATTTTCTGCTACACAAGCGATGTGCGAGCTCTGTCTCAATGGGTGTGGCGATGACGCTCTGTGCCTTCATGCATTGTGGGTAATGTCAGGGTCTCCCTGTGTTGTTGTAAATGTGAATTCTTACTGCTGCACAGTGAAAGTCGCCTTAAAACACTTTTTCAGGGCATCATCATTTTCATGTTGCATTAATTTTAAACCAGCAGAACTTATGTGCATTTACTGTTTGTTTGTTGTTGTTTTTTCTTTTGCGTTAAATAGAGCAGTGTGTATTACAAGTAAATAGGGAATGTACACACAACTCACCCACCGTGCTCATGCAGGACTGTGCTGCCCTCTGTTGGCTGGATCACAGAAGCTCAGTTACAATAGAGTGACATCACTCTTGGCAATGAGCCTATAATATATATTCCCATCTACATTTTAAGATCTCCCTCAAAGTAATGCTCCTTTCTCATAACGGGCTTTCAATTGTGCAAATGAAGCCCAAATCCGTCCGTCCACCCACCATCAGTTGTGAACAAAACACCGAGATACTTAG
Source organism: Poecilia reticulata (assembly GCF_904066995.2). Taxonomy (NCBI): domain Eukaryota; kingdom Metazoa; phylum Chordata; class Actinopteri; order Cyprinodontiformes; family Poeciliidae; genus Poecilia; species Poecilia reticulata. The sequence continues at coordinate 11,515,019 of NC_088839.1, read as the reverse complement.
GGGGTTGTATGCAAAGTCGACTTTTTTGTGCTTTATGTGTCTCTTGTGCTTTATGCGCTTGTTGTAATATTATTCCCTCATCAGAAACATACCTGGAGTGCTGTTTTTTATTCTTTCATTCATGTTTGCGAAACCCTTTGAATCTTCCCATGGCAGCCATTGTCGGATGCCAGAAAAGCTTGATCCTCCTTGGCGCTTCAGTCAGTGTTTTCCCCACTAAGCTCCTCTAGACCAGCGGCCGTAGAAATTTCCAAACACCTGATGGAGCTGAGAGGCTGCTGAGCTTATCATACAAACGCTCCTACAACTCATCCTAAATGGCATAGTGGAGAAGTACTGTTGTGACGACGGGCTTCTTAAAGAGACAGAGGCCAACTTATAGGTGTCAGATGCAAAATCAAAATGATTTTTAAGTTATGTTTGATATAAATCACATTTTCACAGCAACTTAAGGTAACAGCTACTTGACTGTCCTATGAAATGGCACTATTTGGCTGGAAATCACTGTTTCAGACAGCGTCTAACCTCCAATATATATATATATATATATATATATATATATATATATATATATATATATATAAAATAAATTACAGGCTTCTGAAGCGAAATATCTTGCAAAACTACATTCCCATTCAAAAGTTGCGGTACACATTTTAGCAACAAACCAACATAAAGGTGTATGCATGTATGCAGTGTGCAACATTACCTATTTGTATGTATATATTTGACTTAGACTGGCTCCACAATCCCATCTAATTTGCAAACATAGCTTCATATGCACATAATCCTTAAGTTGTTCTTTTGTATTTTTATTCCATGCAGTCTAACATCATATAAAATGGATCTTTATGTGTTTTACCATTGAATCGTCAGATAAGTTAGTTGAAATTTGACCGGCTTTTTTTTTTGTTTTCACACATTACGTACACTCTCAGACACACTTCCCAGTAAAAACAGCTTGGCAATACCACCAGGTAAAGTCTTTATGTGCAACAAATGTGACCCGTCTATCTCTCACACTCGTCTCCTTGTTCTTCTTTTCCACCAGGAGAGCCAGGACTACGAGCCGGAGGCATAAATGCAAAAGTCCAAACCATCATCCAACCAGCAGCACAATAACATTTCTAATAATAAAAGGACAAATGCTGAAACTATTACAATTATATCCCTGTTGCAAAAAAAAAAAAAAATCCAACAAAAATGCATTCCCAGTGAAAAATGTTCTTCCTTCAAGACAAATCTTTTAATATTATTATATATTGTATATGTCATGTTATTAATGTAATGTGTTGGGTGTAGGTATTTATTGAAATGTAGGATTCGTCCTCTCGGTCTCATCTCCTTGATTCCCTCCCAATGAAATGAGACCAGACCCGGGACTTGTGACTTTGTACTCGTGCGTATCTGTATCTAGAAATGTGCAATAGATGTTCATAAACTTCCAATGAGACATTGGGAGTGGGAGAAAATAACAATAAATGAGTAAATATGACCTGTTGCAAGCAGATATGAGAACAATAATATCCTCTTAAATGTCGATAATGCCTGTTTGTGTTTTCTTTTTTTCTTTTTTTTGGATTTCTTTGGAGATGAGCTTGTTTTTGAAGTAAGAGTTTTTTACATTGTATCTTTATAGTTACTCGTGAAATCATTCCACTACACTATCTGTTAGAAGCCAACAGAGTGTACATGTTTGTGTGTGTGTGTGTGTGTGTGCGCGTGCGTGCGTGTGCGTGCGTGTGTATATGTGTGTTTGTGTGTAATAAAGATTTTAACAAGTAAAAGTCAATATATTCTGTCTTGGAATCATAATGGTTGTCATATCAATATGTGCTTTAAATTGCAGGTCTTGTCCACTATAAAGGTTTCTGTGTTAAGCCAGACAACAAATCCTCTGTAAATAAAAAGTTTGAAAAACAAATGTACTCTTTGCATTCTTTCTCTGCTTGAAGCGACTGTCTGCCTCATTGTTCAGCATCGTTGCTTGTTTTTTTGGGGGGGTTTTTTGCTGTCTGGGGATTTGGTCTGGATGTGGAAAATCTGCTGAGTAGGCTCGAGCCCCCTGGCAGGAATGCTGTCATTCTAAGGATGCCAGTCTGAACCAGCCCTTTTTAGGGGGGAGGGAGGGTTTTATCTCAGTTAATCCATCTGGAGCGTGCAGGCTTAGGGCTCAAATAGGTGTGTGTGTGTGTGTGTGTGCGTGTGTGTGTGTGTGTGTGTGTGTGTGTGTGTGTGTGTGTGCGTGTGTGTGTGGAGGGGGGGACTGTTTTAAACAGTCCCTCCCGTCCCTCTTGGGTCACACAGATCTGTGGAAGCTACAGAGTCAAAGGCAGGGACCATGGCCTCGTTTAAGAAGTCCTTCGAGAGCCTGAAAGGAACGAGCCACTCGGCTGCAAAGGGGGTCACAGACACCGCAGGTACAATCACACAGGACTAATCCAGCAGCGTGTCTTATTAGATGTGAAATGCTTGACACATTTTCGGGTTTTGAGGTGAACTTCCAATAGATCTTGTGATGTGTTTCCAGTGCAGGCAGCTCAAGAGGCTGTACAGCAGGTGGCAGACTCCTCCAAAGAAACCGTTAGCACAGGTAACGCATTGCTTTCGCCATGAGGAACAGTTTTAATATGCAAGTTAGTTTAAAGAAGTCAGGGGTTTTTTTCATAGATTTTTTTTTGTTTTTAAATTAAAACTACAAAAAAATCTTTCCCACACCGAGCGATTTGAGCCTTCAGATAGAAAGTCACTTGATTTATTACAAAACCAGTATTTACTTAATATATGTCACTTGATAGTAAAATAAAAGTTTGTTAAATGTTTTTTTCTTTTTTAGAATTCGAGCATAAGTGAAAGGATTTCTTTATATTACGAATTGGATTCTGTGCCTTGCAAAATGATTCCTATACCTTCTATTCTGTGCAGTTTGAGAGAATGCAACAACAAAATTCAATGTACTGTATTGATATTATAGTTTATAGACTCAAAGTCACTCATAATTGGGAAGTGAAAAGAGTATATACTTCACTTACCAATTATGAAAAATTAACTCTGGAGGAGCTGTAGAAATCCACAGCTCAGGAGGAAAAGCTGGCAGACAAAAGCTACTTCCGCAAGTTACTTTATATGAATGTTTAATGTCGTGAACAAATGTTGAGGGAAATTTTTCCTAACTTTATTTATTTTTGTTATAATGACTTGTTTAACCTCCTGAGGATGTTTCTTCATGTTTTCATTTCATTTTTCTATATGTTTTGACTTGTTAAAGCTGCACAAGAAGCCAGCAGGCAGACTCAGGCTGTCATCGGAAAAGCTGCCGACAAGGCCACGGACACCATCAAGGAGTTCGGGCAGAAAATGGAGCCCAAATGAACAGCCGGAGCTGAACGTTTGATCACCCACGATGACTCTTAACACAACCAATCACGTGTGGGATAGAAAATCTTAAAGTGTTTTTTCACACACACAAGCCAACATTCCTGCAAGGAATCTTTTACGAAATGTGTTTTCTTCCAGTTTTCTGCTTGCATTGATTTTCATTCTTCATAACACATTCGAGTATGTGCATTTATTTTTGGCAAATAAACAGAGAACAACTTCCCCCCTAAGGTTCATGAAATGTGCTCACCCCCCCACTGTGCAGCTAGCACCGCTGCTAACTGTAGAAGCACTCGCTCTGTGGCGGTGCTGCTGCTGTGCGCTGTTGAAAGCACTCATCAATGAATCACCACGGTCATCATTACCGGCACATTGCTGAGGAGATTGGCCTTTGGCGGGCCGATAGCTCCTGATGGGAGTGCGATCGGAGCTTGTCTACCTTAGTGCTCAAGCCACACACCTCCCTCCGTCGCACTACATTGTCGCTAGGCAACAGAACTCAGGGCCGGTGTGTGATTGGATGTGGCCTTCGAATTGAGAGCGAGCCTCCTTTCTGCCAGTACATGCTGTTCCTGCCATGCTCACAGCTATGGTAAAACCAAGTCGGAGGAGGGTTTTAATCCAACATGCACATACATCCAAAATAATACATAAAACCTTCACGAGAATTACAAAGCGATTCTGCTTGCAGTGTTGGAATACAGGGATAAGGGCGAACAGGATGAAAGCCTTGGTTTTAGAAGTGGTTCGCTGTGTGGGAGGCTCTTCTTCACTGATTCCTCCAGGCTCCTTCAAGCTGAAATTCTCTTCTGTCTTATTATATTTTGGAAGCAGAAGAAAATTCCTCGTAATATCTTATACAAAGTGTCCAATGTGAGTGACTTTTTCTGGAATCTTTGCAATTAACCTTCTCATATCACACCGAGAGCTTTCAAGCACACGTGGGCTCTCACACATTCACAGATAAATGTTTTACTTGAACACACATGTAACACACTTTTGCGTCCCACTGGCTTTCGACACTTAATCCCTTTGACACGAGCGTCTCGTCACAAGTGTCTTCTTTAATGTGAAAAGCCACTTCTCCCAGATCAAAAGTTTTATCTATCTGCTCGCCGTCTGCCTTTGTGTGGCGGTGAGAACCTGCGGTTAATTACAGTGATTTATGTATGATTAGAGAGCAGAGCACAGATTTTGTCATTACATTACCACTCGGTTACCAGAGCTCAACGCTGGTTTCCAGGGAAACTGGAAATGTGAAGCTTTTTTTTTCTTTTTTTTTTTTCCTCTCTCTCCCATAGACAGCCACAGCCTGAAAGAGCGAGGATTGCCTAAGATAGATTCTTCTAGAGACAAACCTGTAGCCGGTGCAATCAGAATCAATCAGACTTTGGGGGGGGGAAGGAGAGATGCAATGACAGATGTTACTCTCACTCAGAGGGTTGAGATTTTTGCCATGTTTGACCCAGTTCTGAAGAAGTGTTGCAGAGAGGTCGGACTTTGCTGCTGAGGTAGGTCTCCGCGCTACATTTTCAGCCGTTTGCTCATTCTTTCTTCTAGTTGGTCATATTTGGATTCCTCTGCATGGTATGTAGCGTTTTGTGACGAGATACAACTAAAACAGAATTCAAATGTGAGGTATGTTGATGTATTCGTAAGCTGAAAAGGCTTAGTATCGAATCAAGCAGTGGGAGAGGAATTCATGGCATTTTAGTAGTTTAAATAAAGAGTTTACCAAAAGTACCTTTCATGCTAAAATAACCCCTACATTTCCAGAAAGTAGCAACAATGATTTCCTGGCAATTTCTGTATCGCAGAAAATGTGTTTTTGTATAAAGATGGAGCTATTGTTTTCTCCTCCGCTCATGCGTGGGTTGGTCTCTGGCTACAGTTTGCACAAACAGTGTGTCTGTGCCGTGTTATGCCCCTCAGGTTATCTCACCACCTTACCGAAGAGACAGAATGGGAAGCCTTAAGGACGAGAAGCGAGCTCTCAGGGAGGACCGCCAGCCCTGCGAGAAGACAAATAATGAGGGACTTTCTGAAGGCTCGGACAGCAGAGCTGCCGCTGAGGGACGTCCCTTACGCACATGTCAAGAGTCAACAACTTCAGAGGACTGTCAGTCGAAACTCCACATGGACGCCAGCTCTGTTGGGAATAGTGAGAAAACTCTAAAATCCAAAGATCCAGAGCTTTGCGGAGTCGATAGCAAAAGCACTGAGCCATCGGTCTCTGAGCCAGTTAAGGACTGTGCACAGTCTGATGACATGCCTGTGACCAAGCAAACTGTAGCTACGCAAAATGAAGCCACAGTCTCTACTAACAACCAGGGTAATGGAGATGCTGAAGGGGAAAACGTGGCTCTTGACAAAGGAGACGGAACAGATGTTGTGAACATCTTTGTTCCTGTGCCATTGACCCCTGATCTCTCCGACCCTCGCTCTCCAGCCCCTTTTGGGCAGCAGCACATGCGCACGCAAGTGAGCCTTGAAGTGGTCCAGTGCTGCTCGGCTGCCACCAGCCCCATGACTCCTCCGGAAGGAGATCATTCCTTCTTCTTCCCAAACAATTTTGGAAAACACGGAGCTGGTCCTGTTGCGTCCGCCTCTGGCACCCACGATGAAGAACTGCAGGTGGGTCAACAAGTGGAGTTCTGCTCCGTCGCCACATCCCCCATGACGCCAAAGACACCATCGAGCACGGCTTTCCCAGTGCTCGTTGGAAGAGGGACGGGGAAAAAGGAGGAGAAAACGAAAAAGGAGGAAGAGCAAAGGGAGACTGGCCAGAAGAAGAGTTGCACAACGACAAAATGTACCGAAGAAGTGTCAAAAAATGACGAAACTTTGAAATGTGCCAAGGGCTTGAGTACATATGAATCTGTAGGGAGTTCCACCAGTGGTCTGGCTACCACTGGCTGCACGCAGCAGAGGATGGGGAGCATGGATCAAGACATTACAATCTTGGTCACTCACTATGGCAACAATGACGAGGAAGCTGAGTCACATTTTCAGACCCTGGAGCCTGACATGGTGGAAACAGAAGAAACAGAGAAAGGTGAAGAAAACATCAGCAATACGAAGAGCAAGGACAGAAAAGAAACGGCCTCCACAGTAGCTCCTGATCATGCTCAGGAAAAATCGAGCCCAAAGCAGCCACAAAAACTACCTGGGAAAACAAACGTTTGCACTGAACCCGACAATTCAGAGGTCGTGGCTCACAAAGGTGCACGAGTGGACATGAGAGATGTATCCGTGCCAAAATCTCCAGTCCCCGAATCCCCAGCTCCTTTCGGCTGCCACAACATCCGAACACAAGTGAGCTTGGAGGTGGTGCAGTGTCAGTCTGTGGCCACCAGTCCCATGACCCCTCCTGAGGGGGACCAGGCTTTTTACTTCCCCAGCTCCCTTGGGAAATGTGGAGGTGTGGGCACAGAATCAAAAAACGCTGAGATGCAGGTGGGTCAGCAGGTAGAGTTTCGCTCCGTCGCCACAGCGCCCATGACTCCGAGAACTCCAGTTGCCACAACTTTTCCGGATATAAAGAAGGAGGTGAGCACTGAAGAGAAGATAGTGGAGGAGAAGGAGGAAGAAAGTAGAGAACCGCTCATAGAGAATACAAAGGAAGTACCCAAAGAGATGGAGAAATTAACCCAGAAAGAAAGCGTAGGGGAGGACAGTAAGGATGTGAAGAACTGTAAGGAAAAAGACGAGGAGAAGGGCGAAGAGCCAGTGCAGGAAGTGAGCTGGGACGAGAAAGGGATGACCTGGGAGGTGTACGGCGCCGTGGTGGAAGTGGCCGTGCTGGGCTCCGCCATCCAGAAGCACCTTGAGAAGCAGGTACAGAAACAGAAACAGCTGTCCACCATGCCTCCGCCACCTCCACTCAACCCAGCGGCGTCCCCACTGCCTTCAGAGCCGGGTTGTGGGGGTTCGGGCAAGCGCCGGGGGCGGAAGAAAGGGGAGCACGATGGGAAAGCGAGCCGGCGCAGGAGAAACCCCTTCCGGCTGCTGATGGAGAACGTGCAGCAGCCGCACTGCTGCTCCAAAGCTCACACTACCGAATGACGGAGGAGGCGGGCTCGGATCACAACAGCTGGCCGGAGAAAATAAATGCCATCTGATCTGCGTGGCTGTGATACTCTGATTTACCAACAGCTTGAGTTTAGTGTTGGACAGGGTGAGAAACGAATCACACCCTCACACGAGACAAACAAGCTCAAAAAGCATTTACGGACTGAGCCACGGAGCATCAAGAAGCAGCCATACTATTTTATTTTGTTGTTGTTCTTTTAGTAAAAGTTGCTGTGACGTCACTTTAACAGATTGTCGGGTTTAATGGAGTTACTATGAGTGTGATGCATCAGTGTCATTGTTAGCTTTGCTCTTTTTATTTTTTTATATATATATTTTTTTCTTCTCAGCCCATTCAGTCATCCAGTGAGTCATTTGAGCTATTGATATTTTTTAATGCACCTCAGACAAGTGACGCCATGGCAACAAGCTTTTCCTTCCTCTGGCTCATGGTACTGAAGCTGAGAGAGGTGAGGAGGACGGTTTTTATGTCCTGTCAGTTCAGTGCAAAGGTGATTTTTATTACATTTATGAGAATTTAGAGTTACATAGTTAAACTTGATGTACGTGCATAATATTTCCCAGGCTTTTGTGCAACTCATAGCTTAATTTAAGTATGTATGCTTAGCCATCACTCATTACTGTGTTAAAATACAATGAAAAGTATTTCAGCTGTAAAATTTGCCTTGAAAATTGATTCTAAGTGTGTTTTATTTCAGAGATGAGTGTCGTTAGTGTTCTCACATTAAAATTCCTCAAGAGCCACATATAATCAAACCATCTTTATTCACAGATTGCACATGTAATACATTCATTAAGTTGTCAGCAAGAATTAAAACATATATATTTTTTTTCCATCAGCAAGTTTGCAGAAAGCATCCCGTGAGCGAATGCGTCAAACTCGAGGTAAACATCGACAATCAGAGAAAGATTTCCACTGACTAATAAATAAGGATTTCAAACATACACAGACATTGAATTTTTGTATTTTCTTGCTTTTCAATTGGATTCATTTTGTAGCATCAGCTGTGAGGAAAATGAACATGGTGTGTTAAAAGTGATTCAGTGTGCAACAAACAAAAAGAATTATGTTTTGCATGCTTTGCTGTACAAATTGCTGATCAGAATTAGCATTTTTGGAAGAGATTTTATCGCTTTTATCGCTACATGCCACGAGTTTCACCTACTGCCAATGCCTATTTATTTATTTCTTGTTTTTCTCTGGTGTTTTCTGAACAAGAAATCTACATCTTTAAAACTGAAAAAAAAAAAAAAAACGTATCAAATAAACAATCTAGAAGCTGAACGTATTTGTCATTTATGCGTGGATCTTACGTTCAACACCAGAGCTGATGTTTGAAATGTCTGGAAAGCAGAACTGATTCAAAAGCCAAAGTGAAATCCAATCCTAATTGTTCCATTTCTTTCTTTTTTACTGAGAAAAATGTTTAAATATAGTCATGAGTTCTGTGTTAAACCTGTTGCTTACAAGTGTATTTATATTATTCCTTGCAGGTTTACTTAAGTTTACATTCCAGTTTTCATATGAAAGACCTTTTTGAAGGCAGTAGCTGCGTTTGATTTGGATTGCGTGATTTTGTCCATCGCTGTTTCTCTGTTTAGTGTTACAGATCTGTCGTGTCAAACATCGGGTTGTCAATCCCAAGGTCGATCTTGACTTTGCTACTTTTCTTATTCTGACCCAACTGGGCGAGCGCCGCACCCAGAGGCTCATTGTACTCCGACAACTCATCGACGTCTTTGTCCAACATGGCCCCCTTCTGTAACATAACAAGCAAATTGGAAAATTAATCTGCATTCCAATTAATGAGTCCAAGTGAAGATAGACTTTAAGGTGCAAACTCACCTTGTCATCATCTGAATAATTTCCATCCATGACTATCTCATAGCTGTGATCCAAGGAGTTCAGGCTTTAGGGGAAAATAGTAAAACAGTTAATAGGATATGATTTTAGCGTTCAATTTAGTTTTTTAATTTGAACATATGGTATGGCTGGAAGCAAAAAGCCAAACATTATGTCCAAACATGCTGCTGGGAGCGCACAGTGACAATATGTTCACCTGGAGGACATCCCAGCTCAAAATCCAGAACTGCCGCAGATTAGAGGACAAATTCTGATGATAGAATTGATTGATTGATTTATTTATTTAATTTTTTTTTACCTGGATTTGTCTGCATCTGAGGTTTCCTCATTTAAATCCAGGTCCAAGGCTAGAGTTGAGGGGATGTTCAGGTTTAGTACTGGGTTGGCACTACAGCAGAGTCATGGTTAGCAGAGGAAAACAGAACAAAGACAAAAATTAAGAGATATACACCACACTATGTACAGTTAATTTTCTTGGTAGTAATTTGTAGCAATTAACATATTTGCAGCAAAGCATATTAGTTTGTAAATTTCAACAATATTAGCCATGATATTTTTGCAGCAAATCTGATCTAAAGAAACATTAACATTAACCCCTTAAGTTTAAAAATTGTAGTTTGTTAGTGTTTCTGCCAAGAATATTCAAAATGCAAATACATTCTTCTGAAGATTATTCATGTTCTTAAATGTCTCCGAACATCTTGATAAGATCTTAAATGACGATATTTGTTCAGTCAACTTTTATCCTCATTTTCCACACTGGACTCAGAGAACGGTAAGGGTGACATGTTTTGATGAATCTCTACCAGAAATAATCATTGAAGTTTAATAACTGCCTGTTTGAACTGAAGCAAGTTTGCATCAAGCTTTATCCACAGTTACAGCGCCAACACAAAACGAAGCAACCAGGACAGAGCAGAGACGCCTTTTGGCCGTAAATGGTTTGTGCACAGTAGTGACTACAACACTAAGCTTGCATATTAATCTGGCATATTTTTTATTGACTCATTTTAGTTTACACGCTGCAAATGAAAATAGTTTATTCCACTGGTAATTTGAGACAACTTCAACCAGTAAGAAATGAGACAGGCGTCTCTCAAATATAATCAACAATGGAAAAGGAGTATCAGTTTCATTCACATTCTGATAGCAAAACAGTACTTATAACCTTCTCAAATGTTGATGGAAAATTGTGTTTTGATATTACAGCAATCAAACATTTCCCGCTGAAAATTGCAGGCCAGATTTTTGCATGTTTTTACTGATTTATCTTTCCTGATGAGCTCTAAGTGCACGGCTGAAGGGCCTTCTTTCGTTAGCTCTTTCTCTCTCTATCAGATTCAATTCAGATCTCTGGATTCCACAAAATGTTGATGCTCTTTCCAGTCAGAGTAAACAAATTGCTAAATTTAAACGATTACTTTAATCTACCAGCGGTACGGATGATCATTAAGTCAAGGAAGACGTTTCTGGACTGAGAACTTTAAGTACGTGCCGATATCCACTTGTTAAGAAACTGTTTGCGAAACTGTTATTCATTTAATAAAATGTAAATGGCCAAGTATTGTCTGTTGTCTTCAAAGTGTATATTAACATACGGAAGAGAAAACTGTTAGCAGCTAATTCATTAAAGTGAATAAATTAATCAAATTTCACTATCTTAAACATATCGTTTCTACTCAAATTCTACCCTCTTTAAATAAATGTACATTCTTATAACAGTTTAACCAACATGGCTTTTATTTAGTCAACTCAATTGGGTCCCACACAAAAAGCCTTCTTTGCTTTAGCTCATTCAAGGCCAGAAAACCCCATATGGGGCCCCAACACTGTACGTACACCGACTCCATATATTTTGTGGTAAACTGGATCTATTTCTTCATCCTATTAATGGGCTCACCCTTCCATGGTGTACTTGTTGGTCCCAGGCACGACAGCGCCACCTTTCTGGTTGTCAGAGTTCAACATAGTTGTCGATTTCATGGCATTCGCTGCTTTCAGCTTCCTTCTGAAGCTGTGGTGCGAAAAAGTTGCATTGACATCAAGTTTTACAGCTAATTATTCACTCTGCTAAATGTCTTTCTCTTACTTTCTGCGAGTGCACAAAAACGAGGTCGTGAGTATGACCAGTACAACGACGAGACCTCCAACCACGCCCAGCAGACCGTATACCACGGGATTCGTTTTTGTTTCAGTGACGGGAACGCTGCCCTGAAACAAATTCAGGAAACTCATCTGCATTATCTGTTGTGATTGAAGCTTACTTTTTTTTTTTTTTTACTTGTTGCTCATCACTTCAGAGAAAAGCAGCATCACTTTTAGGAAAGCAGACTCTGCAGCTGAACATACTTACAATATTTATCAGACCCAGTGCATACAGATCAGGAAAATGTTCTTGATCAGAAAGCTTCTTTTCTACTTCTGAAGAAGTAAGAGCGGTTCCATTTGAAAAGATGAAATATGCCACCATGAAAGAAAGTGCGGCGTTCCTGAGAAAAGAGGAGGGGCAAAAATCATATTATCACATTATTTCATCCAATATGAATCCAATATGAAAGCTCAATTTCTTTAATTATTTTTGCATGTTGTGATGTGCTTCGTTAATAGGATCTTTGTTACCACCTAGTGATCAATATGTATATGAAAAAAAGCATTTTTTTTGTTTCGTTTTTTGCTGGTTTTGTTCCAGTGACTTTACTAAAATATTAGCTGTAAAAAAACAAAAACATTTACCTGGATATTGAAGACTGTTCTTTGATTGAAACGATGTCAACTGAAGCGCCGGTGGCTGCTGAGAGTTTCCTGAAGGAGATTGAGTAATTAAATCAAAGGTTTTTTTAATATATGATATTACAGTTTTCATAACTTTCTTAAAAATAAATAAATAAATTTATCGACAGAAGAAATTCACCTTTTGATCTCATCGAGTGACCCTTCGACCTCACCCACTGTAGTTCTAAACTGGAGTTCAGTTCGGAAGCCCTCGTCAATGGTGAAAATCTGAAAAACAAGGACAAATATAACACACAAGTGAAAACACAGACATTTTAAACCCTGTGTCGTGTTTGCACGATGTTTTCTCTGAGAGTCGTGAATTCACATCCTGTCCCTCACCTCCAGGACGGTGGTGTTGGAAAGACCACCAGTATCCGTCGCGGTCACTGTTACCAAATATTTCCCCTTCAGTTTCAGGTCAAGACCTTCTGTAGTTCTGATGGAAGAGGACAAAACAAGTACAGCAATCAGTACGTCACACAACAACGAGTTCCAAGTCATCAACAAGTAACATCAGACTTAATATGTAGATTTGGAGTCAAAATGCTCTGGTAGATTTTTTATTTTTTTTGCACTTACTGAATAATCCCAACATAGATATTTTGTTGTTGCGTAGTGACGGCCTCAAACAGGATCCTGGTGTCGGTGACAGTGTTTGTGACCCTGTCCTCAAATTGAACTTTTCTTACATTAAATTTGATCACACTGTTCTCTCCGGAGTCCCGATCTGAAGCCTGGGAGCAGAAACAGAAGCTCAATTAAGCATCTAGAGATAATTACTGACTTGTCAGAAACAAGTTGACTAAGATTTGTTGTTCAACTTTACTCACTGTGACTCCTGCAACTGATGTTCCTTTGCTGGCGCTTTCTGACACCACAACTGAGTAGCAAGAAAAGATGGAGACAATCTGTTTTATAAAGTAAAAACTATTTTTAAAAAAAATAGCTTGAAGCTATGACTTGTACACAATTTATGTTTGTCAGCAAATGTCAAAGACCAACATTTGGATGCCTGAAACTTTCTGCATCTTTGTCCAAATATGTGATGTATTACACGTTGTTTATTTTTTATAAAATTAATTACAGTAACATTTGCAAAAGTATATAAATCCATCTGAGTTGTTAATAGCAGAGTGTAATGAAAAAGGAGAAAAAAAACACCTAGGAATCAACAAACCCTAAAAAGCAATATAAAAGACATTTCTTGTGATATTTTTCTTACCATATAAGTGATCGGGTCTAATATTCTGTCTCCTCCTGATTCATTGTGTGTGATTTGTTGGAGATGAGTTATTTAAATATGCTTACTAACTTTCTAACATTTGAAAATAGTTACTTATAATCATTTAATATCAAAGCGTTACTCACCAAATACAGAGCCGGAGTAATAAAATTCAGGACTGTTGTCATTTACGTCTCCAATGTTGATCACCATTTCTCCTGAAAAGATCCAGCAGAAAATATTTGAAAGATTTTTTTTTTTTTTTTAGGTTTTATGAAATAAATATTGGACTATAATTACAACTTTCTGCTACTGAGATCAAATTGCAAACAACTCAGTCCTGACCTGGCGTCACACTGTTGTTCTCTCCCTTTTCCGTGAACAAGTCCACCACCTGAGCCTTTATCACAGCTTGGTCACATTCTTCATAATCCAGAGGGTCTGCTGGACCGACTCGGACATCCCCATTCGAGTCGAGGGTGAACCAGCTGCAGGGTTCCAGTTCGCCGCTGCACTTGCAATTGACAGATTCCAGCTCGTAGACCAGTGAATGGTTGGTGTCTTTGTCCTGAGCTACGAACGTCCCGACAAGCGCGTCTGCGATGGCGTTCTCGGCCACTGACACGACTTGGACTGACGTGAACTCTGGTCTTTCGTCGTTCACGTCCAGCACATTCACCTCCACCACCGTTTCAGCTTTCTCCAGCTCCAGATCTGCAGCTTCCACCCGCAACGTGAACTTCTTTTGTGACGACTCATAGTCGAGCTCGATGTCCGGGTCTACCATGATGTTGCCGCTGTAACCCTTTCCCTCCGCCGAGGTTCGAACAATGAAGCTGCCAAAGCTCCCATCGATGATGCTGAAAGAAATGCGGTTGAATTCGGCGGTTTGATCCAGATCCTCTGCGTGAACGAAACCCACAGATGCGCCTGATTGAATGAATGAATGAATGAATGAATACTAATGTTATGATCCTGCCACGTAGTTGGGGATGAAGCAAATGTTTTTAAGCCGTAATACTTGCCCTTTTCTCCTTCTTTAACAGAAAAACTGTAGGATGGTGCTTTGAAAGTTGGGGCGTTGTCATTGATGTCCTAAGGTCCATCAGAGAGGAAACGTGAGCGTTCATGTTCTGTGTCTTGCATAATTATTCATACCGACTGAACTTATTCCTCTTTTAGCATGTAAAATACACAAACTTTGTTGTATTTTATGGAAATGGTAGGCTAGATCAACACAAACCAGTGCATAAATGCGAAGCACTTATGAAAAGTGTAGCACTGTTTCCACATTTTTGTGTTTGTACGACTGAATTAAATTGACAATATTTCTATGTACTAGATGTAAAATTAATCTAGTTTAGTGGGGGAGGGGTCTGGCCAGCAATCTATTTACTGTATGTATGTGTACAGTAAATAAATTAATTGCAGCATTGACTATTACTATTTACAAGTTAGGTGACATCTTAAAGCAATCGCTTTTCCTGTATTTAAAGCAAGCTAAATACAAATGCAGACAACACTTTTCACAATTTTTGTTTATAAAATTGGCTTTACAATTATGTGCAACTTTAGGTAGTTCCGTCAAATGAAATCCCAATAATATGCATTCAAGTTTGTGTATCTTGATAAAATGTGGTAATTTTAGGGGGATGAAAACTTTTGTGCAACTATCTGCTGGTAGTGGGGTGGACATAAACGATTATAGCACCTACCTCCACAGTGATAACAACCGAGACAGAGCTTGACAGCGCAGGTGTTCCCATATCAGTGGCTGTTACGATGAGGTTTATCCTGCCATTCGACTCTGAATCCACTGCCTCCCGATCCAGTTCACCGCTATTTGTTAGCACACCGGTGTTTGGGTCAATGCTGAAGCTGCCGCTGTGTTCGCTCGGTTTAATGCTGAATTGAATCTTGCTGTTTTCTGTGCCAGCTTCATCTCCATCTGTAGCCTGGGAAAAAAAGTAACTGTTAAAGAGTTGCATTTTTTAATAATCACCCCAGACATATTTTTAAAAGATCACCACATGTGAATGTAGTTCAAATGATACTTGAAAAATGTACTTATTTATTAATTCTTTAAATCTTTCAGTCATATACATATATAAAATGATATATAAATAACTTCAATGTATTTTTTTTATTGGTAAAATAAATTAACCGTAGTAACAACATTTTACACTGAAAGTCATGTTCAAACATACAATAAAATATTATTAATTTTGGGATAAAAATTATATGTACCATATTTTCCGGACTAGAGAGCGCACCATACTAAGCCACAGCTACAAATTTTTGAAAAAACTGGAAATGTACATATATAAGCCGCACCGCGCTATAAGCTTCTGGTATCTCCGTTGTTCCCGGTTTTCCATAAGGTGCATCCTAAGCCGAACCTAGTTCATGTGCAGCGGCTCCATTTCCCTCCTGTACTACCAGATTGATAGCCCTCAACTTAAAAGCTGCATCATATGAGTTTGAAGAAATTTCTCCGTTGTGCCTGCTGCTGGCATGTGCTTGTTCTAAATGAAAATTAGCACTTTCTTCTTTGATTTCCAATTTTGACTTCCAATGATTCACTTCCTGCTAAAGAGCCCCCCCTGGTGGTTGAAGAAAAATCCACAGAAAAGCCGCACCGGGCTATAAGCCGCATGATTCAAAGTGTAGGAAAAAAGTAGCAGCTTATAGTCTGAAAAATACGGTAAATCTTAAATAAAATAGCTTAAATCAGAAAAGAGGTTTGGGATATTGCAACCTTCATGCCAAGTGTCACAATAAGATTACCGTTGGCTTTCTATTTACCTCAATCGGAAATTCAAGCTTCCCACCCTCTTTGACGAACTCTCGGTACACGTCTCTGTTGATGATTGGTGTCTGGTCATTAATGTCCGTCAAAGTGATCTCCAGCACTGTAGTGCCGGGCTTGCCATCTGTGTCTCTGGCCTGCAAGGTGGCTGAATAGAGAGATCTGAGCTCACGATCCAGGAGATTAGAATTTTTCACGTAGACTCTTCCCGTGTTATTCTCAACGTCAAAGTACAGCAGTCTGAAAGACAGGTTGAAACTGCTCAGTGCGCTTGTCTGGATCAGCCAACGTTAAAGTACAAAGTAAAAAGTTGTTATATAGATTAAACTAAACAGAATAAATGTGATTAGGGTAAACATACATGCTCTCTGGAAGAAGACTGTAGGTGATTTTGCCTGCATCCATTGTGTCAGGATCAAATGCCTGGAAAAACAAAGGGAATACTCCCAAAATTAATTTTTTAACTAATTTTGATTGCTTAAAATATCCAGATGGTTATGGTCTTACTGTGACTGTGGCCACCTCTGTCTCAACAGGAGAGTGTTCAGTCACATTTATCTTGTATGTGTCCCGTTGGAACGTGGGGCTGTTGTCGTTGGTGTCCTTTATGGTTATTGTAACTGTGGCAGTGGCCTGGAAGGTGGGTTCATCCTTATCTGTAGCAATCACCTGCAACGTGGCCCGTGCGTATGAAACAAAATTCAGGTTGACGAACGCCCCATTCCTGAATACCGTACTCTGTTTAATCTTTCTCTGTTACCTGAAGAATCATTTGCTGCTTTTCTTCAAAATCCAGATTCTCAGGCTGCCTGACAAGAAGCTGAACAATGCTCTCTGGTCCAGCAAACATGGGGGGTTCCACAGAAAACACGTCTTTGTCCTCTCCTTCCAACGTTAGCTCGGTTTGCACAAACTGTAAAACATAAGAGCAGTCATTGTCACTCTGAGCTCTCCACTTATTAAAAAGGCATTGGTTTTGTTTCTCACCTTGTCTAGATCCTTGACTGTCATGCCAATGGAAATTGCCCCCAATGAGTGTTCAAAGACCTCTCCCGTGAATTGAGTTTCTAGCACACAGGAGCCTTCACATTTGTAAAATTTAGGCGCCTCGTCATTGAGGTCGCCGATGTTGATCTCAACGGTTGCTGTTGCAGTGGCAGGTTGTCCGTCGACGTTCGGTTTAGACTCGGTGCCCTAAAAATCAAACAGCTGACATTAGTTTTTTTTATCGTATTTCTTGTCATCTGTAAACCTAAGACCTGGTTTATTAGTTTAACTTTGTCCAAACTGAATGCATTCCAACAACAATATAAAGGTATTACATTTAATATTATGAAATCAAACACCTGCCATGGTGTCCCTGTTAATTCAAATACAAACAACCTTCATGTTTGGCCCCAAATTTTGTCTTAAATTAATTTCATTAATTATCATAACTGTCACTCGAATTCCTACATTACCCTAATTGCCTGCTGATGTTAACTTTACATATGCTAAAAAGAGGCTAACAAGTGGTTCTTCTTGGTTTGTTACCTTCACAGTCAGAGTTACTTTGTCACCAATAACTTCTCTGTCAATTTCCGATGACACAGATATGATGCCGTCATTCTCTGAGATTTTGAACAAGCCTTCAGCTGAGGTAGCTATAAAACAGGAAGAAAACCTATTACTTTATTTATTCCTATAAATAATGAGGTGTGACATTCTTTGCAGCTACCTTCAATGGAGTAGAGGATGTTGTCATTGATTCCCTTGTCCTCATCGAGGGCGGTCACTCGCAACACAGACGTGTCCTGATAAACGGGGGGAAATAGGATTTATAGCGTCAAAGCATTTCTGACATTCAAACAAACTTCATTTTATGTCTACTTAAATCAAATTCACTGTAAAAAAAAAAATGCTATTTGTTGCTGTAAGGGATATACTATACATGTATTAGTCAATAATGAACACTCACCGCAGGAGAACTCTCTTCAACGCTTCCTACATATGGACCACCGATGAAAACGGGGTCGAGGTCCGGGACGTCCTCAACAGTCACAAAGGAGAAAACTTTGGTTGACTGGAAAACCTTTTCTCCAGAACAAGAACCTCCAAGATCCTGAAGGAGACATAAAACACCAAAGTGACTAATAAATATAACATTTGAACTGATAACCAATAATTTATTTTTAAATTGAAACCAAATAAATTAAATTATGATGAATCGTTGCGCTCATTTCACAAGTATTCACACCCTTTGGGCATTTTCACATTTGGTCACTTTGGAAACATAAAACATGGTAGTGGCAGCATCATCATATGGGCATGATTTTCAAGTATTTTTTGAACTGGAAGACACTTCAAACTCAGGTCAATGTTCACATTTTAAGCAGGCCAATGTCCGTAAACCTACATGCAGACACTAATGTACTCCACAGCTTCAGATTTATTTTTATTTCAGATTTATATTTATAAATATCTCGAAAAGACACTGAAACCTTTGCACCGCTTGTGATTTTTTTCTTTCATTTGGGTGAAATGTTTACAGGAAATTAAATAAAATGAGAATAACCAAGTTGCCAGTAACAACACAAATGATTATTTAAAAGCTCTTTAGCGAATCCTCTCTAAAGATACTTACTGAAAATGTAAAAAGGAAAAAGCAACTGGATTACAATTCTGGAGGTTTTAAGCTTTAAATACAGCCATAAATGCACAAATAGGACAATGCTTTCTAATTCTATTCTTCATTGTAGTGTATTATCATTAGTTCTTTTAGCTAAAGTTCTCAGATCCCAGAAGCCTGTAATCATGTTTTACTCACAATAATATTTTATTGTCATTTTTAAGGAAAGTCTTTTGGAGATGCAGACAAATGATTGCAACATTTGAGTCATTGTGTTTAGATCAGTGGTATGTTTCATTTTCACTGTTGGAAATGTAAAATGTAAAATCTTCAAGCATCATACTCACCCTC
The DNA here is from genome assembly GCF_904066995.2 of Poecilia reticulata. NCBI lineage: Eukaryota > Metazoa > Chordata > Actinopteri > Cyprinodontiformes > Poeciliidae > Poecilia > Poecilia reticulata. Next base: position 11,495,920 of record NC_088839.1, on the reverse strand, counting down.
GCTTGAACCTGAAGCCGATAAAAGGTGCTCAGAGTGTTGTAATTAAGCTGGCCCTTTAACTTCAGTTCACCAGTGACTTCATTGATTTCAAACACATCAGATCCTTGTGGCGGTATTATCTGGAAAGAATGCAAAAATGTTACTTTGAAGCATATTAAAGACTAAAATTAAAGATGCAGTCAGGTGCTTCACAGCAGAACCTTACCTCAGTGAGAGAGTATCTAACAACGCCGGCATCTGCATCGTCACGATCATTTGCTGTAAATTTAAACACTGACGTTCCAACAGCCTCGTTCTGAAAGCAGAAAGAAAACGCCAAATTAAACAAAAAAATGTCACACTTTTCCTCTGAAGTAACTCCAAAAACTTAAACTAGACTTAAAAAATGTATTTTTTGATCAACAAACTACAGCATCAATCAACTAGAATGTTTTAATGTAATTTACTTACTTCTCTCACTAAGATGTCAAAATTAGGGTTTTCAAATACAGGGCTGTTGTCATTGGCATCCAGTAATATTAAAGTTAATGTTCCTGGTGTCTGAAAGAGAGGATGCCCACTTAGTACAAAAATAAAACTAATGTTTAGGAAAATAAGTAGCAGCAGCTAAAGTTTAACTTACAGTATTGGAACCATCTGAAACTGTAACACCAAGTGTCATTGTGACGCTGGCCTATAGCAGATGAATAGATATACATGTTCAGTCTAATGGATTGTTTTTCATCAAGTAAAGTCTTTCTTCTTCTCTAATATCTCACCTCTCTATCAAGGGGAGATTTCACAGTCACCTGCCCATTTGCTGAATTAACTTGGAAGAATCCAGCATTGGGCCCAGTGAGTCCGTAAGTCAGAGTATCTCCTTCTGTGTCTAAAGCCTCTATAGTAAAAGCAACTGAATCTGTGTAAGAAATAAAAAGTGGATGTGTGAACACATAATTACATTCACATGTAAAAAAAAAAAGAAATGTTTCACAGCACCAACACAGTACATACCGACAGGAACATCCTCACAAATTTCATAAACAAATCTCTCAATTGTAGGACTGAAATTGGCTGCAAAGAGAGAATATCAAGTGTGAATATCAATATAACATTTATTAATAACAATTATAAGAATAACTGTATTCATGTGGCACATCATTTGATAATAATTATGAAATAATTCACTAAGTAAAAATATGAAACAAAAGTTAAAGGTAAAGATAAAACAGAAACACAATAATTCAGTAATAAACTGAAAGCCTACCTTTGCTTGAGCAGACCAGGCACAGTAATAGCAGCCATCCCGGTAGCCCACCCATGACTGTAAATGAATCATTAAATAAACAGGAAATCATTTTTTGCTTTATTGCTCGTCAACATTCAAGACAATCTAAAAAGCAGGACAGATAAATTAAAGCTGGTACAGTATTCAAGCTAAATATTACATCCGCATTCAACAGCGATATCTGACATTCACATATTCCATTAGTTAGAAAGCAAAAGAGCTAAGCTTACACTATAAAACTTATAGTATTTCAGAAATAAGCTTAGCGTGTTATACATTCAAACATTCTGCAAGAAAAACTAGAGCTGGCAATTAAAAAAAAAATAAGACAATGAATAAAAAAAAAAAGTTAGCTTTTGTGGCTGTCAGCAAATATAGAGCTCATTGTCATCCAGTTCACTTTGTATAATAATTAGAGGTAGGAGAAAAGCAAAAGTTGTAGCTATAGTCAAATGAACTCTAAAAGAGTATATTTATACAGAACAATGACATATAATCCATAGACATAAAAAAGACTGCTTTCTTCCATCTGAAGAATGCAAATCTGAGGTTGAAAAGTGGAAGCACATCTACATGCCACATATCTACATATACTAATGTCTAAAAGTGGTTTGCATTGGTTAAATAAAGAGATGACTGATCAGAATGGGCACAAAAAAGTTGTTAATGGGTCCTAACTGAAATTTAAAAATGGAAAATCTTACTAAATTGATCTGAGCCATAAAGAAGACCATAAATTAAGCAGCTTATAGTTCTGAAAAGGCAATGAGGAAGCATCTTACTTAACGCACTGGAGGCAGTTCCAACTACTTGCAACAATAAATCTTATTGCATGATAAAAAAAAAAGACCTTTCACTTGATTTCTGACATCAGTAAAATTATGTCTAAATAATTTATCCTTCTTTTGGTTTGTTTCCAAGTCACTAGAATAGGGACTAAAATGTCCTGACTTTGTTTGCACTGAAAAACATGGCTATTATTTTGACAAGTTTTCTTAAAACTCTTATCGTTATAGTTTCCTGAGATAATAGTAGATAGGTAAATTTTTTTTGTCACATTTTTTTTCTGAGTTGAACAAACAGATTCACCTCTTCTTTCTTCAGACTAAAGAAAGGTAAAACCAAAGTGGAGGCAAAAAATAACTAACCACTGGGCAACAGAACATCACGCTTTAAATCTTATAAGTGACGGCACAGTGACTGTACGCTGTCACCATGATTTCTACAGTGAAGGACTCAAATATAATTTTACCTTGATGAATATAGCTTGAAAATTAACAGCAAAATGTTTGTCTGGCCACACCCAAACAAATGACAGCAAGAAAATGGCTAAAACGCCTCAGAGGGTTTATTGCAGGGAAGCTGATTTATTGGTATCTTCTTCTAATTTAGAAGTATGACGTGAAAAAGAAACATTTTCTGACTTCATGTGGAAAACAGAAAAATATCCTATTTTGTATGAACTGCACAATGTAGAAATTTTGACGATTACAAAACTCGATATGAATAATTGAATTCTGAGCTTTTTAACACCTCCGACCATAGTTAAGCTTTCCTCTTGCCCTCTGAGATCAGAGTTAAGAGTCTAATGTGTCAGCATTGAGGTGTTGAAAATAACATGGTTCAAAAATTGTTTATAAAGATAAGCTGATTTTGTCTCGACAGCTCCGGAACTACACAGGGACAAGTGAAAACAAAGTTCTTTACAGTGAAAATAAGATCATTAAGTTAGTATTTTAACAAAATGTAACCAGATTTAATTTGTGGAGCTCCAAGCTTACCTGGTGAGATTGGCAGAGGGCTTGCTTGCAATGATGTGTGGATGAGACCTTTGATTCTTGTTTCTCTCAGTTATGATCCTGTCAGAGCTGTAAACATAAATGATTAACACGCATAGACCCACACAACCAACATCACCGCTTCTGGTCCACTCCCTTGTTTTAGCGATGTCAGCTTAAGCGTATTAAAAAGTACTCAATGAATTGAAAAGGAAAGTGTAAAATAACTATCGTATCAAACCTACGGTACTTATGGCTTGATGTTAGCTGTATATCCTGAAATATTCATTAGAAGGACTAATGTCCATACAGCAAAGCTGCAGCTCCATCAGGCTAACCTCGTCTGTAGAACATTCCTGGCTCTGTGTTCTTGTTGGTCACCAGAACCACATGAGGCTCTGAACGGGTCCCTCGGTTGTCATGGTAATGACAACTGAGCAGATCCAATGTGTCCAGAGGGTTTTCTAAAATTTGTCTCTTCAGAACCAATCAGTAGGTCCCCGTTTTGTTCAGAAACTGTGGATCCATGTCATAATGAGGGCTCCTTTCGGCCCTCCCCCTCTAATTAAGGGGCAACACACAAAGGATTCTGGTCTACTGTACTCACCAGCTTTGTTCACAATCAAATATTTGTCCATGCACAATGGCAGAGGATCTCAGCTTTTAATGAAACAGAAAACACTCAGCAGTAGAAATGTTGTTCACATGATCACACAGTCCTGCGCCTCTACATTTTGCCACTTTAAAATGACACTTTTCAAAGTATTTTACTTTTGGTTTTAAGCTGTTCTTCTATCAAGTTGTTAGAAAACATAAGTGTACAAACAATGTCATGAAGACCAAGGAACACAGAAGACAAGTCGAAGATAAAGTTGTTGGGAAGTTTAAGGCAACAATATTCCAGCTTTAAAAGTCTTACAGAGCATAAATTAGGTGGAGTTAAACACAGAGCAATCCTGAGAAATAACTTCCGACTGGGATGGAGGCTCACCGTCCAAGCAGGTCAAGAACTCCTAACACACAATTAAAGTTACAATGGAATGGTTTAGTGCAGAACATATGCATGCTTTAGAATGGCCTAGTCAAACTCCTGACACAAATCCAATTACAAATTTGTGACAACACTGGGAATTTGATATCAACAGACAATGTCCATCCAATCATCTACTTTCCTACTTTTTGAGGAAATTCAGATTTGAAAAAAGTTTTAATATGAAAATGTCTTTATTTTTCCCAGTAAATATTTGTTTTCTATTAAATTCCCCATCTTTTGAGAAGATGGCGATAGGCATTTCTTGCGTAAAACAAAGTCACTAAGAAATGACATTCCTGTCACACAGGACATTAATACTGAGTTTAAAATGATGCTGTGTCACTTAGCAACTCTGCAGGTCTTCGTGTCGTATAATGTGGACACAAAATCCTCAGGCAATTACTGCACACAAGGCTGGTAACTTTGCGTCTGTGTGATGCACACACTGATCTGCAGTTCAGGTCTGACTTTATTAAAGAAAAAAACACGACTTCCAAGTAGGACCGTCTAACTTCATCAAATTAAGCAAACTCAACTCATTATTATCCAGCGTGGCAACCAAATCGATAAAGGTTACTAATTGTGACAAGAAAAAAAGTCAAGAAATAAGGTTTTAAACAAGGAGGTGATTGTCTCTCAATTTATCAATAAACCTGGAGGCACGTTTAAACAGTGAGTAACATGGTGACTTGCATGATGAAGACAGTCAAAACTTGATCGAGAAATTATTCTGATTAGTAAGCACAATGTGCTTACCAACAAGGTAACATGTTGGTGGATATAAAATACAATAATTGTTTCAAGACATGTAAGAAAGAGATCTCAAAGTACGTGTCAATGACAGCAGTCAGAAAAAATGTTTCCTTCTGCCTTATCCAAATAGACTTTGGTTTATAACTTACAGCTCTGAACACAACACTGATATAAGCGGGCAGGGACATAATAAATCCTTTGCTAAGACATACCAGTAAACAGAAACATACAAGAAACCTTACAGTTAGGCCTTGATTATGACGTTCCAAATGGAAAATATTTAACGTCACCATAATTAAACAGTGGCACTAGTTTGAGATATGTGCTGTGCTGAGGAGTCCATCAAGATGCCTAAAGAATAAAAGGCATCAAGTTAAACAGACCTTAACTGAGAAATTGATCTTTTCATGTTTTTAAAAGCATATCCCTGTAACATTCTTCTTTTAATCTAATTTTGCCATGTTTCTTTTCTTGTCTGACTTCTGTTCTTCAACTAGCACTCTGATATATTGTTGTTGTTTTCCTTGATATTGTCCCATAAGAAAATAAAAGACAAGAAAAGAACCCCGGCCTGTGTTTTGCTCTCCTCCTTCAATAAAAGTTTGTGGTGCTTGTCTCTCTGTCAAGTCAAATTAAAAAGGATGAAGAAGTCATATTTAGACATGCTTTTGAACAACTTACATTACTTATAGAGAAACAAATAATATTCAGGTGAATTTACTGTTATTTTACTTCAAACCACATTCATTGGCCACGTCCTTTGTCAACTGAGGATAATGACAAAAGACAATGTTGGATTAGAGGACTTTTAATATTATTTTTTGCCCCCTCTTGTGGCGGCTAAACGACATAACAACTTGTCCTAAAAAGTGCCATACCTAAAACCTTGAGATTCAAAGCCTTGAATCTCTGCTATGGTTCAATTACAATACCATATTATAAGACTGTAGCTGCAGGAACTGAAAGGAGCCCCAGAGAGCACAAATGTCAATGTTTTTTATTGATTCTGAAGTAAACCCAGCAGTGATGTGTTACATAAAAACTATTATGCCTTTTTATACAATAAAGATAAGGAGAAGGTGGAGGCAAAAAAAGCAGCCAGATATGGGGTCAGAAGGGCAAACCTTCAACATATTTTAATGAAATTAAAGATCTGTGAAAGCCAGAACAATGAAAGGAATAGATGATTAGAGGGGATTTTAAGGATCAGTTGGGGCTTGCAAACGCTGTGAATGATTTTGAAGAAGATTGTAATGACGAACAGACTTTTACAAAAATACAAAGGAAACATTTTATGTTGTCTCATCTTCTGCGAGTCTGCGATCAATGTTCAGTTAGATCTATTTTCTACAGCTGTAAAATCAAGGAAAACTCCGGGCTTGACAGGATAACAGTCAGACACAATAAAGTTGGTGCAGACCAATTTTCCTTAAACCGTTTAACCTGTCTCCCATTAAGCTAAAGGTTTACAAGCTCTGGAAGGAATCTAGCTTGTACTAGTGGCAAAAAAAACAAATACCCAAGAGAACTTAATGATTCTGAGCTTGTGGTTTTGACCTCTATTCAGTTTATTTGCGCGTTTTACTTCAGCATTTAATACAATTCAGCAAATAATGATGGTGTCTTTAAAAACAGACGTCACCCCAAGTTTGCAGAGGACAGTGCTGTAGTCAGTCTGTGCAGGATGGAGAGATTCAACACGGACCTGTTGTTTTGGAAAGTTTTGTTATGAGCATTATCTGAAGGTGAATATAAGCAAAACAAATTATAATATACATCAGGAAAACTACCCACCCTGCTGTACTGACAATAATCAAAGAATCTCTTGTGGAAACCGACGACAGTTGCATTTCTCTCAAGTTCGACCAACACCCATGCAAAGATGTTTTCTATAGGTCGAATCTTTTTAACATGGATTTTTTTTAAAAACCCAAAAGAATTTTGTTTTATTTTATGAATCTTTTATCGAGTTTGTTTTGACATTTGGTTTTATTCAAGACATAGCAACTTGTCCTTGAAAAATAAGAGCTGTATGTCTATTGAAAGAATAATTGGCATTCGACAGTGCCCCCTCTCTGACATCTAGAATGGAGTGAAAAAGGCCAAAACCATCCTACTCAGCAAAGATCATCCGCTTTAGAGGAAATGGTTACCCTTCCCTTAGGTGAGGGTACTGGTTGCTATCTGTGAGGTGCAATTGTAGGGCTGTTAGAGCTCTTGACCAGGCACCGTTTAGAAGCTTTTAGGCTGATTTATTCTTTACAAATTTCCAATAAATCAGTTGAATGGTGTTTGACATTTGAGTATCATTAAGCTAACCAAAGGAGCTTACTTAAAGTCCATTGGTTAACTTGCTGACATGGTCCTGCTCCTGTACAGCATACATACAAATAATTTGTCATACCTCTAAAACAAGATAAACGCTTGAAATAAGTGAACAGCATGGCTTTCTGAAATACGCTTTTTCTTTGGTAAACCTGTTTATTTTAATTGTAAGACCAGAAAGCCAATGTCTTTCCTCAAGGTTCATCAGTGAAACGAGCCTTGAAGTTTCAAAATCAAACTGAGACGCTTTTCTGTCCATTACGGTAAAAATGGCCGCTCGCCGTGCGCTCCCTGCCCTTGCAATACGCCGAAATGGGGGTGTAACTGACAACTGCAGAAACCCAAAACATCCGCAGGGCTGGTTTAGCGCTGCCTAACCAAAAATGTGGCTTTTACGGGTATAATCTTGGAAGTTGGGAAGCCATAAGACGGCACAATCCATTCTCAGCATGTGCCGATAACGTGGGACGCTTGTTATTAGGACCTTTTTTCCCCAGCAGTGGTGAAATCCACGGAATGTTCCACACGGTAACAGCTCGACCAGAGGATGCCGCACTTAGCCTAACGAGATGAGAGCGTTATAAGGGAAATATCACAGATCAGATGGTCTCACATTAACAATCAGGTAAATGCACTCTTCCCTCTTGCTGCTGCTTTGGCTCGGCGAAATTTCGCAAAGTTGCGCGACATTTTGTGGCGGAAGGCGGCTTGACTGTTAGCTGTCATCCTGCTCAACCCCTCCAGCCCCTCCTTGTTTTGCTGCCACCGAGAGCGATGTTGTAATGTTTACATGTAGTGCATGCACGGCGGCTCCTCTCCTTTTCCACCGTCATCAGACAGGTGCAGAAAGTTGGACGCGTTCAGAACATTGACACATAGTCGCTCCAGCGCTTTGGAGTTTCGATTAAATTACACAACATAATCTCATAAGTCTCTGTAGACAAGACGGGCCTCGCACATGACACGGAATCTACTTCGATGATCATCAAGTGCAGCATCAGATTTTGCAGCTGGAGCCGACGTTGGTCTGCAAAAGGCAAAGATGCAAGTTTTCTCCTGACACGCAGAGAGCTGACTGGATCAGGAAAGTGCAATGTTACATAACGAGGACCGCTCTGGCCTCCAGTGAGAGTCAGCACAGAGCTCAGTGAAAGTTTGGCCAGAATAATAATTAAAAAAAAACAAAACATTACGTTGTCTGAAAGCTTGCTGTAACTTGCATAAATAAGTTTTGAAATGTGAAGTTAGTAGTTAATGCGATTTTATTAGTGAAGTAACTTTTCTTAAAGGGAAAGACGCCCAAAGTCTTTGTAGGTTGACTAGATATGTGTGTGTTATGACTGTTATATTAGCTAAATTATAACACCATCATCGTATAACATTGTCGCTGTTAAGATGTTCAACTCTGCTCCGGACAAACAAAATAGCTGTTTACATTTTTGTTGTTCCTTGCACGGATTCATTTTTCTTGCACGAGTAGTTTTGCAGAAATATACAAAGCACAAATTGAACTGATATTCTAGTGCATGTTCTTTATTTAAGATCGCATTTCCTTTTAATCCACAATTCATTCCAAACCTGGATTTTTACAGCTGTTAATAATAGCATTGTCTTCATTGTGAGCTACTATGTAACCATCATTTTATTTGCTGCTGATTCTCTGGAATCTCTTTCTCTTGTGAAAAATAAGCAAACAATTTTTTCCACTCTGTTCTATTCTAGAAGAAAATAAAGAGCAAACAAATATACCCTAAAGTTATATAGTGTAATTCTATTTATTGACTTTTAGGTTTCCTTGCCACGTATGAGGGAGCATTTTATTTATAAGCCAGTAACAACAGGCGCCGCTTGTTTTGATACATTGTAGCTAAGACTCTGTCTGGGATGTCTGCTGTCTGCGATTTCTCTGCCCTTATTGGTCGCCGACATGAGGGGGGCGGGGCTTTATCATAACAATGCACTTCAAGAATCATACACGCGCCAACGGGATGTTTTCTGTCGTTGGGGAAATAACCTTCGCTTAGAACGACCGTTAACGGCGTTTCCCCTCTCAGGTAGACGGTGTCGGTAACGGTTAGCGTTTCCATGGTTTCCGGGGAGCACGGCTCTCCTTATGCAGCAACTGAGAGCGTGTGTAAGGTGGCTAACGTTAGCAAGCTAGTACCCTCTCAGTCGGGGTGGGGGGGCACGTTTATTGTCAGATATCTGACGGAAGAAACGGCAGTCTGTTGATGGCCTGTTACCACTACATTCTATGTTGGACAAGGAAATTCGCTTAGACGAAATCCTTTGAAAATAAACAACTCGAATGGGATACGAGATTTCGGAAGCTGAAACACCTGCAGCCCTCTCCAATCACCAAGGAAGCAAACTAGCTAAGAAAGTAAGCTGTTGTCTGTGTTTTGCTTAAGCTTATAGTACCATTATGATATGGAAGTGCTCTTTCCTTGGTGTAACATGTAACTGTGCTGTAAACACAGTAAAAATGCGCGTATGACTTAGCTATGACTAGCTTGCTGGTCACCTGAAGCTGGGGAGTGTTGGACAAAGCATTAGCATAGCTTCGCTAAAAGGACACATTAGTTTTTCCACAAAATATGAGACTTAAAGCTGGCTAAAGCGTAGTATCGCTTTTTACTTCGACAGCCTCCACAATGCTTTGCCTTAGTCTTGAAAGAAAACTCTTGCAACGTAGCAGCGGTCTCAGAAAGTGTGCACTAGCGAGCAGTGCTTCTTGCCTATCACATCTTTTGTTGTTGCTTTGTCCTATGAGCACATGGCAGCCCATGTTTTTGTTAAGGCAAGCCACAGCGACCCCTGTTTCTTCCATGGCCTTCACTTATAAACAGAAATAAAGTCAGCCCAGGTATTAGCCAATTTATCATAAAATATACAAATGAGTTCTATATGAAGTGGAGATATGCTGGTTTCCTTTTTTTTTTTTTTGCACTTCTGTATATGCAAACTATTTGGGCTCCATGCATTACTGGGAATAATACCATGATGCCTGCATGTGCCATAAAGATTTTAGAAAATCATTGAAATGTGTCTATGAAATGTATGTTTGCTTTAGTTGAGCAGATTTCTTCAAATCAGCTGAAGTCATACACATGTTGTATTTAGTTGTTTAAATGATTTGACCTTAAGCCTAATAATCATTTAAGCTTCTGATTGGATTAAATTTAATACGTTTAATGTGTTGGACTTTATTTAGACTTTACTTTCCCTTTATACTCATTTTGTCCCCATGTGGCCCCGTGTGGCATGACACTGCTACTCTATGTGTGGCAGAGCGCTGCAACTCCTCAACCTTTGAAAGCTGTGCAAAAAGAGGCTTTTTGTTGTTGTTGTTGGGAACATTAACACATATTATTACCTGGTAATGGAGACAACATATATTTTGGGCAGACATAAGAATTAAACCAAGCAGAAAATAAATTTTTTATAGAACATTTTTACGCAGCAATTGTTTCCTGCCATCTGCACTAAATCTAATATGTAATACTGTTCTTCTACATTTAGCTACAGGACATAATTACTTTCAAAGTGGGGCCCCTGCTATGTTCAAAAAGTGCCTTTTTTTACTACAAATTGTGACTAAATGCAATTTCATCCCTAACATTTGGTGCCCTTTTTTAAATGCAAAAGAAATCCTTACAGGTCATAATTTTCTATGCTTAAAGATCATGTGCATAAAGCATTGTTGTTGATTTGATTTTTTTCCCCCTCTCCCACAGGGTTAAGACAATCAGAGGCCACATACAAGTGCCTCCACTGTACACTTTCTTTCCCCAGAGTGTGACTCGTCTGCACGACGTCACCAATGCGACCATGGGAATTAGCAGTAAATAGGCTGCCACCAACAGCCCCCTTAAACCCCAGGAGGTTCCTCGGAGAGCCCTGCAACGCCCCAGTGCATCTCAGGAGAAGGTGACGTTTCTTCTCGCCTTTTTATTTAATTTATTTTATTTTTCAAATTATCTTCTTTGAGAATGTTTTACATTGAAAATAAATCAAAACCTGAAAATGTATGTGCTGTTCATTCACACATGGATTTTATGTGTGCAGTCAAGGTTTGTTTATAACATGTGGAAAAATGTGTGTGGTCTGGTCAGAACATCATATGATGATTTTTGGTGCATAATCACATTTCCTCCTGTTGAACTTAGTTGAGTTAGTGTGGCCACATGGTGAGCTGTAAATATGGTTGCCTATATACAAGCAAAACACAGTAGTCAATGAATTTATGAGAAAATGAGAGAATAAAGCAGAAAAGGTGCTCCATTAAAATTTGTAACAAAACAAGACATGATAAATATCAACAATAGTTCCTTTTTTTTATCCATGTTGATGTATTTGTGACTGAACCAGTGTGTGAACAGGGCAAAATGTTTGCAAACAAATTTGCATTGCATTATTTTATTTTGTATTTGCAGCCAGCAGCAGCAGGGAATAAATAAGCTTTCCTTCTTTTTCTCTATAGCCCACCAGTGAGACGGCAGTGGGGGAGACGAGACAGACCTGTACTGCACACTTCCCAGGTCCAGGATGAGAACTTCCACCACCTGTTTTTCTCCCAACACCCCCAACAGGTTCCTTTAGATGAGTCCAGACAGTACAGCCACACCAGCACAGCACCACGCATGCTTCACCCTGCGACCCACCTGCCCCAGCAGAGCCCCATCATGGTGGATCTACATGACCAGGTAACGCAACGCCAGGAAAAGACAGAATTTTCATTCGCTGTGTGAAACCCTCTCGCCGACCGCCTTCGTTGTCTCTCGTTTTAAAAGATGCACCAGGGATCCGTTCCAATATCTTACACTGTTACGACGGTGACGACCCATGGATTTCCCATTCACACCGGGCAGCCCCTTCCAGGGTGCAACACTCAGCAGCTCCCAGCATGCTCGGTAATGTTCAGCGGACAGCTCTCTCTGCTCTGCTGCCTTCCTCCTCCTGTGAGTTTGAAAAGGAAGAGCTTAAATGTCAGTGGCATCCATGTAGCACACCATACCAGCCATGCAATCTGTCACTGTTCACAGCAAAAAGAAAAGACAAAAAAAAAGCGAGTTGCTTGGTTTAAAAATGTCTGTCTCCACATTTGGACAGTAATTGGCAGCAGCTCAGTAAAATACACAGTAATTTTTTTCTGTGGAGAAGTTGAATACATTGCCTTGCAAAAGAATTGATAACCCTTGAACTTTTTTGCACTTTGTCACATTACATTCAGAAAATTGAGTCTGCTTTATTGAGATTTTATATTATGGTTTAATCAAAATATCCTATAATAGTGATATGTAAGCGAAGTTATGTAAGTTTCTATTTACTCTGACTTTTATAAGCAAAATTCCTTTTAGAAGTCTGTTAAATAACGTGTAATTATAGAGCACAGGCTAGCTGTAAACATATCAAGACTTTGCCATCCACCTAAACTGACAAGCTGGAATTTAATTAGAGAAGGGTGTTTCTACAAAATATTGATTTAACTCAGTTAAATACCAATCACGTCGCATTGTTTAGATTTCGGGTTGTAAGAGAATTTGAAAACAGTGTGTTGTTTTCTTCCACTTCACATTTATGCGCTACTTTGTATTACCTGGAGAGAAAACTTAAGTTAATTAATTTTTATTAACCTAATTGGAGGGTTTTGGTTGTAGTGTGACAAAATGTTAAAAGTTCTAAGTCCTTTTGCCAGACACTGTATGTGCTGCTGTAGAAATTAGTCATTTTGTTAGCCTGTTGTTGTGACCGTACCGTCAGTGGTGTGTGGGGTTTTTTTTTATGCACTGTGTTGCCTCTGTTCACTACATGCTTACAACATGCTCTCATTCAAGCTGGCTTGTTGTTAATAATACCAGGAGAAAACTAGCTTTCTTTTTTATGGAGGATTCTTTAGCTATGGGTTTGATTCCCTGAGAGTCATGTTTGGTTCTTTGCCTCTGCTGTCTTTTCTCCCCAGCTCATACAGGCATGTACCATGCAGCATATACCTGTGTCTTATCAAGCTTTTCCACCGCTGATGTCCAGCGAACATTTTGTATTGCACCCGACCCCATCTGTACCCCCCCACCAGCCGCCGCACCTTACTCCTTTGAGCCAGTTTGTCCCTTTACAGCCTCAGCACCCACGCATGGTAAGTCTTATTAAACACTTATTAATATTAACACAACAAACAACAAGCCTTGGCTTGTGTGTGAATGTCTTCTGAGCCTGTGAGTCTGACGATGAGACATTCTGTCCTTCTAGCCTCTACAGAGGGTAGACAATGAAGTTGACCTAAGAGGGGACCAGCACCCATTAGGCACCTTCTCTTACCCTCCCTCTCATCATCCACCAGCGCTGCCTCCTTCACTGCCCCTACAGTATCTTCCTCAAGAGCCTCTGCATCAGGAGCTTCCCTTCGGAGTGGTAAGATGGTTTGCCAGTCTTTTTTTTTTTTTTTTTTTCTGAAGGGGAATTGACGGTGCCCTCATCACTTTTTTTTAGCCTGACCTATTTAACACACATTCACAGCTGGAAAATATTCATTACATCCACGGTCTCATAACGGGGTCCTCTGAGCAGCTGAACTGGTGCAGTGTTGGCAGAAGCAAGTTGCTTAAATGCACCTTTGTAGTTGTTCTTCTTACCCATAATGCAGCTTGCAATAAGCAGGTGATGTGTTTAGTATGGCTAACAGGCAAACGTGGCCTCAACTAATTATGGTTTTCTGCTTTATGAAGTAGTTTGCTTAAATCGGTACCAAGAGCCTTCTTTCTTACCACTTTTATTTATAGTAATTATTGAAGGAGATTAAAAAGGACTTGTAACTTATTCATGGCGTTTGATGGTTTTAAGTTTGATGTTGAGACGAAAGAGTCAGAGCTGTTGATGCTCTCAAGCTTAAGACATCCTAAAGCCTATGATATAAGATGAGTGAGCAGCAGTGGACGTATTAGCCTGGCCTAGTTGTGCTTATGTATGGTATTTCCATTTGCTGTTGGGGGGGACAGATTGTATTTCTGAGATTCTGACGGGTGGGTCATCGGTCAGGGCTTATGGAGCTGTAAATTAGCCAGTTCTGGGCATCAGCAGGTTTCTCAGATCTAATAGTTCTCTTCTTTTAGCTTCAACAACACCATCTGGATGATGTTTAAAATTCTTGTTTCTTTGCTTTTATAGTCTTTTTTTTTTGGTGTTATAATATTCTTGTAACAGATTGAAAGGTATTTTTTGCAGAACTGCAAATTCTTCTTATTTAAAGCATAAACCTGAGCTACAGCAGGCTACTGTTTTTGCATTAGTTTTTCCACATTACTGTAAAATGATGCCAGGTTGTTTTTATATGCCAAGATTCTTATGTTAGCTTGTTTTACTTCGGTCGAAAAAGCACAAGAAATGACAGTGACAGGGTTAGGTTTTATCTGAACTTAATAATCTAAATGTTCTGGGGGGTTTTTTCATCCATTTTGCAGCCATATCCCCACATGCTGCCACGGCGAGTGAACGGACAAAGATTTCGGTTGCAGCAGCCTCTCCCGCCTCCTCCTCCACCTCCGTCTTACTACCCTGGCTTCCTCCCTTACTTCCTGTAAGTACCTGCAGTAAAAGAACTCTGTTAATGAAATTTAGAGACACGCTGTTTACATTTAGGACCCAATCAGTTCTCACATATATATCACATGTACAAGATCACAAATAAGCTTTTCTACTAGAACAAAAGAAGTGTGAGGCTGATAGTTTTGCTTACATTTATCACATGGGTAGATATTTTTCACCTGGCTTGAATTTGCAGAGCGTGTGGTGGTACACTGAGGCTGATACGACTGGTTCAATGTGTGCACATTGGTTAATACCTCTCTTTCTGTGCAGGTCAATGCTTCCTGTGCCTCCAACAGCAGTGGGCCCAGCCATCAGCTTAGACCTGGATGTGGATGATGTGGAGATGGAGAACTATGAAGTTAGTGGTTTTTGTTGAATGTTTCTCATTCAACATTTGATGAAGGAATTTTTTGCCTGATATAAATCTTTGATTTGTGTGTATTTTGGGTAGTTGAAACAAAATAATATAAAAAGAAAAATCAGATTACACTTCAGAGGCCATCCATTGCCTCTTCTCTCATCTTCCATGTTAAGTTATTTTTGATTTAGACTGCATTTTCTATATAAATCTATTGACTACTTTAAAGGCTTTATGCCACAAGTTACATTTAGCCATTTATAGATTTTGAGAGTTTTTTTTTTAACCTATGAGATGTTAAAGCATGTGGATATAGTCGTCTGTTTATGAGGAGGACCAGCAACACTCTTTGCCTTGCTAATTATGTCTGCTAAGGCAGCAAATCAATAACTTCTCACTGTTGTGTTGTTTACTTTATTGTCAGAAATGTAGTAACAAGGTGCAGGAAGTTTCCTCTGAATGATACAGCAGCACCTTACAGCATTCTTAAACACAAATTGAGCATGTAGTCCTGCAAAAAGGCCACACTCAGCTAGCACCCGTTAGCTTTCACGCTTGTATAATTTTCGGACCTCTGTGTCGTTAAGGCTGCCTGCTTTGTCTTTAAACGTGTCTTAATGTCATCTGTGAACAAAACTTTTTTTTTTAAGAAAAGTTTCTGCTTGAGTCATGTTTCTACATGTCCAGAATATAAGCAGGGCAAACTTATGAAGAAACTAATTTAGTTGGGTGTAATGGCACATTGATTGCTACCAAGAGGTCAAAGGACATCACAGGTACATGCAGGCAAACAAGTACATTAGTACCAGCCTAAAACAGAACTGCAAGAGTGGATATTAGCTTGAGGACTTACCTTCTAGTTTGAAATGAGCAGTTAACAAAATTGTGAGTTTAAGCAGGAGCAGTGATTGGCAAATGGTGGAATTAAGAAAATATATTTTATCATATATTCTTGAGTTTTGCAAGCTGTCATTATTTCAGATAAATATATTTCCAGAGATTAATCACCCTAAATCAATATTGCCTGGTTTTTGCATGAGCGCCATCTTGTGGCCTACCCCCAGATTTAAAAAAATGTCCTGTGTGGAAGTTTAACACTTGTGGATCAACTGTCTTGGAAACCAAGGCGTACGCACCTGTGATGTGTCATGGATAAATGTTATTCAGGTGATGGAACATCTGAAGATGAGGTTAGGTTTTTGTTGTTTTGTAAGCTATAAACAGCAGAGAGGTTGTGATTCATTTCTTTTATGTATATTTATATGTATCACATATTTAAAGCCTCATTACTGCAAAGCATGTTAAAAGTTTAATTTCAGACTTTTCCTTGTTTACGTGGCCAGAAAAATCATCCACGTAAATCTTGAAATTTTGAGTGTGGAATTGTTCGCTCTTTGACCAAACATGGCAGCGGTCGCATAATGGCACCTTTTTCTCTTTTGTCTTTTAAGGCACTACTGAATTTGGCAGAGAGGTTGGGTGAAGCAAAACCACGTGGGCTCACAAAAGCAGACATAGAGCAACTTCCGTCCTACAGATTTAACTCAGAGAATCATCTATCTGAACAAACGCTGTAAGTCTCTCCTCAAGCTGTTTGTAGATTCGTCCTTTAGCAATCCCTCACCTGTATGATTTTCTCCCCACAGGTGTGTGGTGTGCTTTAGTGACTTTGAGTGTAGGCAGCTACTTCGAGTGTTACCTTGTAACCACGAGTTCCATGCTAAATGTGTGGATAAATGGTTAAAGGTAAGTTGGGATTTTTTTCCCGTAAAGCTTAGTTTTTAGCACTTTTTTTTCTGGATGCTAAAGCGTTTCTACTTTTTCTCCTCCAGACCAATCGCACTTGCCCAATCTGTCGAGCAGATGCCTCGGACGTCCACCGGGAGGCGGAGTGAGACAGGTCTCTGTGTGTTGAACTGGAATGCTGCACCCACCAGAGTCTGTCTCAAATGCTGGGGACACCTGCCACATAACCTGCGTCCTCCAGTAAATATAGCTTAACAAACCCTCTACTCCTGCCCCTCAGTTGACGATAAAGAAACCCAGGATTGATTCTGGAGCGCGTTGTTCCTCCGCTGTGCTTCGTTGTGCGAGTGTCACGAAACCCACTGCCTACAGCCAGAGTTCTGGGATTGCCAGCCACTTCTGTCTCTGCCCCCCATCCCCCCCACGTTGCAGATTCCAAAGATTTTCCCCTACAATGCATTATTTGCTGCTTTTGTTTACAGGGTTTCCTCTTTTTCATTTGTGGATTTTTTTTGGTAGTGTTCACAAAAAAAAAAAGTAGGAGTCCTGCATTGGAGGAGATGAGTCAGGAAGCCTGGAGGATGGCAGGCTTGGACGCCTTGTGCAATTAGCAGAAGAAAAAAAAAATATTAGGAGTACTTCAACGTGGGTTTCTGTGTTCAGAGGCAACGCTTAACCATCGGAGATGCATGTTTGTGTTGGTGTATGGCAAAGTGACTTGTTAATAATGTATGTTCTGCAATAACGTATCGATTGTTTTTAATAGATTTCCTCCTTAATTGTTTTAAACTTTGCCAATGCTGTTGTGAAAGTGTGATTTGCTGCAGTGGCATACAGATTCTGCTAAGCCCGAGGTCGTGGACTGCAAACGGACAGGACGTGCAGCTTGTAGAGGCGTCTCCGAGCCCTCATAATCTTTTCTGGAACACAGATCTGTACAAAAGCAGTGATGGATTGATGGAATTTTTTTTTTTTTTTTTTTTTTTTTTTTTTTTTGTGGGGGGGTTGTGGGGTCGTCCGCCGTTAACTGCACAAGTGCTACAATCCTCTCTCCACGTCGGCATTGTTTCTCTAGCAAGTGCGTGCGTATGTGTGCGTGCGTGAGTGTGTGTGTGTGTGTGGATGTTTGTCCTGTTCACAGAGCCAATGCATTTTGTGTAACCACTGGATACAGGGCAGCATGCTAGGATTTGCATGAACTGTTGATTCAGACTAGCAATATTATCAAGCATTGCCACCAAAATGATTCACTTTTAAGAAAAGATGAGACATAGAAGCATACTAAAAAGAACTGCTTGCTCACCCAAAAAAAAAGAAAAGAAAAAAAAAAAAAAAGAAAAGAAAAGCACCACTAGGGGGGGAAAAATAGCATGTGGTTACACTCTGGTTGTTTTAAAAGAAAGGAAGAGCTCGTCTAAAGGCACCGCCGATACCGACGAGTTCTGGAAGCCCATGCAGGAAGCAATACGTGCTGTGAGCGGACATTTTCTTCCCCTTTTAGGAAGACTTTGGCTTTTTATTTCTTTCTTTGTGAGCCAAATCCAATATACGTATTTAGCCTACTGTTAAATATTTCAGATCTGCCTTTTTATGACGTTGACAAGCACAAACCTGTTACTAATCCTAAAAAAAAAAGTACTTTGTCGTTTCCACTTCTTTGAATAGTTTTTAAAAGGAGAACAAAAAAAAAGTGTTTTATTTATTGGTTTTATTATCCTCAAGAGAAGAATCCATTGAAGGAGACCGTTGAAGCACTAATGATGTTTGCATTAGGTGTCTGTTCTAATCTGGTAACTTGGTCAGGTCATTGTCTTAGGCTATGGTTAAACGGTGTTGTAAAAGAGCAACTGTGTGTATAGCTTCGGTGTGGATGCTTTTAGATAAATGTTTGAAGACAGATGAATGTTAGAAGTCTCTGGTGACGCTCCGTGTGTTAACACCAGCTGTCTTGTTTTCCCACAGTCAGAAGATTCAGCTGGAGCGTTCGGTTGTGTAGAGACACTGTAAGACTTCTGGTCCCTTCCTCCCTCCTCCCCCCCGCTCGTGTTACGCGTGAAAAACAGGACGTATAATTGGGGTTAGGAAGGGAAAGAGCAACGAATGAACTTTTGCTTGGAATTCACTCTTGTCTCTTTAACTGCCCCGGTGAGCACTAACAGGCAGTCGTAACCTTTGCTTTGACGTGTAAAGGATTCTTGCCTTTTCTTTACTTTTGTTTAAGTGAATGTGAGTCTTTGACGTGTGCCACCTTCAAGAGAAAAAAAAGCCATTTAAATGAGTTAAACCCACAGCTTTGAGAATTAACCTATGTGTACATATCTATTTGCTGGCATATATTGTAAGTTTAAAAAAAAAAATCTCTCAGGGCCTCTCGGTATATATATATATAAAAAAATAAACAAAAATAAAGATGAACAGTCCATTTTTTTTATTTTTTTCAAAATGGAACGGATGCCATGAAAAGGGTGTATCTGAATTCAGTTTGGTTGGTTTTCTTGGACCATAAATGATTTATTGTAACCAATTATACTATTGTTTTGTCTGAAATAGTAAATATTACACCATTTAAAGACAGGCATGCAAGAAAAGATCAATACGTATGTTAACAATACTCACTGAAAAGACGATAACTCATTACAAGTGTATTATTCAAACCTGTTAGACTTCTGTTCTTGTACTCCGACCATATTTTCATAGCAGTTGCGATCCCATATTTAAATGTGCCACAGCGCACGCTTATCCTACCTAAGTCACTCCTAAATTGACTTCAGATGTGTTTTTGCATGACTTTAAAAATAAAAAAAGAGGGTAAACCAAATGTTACAGTGGAGGATATCTTTAAAAAATAAAAAATCTGGTGGGGGACCTATTTAATGGTGCACAATATGCATGCTCGTCAACCAGATCCCAACTGATTTTTTTTTTAGCTCTAGTTGGCTCGGGTTCTGGAAGTTTGGATCTTAACGCTCAGCTGATAACTGCCATGCATTGTACTGCACACATTTGTAATAGAACTGAATGACTACAAGATTTTATTGCGCTAACTTCATTTTATATAGGGGGACATATTTAAAAGTAAAAAAAAAAAAAAACCGAAAGGAAAAAAAAGGTTAATTCTTACATACATTGTGTTACTGTTATTGCCCTAACGACTGAGAAATACACGCTCTGATACTACTGTAGTCTTATCAAAAAGCCATAGTGAAAAGGTGCTAGATGTTCTGCTTTTAGGTATGGAAACTCACACGCGTGAATGCAATAGTTTGTCATGGATCTCATGTATTCTTAAAAGCATGTTATACCAATACCCCGAAACAATGTCAGTGAAAATCAATATAGTTTTAAGGGATTTAAGTAAAAAGCAAAAAAAAAAAAAAAAAAAAGCGAATAAAAGTGTTGTCATACTTATTTCAGTGTAGTACTGTATCTGCCTATCAGGCTCTTGCTCTCAGTGTATGAATATCTTTAAAAATGTATTGTTCACATATAGAAGATACCTTAATTCATGGTAATGTTAGCACTATTCCTTTATGGGGGAAAAGTATATTTAATTGACAGTATCCAGCAACCTTGTTAAATAAATTTAAAAAAAGAACCTTCCATTTAAGGCCTAGTTAATGAGCTAATTTTAATGATAACTCAAAATAGAGTCTTGTAGTCTTTCTGTTAAGAGTGAATAATGAATAATCTCACAGCTTGTGTGGTGCAAAAAAAAAAGTATAAATAAATAAAAAAAATTAAAGGAATAAAAAAGATTTTCCAATAAGCAGCTAAAGTTTATTTAGGAATTGTGATTGATTGCTCCGTAGATGCCATTTATTGTTTACCAATGATATTTTTTGCTGTGGTGGGATAGTGGTTTACTGTTATTACTCTCCTCGGCCTCCAGGGGTCCTTGCCTGAACTTCAGATTTAACCCACCCACCCACAGAGCCAGGGGGCATGTGTTCTGTGTTTAGGCAGATATTTTTTAGTTTTATTTTTTTGCTTTGGTACTTGCACATTTACAGTTACCTCATTTGTTTTCCATGTTTGTATTTGCGAGGGTGGGCGGGAGAAAACGACTAATATATATTATATATAGGAAATGGTTCTTATTGTTAATTTTTTTTCATTCCATTGGAATCATATTGTTTGTAGCATTTAACATAACTAGTTAGTGTATTATATATACATCTGTATACTGTTTGAAATTTTTAAGATTTGTACTTTTTTTAAATGAAAGTTGCTAGTTATGCTTTACCAAGTAGTGCAATCATTTTTTTTAATTGTTGTGGCTGATTTGAGAGGGTTGTTCACTAATAAATGTATGATGTATACCAACGTGGCATTCGTCTCACCTGACTTGCAGTCAAACAGTTTGAAGTTACCGACCGCAACAAAGTGCTGAAGAAGTCTGGAAAAGGATGGAATTTTGATTTCCAGACAACTTGAAAGAATATATATTTTGTAAATCCATGATTATAATTATACAGATAAGCACAAGTCCATAGATGGACACCCACTTCTATTTTTAATTAATTGTTACTTAGCAGGTTGCACCTCAGTCACACTTGTACAAGCTTCTGGTTTTGGATCTATGATTACCGTATTTTCCAGACTATAGAGCGCACCTCACTTTAAGCCGCGCCCACAAAGTTGAATAAAAAAATTAAAAAAAACTGGAAACGTACATATATGAGCCGCTGGTATCTCCGTCATGCCTGCTGCTAGCATGTGCTTGTTCTAAATGAAAATTAGCGCTTTCTTCTTTGATTTCCAATTATTCACTTTATGCTAAAGCGCCCCCTGGCGGTTGAAGAAAAATCCACAGAAAAGCCGCACCGGGCTACCAGCCACATGGTTCAAAGCGTGAGAAAAAAGTAGCGGCCTGTAGTCCTCAAAATACGGTACATTTCTTTATCAAGTTTATAAATTGGTTGACGTTGAGGAAAAAGCCCTCGAAAAACTTTTTTTAAATGTTAAGTCTCGAGTTCTGGCAACTAAAATAATAATAATAAAAATATGTTTTGGGAAATCGAAGCTAAAAATTCCAAGCGCCTGACATGGTTGTGGCAGCATCAAGCTGTGGGGCTGGTTAGCTACAGGTTGCAACACAGTAACAGTTAAATAACGAAGGACATGGAGTGCTCTGAAATTATTTTTTTTCCCACAACAGTTACATTGTTGAAACCTGGGGACAACTGAGTGTTTAAACAAGACAGCAATCCAAAGCAGTTTTAGTAAGCTTATAAAATGGATAGAGCAGTTGGGGATGCATTAAGCTTTTAAAATGGTCCAAATCCCATTAAAAAAATGGATGGATTATGTCTAAAAGCTTTCCTGTGTCAGGAAAGAAGCAAAATCACATCAATGACACCATTCCAGTTAAAAACATGTTAATCGTTCAATTCAGTTCATTCATCACAGAAAAATCCCAATTTTTTTTATCTTGAATGTTGATGTAGAGGTGCAACTTTCCAAGGGA
Source organism: Poecilia reticulata (assembly GCF_904066995.2). NCBI lineage: Eukaryota > Metazoa > Chordata > Actinopteri > Cyprinodontiformes > Poeciliidae > Poecilia > Poecilia reticulata. Next base: position 11,473,609 of record NC_088839.1, on the reverse strand, counting down.
TGTTCCAAGTGAATATAAGGTAGGGCTGCATGAATGTACATAAAACTGTCTGCATAATTATGATTGTGGATAAGAAAAGTTTGAGAACAATTATAAATTTGCGACTCGAGTTCCTCTTAAAGAAAAAGGACGTTAAAAATCTTTTACCACGGAAAGAGAACTGCTGAAATAAATGACATTCTGACTGGAATGTCTGGAAACGGAAGCAGAGAAGAGTATGGAAAATCCCACAGTCACACCGTCGACACGCATAAACTTAATCACTCATCTGTTGTTTTTAAACCTAATCCCAGTAGAAAAACCCTAGCTCTTTTGTCCCAGCAGTTTTGCATTTCTACTTCGAAAATATTTTTAAAACTGTCAGAATACTAGAAATCAGAATCTGAAAAAAGTATGGAATTACAACAGTAAAAAGTCCAACAACATGTGAACTATTGCTAAAAAAAAAAAAAAAAAAACTCGCGTTTTTGAAAAATTCTCTCAATCCTCCAGAATCAGTGAAATAAGACACATAATAAGACACATAATACGCCACACAACGTTGCTGTACAATCTCAATAAACCCACATTTTTAAAACGTTTTTAATTTATAGCTGGAAAATTACATCTTTTACATGAGCCCATTGTGGTGTTACAGGCAAAAAAAAAAAAAAAAACAGGCATCTATGAGTAACCACAGGCACACTATGGGCAGACTTTTACTACACTAGTTACAGCCACATGTGAAAGCTGTGGCGTCTGTTAAATATTGTGTTTAAACTTCATACGGTTGAGGCAGTCTGCTTTACATAGTAACAAACCTGCATTTGGTCGTTTAATGACAGACTGAAGTCAAAAAACAAACCAAAAAAAAAACAATAAGGTCAATTTGGGGGTTTTAAATATTGAACTTATGTACAGGTTAATGGCTCGTTCAAACCAGGGTTCCCACGGTCTTCCTACACTAGTTATACGTCCGCCCCTCCATCGTACACCCCCGCCCCCCACGGCGCACTCATCTTGAATAAAATTAGTTGTGCTTGTCAACGAATGTGGAGAAACTGTACAAACGTTTGGCAAAATGCGTTTTGAATTCAGACGAATGGATCAAACAGGAATATTAGCAACAGATAAAGCCAAGGCATTCACACAATCCATTCTTCTCCATGCTGTATCTGCTGTATATATTTAACAAAAAAAAAAACTCTTTGTTGCCCAAACAGATCATTTGAAGATATGAACGTGAACAGTTATGCTACTGCTTTTATGTCAGCAGGTATTAATAAGCTACTCAGACAAATTATTGTTGAAGAGGGAGAATTGCTGACAGCTACTGAAAGAACAGAGTAAAAAAAAAAAAAAAAGACTTTCAACATAAGATGAGTTCAAGGAACAACTTGAAGAAATATTTATTTGATAAAATTCAAGACTTTCCAGGCTATCGGGAACCCTGTAAACAACTAAATGTGGACTGGATGCAGGATGGTTTAGTCTTCCAGGAGAAAATTTTATCTCAATGATCCCTTACACATAATGGCCATTTAACAGAATATGAAAAAAAAAAAACAAAAAAAAAACAAAAACAAAAACAAATGTGGGTGGGTGTCGGAGGAAATGCGTTTCCACGTGGAAGAGGTATGTCATTTATTAATCGTCCGTCAGGTCCTGAACAAAAAGGACCTCGGAGCGGCTGAGTCCTGCCTCTTTCAGGGTCGGTGGGTTGGACTGCTCCTCGGTCGGAAGGCAGGGCAAGACTCGGCGAGGGAAGTTTGTGACTATCTGGAACTTCTCCGGAGTTTCTTTCAAAGAGAAAAGGAAGTCGTGTATTACCTGTAAAAAGAGGAAGAGCTGAGTGGGTAACCCGGAGCAGCTGAACGCAGCGTGTTGCCGCTCGGTTCATTTGCTAAAGTTTTGAGCGTTTCGAGTTGACATGTGCAAGTGAAAGGTTTTGCTGGGCATGGAAATGGAGTTTACTCACCGTCAGAGACTGACCGAACAGGAATCGTCTCTCTACTCTCGTATCGTTCGGCAGCTTAAACACTATTTTGACACTTTCTGGGTCGTCGGCCCGCGGCTCCGGAGGAAGACACTCCGACTTCCTCTCCTTCTCCTCTTCGAGTGTCTGGAGACAATGCGGATTAGAAATCGGGAGGCCGGGTCGTACGAGCTCTTAGCAGTTTCAAAAACAGAAACCCAAACGACTCACTCTTCGTCTGATTTCCTCTGCAAGAGCACTTTGTCGGACCATCTCCTCCTCTTGCTTCCGTTGCTCCATCTCCGCCCGTTTCTTTCGCTCCTTCTCCTGATCGGCACGCAGGGAGGCGAGGTAGGCCTCGTCCTGCTGCTGCCTCAGAACTTGGGTCTGGTTTCTCTCTTCTCTGAAACAAAAATGTTTGAAGTCCAGTGAAAATGATGCATTTGGAAGTCAAGATTTGCTAACAATAAGGTTAGATATTTTTTTTTTTTACTTTGTTTCAAAAAAGTGAAAAATACATCTATTTAAAAAAAAAAAAACTAAGAAGAAAATGCAGGGCTGCAGGGTATTCTTAATGAAAGAATGCAGGTGAACTAGGACACACCCTGGACTTCTGCTACAACATGCACCTTGTGACCTATGACCAGCGGCCAATAATCCTGCCAAGTCTCTGCGCTGGGCGATAAGGCTGGGAAATAAAATTTCAGGTTTTGTGTCATATCAGATCTGACTTCCGATTTTAATAAAAAAATAAATAAAATTTTCCTCACTTCCTGTTGTAAAAAAATATTGCAAATGACAGAAAATATTTTCAATATTTTCAGTTATCCCTTCTGTGAGTTGTACAACTACGTATTAAGGCTACAAGAATTTGTTTAATTACAAGAACGTGGTCATAATATTAGCAGGAACAAGACTCAATTTCATCAGGAAAAAAAGCATCTTAAAATTATGAGGAAAAAAGTTTGTTTCTATGAAAAAACATAGTTTTGATAGAGTTATCAAGATGTGTAAAGAGAGAAAGTATTTCTATGAAGTGAAACCTATACCAAAGTATAACATCATAAAATGCTCAACAATTGTTTTTGTTATTTTGGAGAACTTTAACTTCATTTTTACATTGGAATTCTCCGAAGTACTAATTCAATTTAAAAGTATTACAACTTTATTTTGGTGATATTATGATATTGTTCTCAGACTTAAAAGAGAAAGAAGCTATAAAACACATTTATGAAAAATTTTAATTTTCAAAAACCAAAAATACGCATCCTTTCAAACTCAAGCAGATTGGCGATTTGTTGTACCGTTCAAGACGCTCCGACATCAGATATGTTTGGTTGGCATCCATGATGTAAGTAAGTTGATTGATGAGGTCCTCTGGCTGAATGACACCCTCCAGCCGTCCCACCACGGTCATCTTGCGGTCCTTCAGCATGATCATGGCCAGGAACGGGTAGGTGTTCTCCCGCAACGCCTGTGACACTAAAACACGCCGGAACACGTCGCGTACGTTTTAAATCGTCTCGATTGAACGCTTCAAACAGTCGTTACTGCACAGTTATTTTAACTCTGAGGTAAATGTGCTTTCATTTTCCAAAAATTAAACCCACTTGTGTTGTTAAAAGCAACAGGAATCTCAATAAGCATGTTGAGTCCTTTTCTAATAGAACTCTAAATTATATCTTTGTATTCACACAATCATTACTGCATTGAATTAAATATTACTTAGAACACCAAGAGGTGAAATGTAGAACACAAACAGCCTCCAAGTTCTAACTCCGCTAAAGGTTATATATTTTTGCACATTGTGACAAACATTTCTTATTTCTTATAAGATCGCATAACGGTCACACACTGAAGAATGATTGTTAGTTTCAATCCTTAAAGCTGCATTTTGTAACTTTTATAAAACATGTTTATTAAATATTTGCTAAAACTATCACTATGTTGAGACAATTTGATAGGACACAGATAATCTGTAAAAAAAAATTTAAAATAAATAATAATGAAGGCTCCTGTGGTCCTACTGCCATCTGCATAAATATACTGATCATTCAGAAACAACCAATCAGAGCCAAGAGGAGGGTCTTAGTGCAGCCAATCATGTATGTGCATGCGCTGCTCATGTCTGCTAGTTAGCATGATGACGACAGAGAAGCACCTGTAATGGTAAGTTGTTTCTCTGCCGTTAGCACGTTGAGCAGTGCGCACATGAGCATGTCAGATGGTGCTAAAACCTTCTGATTGGTTGCTTCTGACTGGGAGCAGTGCATTTCTGCAAAAGTCAATAGGAGTGCTGGGAGGAATGCGGTAAAATTTTATGAAACTTATAATTATGTAAATAAATAATCAAACATGTATTAATCATAGGAATAACAGTGTTACCTCTGTAACCCTCTGGTTTGCTAGTTGAGCATGCCCAGAAGAGCATTCTTGTGTTGAGAAAGGTTATGACCTCTTCCGTACATAACGTGGAGCTAAGAGACAGATAAGAAATAAAACCTTCAAATGGATCAGCCTTTTTTTGTAAGCTTATTTCAGTTTTACATTTTTGACATTTAGATAACCGACTAAAAAACACAAATACTGTACCGGCAAAACTCGTCAGTGTCTTGATGATCATTCCCATGCAGGTACACCAATAGGTAGCGGAGCTCCCGTTTGGCATCATTCAGTGCCTGCATGAGTTACAGTAAACAATGTATTAGATTTTCTTCCAATCTTTTTTGTTTGTTTGTTTGTTTTCATATCTACAGACTCACCTGGCTGTACGTGCCCTGGTAAAACACGGGGTGCGACTGTCCGTATTTTTCCTCAAAACTATGAATGAAAGACACAACGTCTCCGACAGGGTCGGTCACGCGAGCCCTGGGGTCTGGTCTGATGAATCGCAGGGCCAACCTTGGAGCAAAAGACAACACATCACCCAAAGTCCTCTTCCTGATTTGTGATAGCTTGTAATTAAATCCGCTATGATTACCTGAATATATCCAGAAGTGTGTAATATGTAACTCTGAATGGTAGCATAATCAAATAGTAACCCCATCCTAGTAATCCCTTGGGAAAAGAAAAAACAAAACAAAAAAACAGCACTGATTAACTCTATTCCAACTGAAAACATGATTCTTGGTATCTATTTCTTAAATCAAAAAGACGTACCCTCGGCTGAGGCCTCGAGACGATGTAACTATATACTCTGTGGTCTGCTGTGTTGACCTGGAGAGGTCTGGATGGTGGAGGGTTAAACACACTGGGAACTCCTTCCTGCTCATTAAGTCTGTCCTGAACTGCAGCCTGCAACACACACACATGCAAACCCATCAAAATGGAGTTTGTTTTTCAGCATTATGTGCAACAACAACGACAGAGCGATGATAAAATGCGACTGCTTTGTCGTGCGACTTTACCTCTATGTTCCAATTATGCTGCTCTAATGTTCGGCGGCATTGGTCCATTGATTCCAACCCAGTTAAGTCCTGTGGACATAAACAGAAAGTCAGGAAGAAGTCAAAGTAGAAAAGCTGGTTTTAGAACTAATTGATTCCCCCCCATCCCCCGGCTACAGCTTCGAGCTGCAACTAACGCAGGATTGGAATACATTTTTTTTTTGTTCCCGATAAAATGAGGTTAAATGCTGCTGTGTGTTACGTACACATAACTTGGATTATACTAAACGGGCTACTATCAGTGTTTGCTGAAAAACAGCTTATAGGCCATTTCAGGTTGACATTTCAAATGACTTGAGGTCTGGCATATTTGAGCTCCGCACATTTGCAGTGTTTTGAAGGGCCTGATCTTCATTTTTTTAGACCTTACATTCGGTGAGGCTCATGTCAAGCTCGGTCATCCCGGGCACGAGATTAAAAACTAAAATGAGTCCAAAACATTTGCTTTCAACAAAGACATTGAATTTCTTGCTTTCATTTTTTGTAATTTCTTGTTTGTTTTGGTGATTTCCACACTTGTGTACAATGGTGGCCGAAAGTCAGTAGATTTGTTTTATCTGTTTAAAATCGATTTTGGGGCATTTTATATCGATTCCGAATCGTAGTAAATACGTATAGTGATTCCTATGTGAATCGGCTTTTCGTCTTTATTTATGCCGTTTTCTAAAACCTTTGGTCAGCCAAAGCTCTTTGATTTGCATGAAGTTTTTCTATTTCGTTAAATTAAAAAAAAAGGTCATTTAGTTTTCAAGTACCTGTACACCAAATATCAAATAAGAACGCGCGAAGTCCAGATGTCATCATAGATGGGAAACTATTTGTTGGTTAATTTCTTAAATTTAAATATAATGCTAAAAAAATGTGGCAAGTTAAAAGCCACTTTGTTCTAAGGATTTTTTCCCCTTTTACTCTTTTTAACACTGAAAACATTTCTTATACTAATAAAATTCAAACAACTTTTTTTCAAAAGTAACCACATTATTTAGCTAGTATGACAAGGTTTTTGCTAGAATTGAGCAAATATAGAATAATCTGTGACAATGATAAAGCAATATTAACATGGAGAGTAACTTAAGTGCTGTAGATGTGTAGATTATTCTGGTTTTACATTCAGATGTGAATGAGACTTTGGTTCAGTTCAGTGCAATGAGTTGGGATCTGATGTGAATTGGCGATATAAAAAAATAAATTGCGCCCAATGGAATATGTCAACACCTTATTTGAAGGTATACGTCAAAATAATTGCAATAACAACAAACAGAAATCCTGTCCAACCACAATAAGTCTTTTCAGCCTTTTAACTTAGCTAAAATATGATTGGATCTGATAAAAAACACTAAAGTAATCGTTTTGTAAACAGTTACCTAAAGATGACTAAAGGAGTTGATCGCCTGCCAAAATTAGATTACTTAAACAAATCGAAAGAGAATAGAATATACATTTGACTCGAGTGCAACTGAGCTAAATATGACTTGATTCATACGACTAGCGTACAAACAGTCTCCTCAACACACATCAGACTAAAGGGACAACATTACATTGCCAGGTCTTACAGTCACATCCTAACACGTTGAATAAACGAATCTGAAACACTGAGTCGTCATCAAACTTCAGTGTCAGTCTGAGAATGACAGCTGTGCTAATGTTGACTTAGCAAATGTTAAGTAGCCAACGATAAATGGAGACACAATCCAAGATTAATATCCCTAACAGTCGAAACATTGATGTTTCTGATTCACAGAGTTTGTGTCTATTAGAACTATGTGGCAAAATTGACGATTTTTTAGCCCAACCACGTCCCAGAAAGTCTGCTAACTTGTTGGTTAGCTTAGCTCCTTTTTGGTAGCTCTGCTTCCAGTTGCCGTTGGGGGATCGTTATCGAAGTTAAGTGTATGGAAAAAAAGGCTTTCCACACAACCCTTCGACCTGTTCACAGCGACCAGCTGTGAGTGGAAACGTATCGACATTGGAGGTTTCAAATGGAAGGGTGTTAATGAGGATTTTTGGCTGTCTACCTGAAATTGAAGGAGTTTTTCGGTCTGCGCCTGGGATAATTCTGGCTCCTCTGGCGCCGCCATCTTACCTCGCCAATCATCTAGCCAGGCGTAAGAACGTCAACCGTCTTTTCCTGCTGCTGGTTGCGTTACCGCACGCCCCGAGCGCTGCTGCCGCCTAGTGCTTTGGATGTTCTATTACAATTGTTTTTTGGATATGATTTCTATGTACTCTCTACTGTTAACAAATCACTAAACGTTTCACTAATTTTGTTTTTCTTTCTTATAGGTAAATTGATAATACAACTTTAATTAAGTTAAAACTAAATAATGGGTTCATAAATTTAATATTGTGTATCTAATTCACACAGGCTCAAAATGACAGTTTCTCTAATACTTGCTGCTGGACTACTTTTTTATCCTTAAGAGGAGTTAAATATTAAAGTGTCTTTAAAACAATAATTGCAGATTAATCATATTAAACTATGCAGAGCTTACTCACTGAAATGTAAACCATCAGCTTCAGTTTGATGCTTGTCTACAGTTCTTGAGTAATATCTGTCTGATGATGTTGCTAAGACGACAGTTCTGGGTGAGGTTAGTCAGGTTTTGTATTCACGTTATAGTATTAATAATGGATATAAACAGGAAGTCTCTACAATCTTTTAACATAACTGAGTAAAACTGTGATTTCATTTCTGCCCCCAGAAATGATGAAATATTAGAATAAAGCCTGTTATCTATAAGGATAACATTATAGTCCTGTTTATAACAAAGCTATAGTAATAGAGTATTGGATCCAGATGTCTCCAATAGTTGACAGGTTTTATACCATTCAGAGTTGTATTAACTTCTGTTTCAGCACAACATCCATCCCCGCAGCTCAGTTCAAGACCGGCAGCATTACTAAACTGGAGGAACACATTTTTAAGACTTCTGTTTTTGTTGTTCCACCTTTCACTAGACGCAAACTTTTCTTTGTCCAAAACGTTTTTTCGCCAGCAGGGTGAGAGTTCGTTTTAAAAGAATAAATATCTCCTGAGAGTATTGCTTAACAAATTAAACGTATTTTTGATCCTCCTAGCCATCATGACATACTACAACTTAATTATACCATATTCTAAACAAAATATGTCAGTGTATAAGCAGAAAGTAATAGTTGCATTATCTAGACACTGACCCTACGTTTTATATCTTGGAGCATTGAGGACACAAAATACCAAGCAGTAACCAACTGAGCACAAAAAAGTCTTACGCAGTTCTCACTTCATGATATAGGATAATATGAATATTTTCTAGAATTAAAAAAGGCACATTTAGAAGAAAATAAAATTCATCCTTAACATCTCGTACATTAGCACGAAATGTTGCAAAACCATTTGACTTTTTGTGCACCACCCAGGGTAGTATTCATGCTAAAACAACCCCCAAAAAACCTTGCGTAATCGCTGTCTGATTATCTTTGTGGTGACCAAATAACATTTGATGTGTCATCTTGGGCATGTTCTAGAAACTTGAACCACATATGGGCTTGTGTGCCATGGCTTTTGAAAGTTTCAGTCTGTTAAAATACAACTACGATATAAGACGCTGTTATATCGTTTTACATCATGTGTATGCTGTAAAAAAGACAAGAAATAAAGCTCTGAAATGTTTCAATGTATGTTACGAATCTGCATAAGTCTTAGGTTTCACTTTCTGAATTGAAAGACAAAAAAATATTTAATCTTTGGTCATACTTTCATTTTTCTGTACCACCACTTTTCACACACAAATCAATACTGCAAATTTAACACAACATAAACAAAATTTATTAATTTGCTTGCGTTGGCATTTGCATTGCAGAAGTCTTAAAGTCAAGTTAAAAAAAAACAATAAATGAAAAGGTTTATTTTGAGAAAACAGACCTAGAATAGAAGTGAACATTTTAATAGATTAACTGGACAATATCTTTTTTTTCCCTCCTCAATGTTTCTGCACAATTGTGATATTTATTCCAAAAGAGCTAGCCTGTTCTACTTTTTCCCCTCGACCATAATGATATGATATCCAAACTTCGTCTTGACAGGTGGGTCTGTGTAGACGGGTTTATCCATCGAACTGACAGGTAGAGCAAACGCTGCCTCCTGGAAAGGTCCCACCATGGAGCCTCGCGTCATCCAACCCAGGTCACCCTGTCATGGAAGAGCAATATTCTTGATATGAGTAAAAGCGTGATGCAAACATTAATATTTCCAAAACTGGACATATACATTTATACTAAGATAACCACTTCATTGACGTTTCTTTCAATTTCAGAGGAAACCACGAGTGGGTGTTCTGGTCTCTGATGCAGGTGGAATAAAGAGGAGTTGATGCTAAATAAAACAGCTGTCGGCAATGACGCAGTCAAGAATCTTAAGATTCATGGTTTGATCATGACTAAGAGATCATTGTAAGGTCACTTAGTACTATTACCTTGCACTTATTTACAGAAGGTGTTGTTTTCCAGCAAACGGTGACACAAACAGAAACTTTGCTAAAAGATGTGATGTGGCAGTTCGTTCAAGTGTATCTGACCTCATTCAAACAAATATATGATGGAAAATGTAAAACAAAAAATAATTGTGAGCTCAACTACAAGAAGGACGTATGCGTAGCACTAACTGGAATTGTGAAAATCAAGATGCAAAAATACATAGCTAGTAATAAAAAAAAAATAACCACAAAAAAAAAAAAAAAAAAAAAGAAGAATCGGCTGGCTTATGCGCATACTTACTCCTTGTCTTGCTTTGTCTTCACTGTATTGTGTTGCTACTTCACTGAAACGAACTCCAGCTTTCAATTTCTCCATGGCCTCCATGCATTTTCCGTGCTTTTCGCAGAGAATGTGTCGGACCTGGGGAGAGAAATATGTTGGGAGGTTTACATATACGATTAGCTGAATCTGATGATTCTTCAGCATTACTGAAACCATACAGCCAGGTCAACATTTCCTGACAGAAGACATTTTATATGTTCTACTTATGCCTCATGAACTTTTTCGGATTTTGTCACAATATAAATTTGTATGTATATTTTGGGGAAAATTTTGTGAGAGACCAAGAAGAGGCCTAGGATTCTTCCTATCCTTTTCAAACAGAAAAGTACTGGTAAACAAATTATTTTGTTCTTGTTTATGTATGCACGTGATTTCTCTTTCGTACTGATTGCTTTGTTTCTTGTTTTTAAAAACCTGTTTGACATAAATAAATCAAATCAAGAACATAATTAATAAATGTAACGAAAATGAAACACATAATTTTCATTCCATGCTATGGGAGCTGAGAAAATCCACAACCATCCACCCCAAATTGATAAATGGAGGCAGAACCAAGCTGTGGGGATGATGTTTTCTTTAGCAAGGACAGGAAAGCTAGTCAGAATTGACAGGGAGACAGATGGAGGTAAATACAGGGCTATCCTGGAAGAAAACCTCCTCGTGTGTCAAGGAAAGGCCTAGTCAAAGTCCACACCTACATTTAGATGAGACTCTGTGGCAAGAGTTGGGAACTGATCCAATCAGACCTTCTCCAGTTTGGCTCGGCACTGCAAAGGTGGTTCTAGAAAAAGAAACATCTACGCATGTCCTACCACTTTACAACTGATGTGCTCCTTTGTGTTGGTCTTTCAACAAAAATTCAAACATAATACAATTAATGTTGCGATAATAACATTGGAATATGTGCAGATTTTACACCAATGGTACACAAATAAAATAAAATGTTTTAGAGGTCAGACAAAATGTGACAAAAACCCTCAATAATACCATCTATATTGGCTTTTTTTTTTTTTTTTTTGCAGAGTTGCTGGAGTTAAAGTGTATTTAGTGGATACCTTAACAGCTGTGCCTCCTTTAGGCGTTTTTTCCTTTTTGTCAGCGTCTGAACTTCCTGAAGCAGCTCCTGCACAGACAGCACCACAGCACACGTCACACCAGAGTGGAGAGCCTCACGTTATTCAGAGTAATGTTAGTGTAAACTCTCCCATTACACTGAAGTACATCAGTGTATGCTAACTTACAGGCTAGCACCTGCAGCTGACAATATCAGATCATAAACAGCAGGTACGCTGTGAGACACTGACCTTTACCCCCCTTTCCACCTTTTCCTTTCGGTGGCATTCTTTCTGCTAAACGTGGGTTTGAGATTTAAACAGAAAACGTACAAATAATAACGTGATTTCGAGTGTAGTAATAAGCATGCGTAGTAAACTGCTGCACAGGACTGTTTTGGTTTCTTCTTCTTTGACTTGTTAGTTAGTAGCGAGCTAAAACAAGCCACAGCGCCATCTCGTGTTCAACATCGTCTTTGCAAAGTCACTTGGCTGGTAACTTTTTTTTTTTTAAATTTATGTACTTATAAATATACTACCTGTTTTTTGTTGTGAACTAATCAAAATACACTGATATGGACAAATGTTTAAGACTGTAAGATATCTTGTTTTTCAAACACTTTATTGAATCACTGTTGCATTTTTGATATGGTGTTTATACAGTTCAACAATAAACAGAGATTAATTTACAGGAGCTGCTGCTAACTTTGAGTTAAGCGAAAAAGGAGGGAAGCAGAGCGGTCCGTCACAGAAGAAGTGGCAACAGAGTGGAGCACAGGTCAGCGCGGCTGTTGATTAAATACGCATGAAGACATTCAATATCCTGCTGACCAAACCTGGTGTCATCTCTGTGTCTGGTATTTGCTGGACTGCCTCTTGTATAAACCATATTCTCTCATAGCAGCCATTATGGCTCAAAACCTCTAGAGTGTGTTTAATAGGGTCACCATGGGATAGTATGACCCTCTACATCACAGTGTTTCCTTTTTTATCCACATTACGCTGTGTCTCCATACAAAAGATAAACGTACTTAAACATGCCAAAGACCAAAATCTGTTTCGGTGAGTGTGATATTAAGGTAGAAATGACAAAACATTTCCAATTAGCAGTAAAACTGGTACAAAACACAAGTCAAATGTGAGAGCTTGTAATATTTAGGTCTTTTTTTTTTAAACAAAGTTGCATAAATTTCCCTTGTTAAAGGTCACCTTTGGTTTTTCTTCCCTTTATGCTTTTCAGTTCATGAGATGTCATGCAGAGACATATACCACAAATCACCGAAAAAAAATGTGTGCACTGGTAAAAAAAAAAAAAATGTGTGAAGTACATTAATCTTTTATAACTACAGCAATAATTTCACATTCTTCACTTGTAGCAGTTTTCAAGCTGTGACTCTTTGACCCCACAGTAACCATCACAGGTGACAAGATGCTCCCAATATAAATCTTACATCAGAACAACTTATGTCATGAACATAACTGCTATTGTGCCTAGTGTTTCAGCAAATTTAGCTCCAAAAGGAAATATGCAAGCTTTACTTTTAGAATTGGGCTTTACTTTTCTAAAACCGTTATTAAGCTCTGTGACGTTTTTACTTCTCATGATCGCACGACTTCCTGTTTCTCTGCGTATCGAGAAGACATGACACAAAGGCCTATTCCTAATCATCAGTCTTAAAAGTGAGAAAGGGAAGAGAGCGCAGAACTTTACAAAGAAAGAAACAACGTCCGCTTCAAATGAAGCAATAATTGCAGGATTCAAACCGACTGGAAATGAGACAAAGCGGTTAGAAAAGGAGGAGCCGCTTTTTATGCAATATCATGCAAACCACTTTAAAAGTAAAATTTTTTAAAGAACTGTTCTAGAAGAGGAAAGCATCTGCTGCCATGGTGCAGGCAGAATAACAGAGTTTGCTTGATGTTCCACAACATGGGTACAAACTGAACACTTGATGGGGCTAGAGAGAACGCATGCATCCGAATCTTCACTTTGATAAGAACAGATATAAAAACATGTACAGAACAAGTCCCTGGATTACTACTTGCATAAAAAGTAAAGTGAATGTTTGAAATGTCATTTTTGATTAACTAAAAACTATTTTCTTAATCTTCATTTTTTTAACTTTCTTTTTTGTGTGTGCTGTCTCTTGTCTCTTATCACTCTTATCTTTTTCTCAACATGACATAAAAGAACAATTTTTAGAATGAATTCTCATTCACGACAGACGTGCGGAATGCATAAAAGGTCGCTCAAATGTTGCCGTTATTTTAACTTCATGACTCAAAGCAGTAGCAAAACCAAGATACCTTAATTAGAAACTGGTGCAATGAGACAAGAAAATGCTGCCACCTACACACAGTCACGTCTGACAAACGGACGGATGATGTAGGCTTACAGTACGTCTGACAACCGTGGCCACCTACATTGTTCACAAGGTTGATGTCTTTGTCTACTGGTTTCACTATGTGCTGTGCAATGACCTGTGAGGTACAAGCACACTCACTAAACCCATTCAATAAGTTAGAATATTATTGAAGTAGCATCAGTGCCTTGCAACAAGAAGGTTCTGGGTTTGAATCCTGGCCTGAGATCTCTCTGAATGTTCTCACTGTGCATGAATGGATTCCCTCCTGGTACTCTGACTTCCTCCCAAAACCATGACTGTTAGTTTCTCTATAGGTTGTTCCTAGATGTGTGTGTGTGTGTCTGTTGCTGTCCTTTGACTCTGTGCAGCCCTGTGATGGACTGACCACCTGTTCACGTTGTACCCCGTTTCTCGGCCCTTTAACCGCTCCTGTCAGCACTCACCATGCAACACCCAACGCTGCATATTTTAGTAGCGATTCGGTACCAAGTAAATAACAGGGCCAGTACTGGTGATGCCAATTCTGATGTGGATACTTTTTATTTTAGTACAATATATCATCAAACTTCTGACATTTGGGTGTTTTTGTAGTTTTTCTTTGAATTCTCTTAAAACCTAACGCAGAAGTTGGACAAAGTTTGTAGGCGTCCACAAAATATATTAACAACACATTAACCTGACAAACAGATAGAATAGAAAAACAAAACGCACTTGTGCTGTTTTAAAACGTAGTGCAAAAAATATTTGAGAATATTTAAACACTTATTTACTGTTAAATATTTTGTAGAAATATTTTTTTACTTTGCTTTGACAGCAAAGAGCTTTTTTTCTGTTTTTTTATTTTTTTCATTTGAAAAGCACAATTTTGTGTCTCATGAATAATTTATAAAAGCAAAGGTGTGAATACTTTTTATATGACTTATATAAACAAGAGAAACAGAAAACCTTTTTGGTCAGAGCACACACAATGATGTGATTTGAAATTTGATATCCTAATGCAAGAGCTTTAAGAAATGTGTTTGATCTCAGCATGCGTACTCTTTAATAATTATTTCATAGCAATCACCTTCAAAAATGTCCTAAAATGCATAAGTGAGAATTTATTTTACAGGTACAAAATAGAAGGGTATTAAAATTAAATGGCAGTGTGTGTTTATAATATGGATATTAATTGACAAAGGGAGAATTAACCCATAGCTATTTAAAACACTCAAGGACCTGTGTGACATGCAAACAACACTGAAGGCAATGATCCGAAAAATAAGATGATTTTTCATTCAAAAACATTAAGCAGGCCACACATTTTTGTTTATCTGCCTTCAAAATAGCTACTAGATGTCTAATAATAATAATAATAATAATAATAATAATAATAATAATAATAATAATAATAATAATAATAATAATAATAATAATAATAAGTGTTGTGGTTTGCACTCCGGTTTGACTTTCAGTTGAGAGGTTTCCATGTTTGCCTATGTGGTTTTTGTTTGTCTTGTTCTGGATTCTGATTTATAAAAAGATGGAACATTTTTTTGACTCAATATAAATACTATTATATGCATGATGCATTGTTGATAGTTCTTTTTTACGTGTTACTGTATATATTCCCAAAATAAAATATAGACATATATCCTCTTGTTAGTTAAATAATGAAACCCTATTTTTCTGTGACTTTGCTGCTGAAACCAGTCAAACGGTGGTTTGTGATTATTAAAAAATAAACATCAAGGAATAAAAGTCAACTTAGTTCACCTTTTGCTCATTCACTTTTCTAAATTTAATCGTGAAATAAAAGGTAATCTTATGTCTTGATGACAAATGTAAGTGGGCGACCAATCGCCTCTCTCATCTGCGTGGCAGAAAGGCCTGTGACAGCAGTTTTCCTGCCAGCAGTCTGTGACAGATCATCCCCATGAGCTGTAAAATTCATGAGAAGAAATCATGTTTGCCGTTAGGTTGCTGAACCTACATCATGATGATGATGGGAGCAAGGTAGACTTTGAAAGTGCCACGCTCGAGGTTTATTGTTGTCTCACGGAAATATCAGATTCAGGGCCTTATCATCACACCATCTCTCATGAGTTGACCAAAGTTTTCCCTTTCTTGCAGTCAGCAGTCTCAGCTTGCCTCGCTTTACCTCCGTTGGCGGTTCAACGCAGAAGTCCCACTGAAAGAGACACATCAGGCCTTTTCCGTGAACTAATTATCCACATA
Organism: Poecilia reticulata; assembly: GCF_904066995.2. NCBI lineage: Eukaryota > Metazoa > Chordata > Actinopteri > Cyprinodontiformes > Poeciliidae > Poecilia > Poecilia reticulata. The sequence goes on along the minus strand of NC_088839.1, from coordinate 11,457,780 downwards.
TAATTGCGAAAAAGACTGTACTTTCCTTCTTTGTATCCATCACAAGTTTGCAAATTGCCCAGGGTAGACAACTACCGGGGTCAGAAATTCCAACATCGTGGAAGAAGACTGAACAAAGTCCCAGAATATGTTGGTTCTTGATATTATATTCTATTTTATCATTAATCTCATAATCTGTTTATCAAGATCTTTGCCAGAATTAACAAAGCTCTTGTTATCTTGTTGCAAAGACATGGAGTGCAGAAAGAATCCACACCCTTTCACTTTTTCTTCTTTTGCTACATTACGGACCAGTTAGGGATTTTTTTTTTATCTACACAAGGGAACCTATATCGCAAAAATGTGCTCAAATAATCTGTGTAGGTTTGTGACCTGCCTAATCATAGTGGTGACTGGACTGGCGGTGGGATGAATCCTGAACATTTTGTAATATTATCGCTATACAACACATGACAGATATCCATATATCTGGTAGAAATTGTCCCCATGATGTGATGCAGCCGTCTCCAAACCTCATGTTCTGTAGACGTGTAGTTCAGACCAAACGCGTGTGTCTTACTTTCGTCATTTTTCTGGTCTGAGAATCTCTAAGGTACTTTTCTTTACATGGAAATGCTAGAGGTCTAAGGTTGTGTCCATTGGGTCCTTGGTCACCTCTTTGACCAAAGGCCTTCTTCCTGAAAGGCTCAGCTCAGCTTTGTCAGTATAAGGTCAAAGCTTTTCCAAATATCTTTTTACACTTTCTTAGTTTGATGGTCCCTTAACACAATCTGGTATCAGAGTCGGACAATCCCTATGATTTCACTACTTGGTTTCTGTTCCAGTTTGCCCTGTCAACAGTGAGATCTTGCATAGACAAGTGTCTTATAGTACAAATTGTGTCCAGTTAACTGAATTCATATCAAAAGGACAACTTTAGCTGCAGAAGCCTACCAAGGAGAACGAGTGGGAATCAGATTCACTTGAGTTTTGAGAGTGATTGTGAAGCATGTGAATATTAATGCTGGTCACATCTTTTTTCATACATTCACAAAACGTCTTTCTCTTTGCCTTTACGGCCTATTTTGTCTAGATTAATTGAAAGGCAAAACACATTCGAATCTATTGAAGGAAGAAGTGAAGAGGTACACCTGGTTTCTGGTGAAACTGCACTTGACCGAGCAACTGAGAAAACATTCAACCTTAATGTTTGGATTTTGAATACTAAACACCAGTTTTTTTTTCTTCTTGTCAGTGTTTGAAGATTTCCCCAGGGTGCAAAGAACAACTGCCTGGTTTATTACAGTGCACAGTCATCTCATACATGACCCGCTGATTGTGTCAAGACAAACATAGCACATGTTGACAAGCGCAACACAGTGCAAGAACCATCCCCGGATCAGATAAAACATGAGTCATGTTGAGATCTTCAGAGATCAGATAGAGAAGATTTAAGGGAAATAGATTTGGTTGATTGCTGTTTTTTTGGAAATTGGCTGAAGAAAAATGTGTCTTAAATAGAGTATAAGCAGTTCTTTCAAGTAGTCTGGATACACATTTTCAGGAATCAAATCATGCAAGTAGTAGAGTTTGGTTTCCTCAAACAAAAAGGGCCTGATGTGCGTATTTCACTAAGCATAACATTTTCTTGCTACATCAAGGGATTAGGCATGTCTAAAGTCTGCAACTCTTCAATAGACTCACTCAGGGGGCCACGAGAGACTAGAACTAGGTCATAACTCTTTCTAGAAAAGCACTCTGCAGACTGATTTCCTGCTTAACCGAGTACATGTTCTTCAATATGTTTCCTGAAGCTGCAACACTCCTACAGGTGTCCAAGTAGGGGGTTTCCCTTTGACCTTTCTTTGGCTGACCAGTGGTGTTGCCCATTCCCCACAAGCATGGGGAAACTCCCACAAGCTTTTGATTTTTTTTACATCTTAATATAACACATTTGTTACTAGTTACTCTCGAGTCGACGCACGCTGTCCAGCTATATTTACACGTCATTTGTTTCATAAGTTTATGTTGCAAAATTTAGTCTCTGACCCAATGACCCCTGTCTTATGTAACAGCAAAAGAGCTGTGACATAAACTATTCTAGAATGAATTTTTGAAAGCCCAAAAAGGAAATGAGCGTAGCTTGTCGGCTCTGCACAGTTTTGCTGTTGTCAGTTTTTCTGCTGCCAAGGTGGCATCTGTTTATAATCAGCTGTTTATAGAAACCCAATCTAAAGCCCCCTCCCACCACACTTTTCTGATGTAAGACAGATTTCAGACTTAAAGGGAATTTATTTTCTGCCCGGGAGAAGCCAGCGAATTGCCTCCGTCTTGTTCGCCCACATTACGAAACAGTATGTGTTCGGAAGTGATACGGCAGGTAGATAGGTTTCTAAGTTCCCTTCTGTGCCCTTTGGTTTGACTCAGATGCTCCAATCATTTTTCACATCTACACGTCGTATTCAAATGGTAATTGCGTAAAAAGGATGCACTTCTTTCTGTTCGTTTAACTCAAAATTGTTTGCCTTTAAAAATGTTATTGAGCTAGTTTTTGAAAAACATTTGCTTTAACAGTACAAACCTGGACAAGCAAACACTAATATAATGTAAAAGAAAGGAAATCTGTTATTAAAATGTTCCATTTTTTATTTTTTTACATTTTTTTTGTAATTGACTACTGTCCAGATAATTGACATCCAGGCTCTGGAAATGTAATTCGGTTTAACATTCAAAACTATGCAAAGAATAACAAAATAGATTTATCATTTGTCATGGATTCACATATTTTTACCCAAAACATTTTGAAGAAAATGCATCTTGGGAGGCTGAAATACATGGGCACAATGCAAGATGACACACTTTTTCCTGGCGATCGCATAGCATTCAATCCATGAGCACCGTTTATTTTCTGTGGCGGGAATTGGCTGTACCTCTTTTGGCTGTACCAAGAGAGGAAATAAAGAACACTGCAAATGTTAGCTTCTGTAGTAGAGCTTAGACAGTTTCCACTGTGTGTATTAATGCTTACTAATTATTTGGTATTTCAACCATTAACATAGGCAGTGAGTAAAAGGTTTTCATCTAGCTCAGGGATATCAAACTCTAGTCCTCGAGGGCCACCGTCCTGCACTGTTTAGATCCAATACACCAGAATAAAATGATTTAATTACTTCTTTAATATGTTTATAAGTTTTCCAGTGTCCAGTGTCTAATAATTAGATTCTAGTGTGATGCACTGGAGTTTGACACTTGTGTTAGCAATGCTACCTTGCAAGGCCTTTCTGCATAGAGTTTGCTTTTTTGGTCTTTCAAAATTACCAGTAGGTCCAAGTGTGTGCGTGTGTGCGTGTGTGTGTGTGTGTGTGTGTGTGTGTGTGCGTGTGTGTGTGTGTGTGTGTGTGTGTGGTTGGTTGTCCTTTGTGTGTCTGAGTTGCCTTGTGATGGACTGGCAACCTGTGCAGAGTGTATCCCACTCAGTGACTGCTGAAGGTTAACTCAAACCTCCATAGAGGAACCAAGTGTTGAAAACTGATGGATATAGTTATTATGTCCCCTTTAATGCAGTTACATAATTTCCTGATGTTATTATAAAGCAGCATTAAAAAGCTGTGGTCAAAATACTATGGGAACTTACTACAACTGTTCATATGGTTTAGTTCAAAACAATTAATTTCAACCTGATCCACTGCAGCTTCCGTTGCATCTTTGGAGACAAGTCCAACACCAGCCGTATTTTGGTAAAAATAAATAAATAAATACCGTAGTAATGATACTAACTTCAGTCATGTATTTCACTTAAAGGATTACCTTAATATGCAATATCAGGCTTTCTATACGGCAAGAAATCAAAGATGGAGGTATGGTGTTTAATAATGTTTAAATTGTGGCTGGAAACTCCATGACAGGCAGCCGACACAACAGTAACACTTAATTATCAATAATTATAATTAAATGTCAAATACAACAGAAATTAATTGAATGAAATTCATTTCAGTTACATTTATTTATAGTCTCATTTAAAAAATAAACAGGTTCAGGTCATTTTTAATTGTGCAGCATTCAATTGGCTCCCAGTGTGACTCACATCATTCTTATTTATCGTTTCTGATTAACGCACTTCCTGCTTGGCCCATGTCCGTGGACGACCATGTCTTGGTAGGTTTGCAGACGTAGCATTCTCTATGAGCTGAACAGTGAACATATTGCTGCGTTATATTTCAATGCCACTCTCAAGGCCGGAACAGAATCAAAAAATTTTCTTCAGATGTGTGATAATTATCTGGAAGCTTATCAATGATGATGAATAAGATAATTATGCAAGTAACTATTCACACTCTTTGATGGGGTTTCCTGCAAAACTTTTTTCTTTCGCCGACACTGACCACACTCTCTCCACCCACACTCTGCAGTGGTGATCCCACTCCACGTCACCCCTTCGGCAACCTCCTGTGCTTAGCTGTGACAAATTTGGGTTTTTTTTTTCTTTCCTTTTAATAATCGTCAGCGGCGTTGAATGGAGATGCATCATAAGTTGGAAACCATTTCAAAATTGGCTTTGAGGTAATGGTTGCTGTGGGCTCGCAGCTGAGCTGCGCTCATACGTGAGAGCAAAATGCAGAAGAGTTGAGTCTCACAACTGAATTAACACTTGCAAAGTAATTTCCTTTTCCTGACAAACTTACTATGTGTGCAGTCACTCACACAGCAGCTCAGCCCAGTCTTTGCCCTGTTGTTAGTGTGGCGCTGAAGTGTCATTTTTAATGTTCTCACTGACATAAAATGCACCACATTTAAATTCCCCTGATGTCACTCAGCATGAATGAATGAATTGTAATGAGCACACTATCAGATTGAGGTTATACTGCATGAGAGTTTATTTTTTTAAACAACTCTTAGAGGAAACGTTTCTAATAAAGAATAAAACTCCTGTCCGAACACAACAGCAACCCATCCATCAACAAATCTTTATATATTAATATATTATATTAGCATTGTGTTTAACAAATGCAGCTAAATTATTTGTGCATGCCTGTTGGCTTTAACATGAGTAACTTGTTTCGGTGGTTTCCCGCTCTGTTCCAATCTCTCTCTTCTGGTTTTTTTCCTTTTATTATTGGCATACTGATAACATGTAACTTGCATTCTCACCCATTTAAAAAAAAAAAAAGTGTCATTTGGTTTCCATTCGTGAACAAAGTGACATCAGAATCAGACTTCCTTCTTGCTTCTTCCATATATAGCGCAAGGGCAGACTCAGATCATTTCAACGCTCACCCTTCATACAACAGCAAAAAAGAACTGCTGAGAAACAGAGAAAGGCATCGCTGCAGAATGATGAAATGCATATTTGTCGTGGTCCTGCTGCAGGTCTGCTACTGCCTCCCTACAAAGACGACCCCGACCAGCTATACTCCAGACTTTAACCTGAACAATGAGATTTTAAGTGGCCTGGGGAAACTCAACATGCACATCAACCTCACCATGGTAAGTATAAACGTTTATTAATGTTACATGATGTTTCATTTACTACTTCACAAGTACGACTCTGCTTAAAGCATTGTAGCTAATTAATAACTTAATGTTATTTCTTTCTCCTCACAGCCAAAGTCCATTCCTATTCCTGGAGAGTACATGTTCAAGAATCCTGTAAGTTTCACATCTTTTCCGCACTTATTTTTTCTTTTACTAGTCAGAATGAAACTTTGTTGTCCTTGCTATCAGCAATTTTGATGCATGTTGTCTCATAAAGCCAATATTGTGCTTCCTCTATAGGCCAAATGTGTGGATGTCTTCAGTCGGGTGCTGAGACGTTTCCTTGGGAATCTGACACAGGGAGAACCAGTGCAGGCTATTAAAAGTCTTGACTCAAAGTTGGACTTGCTACCAAACCATCTACAAGGAAATGTAAAAAGGAAACTATTAAGAAACAATACTACTTTTTTAAAATGTAGTACCCAAAGCTGATATACAAATTAATTCAACCTCTCTTTTTGTTCTACAGACTAACAAGTGCAGAATAACCAGGGTGACACCAAAGAAGAAGAACCCTTTCACAATATACATGGACTTCATCAAGAAGCTAAACACCAGCAGATGAAGACACACCTCTGATTTCTGCAAGGCAGCTCAAGAGTTTCGGATATTTACTATTTATTAGTTGTTATTGTCATTAATTTTTTTATTTATTTATTCACTTCAGTTTTCTTGATGTATTTATTTCAAATTCATATTTATTTGAGTTTGCAGGAAATGGCTAACTTTGTCTATGCAAACATTTGTAATTTCAACTGAATATTTCAGTTCAACGGAGATGTGACGCTGCTTTTCAAAATAAATGTTCTACTTTCATAAGACACTTCTTCTTTGGCTTGATTCATGTCGCCGGATTTTAATCATTGTGAGCTTTTCTTGCGTTTTACCTTCATTTATCAACCTTGTGTGTCTTTTAATTAATGACACACACTCGAGCGAGTTAAAGTAACTTTACACGTCAACATGTTCAGAGTATTTATTTTAGTGGTGGCACTTGATAAAAAATGTTAATGGAGTTAATTGGAGGGTCTGTAATTAATTATTCCCATTTAATTCTGCTTTAATCAAAACCTGCACCTCAACAAATCAGCAACATTTTCAATTCAAAAACCCTTTTTTGCTGCTAAATTATGGTTTAAATAGACGTGAGCTCAACAACAAAGATGTTCGTTGTTTCTAACCGTTCATTGCACCCAATCAGCTTTCAAGTGTTTCAGTGTTTCAGGCTGGCGTTAGCGTTGGGGACATAAGTCCTCACTGCAACATGTTTATCATTGAGATGGCATTTTATTCTTTGGCGATAGGCTAACTCCTTCTTGTGCAATGTGCACACAATAATAGTATTTTCCAGCAGCCCGTTACATCACTTTTTGAAACAAATATAAACCCACCAATGGCCAAGAGAAGCAGTTTTGTCACCCATCGTTGCTGTTTGTGCATCCAACCTACAGGCGTACCAGAAAAGTACAAATCCAAAGGCATGGCAGGAACTTTTGTATTTGTATCTATGTAACTATTTAACGTATTAAGGTCCCGGACATAATTTATTTTTTTATCACAGTCTCCTAGACAAAGAATTGGGGGTAGGATCATCTTTTTTGTACCGTTTCAAACTCAAAGTGGAATTTTACATTTCTGAAACGTAGGCACAAAAAGTGTCTCTCTATGGGAGTCATGTGTTGTACATAAAAAAAAAATTGAGGAAGCAACTAACAGTCTGTAAACTTTTTTATGGCCTGGATTTAATTGACTGTGTTTTTTTTTTGTTTTTTGTTTTTTTTTACGCGACAAAGAATAAACGGATCACAATGACAGGATCGGCATGAAGGAACTGCCTGCACTCTGCATGAACTGAACTTGAAAACTCTAAAAAGGGACAGTTAAAAATCACAGTGTGAACAAACGTTGCAAGAATATAAAAAACAAGCCCTTTCTTGATGTAATGCAGCGATTTGTTCTGTCAAACCTGTTGGAACTAAAGCCGTTTGTGTTCCTAGAAAAATGTGCATTTTACAGGAAAACTAGACTGAGACTTTGGAAATTCAATTATTCGGAATAACAAGCATGCACGAATTTTCTCAACGTAAGCCCCGAAGAAGACTCGCAGATAGATCGGAACATTCTCTTACCTGTTCATCGTCAAGGCTTTGCACCCAGAGCCCAGATAGGAAATGTTTGTGAGACGTCTGTACAAAATACTTATTCTGCAACAGAGGTTTGATAATGCCTTGTAGGTGATGGTAACGTTTGATAAGAAGCTCATAGATCCACACCTTTTATTCAACCTGAGTGCAGAAGAAGAACTGAAAGTAGCAGAGAGCAACAGTTATCTGTGCTTGTCATCAAAGGAAATCACGGCGACTTTTTCATATGCTAACACAAAGACTACCCAAGCCTGCAACTATCCATGACAGAGACATGCAAAAGTCAGTTATCATTATTATTAAAGTAATTTGAGACGTTTGATGCTTCCCTGATCCGTTCCCCCATCAAACCTTTTCAGACTTTGTCTCATTGCAGCCGCAAACTTCACTGTATTTCATGATTTGAAGTAGGCCAGACAGGACAAATCAGAACAGAGTGGAAAGTAGTTCTTTACATGTTTAACGAATACAAATCAATTTCTTTCTAGTCCATCGGAGGCAATACTTTAGAGAACATGAACATGTTTCTGTGAATCTATTGCTCTCTTGTTGGAAGATGAACCTCTGCCTCAGTCTGAAATGTTTCGCAGTCTCTGTTGCTTTGTCAGGATTGATTTTCCTTTTAACTCCGTCCCTGTGGAAGAACAGCATCTCCACACACACAATACTGCCACCACCATGTTTCAGACTGGAGATTGTTAAGCATTTTAACTGTAGACAAGGAGGTTCAGTTTCAGTCTCATCTGACTAGAGCACTCTTATAAGTTGAAATGTTTTAACTGGGAATTCTGACGGCGGTCTTTCTTCTTGCCACGTTCCCATAAAGCCCACATTTATGGAGATGCATGAATAGTCAGCCTATCATTTTATTTCCATCCACCTGGACTTTCATTTTTAGCTGCAATATTGAAATGTAACGTATTTATTGGACTTATTTGTGCTCACGATTATTTTATTACAAATGTTCTGGCATTCAAAAGCATGTGTTTATTAGCACATAGATAAGTGAGTGTTGAGATGAGAGATTGTAATATCCATATGCTTTGGTTTGTTATGATGTCAGTCTGCCAAGAAGCTGCAGAAGGAATTTAGCTTTTAGTTGAACACCGTTATATTTTCATGTGAACATCCATTAATATACAGTGTCCCAGCATATAAGGAAGTATTTAGCAAGTTTAAATTGTACATTTAAAGCTGCTCTGGTGTTTAAGATGCTGTTTGTTCACTGATGTTATCTATTAAACTAATGAGGTGAACCGATATTTATATTGAGATTAACTTGCACACAGCTTCCTGCTACACAACGTACACTAATTATTTAGTAATTAGCTGATCGCTAAAGGCAGTTTCATTAGCTACATACACTAAATACACTAAAGTTTCTGGTTGTAACGTGACAAATTGTGGGGAAGATCAAAGCGTATACGGGTGATTTCTTGCAAGGCGTTCTGTATGAAAAAGAAAAAACACACCAACTGTGGCGCATCTCTGTGTGGTGTGAACGTTGGAATCAGTAACACAGAGGCAGCTGCACCTTTGAACACAGAAAAGCAGCAGCGCTCTAAAATATAGGGCGGCATTGCAACTCTGAGACCTTTCCACTCTCAGCCCCGCCCGGCCTGCTGTGTTTTTCATGTCCCTGCAGCCAGGCAGCACTCAGAAAACAGTCCCAGTGAATTACCGTGATGGACCAAAGGGACAAACTCCTGCAAAGAGATGCAGGAAGGAGTGTTTTTTTTTTTGTTTGTTTGTTTTTTTAAAAAAAAAACGGCCGCACTACCCAAAACCACCAATATGCCTTGTTAAATATTCATGACTTGAAACAGTCATTTCAGTTTAAGATTATTAATGATTGGTAAAGAGGTTAGCTGCGTTGCACAAATCGGCGATGTGTCATTGCCCATCTAGCAGAGGGCATATTTGTGGAGGAAATGGGTTAATGCTGTTCCACTTCCTCCTGTCAGAAATATTCACATCAGCGCAAGGTGACGGCTGACATGTCATGACGGGTTTTTGCATCCCTCTGCATCTTTCATGCAGCACACCAGGGACCACAGTGCAGCGTGAGAGACACCAGGGCTGAGCATGAATACGTTTTACGGTTGGAGTGATACAGTCTAATTTTCTTTTTCTTTTTTTTTTTTTTTTTTACAAGCTCTACATGATTTATCACTCAGATGACCTCTGCACATGCAAATCTGGCAGTAAACCTGTCTGACTTAAATTGTGACTGAAAGGCGCGCTGCTGTGTAATTGCTAGCTTCCTCCATTAGGTGGAGTCATAGAGCCGATTTTGAGCCTGAAGCTTGACCCTTGTCCTGGTTTTATCACCTGTCTTTGTTTCATTAAGCTCCTCCAAAGCGCAGCCCGAACCGGGTCAGTTGACAAGAAAAAACACGGCTTAATTATGATGCCTTTAACAGCCGCTATTCACAGGTAGGAGATTACCTGTCGCAGAGAGACTGCTCGGGGAAATGCCACAGTCATTTGCCTTTCCTTCCTACAGTGAGCAGGCAGCGCTTTTTACTGAATGGGAGCATCATGTGAAACTTGAGGCGTCTGGCGTAAGGATTTCTGCGTGGACGCCGCACGTACTCTGGCTGCAGCAGGACGCAGCGAGAGGGACATTTCATTTCTGTAGTGTCTGTCTTCAGTGTAGGGTTTTTTTTTGTGTGTGTGTGTGTGTGGTTGCGTTTTGCTTTGAATCAGCACATAGAGTAATGTATACATGGAGGACATAATTCGGGACGTTGTTTGGTTTGTGTTGGTGAGATATGGAGACCGGACGCGCTCTGGACGGACCCTGCGCGGTGAAGTTTGCGTGGAAGCGGTGAGACATTTGTTTTTATGGGTCATGTAAAAAGACCCTAGCATCTGAGCGTAGAGAGCAGTCAGTGTATTAGGATGTAAAGCAGAGAGAGGATGATATTATTCTTTATTAGAGGCATGTTTGGAAAAACGATCTGAAGGAACGATCTGTTTTAAATCGGAAAGATAAGAAATAAAAAATAAATAAATGTATATTTTAAAAAAAAAATTACTTTTATTAAAAAATAATCCAACACTAATGCACATTTTTTTTGTTTTTGTTTTTGTTGGTTTGTCCACTTAAATTGTTTATCTGCAAAGCAGTTTGTAAGTTCAGCTTGTAAAGTGAATTTCTGTTGACCAGATTCATTTCCATAAAGGGTCAGATAAACAACTATGACTGTTGCTCAGGGTCAGGATCCCCAGCCAACATGTGTATTTGGGCCCCATGAGGATTTCTGCATGGGCTGAATGGGTCATAAGACGGCCTTGACCCACAATGGGCTTCTTATATACAGTTAAGCCAAAAAATTATTCATACCCCTGGTAAATTTATATTTTAAAATATTTTTAATACAACCAAGAAAGTTGTTTCTAATAAGACATGAGACCGAAATCTTCAAAGAATAAAAGAGTTAGTTTACATCCTTGACTGTAATTTGATTTACCTTTGCCTTTCTCAGCAAATAAAATAAAAATAAAAATGAATAAATCAAGTGAAAAAGATGACTGGTTTTGTATAAAAGTATTTTCTGCTTTTATTTACATTGTATTTTAAATATGGCATGTTAAAAATGATGTATACACTTTTCTGTAATTAGTTGGTAAATCTTTACTGGCATTAAACATTTCTTATAATTGTTGGCCAACTTTCCTCAAAGCAATATGTAACTTTTATTAAAATATGTTTTTTTATTTGCTTTGTAAAACTGCCTCTATATCAAGACTCAAAAAAAAAAAAATCAAGCTCCTCTGCCTCCTCTCTGTGGTCCTACTGCCATTTGCAGAAATATGCAGCTCAGAAACAACCAATCAGAGCCAGGACGAGTGTCTTAGCAGTCATTCTGTGTACGTGTTGCTCAATGTGCCAAAAGCGGAGAAACAACTTATCATTCCAGGAAAACCGTTTATCCGCCATCATCGGTGGCCATGCTAACAGTCAAGTGCATTCATGACTGACTTCCCTGTGTGGAAGGAGCGGGGGAGGGAGTGAGCAGCATGAACAGAAGGATGGTTGACAACACTCAGACCTTCTTAATGGGTCTCATTGGACGTTTCTGACTGAGCGGTGTCTTTCTGCAGATGGCAGTAGGACTACAGAGAGAGACCTACATATTAACCTGTCATGTCAGCATGACAGGTTTAACAAATATGTACAAAATATATAAATATATTTTTCAGTAAAATTTACTAACTGTAGCTTTAAGGTTTAGAGGTGTGTTTGTGGAAATTCTGCACCATTCTTCCAGAAGCAGCTTTTTTTTTTTTCTTAGAATGCATTTTGATTTTTCAGGTCAGACACTGAATTTGGACAGGAGGACTGTCACTATTACACTCTCGTACCAAACATATTTTATCTGGTTGAGGTCAGTGCTATGTGAAGGCCAGCCAGGTTCTTCCATGTCAAACTTGCTCATCCATGTCTTTATGGGCCTTGCGTAGCACATTGGTGTGCAGTCATGTTGAAACAGATGGGGGGCCATCCCCGAGCTGTTCCCACAAAGGTGGACGCATGAAAAATGTCCAAAATGTCTTCCCTGAAGTGGTAGGAGTTACTGCTAGTGAAATGTGTGTATCGAGGAGGACTGCAGAATGCATTGCAAATTCATGATTATCACAATATTACGATCGCAAAAATGTGTCTGGAAAGCAGTAAAGATCGGCTAAATCAACAGTTACCATGGACTCAGACTACCCATGTCAGCAATAAATTAGGTAATGCTTGTTTAACAAGAAATATATCATAAGTGTCCTCAGTTGTTTTAATCAAGTGATAGAAAACAACAACAAAGTTGTTTCATGAAGGAAACAGCAGATGTGGCCAGTTTCAACGTTTTAATAGAACGGTAGAGATGGAGATTAGGAATTTGTTTTGTTTTGTTTTTTTTGCTGTCCATTGAAGCTATAATTTTTTTCTTGAGCTAATCTGAACATCTCATGATATTTGAATACCAGTAGCTGTTGATTCAGCAGAAAGTCAATGAACTCTGCACACTGGAGCATCCCGTGAACTTATACCGTTGAATTTTTACGGGTCCTACCAGTTAGAGGCTCAGTTGCTTTCATTTCCACCCATTTTTACTGTGTTAAAATTGCACAAGCAGTAAATGAAATTTCATAACTGGATTTATTGCACATGTCATGCTCTCAAGGTGTCGCACTGGATTTCACTGAGCTCCTGCAGACTGTTTGCGGAAACAGTCTGCATGACCTAGGTGCTTAATTTTGTACACATGTGACCGTGGAAGGGGCTGGAACACCGAAATCAGTGAATTGGAAGGATGACCCAATATTTTGGACAATAAAGCATATATTTAGCATAGGAATAATCCTGAGTGAGCACTATTTTTTCAACCCACTTCCTACCTGCATGGGCCCAAACATTTACTGTGTGTGAATATTGCCAGGATTATTGGTTCAAATGGATTCTAAAAAATATGTATTCAAAATAAAGTGATTACGATTTTGCTGGCTGCTGGTAGTCGTTGTGAAATGCGATGTGCTAATTGGAACATAAAAATTAAATATTTCTGTAAATCTTTGTCTATTAGACAACTATGAAATGGTTTTGTCTGTCACTGTATGTTCAACCTGATTAGTTTAAGTGACAGCTACTTATTCTCCACAAACAGAGCGACTTTACATCTGACTTCAGTAAATGAATGCAGAGTTGAGCTGCGTGATATTAGGAAATGGGATTAGGCTGTTATTGCTTCCATCACTCTGCAATTTGACCATAATTTGTTAGTTGTGGCCATCTCTTGCAGTGAGACGCCGTCCAATGCTTAGAACGTCTTATTTGCATGCAAAGCGAGTGCTAACGACAACAGGAAACAACAAACAAATATTGCATTCTTTACAGTTCTTTGTGATAATATTGATGCACCCACTGATATTGAGAGGATAATATTTAGAGGTCCATGTATTATTAAAACACATTTGTCAATTTCTTTTCATACCATGAATTTCTCATTGATGCACACAAGGTGCTAACTTACACATTCAGATGGCAGCAATTACCTTCAAAATAGATTTTATTTTCTTTTTTTCTTTTACAGCAATTTCCTAGCAGCAGACACTGAATCCAGTCTGGGATATCTAAATGGAAGAATGTTGCCTGTGGGATGTAAAATACCATCTGCAGTTCAAATGGAGTGTAATCTAATTTACAGGATCAGGGGCCAAAAGTCTGTTCCAGATCACATTTGCCTCAAACATCTCATCTTTCATATCACGGCAATGACAATGATGGAGATTTGTTTTCCTTTTTGCTTGCAGGATCGACAACAGACATCTTGTGCTATTCATCCCAGAGGAGATGTAGCAGGACTCTTCAGTATGACATAGACCGTAGTCCTCTCCCCCGCCCCCGCCTACTCATCTTCAGGGATGGATCTCGTGAACTTCACGACCGTCATCGACAATGGCTTCTTAGACGAGATGCCGTCGAGCCGCGTGCTGACCGGCTGCTTCCTGTCGCTGCTCATCCTCACCACGCTGCTGGGGAACACGCTGGTCTGCGCTGCCGTCACCAAGTTTCGTCACCTGCGCTCCAAAGTCACCAACTTCTTCGTGATCTCGTTGGCCGTGAGCGACCTCTTGGTGGCCATCTTGGTGATGCCGTGGAAGGCGGTGACGGAGATCGCGGGCTTCTGGCCGTTCGGCTCCTTCTGCGACACCTGGGTGGCTTTTGACATCATGTGCTCGACCGCGTCCATTTTGAACCTCTGCGTGATAAGCCTGGACCGCTACTGGGCCATCTCCAGCCCCTTTCGCTATGAGAGGAAGATGACACCCAAAGTGGCCTATGTTATGATCAGCGTGGCCTGGACGTTATCTGTCCTCATTTCTTTTATCCCTGTGCAGCTGAACTGGCACAAAGCCCAGAGTAAACCTTACAAGCCGCTCACTGAGGCATTAGTGTCACTGGGATCAAACACTACATCCCTCCGCACTTCTGAAAATTGTGACTCCAGCCTGAACAGGACCTACGCCATCTCCACCTCACTCATAAGCTTCTACATCCCTGTTGCCATAATGGTCGCCACGTACACGCAGATTTACCGCATTGCTCACAGACAAATCAGGAGGATCTCTGCCCTGGAGCGTGCCGCAGAGAGTGCCAAGAACAGACACAACAGCGTGGGCCGAGGTTCCAGCATCGCAGAGTCCGAGAGCTCTTTCAAAATGACGTTCAAGAGGGAGACTAAAGTGCTGAAGACGCTGTCGGTGATAATGGGGGTGTTTGTGTGCTGCTGGCTGCCATTTTTCATCCTAAACTGCATGGTACCCTTCTGCGAGCAGTCAAGCGGAGGAGAGGCCTTCACTTGCATAAGTCCCACCACCTTTGACGTATTTGTGTGGTTCGGCTGGGCTAACTCCTCCCTCAACCCCATCATCTATGCCTTCAATGCTGATTTCCGCAAGGCCTTCTCCATCCTGCTGGGCTGCCACAGACTGTATCCAGGAGGCCACAACGTAGAGACGGCCAGTCTAAACAAGAAGTGACTCATGACTCCCCGGGCCCTGACTCATCCCTTTATTCTAGGAGTCCAGGAGCTTAATGTGCATCCGGACTGGCTGAGAAGAGGACGCTGCTGTCTGTGATTCTGAGCTAACGCTTAGTGTGACTGAATGGTACTGTGACACTGTGTGCACATGTTTGCATCGGGTGAGTGTGACCCTGCTGTGTTTTCTGTGGCTGTTACACAACCTTCCAAAGTGAGAATCATGTCTGGGAGCAGAGTGGATTTGGGATTGAGATTAAGATGGTGCTGGTTGTGCAAGGGGTCTGAGCGTGTACCGGTTCTGACATGGCTCCAGGATGGATAATCCACAGGATCGGGCAGCATGCACTGTGTCAGACGCTGCTGTCCTCCTTGACATCACTCTCGACAGTAGTACACGGTGTCATGGCGTCCTCCGCCAAATAAAGCGCAATCGCAGCACAACTGGTGCACTTTACCAAATCACATGACAGCTCACACATCTACTGTTACACGCGATTAAAATTGTCTGCAAAGAGTGAGGTCATGCATCTAACCAAATCACGTTTGGTGTAGGTGCAGGAACACAATACACCCAAAAGTGACTTAATATTACAGACAGAATGCAAAACAGAGCAGATGAGATGCATTTATGTTTTCTGTGACGGCTCTTTAAAGGGAAACTGTGGTCCTAATTTCTTTTGAAAGTAGCATTAAGCTGTGATGATGTACTATAGCCTAGTAGGATCTTCCTTTACCTCGGCCAGTTGTTGGATTATTATAAATAGATATAATATTAATGCATGACACATTAAAGCTTGAA
The DNA here is from genome assembly GCF_904066995.2 of Poecilia reticulata. Taxonomy (NCBI): domain Eukaryota; kingdom Metazoa; phylum Chordata; class Actinopteri; order Cyprinodontiformes; family Poeciliidae; genus Poecilia; species Poecilia reticulata. The sequence continues at coordinate 11,441,788 of NC_088839.1, read as the reverse complement.
GTGAAAGTGCACCAAAAATTGCCTTGTGGCTGGACAATTTTCAACTTAATCAACCAGTCTTTTTCCAATCGGTGAAACTACATACCAGCACTTGAAGGTCTCTGTACTGATAACACTCTTCAAAGTATAAACTATTACTGCAGGAAACAGAGTCAAGACTAACTTGTATTTGTCTATTTTCTCTATTAGTAAGATGTTTTAAACATCTACTGAAAATTTAAGGACGACTGCATTTTCCCAAATTTGAGATTTCTAACTGTTTTATGTGGGCCTTTCTTTTTCTTTTTTTTTTTTTGTTTTTTGTCCATTATCAGAAAAGATGAACAATGTCCTACAAAATTGCTGTGTTTTATAATTTGGCTGTTTCTGCATCTGTCTTATATGCTGGAATTAAAAATGTTGGCCAGCTTGGACAAATCGCAGATGGGTCGCCTCTTCACATGAAAGTTGTTTTGCTGCTACTAGTGCTGATGAGACACACATCAGTATTGGGATAATGGATTGAAACTTTTCAATATTACCTCAGATCATCTCTAAATGATTGAAGCTTTGACAAAATTGGATGTTCCAACAGACCAGTAAGCGTAGGAACAAATCCAAACTGGTTTTGGAATGGATGGAACAGATCTAACAATCTTCTGGTCTTCCAAAGGCCCAGCGCTAAGGGTAAGAGTATTCTTGCCAGGAAATCACCAAATTAAAATTAACTCTACCAAAAAGAGTGGGCAATTTGCTGCTAAATCCACTACAGAAGCTTCTGCAAGTTTGTGGATTAAAGAAAATTTGGCACCAAGTTCTTAATAAAGTCAGGTGATTGTGTATAATCTATTCCAACCTGGAAGAAAGACTTGCTTAAACAGATTGTTGTCAACAGAAACTATCATCACATCCATGATAAATGAGTGTATGTAATCTTGTGGTTGGAACTACATTTTGTTGTGCATGATATTGGGTTTTAGGCAAAGAAACCGAATAACTTTGTCTGCACAACAGGATATATACTGGATTAGTGCTCATTTAATGAATATCCACACCAACTTCCTGCTACGATTACACTTTGTGAACTTTTGTTTCACTGTGCAGGCAAGTCAGATTAGCTTTTTTTTTTATGTTGTCTTATGAGATGAAATGAAAAAGCCACAGATTACATCAATGAGCTGTTGAAGTTGAGGAAAGTACAGAAACAGCAGAAAGAAAGCCTTCAAAATTGTCAAAATTCTGTACCAGGGGAAAACCGCAATTTGTTGCTTTCCATTCTAAGAAAGAAAATATACTTTTGTCTCACAATAAGTGCAGATAAAAGGTCATTACTTCTTCTTGAACTTATTTTTACAACAAACAATAACAAAAGATGAACAGTTTGAATAGATTAGAAAAAAAAACTTGTGCTTTTTTGGTTTAACTATTCCTCCCCGTTGGAGATTGTTCATTCACAAATTGTAAAAAATTTGCATGTGACTATTTGTAAAAGGGAATAAAAAGCATGTAATTAGGGGAAATAATTTTAGAGTGGATGAATTTTGTCGACAATCTGCAGTTTCTGTCTGACATCCATCCAAAGTCATGACTTTTAGTTCAAAATATGATTCTAAATCCAGCCCATTTTTAAAACAATCGTTACCAAATGGATTCAGAGTTGCACACTGAAACTAGTTTTTATGTATTATGCATTGTTGGTTGTTTTCTAGTTTTACTTCTCAGTTTAGACTTGGAAGGAGTTCATTCTAGTCCTGTAACAAAGATAAAGACGTTTCACATTTCTCCCAAGTGTCTCTTTGCATTAGAGCCCAAGCAGATATTTAGTGAACTTGTTGATGCGAAGGTTATTTTTCATCGGATCCACTGTGTTGTGTGTTTTTGGCTTGTTCAGCTTTGAACCCTTTACATGAAAAGCCCTGGGGCTAACTTCACACCAGTGCGCGAAGAGTAAAACCTATGGGAGCAGCTGTGTTTCATATCTACCATCTCATATAATTCTGGTGTTCCTGTGTCTGTCGAATCTGGCGATGTATCGCCGTCATTAGCAAAGTGAAGTGCCCCATCTGGTCCTGTGAACAGCTGGCAATAATAAAGCGGTGCAACTACTGTGGCACCTCTGGATCTGTTGGCTGAGTGTGATTTTATTGTTCCACTAATACTTCACTCTCACACTTAAAAAAATAAAATAAAAATGACGGATAAGCCTGGATTTTAGAGCGTGGACGCTCCCCTCTCCTTGTTTACCTACTGTGCTGAAAAGGGGAAGTGAAGGTGATAATAAAGCTGTGGGTAAAGACTGTGCTGTTATTTATTCACATCCTTGACAGAGGAAATTAAATGGCGTACCTGAAGTGTGACGGCAGAGGAGAGCAGTGGCATTTGGTTGTAAAGATTGTTTTATTTTTTTAGGAACAATTATTGTAGCGCCCTCTTTTTGTCATGAGCTACACTAAATTACCTTAATAATCAATTTAAGGGGGTTACAGTGGCTTGCAAAGTATCTTAAACTTTTTCACATTTTTCTCACATTAAGACCACAAACTTTAATGGATTTTACTAGGAATTTCAAGATAGACAAACAAAAGAAATTTGTGGATTATGTGAAACATAAAAAAAAGCAATATTAATATTTTTCAAATGTCTTAAAAAGAACAAATATTGAAAATGAGAGTTTCAACCATAATTTTACATACATCAAATGAAAAAACAAACACACATAGACCTTTTTTCTTACTGTCTGAAATTAAATTATATCTAGTTTAACGCTATGAAGATGAAAACTACCAAATACCGAGCTGAATGAGAAAACTGTTAATGTTAATTCAATATTTGGAAGCGTGGTCGACCTGAACCGAACGGCTTTGTTCGCTTCCACCACTACCATAGCTAAAACTACAGGCAAACTACATTATAAAACGACTTGAAAATTGACGTCATAACTTCTTCTGTTCGCTGATTGGCCCAGAGGAATCCGGGTCAATGGAGGAATTACGCAGAAGATTGTGGCCAGGCTAAAGTAGACTAAACTTATCTTGTTCTATGATTGCAATGGTTCTTCCAAAGCCCACTTTGTCGTTGTAATTTTTAATTTGTGCTACGCCCTTCGCAGTTTCAAATAGTGGATTTCTGCCTCACTTTGCATATTTTTTAGTTGAAAAGACCTTTGAAAACAATGTATCACCTTCCTTTACAATTATACACCATTGTATATTGGTTCATCACATCAAAAAAATACACTGAAGTTTTTAGTTGAGATGAAATTAAAAAAAAAAATGTATAAATACTCTTGCAAGATACTACAAGTATGTCAAAGTGTAGGATTTTACACCCACGAGAGTCTAAATCGGATTAATTATAAAAGTGAAACTGGTGTTTTGTCAAATAATCGTCACTGCATTAAAAACCAACTCCAAAGTAATCTCAGTTCAAAATCTCAGGTCCGGTAAAAATCTCAGATTTTACCGAGCGAAGATAATTCTCGTCATTAGGATATCAGAAGTGTGTCAACGGCGCTTTCCCTCACGCGGAAAACGCACCAGCACAGTTGTGCTTTAAAGTCAGCAGGACTCAGACTGTCCTTGCCTCTGAAATCTCCTCAAGCATGCCACGGGAAGGGAAGAGCAATTAATTTGACTGACATCACTCAGAGTGACGGCCATGACGGTGATAAGACTGAGCATGTGCGCATGTGTGGGTGAATATCAGTCTGTGTGTGTGTGTGTGTGTGTGTGTGTGTGTGTGTGTGTGTGTGTGTGTGTGTGTGTGTGTGTGTGTGTGTGTGCGTGCGTGCGTGCGTGTGTGTGCGTGCGTGCGTGTGTGTGTGTGTGTGTGTGTGTGTGTGTGTGTGTGTGTGTGTGTGTTGGAGCCACAGAGCCTCCATCACCTGCTCCGTCAACCTTACAATGTCTTTCACATGTTGCAGCAACATGAAGAGTTCCTTTTCCCTTTTTTTGTTGTTGTTTCTGTGTATTGTAACATTGTTTAAGTAGTGTGCTTGGATTGGCATATCAGAAGAACCGACATCAGACGTGGCATCCTTAGACGATGTTAATGACATGCCCCGAGGAAAGGATTTACTCAGACATGGAGGGAGAAATAAAAGCGTAACGGAGACAAGCACGGTCTTACGTAAGAATCAGGCAATGGCAGAATAAAATAAAACAATAATAATAATAAAAAAGAGCTAGCGATGAAGCTTTGTAAGCACCAAATTATACTGGAAGTGTCACACTGCTGCCACATTTCTAATGATTGAATTGTCACAGTTTTGCTTGTTTACTACAACCCCACATTTTGTTCCAGGTGAGATTACTTTCTCACCTTCTTTCACTTCAGCTCAGGATCTTGGGGAATTAAAATGCAATTAAAACTGTCTGTATCTATCTGCACTGCTCTCTTATAAATATGTATAACTGACAACAGGCTCAGCTATCGTAATTACACCTGAGTCTGAGGCATTTTTAATGCATAACCCACACCAAGATGCTCATAATTGAAAGTGAAAGTGTTGGTTACTCGACTCAAACCGCATCAACACAGTTTAGGTCTGATAGATTGTGTACATTGTTGCTTTTTTTTTTTTTTTTTTTCCCCTGCCTGCTCCCAATGCAGAAATGAACAGATGTTCCTCAAAAAGAAAAACAAACAAACAAAAACTCTATAACAGCAAACACAAATTCCTTCTTCAAGGGGGGTGGGGAGCGTTTCTCTGGAAACCACAGCATAAATTAAACAAACATGTGAACTCATATCTGATCCCAACAACGCGCTATTGTATCCTTTTTAAAAATAGCCACACAAGCCGTGGCCGGCAATTGCACAGCAAATCTTTTGACCTTTTGTGTCCATCATTTGCGGCAAGCCCCCCTTCAACTGCTCTTCCTCGTTTACTCCTGCTCTTCATTTTTCTTTCTTACCCCTGCCTTTTCGCACTCCTTCTCCTTCCTCACTCCGTTTACAGCTTTAAGCCGGGGGGGCTTCGTGCAGCGTTGTGTTGCTATTCATCACTCCAAGTGGCTCCAGTGGAGAGGACAGACCATGCAACCCACCCCCGTCTCCCTTGACCTCACCGCTGGGGAAGAAGCAAACAGAACGAAGAGAAATGGAAGGAAGAGTCACAGAGGAGACTTGGTTGAAACAAGAGATTATGAGATGGAGGAGGAAAATTATGCTAGAAGCATCTTGACTCTTAGTGAAGAATCGAGACATATGCTTCACACGAAACTAATGAGATCCAATGGATGGGTTGGTGAGGTTTAGAGACTGACTTAGCTGCTATACAGCCACACTGACTGAATGATGAGGTTTCCGAATTGATTGGAAAGTTTGGCCATCGGCTTAACGTCTCTTTTAGGCAAAACTATCATACTAGATGAAAAGTTTCCTTTTCGTTTTTATCACCTCCTCTCTCGCCAGTGTGGCAAACAGAATTGTAGTCTGTGTCAAGTTAAGGCCCAACAGATTTACTTTCACCATAATTCTGCCTCTAAACCTGCAAAAAGAGAAAAAAACAAAACAAAGAAACCACAACAGACCACATGTACATATATATATATATGATGGTAACATTTGTGACATCATTGCAAAGTACACGATACATGATTATGCGAGATACATTTAGTGGCAACCGCAACCCCACTGAGAGTGCATCTCACAGACACCTGAATCTAGACACCTGTGGCAGCAAAACGTAAAACGCACACGTGACACACACAAACATGCACACTCTCATTCGGTGTTTTTCCCCTTTTACTCTATGCAGACGTGCTATTCTCACAGAAGCACCAACATGCATAGTGATGTGGCTGAGTGTGCTCCTGGCGGACACTTCAGCGCGTGGCTGGGTTCCAGATTGGACACCCAATCTCTCGTCGAGGACATTAGTGAAGCAGTCTATTATACAGCCATGAGCACATCAGGGCCAATCTGCTTTGCACAAGAACCCATTACCTTGTTACTTCCTTCCATTATGTATTAATAATTGCTTAGCGTCTGTGTAAGGGCCTTTTTTTCCCCCTTTTCTCACATTCTGTATTTGTTTTTCTTAATGGCCAAATTGCACAAGGAATACATTAAAGGAAAATTCTGAGTCGTGACCATAAGGGTTTATCGTCCTAAATTATTTAAGAAAGACTAGTGTGTTGTGTTTAGCATTGTACAGTTTGTGTTTAAAAAAATACATATCGTTTACATAAGTTGTGTTTAGAAGACTGAGTTTTGTCAGAGTATAGCCACAAGCTCCCGAGGAGGTCAGTAAGATTACTGGTTGTCCATTTTCAGAAAAAGTGCAGGGGAAAGCTCGGGCCTTTCAGAGGAGACACAAGGGCAGCTCTGGGTAGGTAAATGTATTGGATGACAGGTGACATAACAAGCATATCAATACGTTTATGTGCTGCTCACATTATTTTCCTTTTCCTTTATTGCTAATTTAACGCAAATCTAAACTATCCTTACAACAGAAAACTTGTTGCCTGGTTTTTGTTGCTATTGAGCTTTTTCATCTTTTCATGTCAGGAGCACAAAGTGTCCACGTCTTGCAAAGCAGATCCGGTGTTAAGTCTACGAAAGTCCGTCCCTGTGTCTCCGAGCCCCGGAGATAACAAGTGTTTGCCTCTGGTAAAAATTTAAAAAAAAGCTCTTTTTAGCACCGTGATGTTTCTGAGCGTCTTAGAAGAGAATCGAAGAGGCCAGAGGACCGAAGAATCTATAGAGTGGTTTTGGTGCAGATACGAGGTAAGCCCCAGATTCAACAGCAAAAAGAAACAAGGAATAAATAACAAGATTTCACAATCGTATGAGAAGAGACAGCAACAAATCTTCAACAGCCAAAGTCTTGTGTTTTCTACATTTGTCAAACTAGAGGTATGGACAACATTTCTGATGAAGATGTTGGGGGTTTATTGTCTTGATGATGATCTCAGGTTCACATATTTTGACCCATATTTTTTGTATTCTATTTCGATGCTATTCAGCTGCTGGACGCAAACCTGGTTAGGTGTAATAATAGACCGGAGCACTCTTAAAGGGGCAGAACACTTGTAATCATGATGACAACCCACTGTGCTCACAGATAAAAGAAGCAGAAAAGGACTTCTTTGCTGAATGAAAATAAGACAAACAGGACTTTTATTTAATCTACCAATCACACTTTTTAGTCTGTGTTTCTAAAAAACCTGGTTTTCAGTAAAAAAAAAAAAAAAAATCTTTTTTAAATATATGATTTTCTCAGCCAGTAGAAATGAACTCCGACTGTAGACGAGTTAACCTTTTTATTTTTTTTTATTTTTTGCTAAATTCGACCCGGTCACATCTGCTGGAGAAATTGGGACAGATGTGATGGATTGGCTGTGTATCTGCTCATATCGCTCTCACCTCTGGCACAAACTGACCCATGAAACCTGGGAGGAAACACTTCCTGCATCGCGCCAGTTCAGTAATAAATTATGACAGCGAATACTTACCAAATTACACAATGAATGATGCGCCGGGGCGCTAATGAGATTGGCAGATGAATAGTGATCTCTACAGGGGTGATGTCCGCTCCAGCCGCAGAGAAGTGCTGTCTGCCGGAGACGGCGCTCGGCAGAGAACATTGTATTAATTATGCCAGTGTTAATGTTCATGCTGGAAGCATGCCCTATTGATGAAATTAAAGTCTAGCAGCCTGCTTGTGGAGTTGAACAGATGTGTCAGATCTCTTTAAGAGCGTGTAATTAGTAGCAGGCACGTGACAGAGAAACAGTGATTTCCGACATGTTTGCTTGTAAAACATTTGCATTAGGAGCCCTGAAGCTTTTGTCTACACGTGATTTTTTATTTATTTATTTATTTTTTCACAGTCTTCCCTAACATTCTGGTTGGTCAAAATGACACAGGAGGTGATTTATGCTCTTTCTGCAAAATCCTAAATTAATATATAGCGCCAGGAATTTATAGATTTAGATTTTTTTTTCACACTTAAATATTTTTAGTTCAAATAGATCTATCTATTAATAACATTTTAATAAAGAAATTCTATCTTTCTATCTGCTGTAGCAACAAAACTACACCAGATGTGCTTTTTGGACTCTGATTGCAGAAATGGTGGACTGTACCTTTTAATCTTTTTGTTTGCAACACAAAGTATCCGGTTCCTCCAAAAACAGATTCTGGATCAATGGCTTTTCTATGGTAATTCTTTTCTGATGCCTTTAAACCATAAAGAAGACTGAGTTGGTTGCATCTCATCATTACAAAAAGTTTTTTTTTTTTTAATTGAAGATTTTAAACACAACTGCTTATCAGAAATTAACTACAACTAAGGATTTAACATATTTCTCTGTGATCCCTATAGTGCCACTCTGTTTCCTTTTTTTCTTCACTTGGTATTATGCCGCACCTCCCGTTCAAAACCAAAAGCTGAAGCAGTATAGGTAAACAAAATTCATTCAGTTGCAAATACTATTGACCTTTGACATGTCACTTACTTGTCTTTGCATTTAGAAATTTCAAAGAATTTAAGCAACACACAGCAATTTTACATTTAAGGTTTTACTAAACCATGGATACTGATGGAGCCGAAACAGGCTGCAGCCTTGCTCTCATTCAACACGCCAAATGTCACACACAGTTTCTTATTACACTGCTTTTGATACACACAGTCCTTCTTTCTTTCAACATTTACAAGAAAGCTCCTCTATGGAAGATGAGTAGTCTTTTTTTTAACAGAAAGGTACTGGAAACTGTGGCACGAGCTATACTTATTGTTTGCTTCTCCCAAGGGAGAACAAATGCCTGGTATCATTCTTCGCTTCTGCTCACTGCATGTGAAAAGGGGATTAAAAAAACTGGGAGGACAGTACAGAAGGGCACTCAGCAGCACAACATCCCACTTGAGTGATGGCACAGGGACAAGCTGAGAAAACATCCCCAACAGAGAGATGGAAGGAACAGAGGAGAGGAGAGGAGATGAAGACGAGACGAAAACAGAACGACTGCTTGGGAGTTAAAGAATTAAAAAAAACAACAGAAAATCAGTTGATAAAAAAATAAAGTTAAAAGGTTAAAATGTGCAAATCCAAATAAAGAATGATTGCCATCAACCTTTTAGAGTAATTCTGAAAGGTGGATTTAGACCTTTTTTTTTTTTTTTTACTGATGATATTCAGTTACTGATATTACAGCACAGATTGCACGGTGGCTCAGTCGGTAGCAGAAAGAAGGTCTTGTGTTCAAATCCCGGCCTGCGGTCTTTCTGCACGGAGGCCGCCGGTTCTTCTCATGCATGCGTGGGTTCTCTCCAGGTGCTCCAACATTACAGATCCTCCTCCATAAGTGTTAGCACTTCATGCCAACAAGAGGCATAAAGTGCTAGACATTCGTTGTTTCACCTGGAGTGGTTGAGGTCAAAAGGTCGAGTCGTAGTCTCTGCGTTATGTCATGCTTGTACGCTAAGGCACTCAAACATTGCTGTTGTCTGTAATGTTTTGACTTTTGCCCTGACTGTTGATATTGGTAACACTGTGTGTATTTTTCTACATTCATCTCCTAAAAAAAAAGATCAGCACAAAACTGCATCTCTCAAATATTTCGTTCCTTTGCCTTCCCCAAGAGAAGTGGGAATATTTACCCCCCCCCGGTGCAACAGGAAGTCGAAGCGAAAAGTACCTGGAAACTGATCAATTTAAAATGAGTACTAATTTTCCATTTGCAAACTTGATTATTTGAAGAAATAGGAATAACACATAATGTTAATATGATGGAAATGTCGGGTTCCACCTCAACCCTGTGCTTAGTAAATGTATTGAAATTAAATGATTGCTTAATTTTTTTTTTGTCAATTTCAAGATCATGCCACTCCAACAACAGGTTAATTTATGTGAAGACTTCTTGCTTCACGTCTGCTGATAACTGTACGAAAATGAAAATCAGTTTGGAAAGCCACGTCAAAATGATGATACAGTCAACCTTACTTTTGAATCTATTTTTGTGCCAAGCAGTATATTCATACAGATCAATATAATTTGACAGGATTAAAATTAGTACAATGGCAAAAGAAAGTACAAAAAAAAAAAAACACTTCCATGGGAAAATTATTCTTGAAAAACTATTTGAAAGCCGACAGAACTGTTTACTGTCCTTTCGTCAAATTTACGTGAATAATCGAAACAAAGGAAGACAAAAACAAACAAGCAAGCGCCGTGCAGACAGGAGGACTTCCAACAATGATTGTTCCAGTGCTGAAGTCTGAGCAGGATATTTGTGTTGGTTTTCCAGCTCCCTGGATGGGAAGTGGACGAAATTGGGTCTATTTTAGGAGGAACTTGTCAAACAGGCCCACAGCAGGAGTCCCTTATTACCCACTGGAGAGCTCAGATGGGACCATGGGAGCAAACACACATGTGACGAGAGTCTCTCTCTCTCTTTTCTCTCTCTTTCTGTCTCTCTATTTTTCCTCTCACACGCAGACAAACGTTACACTCACGTTTAATGGACAGATAAACATCTGGGACATCTGGGTCAGACCGGCCACGACACCAGCAAACATCTTATCACTTCCACATTACCGTGTAATCGAGCAAAACGCTCCAGCGGTGTGTGAACTGAGGCCATTTCCTCCCACTATCAGTGATGTTATCAGTGATGTTATCAGTTTCTCAGAGACATTCTCCTGACGCGTGGAACAAAGAGACCTGAAACACGAAGCAGATCAGACTGAAACGCAGCAAAACCGCAGCAATTTATAGATTGATGCGTCGCAAGGTTACTCAAACAAAAGTGTTCATGGAAAACAAATTGCACTGCTTCGCGAAAAGGTCAGAAGTCAGCCGGCGTGCAGCTTGTGGGGATTACGGGGCGGTGCAGATGGATGGGTGGTGGGAGCGAGTGGTTGGTTCGAAGCTTCAACCTACATCTTTCAGCGGATTACACCGCCGATGCAGGATTCACCCACAATGCATCGAGAAGCAGAGAGGCCACTAGGAAATCGACTGTGCTTGGATTGACTTTTTTTGAGTTATTTAAAAATCAGAGGAAGACTGGGTTCAAAACCGTTGCCTCTATCTCACCTCTTCTGCACATTTTTTGTCTTTTTGTGCGTCATTGTCCTGCGAATAAAACTCGAAACCGGTCAAAAAAACAAAAAGAAGGTTTAGCAGGTCAGAGCTCAAATAGAAACCGTAAATCTGCATGGTCAGGGAAATCCTGATCCAGATCAAAAAATAGAGACATTAAGAGTCAAGCTGCTCATGTGAATAACAAGAAAGAGAAATCAATATAGGTCTGGTTTATACACAAAGATTTAACACTGCATTAGCACCGCAGAGGAAGTATGCATGGATGGGTTTTTTTTAATCTTCTTTAATTATCCAAAATGGAAGTCTGCTCTTTTGCTTCAACCATCTACTGTTCATAATATTCTAAACTGTGACCCCATATGAGGCACAGAGCATGTTTTGGTGCCTCACGTACCTCATGCCATTATAAGATTTGCTTCTTAGCACAAGTTTAATTTTGATACTATCGAATTATATTTCTGTTTTGGAGAAAACGATAACACCGGTATATAACACCGGTTATTGGTATATACTGTAAAACCGATAACCGGCTATATATACCGGTTAATAGAGTTTTCTTTTATTACGTTCCTCCTGACCGTTCATGACCAAAAACGAGCATCTGAACAAGGTGAAAAATTATAGAAAAAAACCCCACAAAATCTCACTGGTAATCATATTTTACTGTCAGAGAGTTTAAAAGCATGAATAGATAAGATTAAGTCTTTTGGTAGATTTTCAAATCAGATAAGAAATTTCAAAACATTTGCTAACTTGTCACAAAAAGCCCTTCTCAAAACTCAAAGTGCACAACCATTTATAAATGATGACAAATGATGACAAGAAGACCTTTCGAAAAGGCGCATGTATAATGAATATGTGGAGGCTCATTGGCAATATGGAAACAGAATAAAGTCACGTCCGGTTTATTGGTATTGTGTAAACTTCAGAGTTGTTTCTATTGCAGATTTCTTCAGCAAGGCAGTTGAAAGTGCTCTACATGATTAAAAATATGACAAAAATAACTAAATTATGTTGAGAACCGCAAACAAGAAACAAACATTTACATTTTCTCAAATGCCATCGTCAAAATCATCAAGGAGTTGTCATTATCAAATAAAGACTAGAATAAATCACCAATTCTGTTATTGTTAGTTAAAGAAATGAACTAGGCTAAATGCGCCAGTGGCAGGAAAAGGAGGTTAAAGTTTTGGAAGATTGCAGGTAAATGGGGCAGATTTTTCTCTTTGCTGAAAAACAATTTTTGCCCCCAGAATCGTGAAACAACCACAATTTTGGTTTTAAGGAAAGCAACAATCCAAGGTTGTTGTTAAAGCCACAGAACTTTCATGAGTTAAGAAAACATTTTTTGCAAAAAAAACAAAAGAAAAAAAAGAAAATTGCAAGAACAAAATGACTTGCGATCGAATGGTGACATGTTTATTCTGCTGAGGCGAACCACAGAGACATCAGAGTAAAAATGCTGGTCAGAACTGGAGCAGAAATGAAATTCACCAGTTTTACTGTTTTTTTTTTTTACTATTATCAAAAGCTGCTTCTATTGCATGTTGTGTTCAGTTTGGAGTGCTTTTAAATATTTCAAATAATACTGACTTCCTCCTCCTCGATGAACGCATGAAAATCTTTGTATTGAAGTCACACTTTACCACTTTTTTTTCTGTGTAGCCATTGATGCCGTTCATTGACATTGTTTTGTTTTCTCCTTATTTCATTCATTTGATGACTAAAAGCTTGAATACATTTCTAAAATTAAAATGCATCTACATCTAAATGAAGTGTTGTTGTTTTTTTCTGTGTTTGAGTACACAGCTCTGGTTCTTTCTCGTGAACGTGTGCGATCAAAATAGTAGAAAGAATCTGGCGACTGGATCTCTTTTAGGAGAAAAGGAGCCATGGGGGAGGTTAATGAGTCATAGAATCACAGGAGACAAAAGCAGACACACAGATCTGTGAAGAGATGGAGACAAAGGTGAACGCCACAGACGGCAATGCTTTAAAAACGACTGGATATGTGATATATAACTCCTACATGGAAAATGTGTGGATTTTAGCACCTGAAGCTAAACCAGGTGATATGGTTTTGTGTCAAGAATCACTACATCATACTAATAATAACATATTCAGCCTTTTTTAGGCTTTAGATAAATTTGTAGTTGTCACAATAAATCTTTCTATAATGTTTTGGTATTTTCATTTCTCTCATAAGAACCGTTGTGGTCACTTCTTAGCAGAGAATGCTAACGAGATACAAATGAAATAAAAAATTTTTAAAAACACCCGAGTTTTTAAGAGTTATTTGAAATCGGGTATCAAAATTTTAAGCAGACAAAAATACTCTGGAATGCTTCTCATTTCCGTCGTGACTTCCTCAAGACTGTCGGCCCAGATCTTCTTGGAAACAGTCGTGATTCAACAGAGGCTTTCCGTCACATGAGCTCAAAGCCGCGGCTTTTAGGTGTGTCTTTATGTCTAAATAGGTCACGTTGTTTGGGCCAACCAGGCTTGGGGGAGATGTCTCTTGAAAAACCAGCTGAAAGAACAAAACAAAAGATAGAAAGTGCCAGAGGTGGAATTACTCAAGGTCTGAATCTGCGCGTCTCAGTCGAGATCAAGTTCCCTCAGTGAGGAATCCGTGAACTTGTGACTCCTTCTGAAGCTCAGGCTTACTCCTTCATAATGAGCACACAAACTGAACGCAACAGCAAAGCAAAGTAAGGCCGACTCTGACTGAAATTATAACGAGACTGCTTATAACACCTTCTACCTTTCACTGGGGATGACATTTATTAAAATGGAAGCAGAGGAAGGGCGGGGGGGATGAGTCAGATGGAGGACGGAGTGGGGAGGGGGGGGGGTTGTTTCAGTGGTGAGGGGGGGGGAGAGAATACACCTGCTCCGCAGCTTTGAAGGCAAGATGAAAGCATGTCCTCTCAGTTATTACAGTACACTGAGCAACATATACGTAAGTGGCTTTGAGGCATCAACTTATGCAAATCCAATTTACATTCGGCTAAAAAATAAATAAATAAATAAATAAATAAATAAATAAATAAATAAATAAATAAATAAACTCCATCAGCAGGCAGTCGGTCAACAGTGTTCCCCACCATGTTCGTCACTTTTCGGAACCCAATGGGATCCTGACGCTTCTTTGTCACCAAGTTTTTGTTTTGTTTTGTTTTTAAGTAAGGATACTGACTAGTGTGCTACATGGATGTATATTCACCTCCTAAATAGCCCAAGGTCAGTCTATGAACAGCATTTCTCAAGCTGGAAACCAAAACTCATTCCCAGCGTTAAATCTAAACAGGGCATACACCGACCGATTAAAAAGAACCCCACGCCATGATGCTGCCACTACCGTGCTTCGCTGTACATGTTCTATGCTCTTGCTGGGATCCCCTACCTGATTGTGGCTCTCACTGCATTTTATCCGGGAGTAGCCATAAAGAAACCAAACACAGCTGCGGGCAACACGTTTTGGATTTTTAGAAGTAAAAAAACATTTTGAAACCCTCTCTTTCTTCTTTCTCAAATTTCAAAGGTTTCAGCTGCAAAATGTAAAAATAAGGGGGAAAAAAAACGAAAAAAATAAAAACACCAAATGTAATACTTTTCACAATTATTGTCAGTGCTTTCCTTTTGTCACTCCGTAGCATTTTTATTTATAGAAAGAAACTGAGTAATACCTCACACAATATTCCTCAGAGCTCTGTCTGTAGTGTCTCTCTCTCTCTCTTTTGAGACTTGTTATATTGTTTTCTCTCGCTGTTTTTTTTTTTTACTGTTGTCTGATGAAGCGCGCAGACTATCCTAGCTTGGATGCGTGCAGTCGGATGTTGAAATGTTCTGCGTCTCAGTTTCTGCCTAACAGGCAGGGACAGAAGAGGAGACGGGCAGCGAGAATTTCCAAACGGGCTTCGCTTTTCTTTCACCAGAACGGCTCCTGGGATGGAGGGAGGAGGAGGAGGGGGGGTTGTTTTCTGTTAAACAGATTTTACAAACATTAAAATCGGATTCTCAAATCAGAAGTTGTCATAATTCACCGCAGATCTGCCAAAAAGGATTAAAGAAAAACAAATTCATCATCTGCTAGAATGAAATGAAGATGACAGCTTCTTAAAATCCAGCTGATGATTACTAGGAATCCATCTGAATAATAAATTAGGAGATACTTTTTTTTTTTGCTGGTTTGGTCTCATTAAAAAAGATGTTTAAGGATTTATCAGCTTCTCCTTCAGCACAGTCGACTCTAAAAATCCCCAGACTTCTACAAACAAAACAAGGCAATGATTGAGAGAACCATCTTTATTCACCAGCATTAAAAAGAAAATCATCTAAAAGCTTTAAAGGCTAACAGGGTCATTAACTTAACAAACTAGGGTAATTAGTTGTCACTGTGAGTATCGGTTTGTGCCTACAAGTAGTTTAAATGTGATACTGGAAACTGAGCCATCTCTGTTGATGTCTCTGCAGCGACAGGAAACTCCTACATCTAGTGGCTTTCCAGCACAACTGCACAACTACTGAGTCAGGAATAAACCTTAAAAATACCTTAAAAAATCAGCTTTTGCATATCTATATTTGAATCATTTCAGAACTTAATTTAACTCTGAAGAGTGTGGACTATATAAACACTGAAAAAGTGTTAATATCAACTCTGTGGGAGTTAAATCAACACTATGTTAACTCCCACAGAGTTGATATTAACACTTTTTCAGTGTTTATATAGTCCACACTCTTCAGAGTTAAATTAACACTGGGCTTTTTGCTGTGCACGAGTTGAAAGATGAAAGGTTCTGTGTCTGCACAGTTGGACATTTTTGCTTTTTGGCTAGAAGTTTTATGTTAGTTAAAATACCTATTAGTTTTCAATATGTAGAAATAAAGATTTGCCTCTAAATAACTAAAAACAGATTTATCTGCAGTTTATGTTGCGGTGATGTTGACTCATTTCACATCGGTGCCAATATTGTGGAGTTCCTTAGACTTCCTGATCTGAGGAGGATCCAAATGCACGATGATAAGAAAACTTAATAATAAATCAAAGTAAGAAGTGTACAGGGGTTGTTGTTTTTTTTAACAAGTTATTCCTGGAGGAAAATTACAACTTGCTCGGGATTTTCAGCCAGATGCATTGTGATCCATAGTGTGGCAGAAGACTTATTAGACATTCTGCCACACGCCGACTCACACTCTGGATCAGCACTATATCTGCCTTATCCAGCAAGTTTCGCATTAAATTAAGACATGCAAAATCATACAGAAATAAGTACATAAGCAGAATGTCTGCTCAAATTTAGCACATTACTGTGAGATGGGCCTGGCTGACTTACAAGGGATAATTTTGGTTAAAATGAATAAAAAAAACAAAACAAAAATGCTGTAGCCTTTTTGTTAAAACACATAGAAAGCTTGACTCACCAGGTTTAGAATCAAATCCTGCTGTTAAAATTCAGACATTCTGTAAACGGTGACAGTGGATCATTATGGTTTTGAAAGGATTTAAATTGTTATCATTAACACCTTATAAGCGGCTATGAGGAGTCTGGATGAGGTCAGAGATGTCTCTCGGCTGATGCTGCCAATGCTGAGAATATATTTAAAAGTCCACAGATGTTTAAAACAGAGAGAGGTGGAAGGTTTCAGTTCAACTCACAATTCAGTTTAATCTTCTTTTATTGGGGGAAACGCACCGTTCTCTGCACCTGTGGTCACACAGGCAGGCTGTCCACACATACAGTAATAAGGTCACCCGGGTACGCTGTCCAGATTTGTCTGATTAGTTTAGAGAAAAAGTTTCTCTCTCTCTCTCTCTCTTTCTCTCTCTCTCATTAGGATTACGGTGTTATCTACTTTTTACCAGCTCAGCGGCCGCTGCATGATCCTGAAAGCGCTCACAGCACGAGCTCATTCTCCAAAACAGGGAGGCAAAATGGCACAGCAGTCACGCAGGACGCACAACCTATATTCTAGAGTGCAAGAATAAAGGATTATTCTTTTTCTATTATTATTATTTTTTACAGTCTCGCTCAAAGACGACCGACTGTCACGCGGATCTCATCGTGTCCGGCTCCAGAGGCCCGGTGGATGGCAGCCCGCTCCTCCAGAACAGGACATGAAAACTGACGGGGGAAAGAACCAAGGCTGCGCCAGTCAGCCGTCTCTCGACTGCTGCACAGTTTAAAAAGAAATAAAAGAATGAAGAAGCGAGAACCACCGTTTAGATTCGACTGCACTGAGATTGATCTATTTTGATTGAAAAATGTTAGAACATTTTAGAAATAACAACTCCTCTGTATTTAGAGAGTGAGTGCTTGCAAAGGATTTCAGCTTCCAGCCCACAAAGTAACGCAGTTACCCTAAACCTAGCCCTAGAAACAGCAACTCCTTCTGTTTAAAGCATCGTGTAAGCCAAATAAACCCAGATATGTCTGCAAAACTAGCCTCGAAAACCAACTACTTCACATTTACTTGTTTCTGACGTCTTCCTTTACCTTTTGATGCAGTCTTGGCACGATTAGGAGGATTTATGGAGAAAACTTAAAAAATGCTTATTAGGAGTTTTATGACCCAGGATGGGGACCGGAAGAGAACCTGGACAGATCAGCTAACCTAACATACATGTTTCTGGAAGGAGTTCAAGAATAAAATTTATCCATGTATGGAGAAAACATGTGAACTGAAAAAATTTAAACCAAGAACAAAGCCCTGTGGGGCACCAGCCAAGAAGAAACCTTTGCTCTTTATCCTTAGAAATGGCAAATAAAATCATTTGCAATCAGTGTCGTTGTTTTGAAAATTATTTTATCTTGCCATACTTCTTCATAGTTTATCACTGGATCATTGTAACAGAAACATGACTCAAGAGAGTGAGGGCAAACCTCTGGAACCAGGTGCAAGGTTGATCTAGTTATCCATCTATTCCTGATATTTTCTGTATGAAGTTTTAATCGAGAACATCTAAGTTGTCATTTCTGTTAATTACTATTGCAAAATAAAAGATGAAAAATAAGAAATCATGAAAATTGAAATGTCTGTTTGTTGCGCTCTCTGACTAGTTTGGTGTTTTTTTTAATCTTCAGATTTTCAACATGTAAATGTAAAAAAAAAAAAAAAAAAATGGCAACCATATTTATTTGAAAACTGCTGGGATTTTCCATCTAAACAGTTTCCCCATGAAATCTGCCACCATGCTTGCTATTTATCTTTGTGAGGCCGGGATGCTTGTGGAGCTGAAGCTCAGACTGAACGAGCCTCTACGGTTACCTCTTGCACCTAGCAGAGGGCTTGAAAACACGCTGCGAAATGGAGATACGTGCGTCTGCTTTTTTCTCAGGAACAGCACCAGGGAGAGCCGTGAAAACCAGTTTTCTTCAGCTATGGATGAAGGGCGAGGGAGACATGCTGCACACGACTGCAGGAACGTTTAAGGGACGAAACAACAGCACATATATGCAGTTTTTAAACATAATAGTGGATACAGTTCTGATCCTAAAACAACTGTCTGATAATGGTTTCAGAGAAATACTGTAACTTTTTATAGAGATCTGCGTCAACTTGAGCCATCGGCACCATGTTGCCATGCCGACACAGGTAACAAATGTCAGTGCAAACCAAATCACCATCTCGTCAAAAGACATTCATTACAAATTATATGTAAGGTACCCATGTCACACTACTGCATATGTCTATTGTGTTTCTATAGCCAAATAATGACACTTGGTTCTCTAGGAAACAACAATCCAATGTTGTTTTTTGTTGTTTTTTTTTGCTAATTTCATTTATCAATGTTGCTCATCATTATTTATTGAGATCTTTTGAGTTATTAAATTTACCCAACCACCAAAGAAAGTCCAATCCAGTCCAGTCAGAATGGATTTGTTTCATAGGATTTACTCTCTCCCTCACTTTTCATTTTTGACGATTGTCCTTTAAAGAGATCTGGACAATTTCAGACAAACATTTTTTTTAAAAAAAGTATTATTTGTAGACATTTCAAAGGTCTGTTTGAAATTTACTAGAAAATAAACCACAGGCACATTTCTATGTGGCATCGCAGCTACTGTTTTGACTGGGTTTACAAATGAGCAAGACGTTTCACATTAGTCACTTTTCTTTACTCTGAAACTCTGCTTTTGGTGCTTTGCACTTTGATGTCAGTTTTTCTTCATCCTGCCAGAGTCAGCAGTGTTTGTATTGTCTAAGCTGATAGTATCACTTATTTTTTGTTCTCACAATGAGCCATTTTGTTCAGGATGTGGTGGGAAAGGTGTTAAAAGCGTAAGTCAAGGGAGAGCAAGAAAAGTTAAAGTGCAGCTTCAATGCCGCCTAGATGCTCTGACTCAGCAGATATCTGTATGCAAAGCCAAGGTTACACTAAAATGTAAATCCAGTTACTTCATAGCTTTTAAGCAAATTGTACGACGTGTCTTTTGCAAACATTAAACCAAAGGATCACTTTTCAACAGGCTACTATACTTTCTAAAACACTACATGACACTAACATCTCACTGAATTAGTAATTAGAGCAGCAAACCTTTGATCAACAAGCTTAAGACAGCTGCAATTTTTCTAATAAACTGCATCTCTGAAGGTCCTTCAGCTTGTTCCACTGATGATAACCTCACACGCCAATGTATAAATTACCAGATAAGCTGGCAATTTATTGTCAAAATAAGTTGTCAGGTTACAAAACCGCCAACTCTTTCTGTCGTAGAGTACACATCGGTCCTGTTCAAGTGATAAAATGGATTCATTCTGAGTTTTTATTTACAAATCCTGGATCTAGTGGGCCATGGCCAGCTCATATCGACTAGAAGCAGCCGTAATTATTGAGTCATTTATATAGTATTCAGATATACCTAATGATCTGTAAAAAAAAATTAATAAATAACATTAAAAAAAATATAGAAGAAGCAAAGAAGTGTTTGTGAGGTCTTTGCCTAAATCATGCATTTATGTAAAATTGGTCAACGATAGGAGGATAGTCAGTCGCAAAAGCCAGCATGGGGCAAAAATTGCCATCTGAACACATAAAAAAAAATGCTGACAATTTTTAATTAAATACACTGACTCCAGCTATTGCATCAAAACTTTGAAAACTCAGTTGTTTCAGTTTTACTTGCATTAACATCTAAAAAGAATAAAATAACTAAATGTGTAAAGTTCAAGTTTAGATTTCAATAAAACCATAATTACACTAAAACATGATTTTTTTTTTTCATTTAAGTAACTTTTGTTGTGGTGTTAGTGCTTCATCGTGCAAATGGCCTTTTTAAAAGCTGCATTACAAATGTGTTCCCTTGACAAACAGCTGTTTTAATGCAGGTAAGCCTGCCCTCTGGTGGACATATTGTGCAACTGCTGTTACAAGTTCTTCATGTCACATGGATACAAACATTGACGGTTAAGAAAGAAATTTCAAAGTTGCTGCTTAAACTAAACATAAGAACTATAAGCAAGTAAAACTTGTTCACAGCTCAATTTAATTGAGGAGGACAAAACAATGCTAACATACTTTAATATTTTAGTGCAACAGTCTCAACCTGACAATAAAAATGCCACAGTGTTAATCTTAACGCTGGACTGCAATTATGGGTTCGCTTCTAGTCCACAAAAAAAAAAAAGCTAAATAAAAACAGATGTTAACAAGAGCCCATTTAAAGAAACAAACACAAAAAACCCACAATGCCTTTGGAACATTTCCTAAAAATGATTTTAGTTTGAAAAACATCCCCTGGAATCTGCACCAAACTATTCTAAGAGCTGACAGCGTTTAAATAATCAATGCTTAAAGAACACATCTATACATATACATCCTCTACAATAACAGTAAGACTTTAATGAAGAGGTTCTGAGGTTGTGAACCAGTCATCATCCTCAGATGGCCTGTCTGAGGGCAGAAAGCCTTTGTCTGATAAGTCGGTTCTCCTCCAGCATCTTGGAGATGGTTCGGAGAACTGAGAGCTTGGCCTACCAAACACAGTGGACACACAAAAGGGTGAAATGCTGAAACACTTTGAAATAAACCAAAAAGGTTGTACATACATTCCATTTTATTGTTCTCAAATTATTTGGCTTTACGTAAGTGACTTAAAGTACATTAGTGTAACTTTCACATTAGCTTGTTTTCTTTCTTAATCTAATTCCTGTGTACATTTACATTGTGTGTTTTGTGGTGTGATTTACTGGCTGATGCATTGATGGATGGATAGTTGTCAACTGATGCACTTTATAAATCCTACCTTTTCATTTGTAGGCTGGGTGCTCGATCTTTGGGTGAAAGAGAAGACATCGCCATCGACTAGAGCAGAGGATGTGCTGGCACCTGATGACAAAAGCACAAATTTCTTGTGAAATTTAAACAGTAAACATACAATATATTGAATATTTCTATTCTGGTTTTTCCAAAGGTAGGAGAACATTTTTGTATTGTACATCAAATTGCTACTTATTTAAGAGCTGCTAAGACTCCCACTCCACACACAACTTTAAAAATATATATATTTTTAAAAATCTACATTTTACGCCATTTTAAAAAATCCTCTTGACCATTACTTTAAGAGCATATTTCAATATTTAAGCCACATTTTCAAACCCCTTTTCTATTCCGAGAAATTAGATTTCATTTTGTTATGTCACACACAGATAGCAGATATGTCTTAGCTTTGAACGTATGTTTTTCCATTAATTACAATGTTTCATTTTAGTAATGACTGGCTAAGCTAATGCTAGTTTTCCTGGTTTAGTGCTCTTAACTCCTCTAGCGCTGATGTTTGTCACCTAGCTAATACAAACTAGCCATTTTCAGAGAATATTAATAAAATTACACTACGTTTGGTTATTCTTGGTTTATGGAAGGATTGTTTTTACTTGAGGACGACTTTAGCATCCATTTTGTCGATGTTTTCGCATCCGTGGTGGCCTTTGGACTCACAGCGCGGCTTTTGAGATTTGGAAATTTGACTTTTAAAAGTGGCTTCTCTGCTTTTTCACGTTTCTTTTTATTCCGCTTCTTTCCGCGCTCATCGTTCTCGGAGGGAGTGGAGGCAACCAGCTGGTCCGATCCAAATTCGGCTCTTTGACTGGAGCTTAGCCGTGACCCGAACCGGGGTACATACTTAACAGGCGACATCCTGCAAACAGAATAAATGTTAAGTTTAAAAGGCGCGTTACCACTGGAAACCAGCAGGTGGCACTGTTGGCTCAACAAAATGGAGGGAGACGAGAAGGAACAACAAAAAACACTTTAAATAACTGAATAATTTTCTTCCTCACAGCTGTTTTATTCATTCAACATCTCACATTACAAATACTTCAAATGTATGCATACAGTTACAAACAGTTGGCAGCAAATTAATTTATGACTTTAGGTCTTTTACTTCAATACTACAAACCAACTATAAAAACTGACGTCTGCATTGTAGCGAAAATTAATCAGGAAGAAAATATAAAAATTGGAACTTACATATAAAGGTGAAATGACTTAGTAAAAATCAAAATATCAGGTAAAAAAAAAAAAAAAAGTTAATAAATATAACCTTCCCAGCCTTCAATTAAAAACTATTGAAATTTAGCAATCAAGCCAGACTAAGACATAATCAATGTTTTTTTTTCCATGTGAAAATGTGAAGCTTGTTACAGCAATTCAAACTGGATAGAGTATAACACTTCACCCAAAATAAAAAGATAACAAAAAGTTCAGATCAAAATGATGTTATACATTTCAGTTGAAAATATAGCAAATGCCAAATACATCATCAACCTTGTATATATACAATGTTTTCAATCACAGTAGCATGGTAGTAGCAAAACAAGAAGCACAAAACTAATGTTTACAAAATAAATTTAGGTATAAATTATCTTTTATTTTCAGACACCAGCATGAACAATAGGAAAATAAAATTAAAGTAAAGTAAAAGACTGCATGATTTATATGATTGAATGACGTACACTGCGGAGAACTGTTTCTGGAAAGAAGTATTGCACGTAATGGCTCAAAGTTAACTTGCAACATTAAATAACATTCAGGTTATGTCCCAAAGCATGCCACATCACAAAGGAGGAGGAGGGGGTCAGGGGGGAGTGAAGTGATCATGTCTCCTCACCTATGTCCTACTGAGTGTCCAATACATTACAAAAAACACATCCAAAGTGTTGTTACGGTGTATATTGCATAAACATGTCTGTGTAAAGGAAGGCAGACTCGATCGTGTAGAGAGACGCTACAAGAGAGGCAATCTCAACGAGATAGGAAAAGATTTTTTTTTTTTTCCCTTTTAAAAAAAAAAAAGGAGGAGAAGATCTAGTGCATTACGTTAGGTCCTGCATTATGACTAGCCGTGTTATCACTTATGCATGCCGAGAATAAGTAGAACTAACAGGCAGTTTCAGAAAGAAGATCTAAAACAGATGATATCCACTCTGGTGGCAAAAGGGAAGATTTTACATTGTTCAAAGCCAAACATTTAGTTTTATGAGACTCAGAGACTACACCAAGGAGAAAAATATCAGATTATACTCAATACTATCAAAATCAGTTTAGAAAGGTCTTGCCATGCCTTAGGGTCCTGTAATAATATTTATTAGGAGAGAGAACTGTATACGACAGGCTTCTGAAAAGCCTCATTTTTTCTGTTTACTTTTTTTTTCCCATTTTATCTACAGAATTACACCAATGCAACAGATAATTTTCAGGTTTACCAGCACTTAAATATATAAAAGCTAATTGAAAAATTATATTAATCACTTTCTTTAAATGAAATTTACCATAAATGCAGATCTCTTAGTAACAAAGGTACAAAATTATTTTTCCACAAAGTGAAAAAAATGAGGTATTGCAAAAGGAGTTCTCCCATTTGTGAAAAATGTGCCTAAAATGACAATTGAAAAAAATATTTAGAAAAAGTAGTGCATAATAAATGTATATATGTTCATGACAAAATAATCAGCTATAAAACACTGTACAAAAATCAGCAGGCCATGTATAAAATAATATCTTTATCTCTGTGACAGCAAATTCAAGCTACTACCATAATCCAACCACAACACTTGTGATAGAGAGCTCCAGTCACGGTAGAGCGTGCAGTGGTACACCATGAGGACAGCTCAGGGAGACTGGACTGTGCATTCCCATTAGTTAGTACTACATTAGCATGTTAGCTTCCAGTGCTAAGATCCCTGACGATATAAAGTGAATAAATACTACTGCCAATACCTGAGCCCTGAGGGCCGTGTCTTTAATCAGCTGAAAACTACAAACTGAAACCCCAGCCTTGCCTCCGTTAACCAACGAGAGGACCACCTCGACGTAAACCCCCAGATCAATGACTGTTCGGACTACAGATTTAGGCCATTCTTTGGTTTGCTCTTTCTGGTTCCAAGTGTTAACTTTTAAACCAAGACCTAAAAGTTCATGCCAACAATCTTAAACGTGTGCCAAACTCGAGGGAGGATTTTTGTTATCCGACGTGTTTTTGTTGTTTTGTTTTTTTTTACCGTGACCAGAGGCTATTCACTAATCTACTTGGAAAAAGTAAATTGATCCATCCGAAACAAGAGTTCCAACCATTTGCACTCAACCTTTGGTAAATGGTACAGTTGTTCTTAAATCCTGCAAGCACAAAGTAAGGAAAAATGCGTCTTTTCAAAAACTCAACATCCACAGTTTGTATACTGATTCAGGCGTGATCAAACCTCAGTAAAATCTTATGTTACTTTCAACAACAAATGTAAGCAGCTTTGCCAACTAAGAAGAAATCAAAAAGTACACTCGGGTAGAAAAGAAAAAAATACCCAAAACATCTAAATTCAAATCTAATGCATCCATATGCTCATGCACACTTAATGTCAAAACATAAATGGGATTCGACTCTTTTCTGTTAACTTCTTTTAGATGGCCAAATTTAAAAAAAATAAAGAAATAAATTAGTTTTTTTTTTAACTTAAAAGAAAAGTGCATTTATTTTTCATACTACAGCCTATACCCCCTTCCCTAATTTTTCGCACTCCCTCCCCTGATCATGCGTTGCTCCCTCCCTCTAGCCTTAGTTCCAGCGGAAGGAGATGTGTCGCGGTCGGTCCCCTCCCTCCTTCACCAGCGGCTTGTGGAACTCGCGTCCGGCCCGGGAGTGGATGGCTGCCCAGCAGTACTCGCAGTAGTACTGCAGGCAGGTCACGTTGGCGCAGAAGAAAGGAGCAAACTTCCCCCCGCAGCGCGTGCCCTGGCACTCGTCGCACAGCTGGTCATCCAGGACATATGGCTTCACTTCCACCTGAGGGGAGAGGAGAACTGTCAAGATGGCGACCCAAGCTGCAGCATGAAGAAAAGGCAGATTCAGATCTTTTTTTTTTTTTTTTTTTTAATGGCTTAGCATGAGATAGATCAACTGACCCGTTTATCAATCTCCCCGTGTTGTAGTTGAACAAATCGGGCACTGATGGCTGCAATGTAGCTTTGCTGATTGGAGAAGGCCACTCTCCCTGCGCCTTTTGGATACTTCAGTTCGGGATCGGTGTCAATCCCAGCGTAGCACACACCCCCGTACAGACGATCCATGATCATAGCGAGCTCAACTGGAAAGGACGATAAAATACATGTTTTTAAAATGCCTTTCACTTAGGCCTGCTAAACTCTGCTCATTCACCTGCACGTAGGGGGCGAGGTACACCTCCTACGAAGATGGTCTTCCTTGGGTCCAACGGCTGAGAGCCGTCCATTACAAAGTCACTGTCGTTAAGGTTCCAGGGTCGAATCTGGACCTACAAAAAGCAAATAAAGCTCCATGTAAATACATGTAAAATATCAAAAAGGCAATTATTCAAATTTCATTACACAGTGACGTGGATATTTCTGTTCATTTTGATGAGTAAGGGCAACAGATGTTTATGAGCCAAAATAAAAAGTTACTGAAAGTTTACAGACTGCATAAAACTAAGTATAATAATAAGAAAAAAAGAGGACTTTTAATACAGAAGTCTTATTTTTAGCTCTACATAATCACTGGAAAGACAGCTGACATGTCAAGGAGAGAGTCACTGAGAGCCTCCAGTGTCGGGGTGAGCCACAAACGGTTATTGCTCTGGAAGCTGTACTCGAGCATATTAAAGGAAAATTGAGCAACTGGGGGAAAAACAAAAATGGTCATGGAAAAATATGCAAAAAATAAATGAATAAATAAAAAGGGACAGACATATGCAATACCGTACATGGATATTTTTTAGTTGGTCGAGATTAAATTCTAGCAGAAAACCAGAAAGTCCAAATGCATTCCAAAAAGGGGTTTTGAGTTCAGTCCAGGAGTGTATATCTATCCACCAGGAGTAAAAAAATAAGGCACAACACTCACAGGCTTGTCTTTGATGGTGGGACTGGAGACACACAGGTACAGTTTCCCGTCCTCCTGAATACAGGCGTCAATCAGAGCCTGCACAGAGCTTTCATCTTGAAACAGCAGGAATGCATATCCTGGAAGGAGTTATACAGCCAGAATCAGGAGCGTGATTTAAATGAACAGATATTTTTAGTCAAAAAGAAAAAATAAATAAAATACAATCAAGGAAGTGAGGCACACTTAACTCACCTTTTGGTGGAAAATAAGACTTGCTCTCTGCCTTGTGGGGCCAATCAACAAAGAGATGACCAAATCGGCGGAAACTGGCAGTGATTTCATCTGGGAAAACGGAACTCAAAGTCAGAAGTAATCTCCAGCACGACTACCGCTTTCTAACTAATAAATGTACTTGGGCATTTAAAAACGTTTTTACCTTCGTCTATGTCCGGTGGGAGGCCTCCAACAAACACTTTGCGGGAGTAGCGCTCCACACGCTCGCCGTTGAGGTGTGGGAAGCAGTGGGCGGAGCCGAGGCCAGCGAGCCCCTGGTCACCGGACTCATCCTCTCCAAAGGAGCGCTCGTCCTCCATGGGGAATAGAGATGAGTGGCCTGGCAGAGAAAATCACTTGGATGAAAATGCTGACTTGACACAACTGACGTTGTGTCAAGTCAGAAATCAAAACCATTTCGACAACAAGAAAGGGAAGCAAAGGGCAAGGTTTAGATTGAATGAAAAATAATGAAATATAAAGGAACCAGCAGAAGAAAGCAGAGAAGATGGGTTTTAACCCATTGTTTTCATTTCTGATTATTAATCTTTTTGATTGGGTAAAAGTGAGTGTTAAGAATTGATCATTTAGTTCCTATGAAACTGGTTGAATTCTTGGTAAAGTAGGAAATCTGTAAAGCCAAACGGAAAGGCGCCCTGACATTATTTTGAGGAAAAGGATGATGAAAATTAAGATCTGGTAGACAAACAAGAGGCTAAAAACAAAATGCAGGGGGCAACAATTTATCAGGGAGAACAAGACACATTCATTAGCATTACCTCGTCTTCTGCCATAACTTCTTGCTGCATGTAAAACACAAAACACTCTTGAAATAAGTTTTAAGACACTAAATAAAAATGTTTGTTTAAAAAAAGACGCTACCAGGGCTTGAAATGTATTGATCACCAGCTACAATTTCTCTTAAAGCAACATCCAATCGAAATTTACAGAAGATTTTGCATATTTTCCCTAAATAAGCTTAATTTACAGTAGTTTTAGTTTTATTTTAAACTTGAAGGGGCAATCAGCATTTCTTTTAAATCATGTAATATGACTGGACTGTTTGTTCAACTCTGCCAGAAAACTTGATAAGGTTATTGATTAAATTACAACACACTGTATTTTTTTGTAGTTGTTCTCTTCTTTAATCTAACGTAGATTTAGGTTAAAATGGTTATGTCACATCCATAATTTGCATGATAATTAAAAAAATAAGTAAGATTTTTTGTTTGCATGTGGCAGACACCAATTTCAAGCCCCAGCTTGGCTTTAGTGCTGCATATTATGTTGCATACCATTCAAAGGTAGAGGCACATCTCCACCCTGATGTGGGAAAGTGTAGCGTCCTGAAAGACAAAAAGAAAAGTAAATAAATATCTGAAACTTCAGAAAATATTGCCACAAGGATTTGAATGTTTTGGGAAAAGCTACCCAAAACAGTGATTACAGATAGTATTTTTGAATCGGTAATGTGCTGCAAAACTAAGTCTGAACTGTTTGAAAAGAGTAAGAAATATTACAACATTGTGTCCTTAGGGCAATAAAAATGTTATAAAAATTTACACAATAAAGAACTCCCAAATTGCTTGTATCAAAGTTTAGTTTAATTAAAATGTAGAGGGGGGGGGAAACAAATTGCTTAAAAAAAACCCCCAAAAAAACAAACAAAGGATTTGGGGAAAAGAAGTAAATGCTGACCAAAATCTTCTCAAGTGTTACTTGTAAAACTGAGTCTAATCTGAAAAATACACTGAATAAGAATGTATATTCCCTGCAATATTTGGTAAGATATTAAATACCATGCACTAAATAATATCTTCAGTCTGTTCCCTCGTGCTCCTTGATACCCACACCTGATGTAAAATGTTGAAAATGTTGATAAAAGTGTTATATCTTCCAATATAACCACAATCGATATTGTCCCTGCAACATTAAGCAATAATAGAAAAACATTTCACCCAACCAATAATGTGCTGTAAAGAAGACTGAACTGAGACACGCTTTAATGTTGTGCTACCAATTTAAATCTGATTTTAAACACAAGGATTAATTGCAAATATCAATACTCTTAATAGTTCATAAAAACAGGAGAACATTTTGATTATCATGAATCAGGAACAAGTTCCAGTCAAGTTATGTTGCATTCACAAAACATTTTAAATAACGTGGATAATCACTAATACTGATAGACTAATGCGATTTTTTTGGGGGGTTTGACATTAAAATGCTGTAGCAGTGTTTTCAAGGTTGCACTGTACTGTGTGTAAAAGATTTATTGAGATAAAGTGCTGGAAGTGCAATAAATGTTTTTTATTGCAGCCATCACTAAGTTTTATGTGAGGGAGCCACATTGGATTCATCTCCTTCCCACTTGGAATGATGGCATCATGCAACACTATTAGTTTTTATTAAAAATAAATAAATAAAATAAATGAAAAAGCCCAAGCCTTGATCTACTACTGTGTAATAATCCTTGTAGCCATTATTGCTGCTTGACATCAGAAAAACAAGCTAGACATGTTGATGTTTGTGAATTTCATAATTACGACACAACTTGGAATAAACATAGTTTTAAAGTCTGTTTCGGGTGTTAATGCAAATTTATAATGGCAATAATATTCAATATTTTCAAAGTAGATTTTGTATAGCACACGATGTTAAAGAAATGTTCTCTTTGTTCAAATACCGTATAAGACTTGTATTGTTACAATCTAGATTTAGTTTTAGTTAGGAATCAAACTAAAGCTCAAAAATTACTTGTATCCAACTGCATTTAGCAAATGCAAATGAAAACATGAAATCCAATCAACTGCCACTTATTTTATTTTCATGTCCGATCCTCAAACTCAGTCTAAAGCCAGCTGCAAGGAAAACAATTGCTGGTGCAGGAACCAACCTTTTAAGGAATCCTGCTCAGCCCTCATAATGTCAATCAGGGAGTTCTCCAGAGAGTGCATGTTGAACCCATCAAAAGACCGTGTCCTATCCTGCTGGAAGAGAAAACCACAACATTTACACTTGCCGCTTCCCACTTCAGGTAGAGCAGCGTACAAAACCTGGCATGGCAAACTACAAAAACCCATCAGTGACAATTCCTGTGACAGTACAGTGATAAGGAGAAAAAAAAGGCATCTATCCATTATTTCTTGTAATACCACATTGAAAGATATCCCACTCGAGAAGGTGAATAAAAACCCTAAAACTCATCCAATATGTAGCACAAACCACACAAGACACACCACTGAATATATGAGAGAGCTGAGGGCACACAAAGCAGCAGAGGAGCACAAGACTTCTTAAATCAGGACAAGAGGAAGCACATGTGATCAGACCAGATGATAAGACTGCTCTCATTTAACCAAATGATCTAGATAAGGCCTAAGAACATAAGCACACACTCAACAAGTTTCTATTCATTCAATTAGATGGCTTAGCTGTCACATATCCTGTTTTGCTAAAAAGGCCCGTTTGTTGCATTCGACACAGACCAGCATGTTAAACAGGATTAACATTTGTCCCTGAAAACCACACGAAATGTATACACAGTTTACATAAGAATTACTGACTCCCAATTCCGTTTAAATCTTTTCTTAACACACTTAATATAAAGTAACCTCTCTCTGCCAACCTGGAAAGAATAGACGCTGTCGTTGCGGTTCATGCTGTCCTCAACCCAGCCTTTGTGGTTGATGCCAGAAGTATTTCTGGGGAACTTCTGCGAGGGAATCTGCAAAATAGATTACTAGATCTGTTATTTTTCTTAATGGTGGTAAATATCTGAGAAGGTTCACGAATTTGATCTCAGTAATCAGGTACCTGGTTGTTGGGGAAGGATTTCTTCAAAGGGGAATAGGAGTTTAGGCTGGTCACCCCTCCCCCGACGCCCCGCCGGTACTCTCGAACACCTTGTGTGCCTCCCCAGCCACTGTAGCCACCTGGACTCCAGGAGGTGGACGTTGGAGTGGACAGACTCTGGTAACTTCCCCAAGGAGACGGGGGCTTGTTTTGAGCAGGAGCAAGATGGGGCAGCTGGGGGAATGGTCCAGCACGATGGGGGTGCGGCGGGAAGGAAGGATGGGGTTGATGAGGACTAGCTGGGGAGCGGCGGTGCTGCGGAACCCCTTGACCATGAGGATGGGGTGTGGGAGGGTGGTGCTGGGCGACTGGTCCGATCTGTGGTGAGAAACTACCTCCTACGCCGAAGCCAGGCCCGGCATGGTGAGAGAAGTTCTGGAACAGTAGAGGTGGGCCGTTTGTGTTGGAGTCAGCAGGACCGAAGAACGCGCCAACATCTTCCCCGACAACAGGAGACTGGTTAGATGGAACAGCAGGGGACCAGTTGTTAAAGCTGGTCAGCGAAGACGGGGAAGAGTTGGACTGTGCACAGCTTGTAGCCATTCCCAGGGTGTCCTGGTAGTCGAAGCTGCTCAACACCGGAGACTCGATTCTTAACTTCTCCTTTCCGATGCTGCTTTCCAGGGAACCCTTCTCCAAGGAGCCATCTTCTGGATGGGCCCCCTCAAGCTCCGTTAGGCCTCCTCCGACCTCCTGCTGGCCTGGAGACAGAGTCTGAGGCTGGGTCTGAACTTGGGACTTCTCCTGCATGTCTTGGAGGTCCAGGGCTTTGGACTTGTCCGACTCCAGAATCTCATCTTGCATGTTACCGTGCTGGGCTACGGTAGGGAAGAGCCAAGCACTGCCCCCATTGGTGGAGCAGGCGTTGTTTACAAAGGAAGGAGGGCTGGGGGGGTTGGAGGAGTGCTGAAGGTGCTGTGGCTGGAGGTGAGGAGGGATCCTAACAGGGAACGCAGATTTGTTACCACTGCCGTTCTTCACCAGAACTCCAAAGCCGTAGTCCCCCATTTAGGACGCCCTGTAGGTTTTCAGCTTTCACCGTCTTCTTTATCCTAAAACGTGGGTAGAGAACAGTCAGAGGCCGGATTACATGATCATGTTCATTTGATCACTGTTAAATATAATGATAAAAATAAATAAATAACCACACCAGACGCAGAGAATGTGTCTTTGCTGCAGCCTGCCTGGTCTTGTGATGCAATCAATGAGATTAAATCATTGACTGGCCAGGCCATGGGAGGCCTGGATGAAATATAACACTATGGCAGGCAGGCTCGGAAAACACCCAGCCTCACCAACTCAAGCTGCTGGACGCCTGCTCTGCTCAGCCTGACGTCTCCAAAGGTCGTCAGGCAGCTAGCAGCAAAGCTAACAGCTGCTCATGCGCCCTTTTAATCACGCAGAGTCCATTTTAAACCCCACTCAGGCGAACAGCACGTACACCCACCGTCTAATGTCCCTTTTACCGCAATGACCTCTTCAAAAACAACCGTTTAAACACAGGGAAAAGTGTTGCTGACGTCTCCAGGGTAGTTCCCTTCACCAAGCCGCTAAGCTAGGATAATGGTCGATAACCCAGCAGACGTTGTAGCGTATTTGCAAACCAGCCAGAAGGCAATAAACGACCTCAGCCGCTTTAACGTCTTTCGAAATTTCGCCAGCGTACACGACAGCCTTATCAGTGGCAAGTTTAGAAACGGTGCGTGGCTCTTTAAACGACCTCGTCTGTTTCGTGTCCTGTACGTTCAATGTCACACACACTTACCAATCCTTGTCATCATTTTTTTACATATCAAAGTAACGCAGCGAGGCCTTTAACCGCAGCTCCATCGAATCAACAACCTGGCAAAAAATTGCATCATTTCAGATATAGCTACCTTCAGTTCGTCGTCATGACCTTATCGTTAAGATGTTGCCATATTTTAGCGTTTTCCCTTTTTCTGGGTTTCCTAAGCAGCCGGTGTAAATGGGTCTTCTCTCTCTCTCTTCTAGATGACAGCTGGGCCAGTGGGGAGACACTTCCGTCTCCATTCCCCGCCTCCAGTAGCCTTCGCCAGCCACTCTGTGAAAGGATTTCCTCTACATCGCCCCGCCCACATTATCTGTAATCTGCCGTCTGATAGGATAATTGCTGTAAGCACACGCCCATGTCACATATTGTCAATGAATGGCAGGTCCATCTCTTTCCAAATAAGGAGGGCTTGAAATCAATAGCAGTTGTAGGGAAGGTAGATTAATAAAGGTTAAAAATACCATATAAGTGTATGTGTGTTACTGTTTTCCGTGGGTTGTGGAGTGGGCTTTCAAGACAGCTTTATAAACTTTTTGTAACATTCACAACTTTGTGGTCGTTCAAGAGTATAAAATAGTAATTTCTTAAAGAAACAGGTCTCTGCCAACAGTGCTTTGAAAAAGTATACAAAAGTATTCACGCATCTTTAACCTTTTATTTACAATATCATCAGACTAAATGGAGAACATTAGCAAACAGCAAATTTTAGGTGTCCATTCTAACAGGAATTTGTCTTAATCTAAGCAACTCCATTGTAGCTCTAGCTAGTTGTTAAGACCTGCCAGAAGGTGACTCATCTGAGCCCTAAAGTCTAACAGGTTTTCTTCCAAGATTGGCTTGTTTTTAGCTCCATCCATTTTCCTATGAACTCTCACCAGTTTTCCTGTCCCTGGTGAAGACAAGCATATACTCAGTATAATGTTTCAACATGAAAACAGTGTTTTCGACTTGATGTGCCATGTTAGTTTGTTTTTTTTTTGCCACAAATGGTTTTGGGTGTAGACCAAACTGTCACATTTCTACCAATTCTGACCAAAGTTAACATTTACTTAAAGCTTAAAGAAAAGAAGGAAATGAGTTATGAATTTCAATTTCCTCACAGTCAATAGATTTCTAAACCATGGTGTAGTATTTGCAAATGCAAAAGAGATGATTTGGGTAAACAAATGGTTTGTCCTCCACTTCAATCTGGATTGTATCTCCATGTCATGACTTAAGACTGATAGATATTTATTATAGAAAAATCTATACACATATATTAAAGTGATACCTGCTTTAAAAAAAACTGTTAAGAAAGACAGAGAGTGAGAAATTCATTGGTTTCCCCTCTGTAGTCTTTGTGGCATTGTGAGTCCCCCTGGGCAGACCCACCCTTCATTTGTATCCTGGAGTAGCAGTGGCAGGCACCAGCCCATCCCACTCTCTGCAGGGCCTGTTGGGTTGGTTTAACAACACAACAATGTGTCTTCAGCATTTGGTTTCCCTTAGCACTACCAAACAGCAAGTCCAGGTGTTGCAGGTTTAATAGTCTGACCTTCCAAGTGAGAGCGACAGCGTTGACATGGGGGTTTTTGAAGGTGTGTGCATCTGCATGCCATGAGCCTTTTGAGCCGTGTCAGCATAATTTGTCTGTAAAAGCAACAAACTTTATTCCCCAGAGGAGGCAGGGTGAGTCTTTATGCAGCAAAATACTTAAAGGACATTCAGTATTATATAAATATGTTTTGAAGGCCCAACAGCAGACAAAAGTGCAGAGCACGCATTCACCCCCAAATGGATCCTAAATGATTCATCTGTGTAACTTAGGCACCCGGTCATTAATTCATTAGTTAGCAGTGGAGGACAGGACAGACGTCCACAGAGTGCCTGGGGCCAGCTGTCTCAGGTTTCTCTGCTCTGACACACAGCCTCCTCTCTGCGGTCCAGCCCCCTCTCTGCTAATTTCACCATATCGGTGAAAAGAAGCTGTGTCACTGTCTTCCAAGTGTGAGCTGGGAGACAGTGACTTCTAACTGAAGTCTAGCTGACTTCGGTCAGTCAGCCGCCTTTTGTTTTGGCCACGAAGTCATCCATCTCAGACTCAAGTGTTGTTGTAAGTAGCAGAGTGACGCAGCATAATTTTCCCTTATACACACTCTGTGGTCTAGACAGTGAGTGCTGCACCACACTGTGGCCTTGATGTTTTGTTTTTGCTTTTTTTTTTTTTTTTGCTTTCTCACTAAAATACACACAAAGTACTCCAGCTTTCAAATTTTTCATATCCGCTTCTCCCCTTTTTGCCATGTTACTACCGCAACAGTCAGCGTATTTCACTGGGATTTTATGTGTATGTGATAGACTGAAAGGTCAGTCAAGATTGGACGGACAGTGTCTGTAAACAACGCTATTTAAGACCTGCCACAGATTTTTTTGATTGGATTTTGGACTTCACTTTGACCCAGTCTTTTGCAGCCTCTGACGGGTTCTCTTCCATAACAGAACTGCATTTGGCTTCATCCATCTTTCCATCAGATCTGATCAGCTGTGCCCAGGGTGATGTGCAGTGGTAGTTGTCCTTCACTTTTTTTTTGCCATGAAGATCCAAGGTCAAACGTCTCATCTGACCTTCTTTCATGTGTTTGCTGTGTCCCTTACATGGCTTGCAGTAAACCGCCAGCAGGACTTTTTCATACTTTCAACAATGGCTTTTATTATGGCTATTCTTTGAAGAAAAAAAACATTTTGTGTAGTGCACAACTAACGGCATCAACACATTCGTCCACCTGAGGTGTGGATCTCGACAGCACCTCCAGAGTTTCCATGGGCCTCATGATAGCCATGTTTAGGTAGGTTTGTAGTTTGTATTTTAGATGATTGATCGAACAGTTCTCCATTAAATGTTTTAAGCTCAAGCCCAACCCTGCTTTATGCAACTTAACCATTTTATCCCTGACCCATCTGATATGTTACTTATTTTTCCTCTAATATTCTCAAGCAAAACCTCTGAGGCCTTTACCAACAGATTATGCACTGATTTACCAATTAGGGGACTTCTGGTTTCACAGAAGTTTATTTAGGGGTGTCAGAGTAAAACCCCAAGTTAAATTCATCTAGTTTTGATCTGAAAACCATTATTTTTCTTTCACTTAATTATACACAACTTTCTGTTTGCGTATGAAAAACTATTATATAGTGTGTGGTTGCAAGGTGACAAAGTTCAAGGAAAACATTATTGAAAGGTATTGCATTTCCTACCATAATATCCCAGTGCTTTAAAACTTGTTTCTTTCAAATTTGTCCTGTTGGTCTGTATACCCATAAAAAAATGCTGCAATAATGCACATTAAGGTCACATTTCAAATAAAATCTGCACCAAGAGCTATTTGACCTTTATTTGAGTCTCTTAAAAGAATTTGTGGCTTTATTTTGTCGCCCTCTCGTTAAAAATCCAACACCTGCTTCCAGCACCCACATGCGTTTCAGAGGAAATCCTGCCACCTGGTGGTCATTTAGAAAAGCTGCACGCCGAGAGCTGACTTGACTTACAACAGTGTGCGAATGAATCCCCACGCGAGGGAGGGACGTACTGAACTGCAGAGGTGCTGCCGTTACAGAAACTGTTTGGTATGGTATGTACCCTCTCTATCAGAGTGCAGACAAAGTGAAAAAAGAGGGCAGGATTTGTGTTACAAAGATCTAAATGTGCCTCACAAGGAAAACTGTATACTTGAACCCAAGACTACCAGCGAGGCTGCAAAAAAAGCAGTTGGAAGGCGCCCTTTCACCTTAGAACCCTGTCTAAATGTTTGGTGAGGCAATGTACACTGTTGGGGCAACTCATAAAAACTGACATTCAAAACCCATCTCGCACATTGCACGCAGTCCAGAGCCAGTGACGTAAACGATTAGGCCTCCCAAAAGGGAGGATATTTCCAGTAGGTGAAACCTGAAACACGGCCTCTGTTTCGCCGTTAGAAAAAGGAGGCAGCATGTCCTGTGAGAATACGGTGTCCTCTAACCCGAGGGTACACCTGAGACACCGGGGCCTTCACCGATGCCCTGCTCGGAGCCGGGTGGAAGATTTGCCTCCAGAAAATAAAAATCAGACAGATTGTTTGACACAAAATATTTTAATGAGAAAAACAATACAGCTTAGAAGGAGCCAAGGATAGTGAGAGGGCCTGATGCGATATCAACTCAAAAAATATTCTTGTTTTCTTTTGCCTTGTGCTTAGCAGAGGAGAGCAACGTGAAGTGGCAGCAGAGCACCAGGAATACAGGGACATGGTTAGTTTTATTTTCCTCAGAGCACATACAAGAAAAGCCATTCAAGCCACAATACATCATTACAAAAAGCCATATTTTAAACCTAATGACAGAGAGCTGAACAGATTGTCACTTTAAAACACATACAGTACATTCTCAAGAGGATTAGCTTATGTCCTGTGTTGGGATTATCACAGCAATCCCAACTTTCCACAATCAACTTAAAAAAAAAAAAATTAAAACATTAAAATAATCAACAATAGCCTGAAAGCCTTAAGTATTACAGTCTTTAAATGTCCTTAGGGAAATAAATTTAAAGAGAAAATGTGCTGATTGAGCCTGAATTTGTGTTTGCTTTTTGCATCGCCCCCTCCACACCATGAGGTGCATTGTGCTCAAGTACTGTGCTTCTAGAGCTGAAGCATGACTCTGTGTTTTTGATCTTAAGGAGTAAGAGAAAAAAAGAGCAAAAAGGGAAAGCTATGACAGAGTGAAATCGACAATTTGTTTTGAAATAAGACGTTGACTGCAACAGTCTTCCTGGCGCTTTCACTCCTCCCTGCCTTCCCTGTGTTGCTGGCTCTTGGCCGCAGCCCAGAGGAATTCTCTGGTGGCCTCGGTAAATATAACATTTACAATAACAACGCCAGAGTCCCTGTGTGTGGATTTAGCCCACTTCCTGGGTCCTTGCTGCGCTGCCTGCAGCTCTGACGGGCAAAATAACAGGCCTTCACGTCTGACCCAGAGTCCGGAGAGGGATAGGGGCTAATTTAGAGACAGCCAGAGATCTGGAAGGTTTCTGTCAAGCCCGTTTCCTGCCCTCAGAGATGCCAGAGAGAGTGGGACGGCCCAAGCGCAGAATGGGGCTAAATCGGGTCTTAAGGAGCCGTGCGGCGATGCGGGACTCGGTGGTGTGCTTGATAAGGAAACCAGGCTGCTCAGATGAAATATAGCTTTTGATTAGAGGGTGACTGCTGTGCTAATGTGGATCTCTTGGCTAAGCTGTCCAGCACAAACCGACAATCATCCAAAGTGCAAAATCTAAGACTTCTGTGGCTCAACACCAATATAAAAATAACTCAACATTAAATCTTTTCACGACAAAGCAATTATCCATTCACGTAAATCACAGAGAGGCGGTCACTGTGGACATTAACCAGTTTAGGCACGGTGATGTTTTATGATTTTTACATTTTAAACTTGACACCCTCCCTTGGCTGCACTTCACTGATCGCTGACCGAGAATGAATTACTCTTCATTGACAAGCTGAAGTTATACAGTGCTTTGCAGGAGTGTTCATACGCCTTGAACTTTTTCCACCTTCTTCACGTAGTAGCCACAAACTTCATTGTATTAAAATAGGATTTTATGCAATACACTAGCACAAGAAAGTGCATAATTGTGAAGTAAAACTTGAGATCCAAAGCTCAGGTGGGAAAATCTAATATAAGGACAACTATTAGTTGTGCACTCTACAAGTGTAGCCTATACTGAATGGTGGCTAATGCCAGAAAGACAGTGCTGAAGCAGTCATAGGAAGTCGCTTTGGAACTTTGTCCTAAGCCATGTTAAGCACACAAACATGTTAAAGAAGGTACTTCTACTAGATAAAAACCCAATATGTAGCTTTTTGCCCCAACTGCAAAATACAATGTGTGGCAGAACACAAACACTCCACATGACTCTGAAAACACCATCAACATATGAAGCTTAGTAGAAGAGGTTATTGGGAGGCTTTTCTTCAGCAAGGTCAGGGAGGCAAATCATGATTGTAGTTGATGAGTAGATTGATATAACTACATACAGAGCAATCCTGGAGAAAACCAGTTAAAGACTGAGGCGTAAATTCATCTTCTTTTAAAATAATCGCCCTCACCAAGCCACCCAGAGCTAAAGAATCTATGGCAGGAATTGAAAATTCCTAAAGACTATTCAGGCCATCTGATTGAGCTCAAGCTATTTAGCGAACAATATGAAGAACATTCACTCTATAGCCATGTAAAGCTGATAGAAACACACAACAAAACATAACAGCCATCATTCAACCAGGTTGAATGAAACATTTTTCAAATTCCAGTTTGGAAGAGAAACAATGCATTTGTCCTCCTACTTCACATTTATGCACCACCTTGTGTAGCTCTATCGCATACAATTTGAATAAAACATATCAAAGTTTGTGATTGTGACATAACTAAAACGTGAAAAAGTTTAATGACTGTGAACACTTCTGGAAGAGAGTATACAAATGACTCTGAAATGTTTCTGAGACAGAGTTTCTGAAGCTCCGTTAGCAATCAAAGAGAGATGCAACACATTTTTGCATGAAAAATAAGACGCATATCAGAGTTCACCCAATAACTGTGAGGCTGCAGGGTAAAAAAAATAAAATAAAAATCTTGCTTTGTTCCTACTCGATGAGCTTAAACTCGATCAGTCTTAGCTTTTATGTCTCTCTATGCAGATGAGCCATTATTATTTTCTGAACTATCTATAACCTCTTAAGAGCGCACTTTTGCTTTTAAAAAAATGCACAAGTTTGTCGGCTTTATGGGCATCATGCACTAAGATTCATATGTGCCAGAACTGGACAAAACCTGTACAATTTCTGTTTAATCATCAAGTATCTATGAGGGCATTATAAACATTCTGACTCTGAAACAGCAAAATGGTGTATATTACATATCTACACTTCAATGTATGATTGGTGCAATACTGTAAAGAGAACGACAGCACACTGTATACTTTGTCATCAATAGTATCTCAGTATTGCATATTGTAGCTATATTTATACATGGTCATATAAATATAGATAAGTTTATTTCTATGTACATTTTGATATTTCAACATTGCATAAAGAATAAAATAAATAATACAAATATAATCAAATCTTACAGTCAGTAATGATTTGAGAAATGCTATATTAGAGCCAAAAAAGACCTAACAGTTGAAATAGTTATGGTAACAACTGTTATTCATAAAAATAAAAAATAATTAAAAAAAATAAAAATAAAAAAAAACCTGTGGCCTAAAGTCTACACCACATTTACCCTGCAAGTTTACCATGTGGGACTGCTGGAATGACTGGAGAGGCGGAAGAGAAAAAGGAAAGATCAGGGACCCATTTCCTTTTGCTCAGTCTGTCTGGGAGTTTCTGCTTGTGTAGAGACATGTGTGTGCATGCGTGTCTTCCTGTGATGGCATGGATGTGTGCATAAGTCTGCAAATGTGGCTTTTTAAATGTTGCAAGAGGTACAAAGATCTCTTGAGGTTTCACCTTCGAATGTCGGCCTTGGGGTCTTCCTGCTCAGTCACCGCTGCTGCTTCCGGACTTTGGCGGCGGGACCCCGGACTGCGATTGCGAGGGTGAGCGTTGAGGGCCGCCTTACCAGCTCTTTCCTTGTCGCCTTGGCGAGGAAGGCGTGGGTGCTCCGGCTCTAGATGGGGAGAAGGGAAGGGGTGGTGGTGGCGGTGTTGTTCGACGACGGCGCTAGCAGGAGAAGGGACGAGGGAGGAGCAGAGGCTCAGGCTGTCGCACAGCGCCCCCCAGTTCTGCTCGCACTGTAGTCGGACGCTGCGAGTTAGCGCTTCCTTGACTTCCTCGCCGCAGCTCAGGAGAATATTCACCAGCTCCACATACGGGCTGAGCAGAGAGAGGCGGATTACTCACATGAATCCTGTGATTTAACATTCGGAAGTGAAATACATCACGATCTTGCACGTTAGGATGAGAAACTGCAATGAGGCTACTGAAATGACTAGAAATAACTTTAAATAAAAGACTAGAATTACAAAGAGTGAGACAAGAGGGGACCCAGTGCAGCTACTTACCCTTTAGGGAAAAGATCTTGGAAGTGGATCATCTCCACCATGACGGCTACATTCTCCTTTGCAGCAGAGCACAGGTTGTGTTTGATGTAGCACTCTCTCTGAAGCTGGAACACCATCTCCTTAATGGTCACACACTTTCTGCTGATGCAGCTGAACTTGTGGCGTAAACCATGGGCCATGCACTTTAGAGCATCCTTGATGAAGGATTTTCCCTGTGTGCATAACACAGACAAAGACACTGAAGTACCCTTGGATAAACGCATCATCAGCTCGCTGAAAAAGAAGGAAACCTGCCTCCATCTATTGGCTGGTGCAACTCAGCCAACATGGGCATGTGGGACTTGTGGATTTTGCTAAAGCTGAAGGTGGCCAGTGTTCACAATGAGTTTCTCTGATGGACCCACTTGACTTTATGAAAGGCAACTTTTAACAGAAAAATATTTTGGATGCCATATGTGGGTCTTTGCTGGGTATTAAGAAAATCAGTTCACATACTGCGACAAAAAATTACCCATATGGGTCCCATAATTTGCCTTGAATGAAACCTATGAAGGCAAGTGACTTATTTAGCCCTTAAATGAAAATGCTGTTTAACAAAACGTAGAATATGATTTAACTTGTTTTCATTGGAATACACAAGAATACTGGTGCTAAAATGATACAATTTCTGTAGTTATAACAATATCATCTACAAAATCCTTCTTTTTAAACTAGAAACAGTCCCATGCAGCCAAATTGCCATTTGTTGCAAGAACAAGAAATGTGTGGCAGTCTTCTTTCAGACAGCTGACTGGAAGTGTGCAGCAAACTGGTGCAGGAGTGGTGGGGCTGTTTTATTCATTTCCCAATAGACACCAGTAATGCTAAGGCAAAAATGTTAACAGCTAACCATTACTCTTATTCGTGATGGTGTCCAGCAAAGAACAGTAAACTTTGCTAGCTGGCTTAGCTGTGCTAATTCTAAAGCCAAACTGAATAGCAAGTTTAGCTTCTTAACCCACAGGGAGTTCCTGCCTGTGAAGAGCACATCTTAGCTGTAATCCTCAGGCAGAGGCTGACCATTGGTCGAAGGGATTTTAAATAACAATACGAAGTTTCAAACTGTTATCTATTTAAGCAATTTATTATAATCTACCCAGATGAAATGTAGGAAAATGTTGCACCACATTTTGGCTACACGCTAACAGATTGTTTTATCAGTGACCGCACCAGTTTTGTTCTTTTAGAGCATATGTTGAAGAATGAACTCTGGAATCAGTGGTTAAACGGTCCGATTTCCATTAAATTTATGTAACTGGCACTCATAGATGTGCATTCCTACTGTGTGACCTTATGGACATATCAACACTGTAGTCAAGCCCGATTTGGCCGGGTGTCAACCTCAGCTATGTATGAAAAGTAAGCTAACTGGGCCCCAGGCCAGCTGGCACCCGACCCAGGGGTCCGTAAGCAGCTCATCTTCCGATCAAAACCGAAGAGATTAAATGTGTAGTGCATTTCAGATAGCACATTTGAAAAACAAACAAAAAAAACCCTCTAAACATTTATTTTGCGGTTTTAGAGGATAAGTGCTACAAAATGTCTGCAAACAGAGAGACTAGCTTAGTACCTGAGAATCGAATTTGCCAGCGTTGTGCAGAAACGTCATGCAGATTTCCTGCAGCCCTCGTATCTCGCAGGAGTTATTCTCAAAGCACTCAAACACGCCACAGCCAACATCCCCAGCACTCACCAGGCAGTGCTGGATCTCAGCTGGAAAAAGAAGAACAGGTTAGGCGAGGGACCTTATCGTGTGTTCACAGCAGAGATGAAAGGGGTGACGGCTATAAAGACAGTACAGCTTGAAGGCACAACTTCAGTTCGGGTTTAATCACAAAGCGTATGAGGCGTATAACTATTTGCACAGACGTGGGCGGTCATTCGTGTCTTCGCGACATCGAGCCTAAGAGGGGGGCAGAAAGGATGCTGAGGGAAGATGGGCATGAGGAGGTGGGGAACACTTGGTGGGAGATGTATATACTGTGTCACTCTGCACCACAGTCATCTGCACTGCCTGGCATTGAAATGGGATGGTGCATTGCAGATATTCCTTTTACAACAAATGCAGCCATATCAGTTTATGTCTCTCTCTCTCTGATAAATGTGCATCAACAAGTACTGTAGTTCTGCTTTTGCAGAGAGGAAAGTTGCACGCCAAAAGAGTCACAATAATGCAGTTGGGGAAGCAAAAGTGGCAAAAGAAAAATCAGCTCAGTTTGAACTCACTGGCATTCAAATGCAAATGTTACAAGAAATATACATTTGATCAAGACCTTAAAATTGTTGCGCTCCATGTATTGTCTTAGTTGTGCCGATAACTGTAACCCAGATCTGCTGAAAACGAGCTGCAATTCGGATAGATCCAAACTTGCCCTATTGTCACTGTGGAGAGTCCAGTTGGATATTGTACAATTAAAGTACAGCTCAGTGGTAGTTTTTGAAAGGATTCACTCCTCGGAGCGTCATTCTGTCAGGGAACGGCACAATTATTTAGGGTAAAAAAATAAAAGAAAAGTTATCTGGAAAGCCCAAATAGGTCTTCAGTTGCTCTTCCTGTGATGCCAAGTCAGTATCGATTGTATCGTTGACTGCTTGAAGATATCATGAATCGGACTGCAGAGCAACAAATGCATATATTGGTGAGCAATAAACTCCGAATTACTGGAGTTACTGGACTTCACTGATACAAATTATTGAAACAGCTGTGTGCAAGTCAACCCCACCCAGTTCACACCTCATGGACTTAAAGTTCTACATTTTGTCAATTATAGGACCAATATTTGTGAAAGACGACAGCTCCAAGTCATTTGTGGCAACAGGACCTCCTCTGAGACCAGCATATATATCTCAACGCATAGAGTAAATTACACACAAGACTTTTTCAAAACATAAGTTTGATTTTATTTTTTTTATGCAAACAAACAAATAAACAAAAAAAGGGAATCTATCGTTTGCAGAGCGGCACTGACAACTGCTACTGCTTCCGATGATGATGACTGGGTGATGATCCCGACGTGTCAGAGGAAACTGCGCGCCGTTCGCGTCCTTATGGATTAAAGGTGACTTAATAGAAATCAAGCTTTTCAGCAAAGATCATCTGTTCCGGGTGACCAGAAGTATGAGAGTGGAGGGGTGGGAGAGAAGGAAAGGGGGATGAGTTGTGTGCAGGGAGTTGAACTTTAGTGCGCAGGAAAAGTGAGCCGCTGTCAGCAGTGCTTGTTTTGGCATCGCGGGAATGCGCTCGGATTGTACGAGCTCGGCCGCAAACGTGCATTGAATTACACCGCGGCGTTACCGGGGGTCTCTGCTGCTGCTGCGAGACCTGCGCTGGGAGTTTGTCCCCCCCCCATTTCCCTAGTGAGGAAGAGGAAACATAACATTGATGTTCTGATTACATATGATCGCTCGCCTGTCATGCTTGCTGAAGGAGCCCCGAGGCGAAAAGTACAGGGGAGGGGGGTGGGGGGGGGGGGGGGGTTGTGTTTTATGGAGATTATAGATGCATTAGTTTGTCTTTAGCAGCGATCCGCGACAAGAGCCGCACATGCAAAAGAAAAAAGGTTTTCTTC
Source organism: Poecilia reticulata (assembly GCF_904066995.2). Lineage (NCBI taxonomy): Eukaryota > Metazoa > Chordata > Actinopteri > Cyprinodontiformes > Poeciliidae > Poecilia > Poecilia reticulata. The sequence goes on along the minus strand of NC_088839.1, from coordinate 11,397,821 downwards.
AGATAACTGTTAGGACACCTAGGACACGCACGCGCGCGCGCACGCCCGCCGGAGCGCGCCCTCACCTAGAAGTGCAGCCGTATGGATTACCTATCACCTTGTGCCATTCTATTAATAGTTTACCAACGCATTGAATTTCCGTCTCGGAGTATTTACAAAATATCGCCTTTCATGGGAGTCGGGAAGAGTCACTCAACGCGAAGCGACGGAATTTAAGCCAAAATTGCGGATCTCGGGAGTTTGCCCAACCGTGCCTCCCGGCATGCTTTAATTTGCAGCTACAGAAACACGTGTCCCGGGCAAACCCCTCCACTCCCCCCAAACACCCCCCCCCCCTCCTCCTCATCCAAATTCCCCTTTCCGTCTCTCTGCGGATACCTCCCCGTCTTACCTGTGTTCTGCAGGGAGAGGCGTCCTTTCTGGCTGGCGGGCTTCTCCGGGGGCAGCTCGTGAAAATCAATATTATCCGATCCCACCGCTTGCTCCAGCACTGACAAAACCAGCAGCGCCACGGCCAGCTTGACCAGCATTGCGTCTCCGACGGTGTGCCTCCGTTCCCGGCAAAGATCCGACAGAGAGAGTGCGTGTCTCTCTGTGTGTGTATGCGTGCGTGCGTGCGTGTCTCTGTGTGTGTGTCTGTGTGTTAGTGTGTGCGTCTGCGAGGGTTCACCTTGGATCAGCGATCGGCGCAGCTGCGACTCGGTGTGTCATGGAGCAGCTGTGTGGGACTGAATGCATGAGCTGGAAGGGATGCTGCCTATATTTCTCTAGAGCCCCGGGTGTCAATTTGGATGAAGGAGTTAAGCAGGTGTTGTCGGTCGGGGCATCGCAGCCAATCGGAGTCCTAGAAATCCGCGTCCAAGGTTTTAGGGGAGTGTCCACTTTAAAAGTATCCTTTTTGCAGTAAAACTGGCGTCTTATGGCAACGTCGATGATCTGCAGTGATTCAAAAAAAAACTATAGGTCTGTCAGTGATGGAATATCTGGTCTGAAGATAGTTTGCATTTGAGACGGTATGGGAGACCTTGAGAGTTTTGCACTCTTAAAATAAAAATAAAAAAAAAAGTTGGTTTGTTTAAGACGAAGGGGGCAAAATGTACCTGTAACTTTTCAGCTGTACACTCTGCAGCCTGTTAAATCACTCATAAAACAGCGAGTGAAACAACCACAAAGCTTTACAAGTGACTCCAGGGAAGCCAGTGCAAGTTTTGCGATGACAAAAACTCAGGGGGGGAATTATATTTTTACGACGCAATCTGGTCAAACAAATATAATTATTTTAAGACTTTGCAATAACAGTTAACTGAAAACAGAATGCTTATAATTAGAAGGCCTTTTTTTTCTTAGCATTTTATGAGGGATTTGAAGATTTCTGTTGCACAAAGCCAGGTTTATTCTGTGACAACGGGGGTCTGCAAACCACTACAAGGAGTGATCTAAGAACAGAGGGCAAACATTGGCAGGAATCAGACTTTTACTTTTTTTTTTCTTTTTTTTTTCATGAGCAACATTCAAATGTGCCATGGGCAAAAATGGTACACTTAATGACTCTGCAGGAGGAACGTTATGTTTCCAGTGACTTGAAAGTACTTGTGCTTTTTGGGTGAAAGCCTCTATATGTCTATAGGAGCCAGAGGTGCAAATGCAAGCTCCCCTGGAATGCCATGTGTTGTTACACCATACATCATGCCAAAGTTCTGACTGCCATGAGGGTGAAAGATGGGAGCCTGCACTAAGTTCTCCAGCCTCAAGGGGGCCCACTGATACTAATTGTTTAAAACCTCTTTCTTTTTTTTTTGCACAAGCACGTCGCAATGGAGAAGTCAAACTACTGTCCTGAGCAACCAGAGACGCAGCAACGACAGGAAAAAAACCCACACAGTGACTGTGCCTTGTAAAATCATTTATACACCTTAATCTTTTGCGCATTTTGTCATGTCACAAGCACAAATGTGAGCTCTCAATTTTAGTTTTTTTTTTTTTTTTTGCATATGTATTAAGCCCCTTACTTAGAAACCATCAAATCAATCCAATGCACCAAACTTCCTTTAGAATATCCACCTAATTAGAAAACAGAGTCCACCTGTGCGTGATTTAATCTCAGCGTAAACACAGATGTGGTCTGAAGTGTTTGTTCAAGAAGATTAATGAACAAACAGCACCAAGGCCGGGGAGCACAGCAGAAAGGTCAGAGATAATGTTGTGAGGAAACCTCAGGCGGGTTCTGAAGCAATATTCCAAGCCGTGAACGTCTCACTGTCCCATCTGTTGTCTGGTTTCCACCGTAACTGAGAGGCCCGAGCAATTAGAGAAAGTCCAGAGACCTATAGCTCAGGTGGAAGAATAACTTAAAGCAGGGGTGTCAAACTCCGGTCTTCAAGGGCCGCTGTCCTGCAGTTTTTAGATGTGCCACAGGTACAAAACACTGGAATGAAATGGCTTAACTATCTCCTTCTTGCGTAGAGGTCTGCTAATTATTCTATTCAGGTGTGGTGCAGCAGAGGCACATCTAAAAGTTGCAGGGCAATGGCCCTGCAACTGCCCTGCACAAGGTGACAGGTGAAGTTTGACACCTGTGATCCAGAGGCATGTGGTAGACACAGACATACCCCTAAAGACCTGCAGCCTTAATTGCACTGAAACGTGTTTCTACAAAGTACGCAAATGCAAATCACACCTATTTCTGATTTCTATTTGTAAAAAAAATAGGAACCATACATCATTTTTTCTTCCATTTATCAAATAAAATAGTTAATTTGTGTCGGCCTATCAAAAAAACCCAGTGAAATATTATCACAGTTTGTGATTTTAAGGTGACAAAATGTAAAAACAAACAAACAAACTGGTGTGAAGACTTTTGCAAAGCACTGCAGTACTTCAGGCAGCCTAGTTTTTCTTTACATCCAACACTAAATGTCTTTTTGACTGTGGGCACACCTCAGGGAAAGCAACATTGACGTGACATGCAAACTCCCGAAACCTCAGCTGGTGGTTTACTGCTAAAACTCCCAGGTGTGAACCGCAGTTTAACCTCCATCACTCGGCAGCGTAGTAACGAGTAGCAGGAACGTGGTTTGGAGTCTGTGTGCAACGCGCCACTGCTCAGGCGCCCCATAAATGAACATGGGGAAACGATTGGTGGTTTAGTGTGTGACAAACAAAAAGGCCTCTGATTGACTGTGGCCTCTGATTTCATAGATCAGTGACTTTGAAATCTGTTTATGATAACATTTCATTTACTTTCATAAAATCTTTTTTATGAGAAAATCTGGCATTGTTTGACGGAAAAAGCCTTTAAACCAAAGCTATATTTAGAGTGTTATTGAAATTAGCCTACAGCGGGAACTGGACTACAGCTCCGTCCTAACCAAAATGGTGATCACTCCAAGCTCTAAATATAGATAATTATTATCTTGGGGGCTGCAATATCAATCGTTTTAATTGAGCTCGGTAGTCAGCAAAACGAGCCACAGCTCAGAAATGCAAAAAATTTTGGTAAGGAGGGCAGAAAAAAAAAATCCCCTCTGTGTTTTGATATTCTTATTATGCTCTTATAATAGAAATGTTAGACTTCATTCCCTCTTTGCCATTTGGTCATCTTACCCGTCTTTGTTTTTAGGTTTGTGATAGTGCGTTGCATTTAAAATACCCTTATTAGCGGCTTTCTACAACTCCCAGAAGAAAGAAATAAAGTTGTTCCAATCTTTGGTTAAAAGTTGGCATTATCTTAATCTGGGTATTCAGCTGTTTGGATTTCCATCACGCTCACACAGGGGGGTGTAGCACACCGTGACACACGTCTGGAGATGAGCTTAGCATTCAGTGAAGCCTTGACCACAAGCTGGAATCTCCAGTTCAATTGACGTCTGTTAGGCACAGCCCACGCTCTCCACACACCCTTGATTTGGCCCAATCGCCATGCTGCAGAGAACCACAGGCTTGTAATAGAGAGTGTGTGTGTGTGTGTGTGTGTGTGTGTGTGCGTGCGTGTGTGTGTGTGCGTGCGTGTGCGTGCGTGCGTGCGTGAGTGCGTGCGTGCGTGTGTGTGTGTGTGTGTGTGTGTGTGTGTGTGTGTGTGTGTGCGTGCGTGTGTTTGTGAGTGTCAGCACTGACCTCTGATGTTGCATTCAGGTTGTGTGGGAAACAACTGCTGCAGACCTTCAACCCAAGTTTAACGTCCAGAAGATACCTGATTATAACGCTTGCTTGCACGTAGGCTTCGCTGTCCCTGCAATAATCGTTGGGACATGCACATCATTAAATACCTAGAAACTATGCAGCAAGTCTTTTGGTAATACAAAAAGCTGCTGCGCTGTCAAAAATCTTCATCTGTTGAAATGTTAAAAATGTTGATTACAGGGGTTTAGTATTATACTTGAGATATGGTACGTATGTGCAGAATGCGGGAAATAAATCTAAACCAGTAAATATATCACAAGTTTTTTTCTGCTGACGATAAGTAAATGCTATTCCCCATTTTTCAAGCAATTCAACAACTTTTTTTAATCCATTTTTTTACAGCAATTCTTACCTTTGTCTGGAGACAATTCACTTGACTGTTCTCTAGGATTCAACGTAGTTTCTTAGTTTCTTTTATTAAAACCAGGCAGTGAAGTGATCATCAGTCAATATCTTATCTCTATGATGCAGTTTTCTGAGCAATCTCTGTTTGGAAAAAGCAAAGATATCAATCAATCAATCAATCAATCAATCAATCAATCAATCAATCAATCAATCAATCAATCAAGTCATGGCACATCCACACATTCAGATGTTCTAAGCATCTGTTTACTACACGGATGGGTTTGGAGTCATCATAATGTAGAGCTGTGTATCGTCTGTGTAGTTTTGATAGGTAATCTTATTGTCACTTGTGAGACACGTTACCAGTTAGTCATACTAACTAGTCAGGAGCCTCTTATCTGTTATGCTCTCAGTGACTTGTTGTCATGTAATAGGCAACAACAGTTATCCGGGCGATCCTACGTGGCTCTTCCCTCAAGCTTCCACTAGTCATCCTCAAGGTACTTCCTGATTTAATCCTCAGCTGCAGTGCTCACCCAGAGAACCTTCATCAGTGTTTCTCCCTCTTCCAATTTGTTGCACCTCACCAGCCTTTCAACCATAGAGTCACTGAGGATCAGCAAGTGTAACGACTTTCTATGGTCCGCCTGGGCCACCAATAAATCTACGGCATCCTCGACCCTTTTCTTTTTCAGTGACCATCTTAACTCAACTATGATACATATTTGAGTTAATTTTACTGGGACAGAGGTTAGTAGTGGTGCTTTTGAGCAAAAATATTGTGTGCTCAATCCTGGCATTTGCTCTTCCTGCACAGAGTTTGCATCTTCTCACCGGGCATAAGTGGGTTCTCTCCAGGTACGACAGCATCCTCCACTGTCTACATAGTCCTCTAAATTGCTCTTACATGTCAGTTTAATAAGCATTCATTGTTGTGAATCTCTGTGTTGCCCTTTCATTTACTTACACATACCAGGTATGCCCATCTCTTGCCCAATGACAGCTGGTAATAAGCACCAGCCCCTGGTGACTCCTGGTAGGATAATCTGGTATATATGAAGGACCTGCGAATATTCAACTGATTGCAAAGCAACCTGGTCTGTAGACATTTGTGTAAATAACCCCTTCCCGCAAGCCTGATGGTCTTGTAAAGCTTTGCAACATTGTATTTTCCAGCCCTCTGTTGAAAACTTCATGTTTCTCCAAAGTGAGTTTAGACAGGCATGCGCCGTCAAGTACCCAATTAATTAATGACAACCCTAGAAAATACTACAACAAAATATCGGAACAGATCCTTCAATTGCTTAAATGTTGTTGTTCCTGTTAAAAATATATATTGTGCATACAAAGCAAGACGGTGTTATCTACTTTGCAGGGACGCCGTCGCAGGAACAAAGCTTTGACTGGCATAAAGTTCATTCCCCATTGACTGCTGCACTGCAAACATAAAGAAAGCAGACATGTGTTCTGAGTTGGGACCCCTGGGGAGCTGGCAAGTGATGGACCAATGAAACCACAATGGAGAGGCCAGCCTGGGGTGTGTGCTGGCATGTTTGTGTGTAAACTGTGGGTGGGAGGGGAGAGGAGATGCTTCTCCTGGAGGGAGGCTTCTGTAACAGCTATTAATGTTACCAATTTACAGACTCCTTATTTCGCTTTACGGGAAGTATGTGGGTGTAATTTAGTTACAAGGAAGACTTTGTAGTACAAAGCAGCAGTATAACAACTAGTGAGTGACCCCACATGAAGCTTCTCTAAAAATACCACACTAATATCGCAGCCACTTTTATGTGCAAAAAGGCAAAAGGGAAAGTATAATTGCAAACAATATGTTTGTTTTTGAGGGGGGTCTTGGGGGATTTTTTTGGCAAACTTTCAGACATTATTCAAAAATGTCTATTGTGTGGCTACAATGTTCAGAATCTATATGCAGTAAGTGTGTCTTGACTACTTCAATTCATTTATTTATTCCTTCCTACCAAGCACAAACATGAGCATAAATAGTATCAGTTTTTTTCTTATATAACTACCAGCAAGAAAACAAAGAAGCCCATAAAGCATATTTAAAGCCATTTCCAGAACAAAGCCCTGTTATGTAATTTGTAAACATTTTTCCGCCTCCAGGGCTTTGCAAAACCACCTTTCACTACAATACAGCTGCACATCCTGTGACTGAAATTGCTGGTAATTCTGTTTTTTTTTTGTTTTTTGTTTTTTTAATAGCTCAAGATTAGTCATGAGGATGGATTGTTTCTCTTGACTTTGACAGGGACAATGTATTCATATTCCTGTTTATGTATTTATGTTCTTTATGTTTTGGGTTGTTTGAAAAACTACGCTCTCCAGTGGACACTAAGGGAATTAAAGACTCGCCAGTTGAGTAATAAAATGGATGCATGTGTTTTAGTGCTGCTGTCAGTGCAAGAGCCAAAAATGTCAATTTGTAACGTTGTTTATTGTTGTGTATGCCTTTTGTATACTTAGACATTTTCTTAACACTGGGTTATTCTCTTGTAGTATGTTTGTGTGGAAAAGCGCCACCTAGCGGAAGTACTTGAAAATAAATGAAAAGTGCTGTGTCACGGTAGATCAAAAAATAAAATTGGAGGTTACGTGTTTAGCTTGGCTCTACACATTTTTAGATGCGTAGAGAGCATTTTTAGATGATTGCACAGATTCTTCAATCTGTGCAAGATTGAAGAATCTTGCACAGATTCTTCAATCTGTGCAAGATTGAAGAATTATTTTTGATATCTGCTCAAAGAGAAGTAAAGTTTGCCGTTCATCAGATTTTGTGTGGATCGTTGTAAGTACATCTAAGAGATGCATGTGAGCATGTTGTGGAACAGAAACGCGTCAGCTAAAACCCAAGCTAAGGAACGTTAATAAAAGGAAACTCAAACTCATTGAGCATTAAAGTGGCTTTACATTGAAACGAATAAGCAGCCATTACAGAAAGGAATAAAACATGTTACTTTCCTACCACTGCTATCTTCTACTACAATTGTTATATGAATTTTCTTCGATTTACTCGTAAGTTGTCGCTCTGATTGCACAGGCCCGTCGTCCTAAAAGGTGAACCTCCCCTCCATTGTAAAGTGATTTGTAACTCCTAATAACTTTTCTTGAAGAGTTTCCCGTTATTGAGCTCCATTCATTTTTCCACAGACTCTGACCAGCTTGCCTGTTTCTGCTTACGAAATTCTTTTCACAACATTATGTTGCTGTGTTAGTTGTCAGTCTCACTTTTTGCATGAAGACCAAAAATTCAGTTTGGCTCTGATGTGACCTAAGTCACTTCTTTTAGGTTTAGGCGTACCTTACTTCATCTGGAGGAAACAAGTGGAAGACGGTGCCACTTGACTTGTAGCATCTTAAGGAGTTCTTTAAATACATTATTCTTTTTGTCACTCTTCCATACATGCCATATTTATGTGTCCCGTTGATAGATTCTCGACATATTCTTCCACGTGAGCTTTGGATCTCTGCATCTCCTCCAGAGAATGATATGTTGGTATAGAATAAACTTGTAAAATCATGCACTTCCATTCCACTGAAAAAAATAAACTACTCTCTGTTGTCTATCATAAAATCTCAGGAAAATAACACAAGTTCAAATGATAAAAGAATTTTAAAAAATCATTGCAAAGCATCATATGTACTTTTTTCTCAATTTAATTAATATTTCATAGTAAAACATACTTGATCCATTGGTTTACTACCAAAAAGAAGAAGGTCACTTCTTTATCTCTAAGATTATATGCAGGCAAAAACGAATGTTTAAATATGTGTTTTTAAAACGGGATACAGCCTGCAGCATATAACCTACTGGAGTTGTGTAATGCATATAGCCTCCCTTGCATTTGCACATTTCTAAGTATGACAGATGTTTAGTCTCTGCAGTGTTTTTAGAGGGTCATCACAAAATCACGACCAGTTTCAAGCGGTGTTGGAAAAAGCCATAAAAACATAATGTGAAGAGAAAATATCAGTGCAGTAAATCCCAGCCGAGTTCTGGGTCTCACTGTGTAAACACACTGTAACTTAAAAAGTCCCACAGAGGAGAGGAGAGGAGAGAGGAGAGGATGAGCATGAGACGGCAGCAGTGTTGGCTTCTGACAAGTAGAAGCTGCGAAATATCAAATACCACAGTCTTCGAGGAACCTGAAGACGATATCTTAGCTTCTGAATTTGACTCAGCCAAGATCTGCATGCACAGTGTGCTCAGTTTAGATGCCAGACAACAGGGCATTTATGGGTCTTTAAACGAAATTGCAATTTGAAGATGTTGAACTGTTAAAGATGTTTTATAAACTTTTCTGCATAATGCCGCAGGGGGAAAAAAAAGTGCAGTCTCATTGCTGGGTGTAGGGGATGGGGTGAGGTGGGAAAGGAGGTGTATGGCTCCTCTCTGCCTTGAACATTAATGCACTCCTTGGTGTGTTAACTCACCTGACTCGTGAAAAGAGAGGTTTTACTGGCCCAGCTCAGCAGGCCAACTCTGGGCTCTGATTCCAACTGGTGTGAAAGCGCCACATGTCAGACTTAACTCAGCTTGAACAATGTGCTATTATAGACTTTACTCCATATGGGTTATATTGCTACAGTGCTGGCAGATTGCAAAGTGCCCCGTCTCATTACTGTCCATGTAAGCTCACGGGCCTGGTCAAGACAAAGGAGTCATTGAGTGACAAGGGGAAAGGGATGGAACGTAGCTGTCCCCGAGAGCCCTCACCTTGGCCGCTTCCATCAGGTCCGAGGTGATGTCATCGTGGCCGGAGACACAGGGGTCGACCCCTGTGGTAGATCGAGAGGCTGGGACAAACGAGAGCAACCGGGACACAAAGGCCCCTTTTAATGAGGGTGAGACATGAGGCCAGCGTGGACTCCGTGGGTGGCACATAGTGTCATAGCCACTGAAAAGACCACCGGACAATTAATCATCAGATTCAAGAACTGGCCAAAGTGCCTATTACGTAAGGTCATCTTTGACATCATCATTCAAGCGAAAGTTTTGTTTCTAGGTAATGCCTTTATTTGATCACACACAATTTTTTTTTTTTGTTTTTGTTTTTTCTTGGATCCCCGGAATACCGCAACCAGGGATGTTATATTTATCAAGCTCATCAGGTCCAACAATTGTGCAAGATGATATGACACACTTACCCCTCATTAGAGTTGAAGGGTTCTTTGTGGCAGCTTGACAATCATTAAAACTTCTCCCCTGGCTTGGCTTGTTTACTCTCTGGTAATTACCAGGTGATTGTGTAGCTCATGACCCATATTCAGAGTCAGGTCAGCCAAGACATGGGGGATAATTGACAAAATTCAGAGAAGTGCACGTACAGAAAGAGTGTTAGAGTGGATACTCTTTTGTTCCTGCCTCATTAGACTGTGTTAGAAGACAAGCTGGCTCACAGTATTCTTGTAGTGGAACAATACATCATCCCACTGTATGACCAAAACCTTGGCTCTGGCACTAAGGTGTTTTTATGACGGTTATGTTTTAAAGTTCATGTACATCTTTACTAACTGTTCAGCTGGTGGCAATATTGTTCAAGGTGTCATAGCACACAAATGGAAAGAAAACATATACTCTTGATGGTGCGTCATGTCATGCACTTTGAACTTTGGTCTGCTGTTGCAAAGGCACTACTTGTAACTTAATCTTGGTATAAATACAGTTGTTCTGTGAAGGATGCAGAGGTTTTGTTTGAGAACATTGGTGAACAAACAGCACCATTAAGACTAGTGAACACACCTCACTGATCAGAAATAAAGTAAAGGCAGGCTCAGCTTGTGAAATGATTCCCTATGCTTTGGATAACTCATGGAGTACCATTAAATCCCTTCATCAGGAAACAAAAACAGCATGGCAACTGTAAGGCAACGAAGACATGGTTGTCCACCTAAACCAGTGGTCTCAAATTGCAGCCCTCGAGGGCCAGAGTCCTGCAACTCTTGTCCTCCACAGTTGAATTAAACGACTAGACTGCCTCACCATTATGCGGTTCAGCTCTACAGAGCTCTGCTAATGGGTTAATATTGGAGCCAGGTGTGCTGAAGCAGACATCTAAAAGTTGCAGGACACCGGCCCCTGAGGACTGCAGTTTGAGACCGCTGACCTACACTGACCTGGCGAAGAGAGCCCCGTTGAGAAAAGCAACCAAGACTCCCCATGGTAACTCCAGAGTGGTGCAGACAATCTGACTAAAGAACTCCACAGATCTGAAACGTATCAAAGAATTGCAAGAAGAATGACAAAAAAAAAAAATCTGCCTGTAAAAGTCAAGCAAAGGCAAACTTGGCAAGCTGGTTGAAAATTACCATGAGCAGATTCTCTCCATCCAGTCTGACTACGCTTAAACTATTCACATATCGGAAGAGGTCAAATACTCAAACATACTCAAAACAACCTGCTGCAGGAAAGCATGGGTTACAAAGTGTTGATTGACTGAGCAGTCTGGAAACAAATGCATGCAACACTTATTAAAATGTATCTGTCAAAAATGCTTCTCCTTCCACTTCACTATAATCCACAACTTTGTGTTGGTTAATAATATGAAGTGTGCAAGGCAGAATACAAAGCCCCTATAAAATACATCAAAGTCTGTGGTGGTTTTTCACTTTCACAATGGATTGTTGAGGCATTGTTTGAACAGTCATGATAACCGAAAGACCTTCCGGCTTCCAGGCACCATTTCAAATTTCAAACATTCAGATGGACAACAAAATATTCCAAAGAGAAATTAGACAAACTTACACCACTACCAACCTATTTCAAGAATTTTAATCATAGTTTGCGAAGCAGATGTTTAAAGTATCGAGCACAGCCAACTCCCTGCTGAGCTTCAGCTCTCACAATAACACCATTACATGTACATTCCACAAGCTCCTTAATTTAGATTTACTGGTATGTGAGCAGTCCGACTTCGAGGCAGAAGCGTCCAGGCTTTTATTTGATTAGTCAAAATAGAAATATCGAACCGTGCACAATAAGGAATGGGCGAGTTATAATTATCCTCGGCTGCTCGTTAAAAAACAAGTGTTGCGCGACTACCTGTCTGTGGAGAAAATCTTTCAATGTGCAGCTGAGAAGTACCATATGCATTCACTCCTTTTTTTTTTTTTCCACCCCCTTGTTTGGAAAACAAAAACACCCAAGAAAGGAACTGTTTTCTGATGGCGGTATAAATAAGCACACGATATATTTAGAATAGTTGAGGTTAATTAGCCAGCTCTTGAATTAGTGGTTGGGTCGAGATTAATCCAACATGTCACAGATGCTTGTGAACCTCAGTGCCATGAGGTTACAATTGTAGGATGTTTGGGGATATTTGTTGTTTACGATGTGTGTTGTGCAGTTAGAGGTAATTGATTGTTGTGATGGTGTGTGTTGGAACACATTGTATTTTTCCGTAAGGCCAGCGGCTTAGCGGGGGCAGGGCCCGATGCAACAGATGAAAAGCCTCTGCACTGTCTAAACTTCCCAGGAATTTTCAGAATTCCAGCTCCCTAATTATGACATCCGCACAGCAGAGACTGAGCAGCCGCAGCGCCACAACACACGTGTACGCACATACAAACATGTACATTCCTTGGACCGCTGCGATGCCATCGTCACAGATGTCAAGAGGAGAAGAAATGCAGAAATGGAAACAAAAACGTGAAATGTAAAACAATAAGGCCAACGCTCTCACTCCTGAAAGGTCTGCTGGTTCAAGCTGTAGATCCTGAGGAAACCGTTTACTTGGCCTAACAATTTATGGATTGTAACTTTTTATTTTATATATAATTGGAGCTGTTTATCATTTAGGATATATTTTTTCATGTGTATATCCATAACTACATGTTTTTACAGTTTGAAGCAGATATTTATACACACTGAGGTAAAAGTAGTTTAAACTTTTTTTTTTCTAATTTTCAGACTTTGCCATTTTAGGTCAGTTATGATCATCAAAAATATTATTATTTACTAAATGCCAGATTCATTTTTTTTTATTAACTCTTCTTAAATTTTCTTCAAATTTAGTAGTTTGCAAGATCACTTTGTAACTAGTTTGGGGAAGACCAAATGAGGATTTTATAGCCCTGCTGGGTCTGGTTTATTCACTTCATTTGAATTAAACAGATCCACACTTCAAATACACTGATGCCTTCAGTGAAATGGAAAAATAAAAATAAATCAGCTGGCATCAAGGAGAGAATCGTGGACCTTGTTTAGTCTGATTTATTCACTGGGTACCAGTTTCAGATCCTTTAAGGTGCCACGATTATTGGTTCAAACAACAATATACAAGCATAAACTGCAGTCATTTTATTGTTCATAAAAGAGATGAGTTCTGTGACCTAAAAATGATGTGTTGGCATGAAACGTACAAATAATCTTCAGAAGAAAAGCAAGAGTCCTTGTGAAGATGTCTGATTTCTTTTTATGTCTCCATGTCTGCACAGGACGTTTTTTCTACAGGCGAAATTAGTGACAAAGAGCCCTAATGACCTGCTTTGCATGGTTGGTTTATGACACAACATCGAGCTGAAAACCAGGTGATCTTACCAAAGAAAACATGTTTGAGTAATACTTTAAAAGGCTTCCAGATTTTTCACTTAGCATGATTTGAGCAAGAATTGTTCGCTTTGTTGGTGGAGGCAAAAACTTCATTTGTTCAGGCATTTATGATGACATTATAAAACTGGTAATGATGCATATATTATGATGAGGAACAATGTTGGCTTTCATTTGATGTTGCATGTTAGGTCCCACATGACATCCTGTGTTGCGGCATCATTTACTGCACAGTTGAGTATCAACATTAAAGACTGATGTCAATTTATACATCCAAGAAGAATTTCTTCTATCTTTTTTGTGCATAAGATCATTTTTTGTGTGTTAACATTCTTGCTTGTTGGCCACTACAGCATAGTTTAACAAGCATGTTTAAATTGTTACTTCAGATTAGTTCATGGTGTTACGTTCTGATCCAGTTCGATACAATTCGTTTCTATGACAACACATTACAATCAAGGGGAAGTTGTTCATATACAACCTCTTGGTAGACAGACAAGCCCCGGCAATCGCTCTTCGTGAGCAAGCATGTGGCGTCAGTGGAAAGAAACAACTCTGATGTAGCTGTAAGAAATATCCAGCAGAACCAGCTTCAGTCTTAGCTGGAATACGCAGAAATAGAAATGAATAGAAATGAAATGAGGAGAGGGTGCTAAAGCATTGCAAAAACACCAAGCAAAAGGGCATAGCTCACAGACAATGGTATCTAAAGTATGAAGCCCTGAAAATATCCACATGTTTAACTATTTCCATTTCATTTTCATTTTAACAAAGCAATGTTTGGGCTCCGGTATAAGGAGGCGCAATTTCTTTTCCACTTGGATCTGGATTCATTTTTCTTCATGTGAGAACATGCTATTTGTCGAAATCCCTCCGTCTGAAAGAGGAGAAATTAAAACGGGACACAAAAATCAATGCTCAGGATAGGACCGTTTTTCTGTGTTATAAACCTGGCTCCATGCACAGCCCCCTCATTTATAGTGCCAAAAATGCTTTTGGACACAGATTCTTTGGTGTGAATCGTGGGAGGTATGAACTGAGCCTCTGTGTTTCTGTTTGCTCTGTACATTTTGTTCCTTGGGGAAATCTCACTGATTAAGTGCTACTATTTTGACAATATGTCAACTCACTGGGAGAGAAGATGAATTTATGTCCTTGGCTGTTCTGTAAACAGCTTTGCTAACCAACTTATTCCCCACTTCTTCTAAAGTGCTGTCTGCGAAATGGGGTCAGAGGATTTGTTTATATATATATATATATATATATATATATATATATATATATATATATATTTATTTTTTTTTTTTTTTTTTTTTTTTTACTTTTGTCAAACTATACAGTATATTTGAATACATTAGTCTAAAAGTCATGAAATGGCTCCTTTTTTTTTTTTTTTAAAAAAAGAAGAAAATTCTCTTCCAAATATTTGGTTGAACATAAAATGTGTGTGCATAACCTCTCCATGATAAAAATATACCTATCCCTGAATTGCATATGCATGGCTTTATTTTTAGGACGCCTTGCCCAGACCGGTCTGTGAGCAGCCATGGGAATAAAAAGGCCCTTCATTAGAGATGGTACACAGGGATCCTTCATGAGGCCCACATAGACAACTTTTTAACATCTGACATAAGTATTTGTCATTGAGGTTACCGGCGCTTATGGTTCCATTACTGACATTTCATGGGTGAGAGAGTCCAATCTTACGGGGTTAGGAGGGTTAGTCCCCCCACCCTACTCTACATTTCCCTTGAAAATAATGGCACAAGAAACACAGAACTAGAAGACTGAGAATGAGGGGAAAAAAAGAAAATGTTATCTTGGACCAAAATCGCACAGAAGCAGTTGGATACAGATCAAGAAATTTATATAAAAGTTCACAGGGGGGTGTTTGGACAAAAAATGAAGAAACTTCTATTCTTAGCCAACATGAAGTAAAGGTTGACTTTATTACTTTCTGCACTAAGTAACTCTAAAATTCTTTTCACTCTTATTTTCTGCTTCTTCAACCCTGAAGTAAGATTGCATGACGCACATCAGTTTGCAAAACGGATTTTCGCAACAATTTCCTAATGTCCAAATATTAAGGGAATGAACTGAGTCCAGTTTTTCACATTAATCACAAACTGGGTAAACTCATGACTGAAGGCAAATTTTTCCTCTTATAACACACGTGCCAAAAATACATGGGTTACATCTGAACACACGTACAGTCAACGTGTCAATAAAACCTATCAAATTAAGAATTATGTTTTTGTGAATCTCGTGCCTGCAAAGAATAATCAGCAGGAAAACAAAAATATTATACATCAGAAAATCTAAATATAGAAACTGCAGACAATTTTAGTGATTTTTTATTTTTTTTAAACATCACATATCCCTCCGTACATTATACTTATTCTGGACAGAAATAACCTGCGTCTAGTCTGCAGGCCACGTTTGAGTGTGTAACTTTACATGTTAGCATTCCTGCCATGAGCTCATGTTAGATCTGAAGGCCGAGAAAGGAGGTCAGTGAGCACGGCGAGGCCTCTCTCCTTCTTCGTCATCAATATCTGTTGCAAGATTACACTGAGACACACAGCAAGTTGCCTTCGGATGTCACGGTGCTTTCTTCTTCTTTGAAAACCTTTATTTTTCCATTGCCTCACAAACATATTTATTACCGTTGACATCTTCACACCTTGCAGTGACACGGTGTGCCGTATTTTCGTAAGATTCAATAAGTAAACTTTCACAAAGTATTGTGTAGTTATGAAAGTGACACATTTTCCATTTTTATTCTGACAAATAAAAATGTGAGGTGTCTTTTTTTTGTGCATTTCTCCTTTTATTCTGATATCCCTTAATGACATTACGTGAAAACGATTGCCGTCAGAAGCCACGTTATGAAACAACTCCAGTCCTTTGATATAGTTTTTAAAGTCTAGTAAAGGTGACGCTTTGACAAATCTTCATGTTCTTTTCGTGCATTCATCAAACTCAATCCCTTACAAATGAGACGCTATTTCAGCAACACGCTCTTGGGCAAAAAAAACCCCCAAAAAAACTTGAAGTCAATTGGAAACATAAGTACTTGCTGATGTTTTCCGTCACAGCGGACCTGATTTGTGGCTTTCAACTGTCTATTAAGGGAGACAACAGAGAAGACCAAAGATCAGGGAGCCTTCTTGTTGTACAGCTAACGCTTCAGGATGTTGCGCTGGTGGGCGCCACTCATCTTTATGGTTGTAGACTAAAAACCCCAATCTGGTGATTATACTGTCTTGGCCATTCCAGTGTGTCCAGTCATACCTGCGGGTTGGGCGAAAGATTCAGGCAGCCAGTGAATTGAGCGTTTATGGTGTGAGAAGCAAGCCCGGGTCTGAAAGTGGTCTTAGTGGAGTCTGTCACGGTAGCTTTGGTGAGCCAGGCAGACAATGGCTCCTCTGGTGCTGCTGTGGTTAAAGGCTTCAGTGGTTAGAGATACTTTCAGGAGCCATACCACATGATTCAAATTAGCTTAAACCTATACGTCTTTGGGCTAATGCCTTTGGTTAATAGCTCGGCTGACAATGTGTGCTGTGGCTTGTGTCGAGACGCTAACCCCAACAACCGCCAGTTTTTGTGAGATGAATTGGACGACGTTGCGTTGCGAGTTGTTTGGCGGTTTTACGCGCACTGTGGGTTGGAGGGAGTCGGCCCGAGTTGCCGGGGATACAGCAGACAAGCACAGCGGTGGGAAGTATGTGGTAATTATTGTGTTCAGCACTGCCATCTGTCAACTCTGTATCCTTCTAGATATTTCCTGGACCTGTATCCCCCCCATTGCCCCCCCGTTGGGTTAGTGGATGAGATGCACTTTGTAGCGAGTGTGTGAATTTGTGTGTGCTTGTTGTAAATGCATGCATCCAGAGCACAAAGGCATGCATATGGTGTGCACACCAGATTCAAGGCCTTGGGCAATGTTCCACTGTTGTAACTTATTGTCCAATTGCATCTCTTTCCCCTTCGTTTCTTATTTTGTCCGTGTTTATATTCCATCTACAGATTCAATTTGTCTTTCCGAGTTGCTTACATTTTTCAGAGATACATTTATCTATTGGACACATAAATATAACTCACTGTGTTTATAAGTTGAGTGTATGGAAGATTTTCACTTTGCCCCCCTCAAATGTTTAGGAAATAAAATAAATAATATTTGCTGTGTCTGTCTTTGGAGAAAATGCAGAAGTTTTGTTGCCATACATGAATGACATTTAAGTTTCTGCCAGCTGTGCACCAAAGGAGGCACATGTTGTAGGCAAACTGCAGAAACAAGCTCTGTAAAAGCTAAACTTTTGCTGAAACCTTTACTTAAACCTTTTGCACTAGTTTTTGCTTTGCAAAACAAAACTGAGTTGCATTTTATTTTCATCAGTCCAACACAACATATCTCCAAAATTTAGGTTTTTATCCCTTGGTGCATTTGTAAACTATAACTGGGTTTTTTTTTTTTTTTTATGTTCTAGCTTCTTCCTCTTCAAGTGACCTTTGAACCCATGCTGACATAGGACACATTTCAGTCCTTTTCCAGCTCACTCCAACATTGAAAATGTTTTTATACGCAACTCCCACCAAAACTCGTCCCTCCTGAAAAACGAAATGTCTGAAGATTGACATAATTTCTAGATTTATAGCTGGTTGAACGGACAAACGTGGCACTTTGAGGCATCTAGATTCTGTACTTAAACGAACCAGACACGTGGACGAACACTATTCTGTTTCTGATGTCTTGCCTGATTTCTTTGTACATTTGTGTTTCCTTAAAACATATTCCTTGAGGAATCCTACAAATCAAAAGTTTAAAAATAGCCATGACATTGTCACATATATAAGGCAGAGCAGTCAATGTGTATGTACATTTTCAAATTTGAAGAAAATATTAAGGAAATTCTCTAAATAATTTGGCAAATGGAGCTAGTTTTGATGATTGTACTTAATTCATTATCTAACGAGGACAACTTGAGTGTCATTTAAATATTATTACATAAATGATGAATAGGTAGCTTATTTATTGTGTCTTAAGTTTGATCAAATGTAACTTTTACTTTATTGTCTGATATGTGACAACCGTGTATCACTGTCAGTATTCAGGTCCGCTTTGTTTCTTGGGCGCGAGTTTAGCTTTGTTAGGTTTGGATTCATCCAAAGTTGCTGCTCGTGCTTGGCTTTATTTCCACTCACTTGACCTTTTCAAAGCCCTGCTCTAGTTTAATTGTTTATATCTTTTGCAATTTTGAGGTAAATAAACCCGCTCATTTTCCCCTACTTGCTCATCTTTAAACTTTCCAGTTCCTGACACCAATAAAGATGCGGTTTCAATTTACAAATATAGATGATGATACCAAGAGCTGGGGAACTGGAAAAAAAAACAAAAAAAACTGGAGTGTGCATGTATACAGCGGTCGTCATATTCACGGAGAAAACCAGGAGTTTGTTTGCTTCTCTAATACTTCACGATTGTAATAAAAAGAAAATGAACCAGCTGGTTAAAAAGAAATTAGACACTAGATTTAGTTATATTGCATTTAAAAAGTGCAAAAACAATAGCAGAAAGTGTTTCCGCTTAGTAAACATCCAGGTCACCAATGAGATCAAGAGTTTTTTGTTTGTTTTTTTTATATATAAAAGAGGGAGAGAACAATTGTAAACAACAAGACTTCTCACAAAGACAAGAGTTTTAGGTGATTTGTTGGCTTTAGATACAATTTTGTTATTTAGTGATATCTTCTAAATATTCCTGAACAGATTGTGATGCATTTGCATCCAGAGACATGTTCCCTGACAAATGCAACGACAATATAGAGAACATCCCGGCTACAAGGAGTTCAACCTTATCTATATGTCTGAGCCAGAATAAGACTGATGCCGAGGCTCAAACATGGGATGGAGACAATAAAATTTGTTTATGTCCTTTCCTGAAGTCTTGGATTTATTTCCACATATTTCCATCACTACTACTACCACTTCTACGTAAATCATAAAGTTGGCTCCTACCGCCTCGGTTTTGTAAAGAATACAAAACTGAACTCCAGTCCTCTGTAGAGACACGTTTAGATGTGTCTCTGGTCCAACACACCTGAATCATTGGACTGAATCACCTCCTCAGCATGCAGTGATAATCCACAAAGTCCTGCTAATGACCTAATTATTTGATCCCGGTGTGTTGAAACAGAGACACATCTGGAAGTAGCAGGACATCAACCCTTGAGGACTGGGGTTGGACACCTGTGCGCTACAAAGTGCATTGTTCAGAGCGAGCAGAGAAAACGGCATTCTGAGCGTAAATCAACCAAGTCCTGCGTTTTAATACTCGATCGTTGAAATCAAAAATATACCTTGGGATATATTTTGCCTTGCACTAGGCAAAGTTTGCTTATAATTCCTGGAAGTTGTGGCAGATAATGTGATTGTTTTGCAGATTAGGGTAGGATATATTTGAAAATCAAATCTGGCCATCCTGGCCCTTTTCCTAAACCACTTCCATATAGTTTTTTTCCCTCTGAATTATCTGGGAATCTATTTGAAACTAATCTAACTTTTTTTTTCTTTGAGTGCTACAAGTCCCTACGAAATGTTGTTGCGAGCATAAATATCCAGTTGAATGACATTTTTCAAAGAAACAGTCAAATAAATTCAGATATGTTTTGTTTTATAGATGAACTCCAGGTGATGTGATATTAATTTGATTTTATTTGGCCAGTTTCTTCATTGGAAAAAAAAAATTCATCAAAACAGTATTTTGTTCAGTTTTTCTCTCCAAAAACATGAGTTTAAAATTACTGACAGGTGCAAAGGCTGTAGAAAAGTTTTTGCAAAAATACCACAGGTAGTGCAGACTAAAGACACACGCATATGCATTTTCTTTGGTGTTTTTCTTTGCTTTTATTGCACAGCTCCATGGTTGATGAGATGTGTTGTGATGCCAGGCGAGAGTTGTTATAGGAAGGTTCCCAAGCCGCACCATTAGCTCTCATTCCCCACAGCCACTCATGACAGACCAGCAGGTTACACATGTGGCTTATTTCATACACACACACACACACCACACACACACAAGTGTATAGCAGTTCAGACTAATATTTTACAGACCTATAAAAACAGCACCATAAACAGAGGCTTCACTTATTCTTGGGGGTCTTGTCCTGTAAACCAGCAACTCATCGAGGCATCGACTTTAGTGGATTCGTGTCTTCAGCCTTCAGCATGCTGTCACATGACGCAGGGTGCACAACCCCCGCCGTGTAAAATTAGGAGTGTGATTTAATGAATGCGAAGTCAACAGTTTATAAGGTATTGCTGTACGTGCTGCACACCCACAGCCTGTGGGCGGAGTCTTTTAAACACCGCGTCTGTGGTAACTTTACTGACATCTCGGCGTTTTTTGTTCAAGGGCTGCGTTTTTTGAGGCCAGTAAACGTTAATTGCTTGGCCTCATCTCCAGCTGGCTCGAGAGTCGAAATCACACTTTCCTAAATCCAAAAAACCCTCCGGTGAAATATAGTTCTCTGAAATATCTTATGGTAGAACTTTCCCAGAATACGTTGTTCCTAGAAAACCTATTGCTAAATCTCAGAAATGCTGCTGAGGCCAAATGTGGGCCAGATGGTTTGTGCGAAAGTCAAACGCGGAAACAGACTCAACGGCGAGGCGTTTTCGATTATCTCAGCCGAGGATATCATGGTAGGAAATGTGTAAAGGAAGAAGGAGGTGTCACGAAATGATTATGTTGCCCCGTGGTCTGGAGTTCTCAGATGAGTGAGCAGTTTTCCCCACTTCGACATGAACAGACTGGATGGTGCGAGTTGTTTTCTTTAGTCGCGCACGCTCTCATAACGCAGGCACACACCGCCTCAAGCTTGAGTGCCACCACACAAGAACGGAGATAAATGCACTGAGTGCCTGAGGTTACCAACGTGGCTGTGTTATATGAGTAAATGATTAATCCGCATAGCTGGATGCTTGTCTCCTGTCTGTGCAGCGGTATACTCCAAGGCCACACAGCTGGTACCAATTTGCGCTCCCTCGCCACATCGCGATCCAACTGCATGTGTAGGCATCATGGCTTATTGCAGCCGTAATTCACTCTCTCCTCTCATGCCAAGGCTATTCTTGGCCTTACTGTCTCTTTATTTTTAGATAGGGCCACTTCTGTGGGTCATTTAAATGGCCTTGATGTGGCATGTTAGCTTGAAGCAGCAGACTCGGAGTCCTTCGCTGTCATGAATTACCTCTGGTATGCGTGCTTTACTGCAGTTACAATCTTTTCTGGGCAAAACAAGAACTGGTTCAAGTTGCTCTTAAAAGCAGCAGATGTTAATGCTCACCTGAATGTGATGGGGGGCTGGGGAGGATAGTTTCTGTTAAGGTGCATTGATATCGGCCTTATACTGAATCAAGTTTTAATGTATTATGCACACAAGAGGTTTTACACAAGAGTATTCAAATGAACGATGTAAACTTTTTTGGAGTAACAATGTTGTTTTTGAATTGGGGAGATAACTAAATCCGTAGTTCACGCGAATAACAAGTTCAAGGTCTGTCTGGGTCTTCCATGGAGGTCCTTACCATATTTCTTTGGCTGAGCAATCAGCCTATGAGGAAGCTAATCTTACCCACGTCTTTGAGGATACTGATCATGATCTTTACTTTATGACAAAACCTTACACTCAGAACATAGACAGACTGGTACTTTGGTTTCTCAGCTGCACGCCTGCTGTCGTAAGACATAAAGATACACAAACCTCCTGATTTGGAGGAGAGAAATCCATCTTTTCTTTATTGAGAAGCGTCGTCTTGGATTTAAGAGAGTTGAATTTCGTGTTGGTTGCTTCACAGTTTAATGATGTGACGTTCCTTAGCCAGGCACCCTGCTGCCCATGATTCTGCACTGAGATCCTCTCATGAACTCAACAAGGTAAAAGAGATAGTTCTTAAACAAGTTCAGTTTGGCTATGAACTGGAAGCCGGACTAGCATGTGGACCAGACAACAACACAACTCCATAAGCTAATGCTTCGTAGTTGGTTGAAGCTTGCTATATCACTCTACCACGAGGGAGTTTTTTTTTTAACTATCTCACCAATATCTGGCATAATAATTGACTCACCTTCACTGAATCTGAGACTCTGCCTCCTACATGATAGACATGGACCACAAGTCGAGGAAATCCTCTAAATGTGCCTGCCTGACAAAAGCCTCAGCCCGAGAAAGCGGTTTTCCTCCCAAATCATGCGCAGTCCCCAATGGTCCCTGCTTTCATTATGAAAGTGTAATCATCACAGCTTATAGAAGACGGTTTCCTGTTTTCTGCACCGCAGCTCTGTGGTTACTGCAGGCTTGCAGAAAAGCATAAGAATGAAGCAGCGTCCAGAAGTAGTTTAATGCGGGACACCTCCAAGTAAAAATCACTCAAGTTTCAATCGTTTTTGATGTGGAATTTAGAAAATAAAACGCTACAAATAAAGAAAGTGAGATCATCCAGAGTTGTCAAAATTGTTAGAATATTTTTTTAAAAAGGGAAGCTTTCCATTACTTTTTGATTTGAAATTTCAAAATGAAAGCATTGTGAGTATTGTGATGTCACTCAATGCAAGCGGTATGATTTTAATATTATAAAAACAAAAGAATCCTGGTTAGATTAGGAAGAATCCTTGTTATCTGAACATTAATTGTTTTGTGGCATCACAGACGTTTATTTAAAGATCATAAACTGTCGTCAGTTTTCTTTACATTAGTACCAAACTATCTTAAAAAACTGTATCTTTAAACCTTTTATCAAAGTTCTTTTGTTTAGTTTATTGTTCAGATGACCAATAAAAGGTGTCTCTAAGTATACTTTTGCTTTTTATCGGTGATGATAAGCAAGAACACAGTGATTAAATTCTTATTTGTCCCAAATAAAACTGTGTAAGGGTCAGCTTGAATGTACGATTTCAGACGTTTTTTTGCTTGCTGTTAAAAAAGCATCTTTAATGAAAATCCACTTGCATAGGCTGGGCCATTGCCAAATAGGAATACCACCATGAACAACATGATTTCTGACATATCTTTGTTTGATAGTATCTGTATTAAGAGCATCCATCTTAAATGTGGTCATTGTTGTGGTCAGCAGGAAATAAATGCGTCTCCCAGTTGTCCTGGCGTTTCGACTGACCGCTTGGTTCCTGCGTAGACTAAGAACATGACTCGAATCCCAGATGAACATAATAGAGTCAATTGATTGAATGAAGTTCATTTCGAGGACAGCCCTCAAATGCTCTCAGTCTTTTTTCTAATTGTTGGTCCAAGAGGACCTCACTGCATTCATCTAACCTTACCCTGAATTTGAGCTCCCGGTTCACATCAAACGTGTCACAGCACCGATTGTTTTCTTTCTGTCATTCATTTGTTTCTAAATTTACCCCGTTTTTCATCAGGTGAATGGAGGTCAGCTGACAGAAATATAAATAGAATAAAGACATGATTTGTATTTTATGATCAATTTATTGTTACTAAACACAAAAGGAGTACGTCATAAAACATACATTTAATTTTGTTTTTTGGAGAGTATGTAATAATGACATCTCTTTTATTAACATAACTTACCTAAATAAAATCAGCGATTCCTTAGTCACCACCAGCCTGCCGTAGCGAATCTCAATTGAACTGCTAAATGGGTAATGGTAACGCCCATCGATTTTATAACCTCTTCGGATTCTTTTCTCAAATGTTTATCACAGATCCAGGACATTAAAATGTAAGATGAAGATTCTGCATTTTCATCAGCGCAGATGGATCCTAGTGCTGCTAAATTGTCCCGTTGATTTCAAAAACATTGAAGCCAGCGAAAAACAAAAAAAACACAGCTCTGCTCTAGTTCAAATGCTGCAACCTCACTTGAAGCTGTAAATAATTACCCTTCTCTTCTATTCTTCCTTCCTATTAAAATGAAGACAATTGGCAGAAAAAAGTGGTGGTGCAATCGTTTCAAGTCAAGCTCGACTAACTATTCTGCTCTCCACGTTTTATGCCTCCCCACTTGATTCGCGCCATGTTCTTAGTGAACAAAATTCCAATTTAGTTGCTGAAAATCCGCCTATTTGCAGATTAAAAAAATATATATATATATATATATTTCACAGTACAACAATATAAGTATAAGTATATAAGCTTGGGAAGCTGAAATGTCTACATTAATGCTAATTAACATGCTGTTGGATGAGATGTGAAAAGCAGCCAATCCAGAGGTGCCATTTATTTTCCTAGATGCTGATTGGCTGTACCCCCAAAGAGCAAAGATAAACAGCAGAAATGGTTTGCACTGGGTGTGTGTTAATACATGTTGAGATAAATTTAGTGTTTGAATTATTAAAATGGGCTGTGAATCTCACCCCACATAAATACCAAGGATTCACTGCACTCCTTCGAAGGATGTCTTTTATGGTCCATATTATCAAAGGTTATCATTAATCGAAGACCAACTAAAAAAGTAGCCACATTCGGTCCTTGTAGCCAGAAATAAATGTCCTAGAGGAGCAAGAATGGCTGCTGTATGAGATTATTTTCAACATAAAATGACACAGCCAACTTTTTTTAAATTTATTTGCTCAAAAAGACATCTGAGCCAGAATCAGGTTTCCACTATTATAATGAAATCCTATGAGTTGGTTTACGTTTTATGTGGTAATAAGAACTAGCTTGAATATAAAGCGAATGGATTTCAATTAAGTTCCTTTTTATTTAGCCCAGACAACTTCTGTACTAAATTTAAAGGCTCCCACATTGATTTCTGAATCTCTGTCACTCATAAAGTGTTTTAATAAAGCTGTGAGATTAAAAAGGACCCGTCTGAATGACGAAAAGCAGTCTCCTCGACAGAATCACGAAGCCATTAATCTTATATTTCCCCTGTCTCGATAGGACCAGAGAGAGTTAAACTGCTGTATGCACTCTTTGTTTAAAGGAGTGACTGAAAAGCAAATTTAACTTACTTTGGGAGGTAATTTTTTTTTTTCATTATTATTTTTGCTTCAAGTTACTGGAAACACTGCTAAACATAATCCAGATTAGACTTCGGTTCCTGGAAGCGGAGTCTGCTGTGCTGCTGAGCGATCCTGAAATTACCAATTCAACCATGGAGGTTTTCTTTTTTATCACTTGCTGTGGTTGAATTTATGCATTTGCATATGGAAGGTAAAAGCTAATGGAAAAAACCCAAAAACAAAAAATGTGCCACTTTTGTTGGGGACCTTCAACTTAAATAAAAATATAAGGTTCAGATTTGGTTTTTAATCTTATCTTACACTTAAAGCTCAAGAAGATGAATTCCAGTCTCTGTGTTTATATGTCCTCCCAATTGTAAACTATGTTATTTTCACCAGAACTCAGAAATCTAAATAATTATCAGGGTTTTTCCCAACCAATTGGCAGTCTATTATCAATTGGTAAGAAAAAATATCAACAAATGGAAATCGTTTAAAACAGGCGTCATCTAGTCTGAAGTGGACCTCCCAGGACTGAAGAGTTAGACTGGTGAAATGCTCAGAGACATTGCTAAAACCAAAGGGCTTTATCTTGTACTCTACACACTTAATGTCCATAACTGGACAATTAAACCTGGTTTGCTGATAAGAGTTTCCAGGGGAAAGATTCCTGTTCTCTATTCTTCACATGACAGACGACCTCAACAACTTCCACTATTCTTTTACTCTTCCCTCAAACTCGTTCACATCTCCCTCTGACAAAAAAAAAAGAAATGAAAGAAGCCTATACATACACCAACCACTCTCCTCTTTTCAGACTCCCAGACTGTGCTGAGGATGTCTGAGGAAGACCTGAATGGGCTCGTTCAGAGCCAAATGTCTTGTCCCCAGATCTTTAACAACTCTCTGGAGCTTTGTGAAGTTTCTTTTCTGCTTGAAATGCTCCATCATCATCCTGGTCACACAAGAAACACACCATTACAGGATTAAATGAGGTCACTAGCCCTGCTCATTAGCCCTGACCTCTGAGGTCATGAAATCCTTTGAGAGACTGCTGCCAAACCATTTGAAGGACATCACATCCCTCCCCCCCTTGTCATCTCTGCAAACTCTTTACTGAACAAGCAGGTCGCTGGATGATAGGACCAACCTGTGACTACACTTCATCCTGCCCCAGCTTGATTACCTAGGGATGTACGCCAGGATCCTGTTTGTGGTCGTTAGCTCAACCTTAAATGCAGACATCCTCCACCAGAAGCTCACCGAACTCACAGTGCCAGCCTCCACCTGATAGTGGATCGCCAACCTGCTGACTGACCAGCAGGAGCTGGAGAGGCTGCAGAGCATCTTCTCCATCAGCAGCGGTTCCCCCCCGGGATGTGTCCTTTCTCTGCTCCTCTTCTCATTTTGCTCAAATGGCTGCACATCAGTGGACCCGTCTCTGAAACTCCTGAAACTGGCAGATGACACCACTACTATCTAAAGACAATGTTGAGTCTGCGTACAGCCAGGAGTAGAATCACATGCTCCACTGCTGGGGACCGTGTGATTCTACCATGAGAGTTTAATTGACTCCCACCCAGAAAACCCTTGCATGTTATCTTATGGATCCATGAGGACACCGGTGTCCACGTGGGGTCCACTTAAGACTTCTGGAGGTGACGGTGGACTCCCAGAACAGACCTCACACTCCCTCCCAATGAACCACAAGACCAAGGCCAAAGCAGAGATGTTTGGAAATACTGTACAGCATCATGTCGGATGTAAACAAACTTCAGCACAACCTTTCATCGCAAACACAACTTACCATTTGTCAAGCACAGTGGTGGAGAACTGATGGTTTGAGTTAGATTTCAGACAAAGCGCCTAAACATCTTACATCATACACAAACAATGAACTACATATGAAAAGTATTCTAGAGTCAAATTTGGGTCATCTCTCTGACAACTTAGCTCAGCCTAAAGTGGGTCATGTGCAGAACCAAACGCAACAGCAAATCATAGCTGGAAAACACAACTGGGTGTTGAAATTGTCCAGGTAGAGTCTAGATCTCAATTTAAATGTTGTGGTAAGACGATGTTGTAAAGACAAATGACGTGAACCAATAAAGCCGTATATAACATAACTAGTTGAAGTTCAAGTTCACACTGAATGCTATAATGGCACACAAACTGGAAGTACACTAAAATAAACTGGAAACTTGTAGTTTATGAAACACACACTTTTTGTGTATATATCTATCTCTCTTCAAATTATACAGTGGAGCCAAGTGGTAATGTGTGCTTATAAATGCTAGTTTTGTTATTATTTCAGGAAAATATGTTGCGGGTTAAGGGTTTAAAATCGTAGTTTTTAGTTCAGGAAAGGTAATCTGTAGAGGAGGGAATCCAAATTCCTGAATCACCACAGCCAGTCTGCTCTGCTTCTGCTCATTCTTTGATAAAGCAGCATGTGCTCGCTGTACCAGTTTCCTTTTGCAAACGATAATGAAATGGTAACTTTATCTTTGGCTTTTAAAGACGGTTAGCTTCCTACTCTATCAATCTCCACCCTGACATTCACTAGAGCATTTGTGAAAAATCGAGGCGGTTACCAAAAACGGTAGCGCATGTTTACTTGAACGGACTCTCATTACCCACAAATATGATGCTTCAATAATTTCAGTGTTGGTCCTCAAACCGATGCAGTTGGTATTTTTAGAAAATTGCACTGGTTTGCCAAGGTTTCCCTGTTTTGTTGGCATAGCGTTTTATGAACTTCAGCGTGTTTTAACAGATTCATTTTGATGAGATTGCGCCTGACAGAGAGATCGGTACGTACTGTCAGAACCAGAAGTCCTAGGGTAATTAAAGAATATGAGCTTTAACATGCCAGTTAGTCGGCTTCCAGTGCGTGCAAATATAAGCTGTCAGGCCAGGTATTTTACATTCCATTGAGTGTGTTTAAAAACCGAAGCATGTCACAGACGATTAATTGGACCTCAGGAAATGGCATCAGCTTGTGATAATTTGGCTTCTTATTTTGGCGCTCAATGAACATAGACTGCTATGCTGAAATAATAAATAAAGAAAACGGATCCAAACCCTTTGCACAAAAAAAAAGATGTATTGGATGTTGTTCAAATGGATAATTGCAAAATTTTATTTGCTATTTTTTTTTCATATTTTAAATTTAGTATTGTGAGAAGCTTTAAATTGGAAACCTTGTTCGCAATTTATAAATGCCCCAGAGGCCACATGGAAAGATGCATGTTGTCCAGGTTACGATGGGTTAAAATATCAGCGGCACTGACTCTCAGCTAAATGTGAATGATTAGCAGCGAAGTTAGGTGGGTGGAACAATCGCCAGCATTGCAATGTTTACTACAAATTCACTCCAGGTTTAAATAAAAAAGCAGATACTTCACAAAATATGGTATTCTGGTTGTGACTGAATGAGCAACACCTGTTTTCTAAAGCAGAAGGGGGTTTCCTGGACTGTCCTGCCGAGTCTTCTCACTACCATCTCTATTTCCAACCAACCTGATAGTAGCTTGAACAAAAACAAAGAATCAGCCATTTTGTGCACCCTGCGACAAACGCACATGCCAGATTAAAAATGTCAGCACCCTCAAAACTAACACTGTAATATCCAAAGTTCTGGATTCAATGTGAAGCCCCCTGATCTGCCTGTCTCAGTTTTTGTTTTTCATATTTTTTTCCCATTTTATATGCAAAAAAACAAAAAACAAAGCTGCTAAACAAAAATAAATATTAAGGAGTTGTAACCTCCTATTGCTTGCTGAAAAGTTCATTATAAGTTAGTTTTGTCTTATTTCAAGTGTAGTAACAGGTAGTTAAGGTAGTGCAGTTGCCTCCACCAGCCGAGTTCTTCCTCAGCCTTGCCACGTATTAAATTGGTTCAGGAACCATTGGTCCAAGCAACTGCATTCCCCTAATTAAGAGAGCTTTAACTTCACTTTCCCTCTACAATCCATCAAACTCTGCCTTTGACTTGACTGACAGATAAACATCTTAATGTAGAAGGCATTAAAACACTGGCCTGGTATCCAAGTCCTGTCCACAAACTTAGTCAATGTCCAATTGCACGACTTTTATGCTCATATCATCCAACTAGGTCTAATTTTTCAAGAAAAGTAAACACTTTAAAGGACCTCAAGGCATTTAAGATTCCTATCAGGAGAAGCAGCGATTTGAGACCGCTGGCTTTGCTTTCTACCAAGTACGAACCAGCCCAAGCACTAAAGCACTTCGTGTCGTATAATGGCATTTATGCATGTCTCCTGGTTCGCTGCAGTGATTTAACTGTTTTGTGGGGTGGAAGAAAAAAAGAAGCACTGATAAATATAATTTGTTAAAGCCAGTTTTTCCACTATTCATCACCGTACTTTAGGGTAATTGCGGCGCGCGCAGCATAGGGAACATTCCACAGGGGGAGGCGAGGCAGGGGCAGATGGATCCAGCATCTCTCCTGAGCTGCACAGAACTATCCTCCATTAAGGCATGTGCTCTGATGAGTGATTCAGTGGGTCTATATTGGGCAGGAGCTCGAAAACAGTGACATGAAAAGGCAGCTGGCAGCAGCTTCACAAATCCCACATCAGGCCCAAAGAAAACCATAATCACCACTTTCGTTTTTTTAGCCTTGTTTATTTCAGAGGCCGGGGTTACAATTAAGACCATTTGCCTTGCAATTACTGTGTTAAAAATAATAAAACAATCTCAACTTACCTAAAATACCTGCATTTTGTGTAATGATTCAGAGCATGAAAATTGAAATTGCAACGTTTGGACATTGTCAAGAGGCCGTGTGAAGTGGTCAGAGTAATGGAACTATGTTTATCTGGATGTTTGTCCGCCTGTGGATTGCTAGGACTTTTGTCAGGATTCAGCCAAACCCCGGCGACAATTAGTGTCCGACCTTCAGAGGATAATTTTAGCTGCGTGAATGCATAATGTCATGATTTACTACGAGGATTAGCTTTTCAGCAGCCACAACGTAACTGAGGAACGTCTCCCCAAAGCCAGTAAATAAATTCCGCTGTCAGTAACACATGCTGTACACCGCACCACTTACTCTAATTTTCCCAATAAAGTCACACAGTTCAGCCAGTCTCTGCCCTCCAGCCAGGATCTACTCAAAAAATAAAAAATAAAAAAAAAGGTTTTATAGACAATATGATGGTGAGCGGTTTGGTTCAAAGACCAGACCCACACAAACATTTCCATTGTAATGCGCTCTCACTTGTATGCACCATGCAGTTGGTCTGCCGTCATATAAAATACGCTTGACAAGCCAGTCTTATTTACGGTGCCTTGCAAAAGTATTCATACCATGTAAGCTTTCTTACATTTTACACATTTTGACACATTACAACCACAGACTTCAAAACATTTAATTGGGATTGTAAAGAAAAATGATGCACGATTTTCTTCTTCTTCTTTTTTTGTTTTACCAATACAAATAACACCCTAAAAATTCAGCCCAACCACTTAGCTTTTTGATAACTTTGCCTGTTTGTAATTTAATCTCAGTATGAATGCAGTTGTTGAGGCTGCAGAAGTTTCGATGGGAAACAGAAAGCGAACAAACAGCATCGCAAAGTCCAAGAAACACACGTGATAAATTCGCTATTGACTTGTGGCAAAGTTTGAGGCAGCAGGGTTAATCTGTAAAACAATATCCCAAGTTCTGAACAAGCTGGTCAGTCTGTCATGTGAAAATGGAAAGAAGGTAGATCAGCATCAAGCCTGCCAGAGGAATTAGCATTCAGAAAAACTCTAGACGGTCAGGCTTGCAACTCTGGAGAAGATGCAGAGATCTCCAACCCTCAGGGGGAGACAGTGTGAACAGAACAGCATTAGTCGTGCACTCCATGAGTCTGGCTGTAATTTGTTGCAAAAAAAAAAAGAAAAGGCAATCAGAATTCCTGCTTGGGGAGAGAGCAAACACGAGGAAGAAGAGCTCTGATCAGATAGGACAAAAATGTTGCTTTCTAGCCAGGAAATTGTCTGGCTTAAACAGCAACGCTACTCAGAACCTTCATGTTTCAAAGAGTGTCTCGAACACACTTTGAAACATGGTGGTGGCAGCATTATGCCGTGGGGATTCTTTTCTTCAGAAGTGGCAGAGAAGATCGTCAAAGTTAATAGGACGATGGTAGGAGCCGTAAATAGAGGGCGATACTGGGAAAAGAAAGTTGTTGAGACACTGAGAAAGACTGGAAACGTGGAAATTTACCTTCCAGCAAGACAACGGCCCCTACAGCTCGAGAATCGTTCAGAGGTCTAGAGTCTCAGCTGCTGAGAAATTATTTCTTTCTGGAGGTGTGGACTCTGTTGAAGTTTTAAATGATCGTATTTTACCCAATTGTCTATGCTTGCACAATGTAGCTTACCGGAACGTGAACAGACCCATGCGGAGTACGACCATGACATTTTTGTCAGCAAATAAAAAAATGTCTCATAGGTTCCTCTGGCTCCGACTTTATTTGCTAAAAGTTTTTGAAGCGTAGTCACAGGACTTGAATGGCTTCGTTCACTTCCTCCACTGCCGTTGCCAAACTATAACCAGAGGCAGACTACAGTCCCCAAAACCAGCGCGGAAAACGGAGTCATTCACAACTCCACCTTCTGTTCGCCAATTGGCCGTTTTTGAAATTCAACTCAAATCAAGCTCGTCGGGGTGGGGGTGGGGGAGAAATCCCAGATGGAGCGTTGATGGGGGATGAGAATTGAGCAGAACTGCAGGAGCCAGTGGATACAATTGCGCATTGTTTTTATGTTGGTCTATCACATAGATTTCCAATAAATAAAAAAAACTCAGGCTTATAGTTGCAACATGACACAAAGAGGAAAAAGTGATATGACTATTTATAAAACCCTGATAAACGGCAAATAAAACTGCAGAAGAATGTTTCTTGTTGCTGATTGCTCAAATCCTAGCAATGCAAAAAAATCAACTGCTCTTTTAAACAGCGGCTGCAGCAGCATCTATACCTTCCCCGTGACCTTATTGGGTCCCTCGCATCATTGTGTGCTCTACTTTACTTTACAGCGTTGCTTCACTTTAATGAGGCTTGTTGGCATTTGTTCTTTTCACAGGTCTTTTAAAATACCACGGAATTTCAATCTGGTTTAGGTCTGGAGTTTGAGTGGGAGATTTCAACATACTTCGATTTCCCAGGCAATTCTGTCCAATAGTTTCAAGTGTGGTTGGGATCGTGGCCCTGCCATGTGACCCAGTTTCAGCAGCTCTTGCATTTGACCCGTGAACAGTGGTCCCCAACCCTCTGGTTTTAAGGGCAGGACTTTACTGCAAGGAGTAGTTGTTACCATGTTGATTTGTTTCTTTGTTTCTTTTAAAAAGGGGGTCACTGCAAGGTGCAATGTTTTATTGCATGCCGAGAAGGTAATGCAATCATTAGCATCAGATGTGTTGGGGCAGGGCTCGTTCTAAGTCATGCAATGGACCCAGAGGACCGGAACCGGAGAACCGCTTCCCTTGGACATGCAGGAACTATTGTAAATGTTCACATTCTGGAAGCAGGCAATGTGAGCCCAAACCATCAGCCCCTCCAACTCTGTGTTTGTCAGATGTTTAGTGTTTGTGCTAATATAGTGACTTTAGCATTTGGTACCAAATATGTCCATTCAAAGTTTATTTTTTTTCCAAAAATCTGATGGTTTTTTTTTTGTTGAAAAGTTGTCTGCCTTTTTGCAGACAACTTTTCCTTCAGGGCTTCTTCTGGAAATCATGCTTTTTTTTAATATCCCCCAAGTGTAGAGTCATGAAATAAAACATTTGACATGCTGAGTGAGGCCTGAAGCGTCTGTGATATTCCTCTTGACTTAATTTTTTTATTTTTACCAGACTGCAGCATGTGACCCCGGGGTGAACTTGCCTTGGTGATCGCTCCTTGGAGATCTTGCAGCTGTCCTGAAAACTGTCCATTTGTGAATAATTTCTCTTAAGTGTGAAATGATTGATGCTATGTTATTTTGCAAACGACCTTTTAATGTTCCTGAATCCTTGGACAGAACGGAAGCCATGATGCCAACGCACCTGAATGCTCCAGACCAGTCTGCTTGTGCAAAAGGTTGTTCTTCAACTTATTAATCAACAATTCGGGAATGCTTGATTAGTGATTCGCATGTGCTTCTGATTTTATTTTGGAAGGAAGCTTGAAAGCTGCTTTGACATTTTAGCTTAATTTGTATAAATCCAATCATGTTTAACAAGGGATTTTTCATCTGAGGTTGGTTAACTGTAGAGGCCCCGACAGTGGCTGTAAAATTTTATTTCGTCCTTATGCTTAAGCCTCTGACTGTCCCATAATTTTGACAAAGTATTTGTCTCCTTACCACGTCCTTCTCTTTTGGCATTCTCGTCACACTTGCAAGTTGCAGACCAGAGAGATAAGACAGATGAAGATAACCGAAACGAAGCTTTGTCCCGGTGCATAGGATGAAACTCCCAAACTGATGGCGCCGCGTTTTTTTCTTTGTAAAGCATACAGAACCTGGAGGCATTTTCGTGAAGAACCTAGACATGACTCATTTCTCATTTCTTGCAGATTACAATTCTATGTTCAGAAATGGAAAATGTCTTATCCTCAGCTTCATGGGTTTTTGTGTAATGCTACTAGAGAGGTCAAAAGTCACAGTAATCCCTCAGTGGTGTCTGGGCTTGGATCGGGTTTGATGATTCCTTGAGGGGGTCTCGGGATTTTTGTGAGACCCCCTCAAGAGGAATTGTATACCCGCTTTTATACCCGATAGCAACAACCTCACTGATCATCTACAAATATACAGACTGTAATATTCTCCATTACTGCTGTCACTTGACTCAGTAGTGTACATTTGTTTGCCTTTTTTCTACCTTTTTCGAATGTTTCTGACTCTTGACTTTTTATAAATACATGGAATGGATATGTTGCCCTTGCTGGTCCTGCAAGAGACCATATGGGGGGAGTGGGGGGGGGGGGGGTTGGAGGATTTTCAGGGCGGGAGGAGATTTGGTTCCATTGCTAAAGTATCATTGCGTTTAGGAGCCAAAGCTATTTCATTTTGGTTAGAGCAGGATCACTGCTTGGTGTAAAATACAGCCTTCCAAACACTGCACCCTCCTGGCATTTCATGATGAGGTGAGAGTGGTGCCAGGTACGGCTCTGAGATGCTGGAATGACATGGATTCATGGTTTCCAAAATGAAAAGAACATAAAAAAAAAAAGACTGCCCTTTTTTTTTTTTTTTTACTTGGCAACTGACTGACTGACAAAGGTTTTATATATAAAAATAACAAATCATTTTAAAACGAAGAACTTTTTTTCTGTAATTTGGTCTTTTGATAGCCACACATCTCCCTCCTATAGAAGACGTTTAAGTTGTCTCACTTTTAATTTTTCCCCCTTCAACATCCTCGATTCTTGTCTTGTGGATTTCAGACCATCTCAGGCCGAGATGGAAAAAAGAAAAAAAAAAGCTTGACAACTTTTGGCGGTGATAAGCGCCGCTTTGTTTGTGCAAGGGTCACACAGAAATGGGTATCTGCGCTGTTGTGCTTTTGATCTTGTGGAATTTTATACACAATGTGACACATGTGCTTTTAAGATGAGAAATAGAAAACCCATAAAAGTTGTGCGTCACGTCCCACGCAATGCATGCCATGTAAGCATAAGGCCTGCTGGTGCCGTGTGGGGGGAACTTTAGCAGTGCACGAAAACTCATGTCTCAAACCAAGCTCTGTGTTGCAGACCCACATGCGCTAATTAGACCTGATATAAAGCCTGATGTGCGGTGATTGAAAGCAGGCTCATCTTAACTCAGGACAGTCCTGTTGCACCGCTGTCGAGCGCTGGAGGGTGTGATTTTTTTTCCACTCACCGGCTCTAAGGTCAGCTTCTTGGTATTCACACAAACGTTCTTTGGTCTTGATTTAAAAGAGATGAATTGATGCAGGTCTGTGGACTTTTAGCATTTATAACTTATTAACCGTGGAGAGGGATTTGGCAGTTTGCATTGTGCAGCTGCCCATGTGGCGACAGCAATCAGCTACACACAGAAATGCGTGGCATGCGTCAGGCTGCACAGCCCCCCCCCACCCTGCCCCCGCAGTGGCACCATGCCAACCATGCCAGGCACTCGCCTGGATCTTCGTGCAGCGTGCCGGATTTGCTACACTTTCGTGCCTTGCTTGATAAACTGGAAGACCTGTTTATCTGCATCTCTCTCTTCTTGTCATTACTTGTTCCTTTTTGTTGTTTTTATTTGATCTTTTTTTTTTCAGATGGGCTGTATCTTGTTGGAAAACAGAACATTGGGAAGGCTTTGGAAGAAAAAAAAAAGACAAGAGTTGCAGGACAATTATCAAATGAGCTGTTTTCACTGGAGTGCAAATCAAGAACCGGTATGGCTCTGCAACCAGACTCAAAGCCAAAGCTTTATTAGTGAGATAATAGATTCAGTGCTATCTTCGTTTTCTTAACAAGAAAAATGTCACTCTTTATTCTGAACGCTGTCCAGGACATTGAACAGTCGAACTACAGATGCAGGGATAGCTAGCATGGTGTTTCTGCTTCAAACAACCACATGTAGTAAAAAAAAAAAATCACACTCATGCCATCACAACCAAGCTAATTTTATAAGTGCTGTGCAACTGCAGATTAATTAACAACTAAGAACACTCAGCTTTAATTAAATAACAACAATAAACAAACACAGCTGTCCTCATTGCTTTTTCTAACTTTTGTCTTTCCAACACGCTTCTTTGGGAGCCTGCCACTTGTGCAAGGCTAAACGATGCTCGGAGGTGGTTTGACGTTCCCTAAACAGGAACAAGTCAAGTCGCAATCTTACCTTTTATTTGCTTAGTGAGTGCTTTATTTTTAACAAAATCCAAATACAGCATCACAACGTCGGCAGACTACGGATGCAGCTTCACAGCTACTATTTTGAATTATATGGATGGAAACTATCACTTCAAGCTGCAGTATGTAACTTTTATAAACATGATGGGGGTTTTTGTGTGTGCATAACCTATATGTTAAAACTGTCACTTTGTCCAGACAGTATAATTGCCACTCTGCACTTACAATCAGGTTTAGACAATGGGTGGATGTTTAAAGTTGACTTGCATTCCCACTAATAGGGCGGAAAATTATGTCAACTCATTTGGATCTATTGCATATTTTTGTTGAACTCTACTGTTAGGCCATTAAAAGAAAGTTCAGACGTTTAGTGGGATTTTTTTTTTTTTCAAAGGTTGTGACTAGCAAATATCTCACTTGTAGTAGTCAGTTCTCTAAATGTCTTAACTTAATGAAACCTGGATTAGCTACAGAGCTAACGGCTAATCAAAGCAGGGTTAAAAGGCTTATGTCAAAAATACTCCAATCTCAAAAACATCACAGCAGTTACTGTAAAAAAAAAACACATCACATTGGCAATAGGTATTTATTTATGAAGAAACCTAAGATTACTGTTGGTCTAATAATTTTCTCATGTAAAACATAAAAACGACTGCTAAATGAAAGGTTTAGCCTGTCTTGCTATCAAGATTTAAGTTATTTTACTCTTTCCTTCAGATTGCTCGTGCGGACAAATACTCTGAACTGTTTCTGTTTTGCTGCTTGTGTTTTACATCACGAGGTTATTACCACGGACCAACTCAAACTCTAAAATTGCGATAGCCAGCGAAGGGAACACTACGCTGTGAATTCTTAACAGGTTGCAACGAACCGAAAACTTTGCTTCATGACACTCTCTCTTCTCTGTAAACAACTACAGATGCTCAAGAGTTGCTCCAGGTCTGTGTCACATGTTGACTCTACAGCGACCGTCTTCTGATTCTCTTGAGCTCAAAATTTCTCAAGACTGCCGTCTGTGCTACAGGTAAAGGAGACCAGCTCATTGTTACGTGTTACTTTGTTAAAAAGGCAGCAAATGTCCCAGCCATGGAAAACTTAAAGATACTCAAGCCTGGCTTTAGAAAGATGCTGATGCTGCTCATGCTGGTCTGCATCTGAAAAAAAAGAGAGAAAGCAGGAACTCTTTCTGACAGAAGATAAATGCAGAAGAGACGCATGATGGTTTGACCCATGATTAAGCTACCAGTTGGAAGCACTTAGAGCAGGACAGATATTTTATACAAGTCATTTCGGCAGCGCCGACTCAAGCCAGCAGTAATGATGAGTTGCAGTGCAAACCGCACGGTGGACGCTATGTTACCGGCAGGATCCACACAGACCTCTGGCTGTCTTTGTGGAGAAACACCTTACTATTACGTTGATTTTTCTGGTTGAAACAAACATCTTTTTCTTTTTCTTTCCAGACGCTAAAAGACAGTTGTAGAGCAGCAGTGATGCATTTGTCTATCATATAAAAACCCCATCATTGTTGACGTCGTCCACCTATGGGGGGGCATTAGTCGTCTTTAGTTCATTTTCTCCTCCTTATCCCTTTTATGTTTAAGCAGATTCTGCTTCATGTTGACAGCTTTTCTCCGCTAAAAAAAAAAAAGAAAAGTCAAATTACTGGACAAGAGGGGGGAAAAAAAGAGACCAAATAACAGCTCTGAGAATGTTTGGATTGTGAAACCAGAACATTAGTACAAACCATAATGGCTGGCCCAAAGAGCCCAGTGTCTCTCCAGAACTTCACTCTCACAGGCAATGATGTAACGCCAGCCATTTCACATGAAGCATTTACTTGTTGCACTATTCAAAGTCTATTTATACCGTCTTCGTTCACTCAAAATAAAGCAGCTTATGTTAGGCTGATGTCCTTTAAATAGCCTGTTTGTTTAAGCTGGATGAATTAGAATACAACTTGCCCAAAGCAATTCTGGAAAATTTTAATGTGCCTATAATGCCTGCAGAGTAGAAAAGAAAAAAGATGTTATTTAGTTCGTGAAATGATGAGAGACAGCGCTGCAAAGTGTGTTTGTCACAATGCTTTGCACTCGGATAAACATGGAGGGAACATGGTTAGAAATTAAAACAGTGTTTTGCAAAAGAATCCATAATCCCTGAACATTTTGTCATTTCGTCACGTTACAACCACAAACTTCAAAGTGTTCATTAGGATTTTATGTGATAGACAACATGGAGTGTTGTGAGGAAGAATATCTATATTCTGTAAGAAAGGATGATGTTTTTTTTTATGTCTTGTTTGTGCATTCTAAGCTAGGAGTTGCCACAAAATTTTACTGTAGTTTCATAATGACAACAAAGATGCCCATAGCTCATAATGATTGTCTGTTCTGTGGTTAACAGCTGATGGAGGAAGGCAGAGAGTACTGGCAGCAGAATAGGTGGCATTCTGGGAGGATGGCAGCTATGAGGGGGTGTCAGGATGGATGTTGGTGGGCTGGAGACCTCGAGTTCCCCCATCCAGGAGCTCAGTGACCTCAAGTCTACACTACAGGAGAGGCGTGGGGCCTTCAACACAGCGCAATGGTGGATTGTTTGGACAAAAAAACACCACCAGAAGATCCAGAAGTTTACAAGCATTTATGTCTTATTTTGTGTGGAAACAGTAAAAAATAAAATAAAAATGAAATAAAGAAAAAAAAAAACAATTCTGTGCCTCACTTATGTTCCTCACATATGAACATGTTATAAATAAGCAATGTCATTTGAATATATTTTAATACAGCATTTATTTTTAATATATATATATATTTTTTTAATACAGCATTAAAAATATTAATGATTGGGGCGGGGTTTATTTATAAAGAACAATGGGGACACATCCATTAACCAATCACGTGTCAGCGATGAATTGTGATGTCATTTTGTTTCATCCAATGACTGAGAATCCACGTTGGCGTGCTGAAGCGCCTTTGCATATGCTAGGGCCAGGCTATTCGTATGCTAAGTAGAGTAGTTAACACCCCCCCCACCCCCCACGCTCCCCCCGCACCTCCACTCCCCCGCTTATGGGACTCCGCAATCGACAATATTCGACTCCCGTGAGTGACAATGTGCTGCCCTGCTAGCTGTCGCTAACGAGCTGCACTAGCGTCAGTGTACAGCAGTGGTCCCCAAACACAAGGAAGAAGTTGCTCTTGTCTGTATGAACAAAAACTAAACTGAAAAAATTATAACTCAACATTTTACCATGAATATACTTTCCTCACTGGAAGGATGGCAGCATCATACTGTGGGCACGCATTCTAACTGGAGGGAGAGGGAAGTCAGTTGCAGTTAAATGGAAAATGGACGGAGCTGAAAACAGGCGGTTCCTGGAAGAAAACCTGAGAGAGGTGTCAAAAACCTGAGCTTGTGACAGAGTTTAACCTCCCAACTGGCTGTCCATCATGGGAGCTACAACAGAAGAGTTCAGATTAGAGCTGAAACATTTTAAAACGTCACCATCAAAGACCAAGGCAAGACTTGACATTATTCATCGGTGTTATAAAACATGATCAATTTTGCAAGGAAAAAACAAGCAAGAATAAGCAAAACTGGTCTAGATATATTCCAAAAGAATATGTAGCAATAGAGTATGAGCAAACAGTGGATCGACAAAGTGTGTAAAATGCGCACGATGCCCTTCCCCTTTAAGTTCTGTTTGTGAAGACTTTTGATAACTTTTTGTGCATTTTCTTCCACTTTACAATTATCCACTACTTTGTGCTGCTTGGTCACATAAAATCCTAATAAAATCAAATAAAAACAAATCAGACAAACGTTTTTTATTTGCAGTGTGACGAAAATTTGAAAAGACCCAGGAGCCACGACTGCTTCTCCAAGGCACTTCAGACGAGACATATTTTACTGGCTGGTACAACCTGTGCCATCCAGGAGAGCGACTTTTACTACTACTAATCCGCGTACGACTGTCCGGGTGTGTGGGACACGTGTGCTTGCGGTGCTAACCAGGCCTCAGCGCATACTGTGCAGCAGAATAAACAAGTCTGTCTGTGTTCACAGGCAGCTATTAAAGCCATATAAAAAGTACACACACACACACATATATGCAATAACAGCACACGTCATGGCCCTCAGCGGCTCCGTGTCTCTCGGCATGGG
Source organism: Poecilia reticulata (assembly GCF_904066995.2). Lineage (NCBI taxonomy): Eukaryota > Metazoa > Chordata > Actinopteri > Cyprinodontiformes > Poeciliidae > Poecilia > Poecilia reticulata. The sequence goes on along the minus strand of NC_088839.1, from coordinate 11,357,713 downwards.
TTTGACAACAGCTGACCTAAACTATCTACGGCTTGCATCTCCGCACAGATATATAGGAAGACATAAAACACTTGGCACGAGCTTAGCTGCGCAGGCACAGAGCAGCAGGGCTTACCTCGATGAAACCGCATACGATAAATACAGCGTAATAACATGCTGCTGTGTCTAACAGCCGTCCTTCACCGTCCCGCTTCGACAAAGCTGTCTTCACAGCGCAGTTGCCATGCATCATCTACCGCTGCAGAGTACGTCGACTGGAATCACTTTTTTTTTTTTTGTTGTTGTTTTTATTATTTTTCAAATCTCCTGGAGGCTTCATCTCCTAAGACGTGAAAAATCAGACACAAAACCGCGTCACGCCAAAACTCGTAAAGAGAAGTTTTACAGCCAACAGGCAGAGGGGGGGAAAAAAACCCACCATGGCCCAGAATGAAGACGTCAACGCCGAGACATTGTAAATCAGAGACTAATGTTACCTATGTGGAGGTTTCAGTTATAGATTTATTCAGTCCTACTGATCCCAGCTGAGCGTATCTTTACTGCTGTTTTAGCGGTATGGCAGTTTTGTGCTTGCTCCATAGCTTAACATAGTGTGTGAGTGAGTGGTTGCGTGGATCTGGGCTCGATGCACATGATTGCCTTTGTTTCTCAGTGTCTCTATGTGCATTTACATGTGCGCTCCATAGACTCCATGTGCTGTCCACAATGGTTTATGACCAGCTTTTGCCCTCTGCTGGTGCAATTTAAGTAGCACTGTTTTTTGTCATAGTTTAGAACCGTATATTTTTAGGGGGTATTTTTTGCCTTTAAAGCAGTTTAACTCACACCCATTAATTACTCAGACATAAGACGTTTCCTGAAGTTCCCCCTTGGGCTTGTTACAACCAGATAGCCCGACACGTAGCGGCACCAAATTGTGAACAGGAAGGAAAAGGATTAATTGCAGATGGGAGAATCTGTTGACAGTCATTAGTCAGGCACACCAAGAATGAGGCCTTTATGAAAAAGCGGGAAGAATGGCAAATGGACCAAACTTAAATGGCGCTTTTCCAGTCTCTTTGACCACCCAAAGAACTTTACACTAGAGCCACATTCACCCGCTTGCACTCCCAAACACTCACATTTGCACACCGATCAGTAAGCAAAATGTGGTTAAGTGCCTTGCTCGGGGGCATATTGACATGTGACAGGAGGGAGCTGGAATTGAACCTACAACCTTCCGATTGTAAAACAGCAAGTCTACGCACTGAGCCACAGCCACCCCAGAATAAAGCCATCGTTGCAAGAAAGCCATCAGAAGTAGTGTTTGCAGTTTGCCCATATCAAACATGTGGAAGAAGGTAATCTAGTCAAAGTAGACCAAAATTGACATTTTTGTCCCACAACCAAATACCGACACTGCACATCCCCCTGAGCACACTACAGTGAAACTATGGGATCATTTTAAGAAAACAGTCAGAGGTTGCTAAAGTCAAAAACTGTCCAAAACCACCACAATGACTTTAATCATACAGCCACAGCTACGATGGAAAGGGTTCGGATCAAAATAGTTTAAAATAGCCTACACCTAAGTTCAACTGAGAGTCTGTGGCAGGAGAAGAAACTGCTCTTTCACCCCCTCTGACTGACCTGGAGCTATTAAGCAACAAAAGGATGGGCAAAAAATTTGAATGTAGCGAGTTTCTGGTGGTCTACTCTTTGCTCCTGCAGCTCAGCCAGACCGAGTCTGAAAAGGTGGCAGGAGGCAGACTCGTTGCAGGAGCCACCTGTAGGAAGAAGGTCAGCTGCCACAACCGTCTCAACGACAACAGAAGCAGGGAAACAAGTAGGCAAGAGTCGGAGCCTGACCGTGCTGATTCACAAGAAAGAAAACTTTTGCAGAACAATAGGTTTGGTTTGGTTTGGTTCAAAATGACCAATTGCTAAGGGTATATATTGTTAACAGAGCAAGTCATTTAGATTAACATTACCAAGCAGGGTCACCACTTGATTATCAGGTGTGACGCCAGTGTTGCTAATGTTGTTTGTTTATTGTAAAATGTGATGCTTGATATGTGTTCTTCCCTCCCCGCCAGGTCATTATTGTAAATAAAAAAATGTTCATGAATAAAGGTTAAATTAAATAAAAATAAATACAATGCCAAATAGTCCAGTCCCAGTTATTTTCTATAAATACCTGCCGTTTAAGTCTTAGGTGCTAAAATAACAACAGATGAAGGGACTACAGCAAAGAACCAAACTATGGATATTTAGAGACTTTGGTACTATTAGCCAGATGCAACAAAGCCAACTTTGTTTCTACAAACTGACTCTCAAAAAGGAATCAAGTCAAAAGTTGAGAAGATGTGACACAAAAGGCAAGAATGACAGAATCAGCTATATTAGATGAGATTGCACAGAAGAGTGATTTGATGTCGATTTTAGCATTCAGATAATAGGCATATTCTTGCTGTACAATTGAGAAAAACGATTCTGATGGAGACTTGAGATGTGCGCCATCCTTCAAGTTAAGCACTGGCTACATGTCAGATGACTTCTTATTAATGTAGATAGTAAACCCAACAGATTGGTGAAGTGCCATAAGTCCCACGCATTTCCCATGCTAGCTCACACCAAGCAGTGAGTTCCACCTCTCTGTCTCACCACTCTCCTTTTCATTCTCTCTCTCTCTTCCCTCTCTCTGTCTCTCGTTTTCATCCTGCCATGTCCTCTTCCCATCTCCTTTTCATTCTGGCTTCCGTCGTGCACCACTGTCATTATCGCCACTTTGTTTTTAGCTCATTTTCAGCCTGACCTCATCTCTGGAGGATGACAATTATCAAACGGGGACATTGTGTTTTAACATTGATTTTGCGGTCAGCGACTCGCTCACGTTTGACGGTCGTTTTTGTTCTCTGCAGTGAAACTTGCCAAGTCCCAATGCCCACCCCACCCCCATCCCGCCTGCCCCCAAAAACCACACCATCCAAACTCGCTCCCTGAACCCCAACGTATACCCCCAGTCCAATCTGAGAAGAGGGGGGCTTAAGAGCAATCATATAAATGGATCATGGACCAACATGTCAGTGCTGTTCTAGATGTCAAAGGAGAGTTTTGGATAAGGTGTAGCGTACAAGTACCGTATTTTCTGCACTATAAGGCGCACCGGATTATGAGGCGCACCTTCAATGAATGGCCTATTTTAAAACTTTTTTCATATAAAAGGCGCACCGTATTATAAGGCACATAGAATAGACGCTACAGTAGAGGCTGGAGTTACGTTATGCATTCACTAGATGGAGCTGCACTAAAGTGAATGTCAACAAAACAGTCCGACTCCGGTCAGCGAAGAGAGCCTTTCGCGACTGGGCCGTGGCGTGGCCGGACGATGGTCACCCTTCTCCGTTCGCGCACAGCATGTTCATGGAGAACGTGGTGCTAAATGACCTGCAGACGACCTGATTATCAGGTCGGTAGGTAGATAGGTCAGTCAAACTTTATTAATAGATTACAAACCAGCGTTCTGATAACTATCCCAGCATGCACTGCACGCTTCTTCTTCTACGGGCGAAAATGGAAGTCGGCGGCTGCTTACCGTAGTTGCTAGACCTGTTGTGGCTCAATATTGATCCATATTTAAGGCGCACCGGATTATAAGGCGAACTGTCTGCTTTTGAGGAAATTGAAGGTTTTTAGGTGCGCCTTATAGTGCAGAAAATACGGTAGTCTGGCAGTGCAAAGGGGCAAAAGCATGTGAGCCGGGTTGATATGGGCAGTAAGGTGACTGATGAGCAGCTACATTCTGGTTTTATTCATGTGACCTGCTTTGAGAAGGACGTTGAAGCAGGTGGCACATGGTTCAAACAGCAGAGAGGCAAAGCCCTGGGCAAACGGACTGCGGTGGTATTTCACTCACCTTGAGCATATAAAACACTATCCCTGTGGAAGCAACAGGCAGCATGGGGGGAAGGGGTTAGGCTTCTCCTCCTTGGCATGACATAGATCGCATAACTGGGCCGGCACGGGTTTTAGCCTGCCTTGAGCTGATGAAAGTGAACCTCTAGAAAAAAAAAAACCTCTAAAACTCAGCAGGTGAGTTTAATCCTCATGCGGTCCTGACAGGAGACACAGTGACTTAACTGATGGTTTATGGCAAAATGCATAGACCTGGAGAGAAGCGGCCTGAGACACACGAGCCGTCTCGCAACCCTCTAAGAAGAAATCGAAGACACATGTCCGAATCTGCACCTTTTTACTTCCCGTTCGCTTTGCCAGAAGCTCTCATCACTGGCAGTACATTTCATATTGAAAGAGCAGCATTCAGGGAATGTAACTAATGCTGTACGTGCTTTGGAGTTGCCACAGAAATGAAGCACATAGGTGTTAAGAAATGCCAGTCAGGCTCCCTCAGTTCAGCTCCTGGCAGTGTGCTGGCAAGGCCCAAGGCCCAGGAATGCTGTGCCCGTCTGTCAACAAGAAGCTGCCTTCCCTGGCAGATACCACAGAGGAATTTTGTAACCTGGCCCTGGGTGGATTTCATAACCTGGCCAGAGGGCCTGAGGACTGTGAGAAGATTATGTTCAGGAGCTGCATGCATTTGTATGTCTGCAACAGAAGTGAGTTCAGAAACGCTGCGACGTGAAAAGATTAAGAACCGTGTCATCGCACAGGAACCATTTTCCTCCTAAACTGAATAAAGACCCTTAGAAGCGAAAGTTAAAAAAAAAAAAAAAAAAAAGAAGAAATCATGGACAGAGATCTGACTATGAAAGTCATATATCTCCAGTACTGTCATAACAGTACTGGAAATTTGATTACAGTGACCTGAAGCAATTGATGAGGTGTCTTGTCACCTAAGTTATTATCAAACATTGTAGTCATATATTTGATTAGATTTCATTACAGTTTATTACACCAAAGAGTGCCCTTTCAAAAGCATTCATACCTATTACACTTTTTCATACTTTGTCATATTGCAAGAAGAAACTTCAACATTAGATTTTCCTTGGATTTTATGTCACAGACTAGCGCGAAGAATCTGATAATTGTTAAGCGGAAGGGAGGGAGAGGTAGGTGGAAAATGAATTCTTTACAAATTGAATTTTGAAAAGTGTGGTGTCATTCAGCCTCCTACATGCTGAGACCTCAACATAAAATGAAGTGCAGCAAATTAAAAACAGGTCGATGTGAACTCTGTAGGAGCAGCAAAGAATCTGCACTCCATACATCTGTCTGTTGTGAAAGAAGACAAGAAGAACAACGTTCTTCAATGAAGAAGTCTTGTTGCAGTTTAGCACAAGCCGTAGCACATTCACATTCCCCTGAGCACGCCATAATGTGAAACATGGTTGTGACAGCATCATGCTGTGGGGAAGCTTTTCTTCAGCAGGGACAGGCAAGCTGTGTTAGGGCACTTACTTCCATGTCATCTTTGACAATATTGGAACCACAATAGTTTCAATATGCATCATCCCAGTTGTCACGTGACATAGCTTAGCTTAATACCATTCATTACTTTGATAACTTTTGCAACGCATCTAAATAACATGACAAGCAACTTACTGTAGCTTTAAATAATTTGGCAAACGATTTAGTAACTTTGTGGAAGAATATTACGTTCTTTTCAAACCCTTATTTATTTATTTATTTATTTTTTTAGTTCTGTGTCAAAATGCAATTAAGCCTCTTGGAACTCATAAGAATTTTGCTGCAATAAAAATACTTTATTTTCCTCTCTGGCGGATTCGGTTGTTATGAAGTGAATGTCTCTATTGTTTTTATTTTATTGCGCTCGTGGAGTAATCGCTCACGAGAAACCTATCAGCCGAAACGTTTCGCTGGGTAGATGAGTGTGGGGTTGGGGTGAGGCGGCGGGGGGGGGGGGGGGGGGGGGGGGGTACAGCCGAATTATTAACATCTTCTAATGTGCAGCATCCCTCTACCCAGGCCCTTAGCTCATCCTGCTGCCCGACGCTGTCCTTCTTCACTTTCTCCTTCCCCACCTCCCCACCAAATGTCCCTCCTTCCCCACCTCCCCACCAAATGTCCCTTCCAACCATAGTCTGACCTGATCCTGTTGCTCTGATTCTTATAATGAATGGTGTTCTCTATGTGGGGCCTGAATATGTGCGCTGGACCTAAGGGAGCACCACCTGAGTGATGAATCTGTCTCTCTCTCTCTCTCTCTCTCTCTCTCTCTCTCTCTCTCTCTCTCTCTCACTCTCTCTGAGAACACAGGCTCTTGCTGTATCAGGCCTCTGTGGCAGGGGCAATTAGAAAGGTCCAGACGGAGCACAAGCTCTCTTCTCATGCTGTCCCCATTAGTGAGGGACAGACAAGCAGTGAGGATGGACAAGAAGAGAACACATAACAACAAGTTCTCAGAATAACACCGTAGCGGTTGTGTAGTAACCTTACCGAGCTCTGAAACTCTTAAGGTAACGTCACCTCCCAACTTGCACAAAAAAAGGGGTTTCATTCGTGCCAATCAGACGTCGCTTTAGCTCCTCTGCTGTGACAAAAAAAAAAGACAAATCACATCATCGCGTTAATTAGTGAAGAAAAAAAAACACACACACACACAACAGGGCAAAGTGGGATGAAGCCCAGCTGCGTGCCAAGATGATGACACAATGATTGAAGTTTTGGATGCTGCACTGCCCACCACACAAGTGGAAGGTGTTAAAAATGGATCCAGAGTAAGTAAATTATGTTTACGTGTTTTCTAACAGGAAGCAGCCGATTCGATGCCAAGGACACACTGGTCTCTGGAAGCCAATGTATGTCACAGCTAGCAGTTTCTGTGTGGACATGTGTTTGTGTCTCTTATCCTTGACCACAGACATGTGCAGAGACCAGAGCTGTTTCCATGTCGCCTTTGTCTCCACATCAATTATCTATTGAGCCAAGTGTGGAACCGAAGCTGCTCTGGCAAGCTGCGCTACGGTCCTGGTCATTTAGCTTGTTTGCAATGCCCTTACCTCATTTCTTGGTCAACTCCAGTTGCATGGAAAATGGGGCAGGCAGCATGTTAAACAGGGCCAGGCAGCAAGGTCTAATGCTGCTCCAGGAGGCTCAGAGGCGAAGTGCTGAAGAGCGTGGACAGCGTGGACGAACGGACTCAGTGGTCTCACAAACAAAAAAGAAACAAACCTACAAACAAAACTCTTCCAAAATCTGCAAACATTCCCGCTGTTTCATCGCTACCAAAACACCACTGAAAAATGATGTGTCGGTGGAAACAATGTTTTGTGTACTCGGTCCAGCATGCGCAATGAATTTGGTCAGGATCCTATAATCAGAATTAAAATAAAAAATAAAAAAAAACTTGATATCTGGTGTTTCTTTAGTTTTAACACAAGTAGAAGGAAATAGATTGGTCCATGTTCGTTCTCTGGGTTGAGGCAAAGAGGTGTGCTGCTGCCCTCCAGTGGTGGATATTTATATTGACTTTCAAAAGTCCCATGGAAAATCATGAAGTTTAGTTAATACAAGAAAGGAGGATTTCAGGTTAAAAGGATGCCATGACACTGACTTGATATATTTGACTTTGCACTTAAAATTTGCACATTTTGTCACATTACAACCCCAAACATCTGTGTATTTTATTGGAATTGTATCTGACAAACCAACACAGACACATAATTGTGACAAAGAAGAAAAATTATATGTCTTCAGCTGTATGTCTGAACCAGCTTAGCCAATCAAATATGAACTTGATATTTTTTTTTTTTCAAAATACTTCAAGTTCAGTCAGACTGGATGGAGAGTAACAAGTATTACATTTTGCTACTCAGTCTCAAATGTAAGACTAAACCATTCTAGGTCATGAACATACTTTGACCTTAATTTCACTCCACTGGACTTTGCTATGGAGATTTTTGTCCTAATTCAGAAAGAGATGATAAGTTGCTGCATACTGTTTGCTTAAAATCACTTTATCATCTCAAAAAGCGACAAAAGAATCTCTTCTCTGACTTCAAACATCAGCTGCAAAGAGACGTAGACAAAACTAAATTCGGGGGTACCATCGGATCTGTCCTCCGTTCGTCCCCCGAGGGCCCTCACATCACCTTGAACTCAGCAGAAGGCTGTGTGAAGCGTTGCCAAGTCTAAGAACATGAACTCTGGTCTGAGTGTGACCGTGAGACTGGGCTTGGGGAGGTGGGCTGGAAGGGGAAGAGGATGGAAGGGAGATGAAGGAGATGTTGGCGAATCCATCATAGACGAGACAAATGATGCACAGACAGATGGCACTTAAACATGGTGGCCGGGTCCAGTTAGTTTCCGGTTACAGCAGCTCGAGCTCGGCTGCTTACGGTTACAGTCATGCTGACAGCCCTGACCCCTGCGTGATCTTTGCCCAAAAAGGACTTCTATATTTTTCATTCTCCAAGATAAATCCTACTAATTCAAGAAGGCAAAACCACAATTTGGCTCAGCAGCCACACAGGGGGAACCTAACTAATTTAGCAGCTCCGTCCTGCTACATTGAAAGTACTGTGGTCTGCTGGGAAAGACCCGTCAGGCTATCGGGACACAGATGTAACATTTTGAGAATAAGATTTCACTGTCTCCCCACTTTAGACCTTCTTTTCCTAAATGTGATTTGATCTATTAAAAGTTATAATCCCATACTATCTCAGGTGTAACCTTTTGGTCTTCGCTGTTTATTTCAAATGGATTTTGCGCAATACCGTCTTTCTGTGTTTTATACTAAGCATTCGACTGATGTGATCTCACACTGACTTCAAAACAAGACCTTCTGTCGCTGAATAACACAACAGTCCGCTTCCCGACAGCCGCAAGAACAGTAAAGGTGAAAAGAAAATGTGTCCTATTTAAACTCTTAAGGTTCAGCATCATTTGCATATGATGAAGTATTTGGTTTTTCATGTTTTATTTTGGTCTATTTTTTGCTTTAATAAATATGAAAATTGTGGAAAAGGACATTTGCTTCTTTACACTTGAGGTTTGACATAAATAGTTTTAGAAACTATTTTAAACCAAATTGCTTATTTTTTGCAAACAGAAAGTGTGCATTATTTTGCAAGTGGACATTTAAATGTTTCTTTTTATATCAAGAAAGTGTGTTGCTGCTGTTTTTTGAGTGGGATTTTATTGCATGTTTTCTTTCCTTTACTTCTCTGTTCTGCTAAATGAGTCCATAAATATTAAAGGCATTTTTCATCCGAATGGTGTAAAAGTTCTACATTTGTCTGGATGATGCAGAGATGATACCTTATATTGGTTGCTTATTGATCTTCTTGATAGAAATAAAGAAAAATATCTCACTGATGCTGATCCAACTGCTTTTGCAGATCTAAGACTTTTGCCCATCTTTATTTTAATTGAGAAAAAAAAAAAGCTTTTTGGCTTTTCTCGTTTTGCAAAACAATATATTGCCTATAGGTTTGTTTTATTTGATCCCTTTTGTCTTTTTGTAATCACTCTTATAAGATAATTATTTTCTCTATAAATATACCACAAACATAGGTCACATGGTGTTATTAGTTGTCTGCTTATACTGGAAAAGTGCCAATGAAATTTAATTTTCACAGTAGTAATATTCATACTTTGATGTCCACGTAAATGAATAATAAAGACAAACAAAAAAAAGTTAAGCGCATTTTCACATAATTCAATCACTATCTACATAGGCATATCTGTTACAGGTTGTTTTACGTTTTTATTTGTGTCACTTGTGCATAATGGTTTAGATTCGCAGCTATATTGTAATTAATTGATTTAGCCAGTGATGAGTTCACTTTTTCTTTTCTTTTTTCAGGAAACTCTGTATAGCAAACATGATTTAAATTCGTCCGGCAGGGGGCCCCCGAGAGCGAGACAGACTTCTTTCTCACTTCAAACCTTCAAGTTTGTGATTAGATTCACAAAGGAGCCCGCTTTGGTTGGCTCCAAAAAATTCTGGAAAAAGAAAGTGAAAAGAAATAAGAATTATTTTTATTTATCTATTCACTTTTTAAAATAACTACTAATCTGACAGCACTGACAGTTCTTTGACTCACACAGGTAGAAAGAAAATCTTCATTGTCTGATGAAGATTATTAAGGGTCATGATTTTATGCATGTAGGCAATTTAATAATTCCTCCTGCTTGTGCAAGTGCTGAAGTCTAATTCATGTCCACTATAACTGCTTTTACCTTCAATAAATAATGTTTTGCGTCCTCAATTAAACTTCAATATTCATTCTTTACCCCCTGATGAATGTACTCTGGAATTAGAATATTAAATTATTAACACAGAAATGTTAAGCTATGGGCATAGTGTGGCTTATACAATCGTGGGGAAGACTGCTGACCTCATAGTTTCTAGGCAGACAGTTACTGACCTCCTCAAAAAGCCACAAAAGATCCTAAAGAAGCTGGCTGTATGTAAGCACATTGAAGGAAAGTTGAGAGAAAGGAAAAAAACATGGAAGAATGAGTTGCACAAGCAGTAGGGATAGTCGTACCCTATAGAGAAGTGGTGCCCAAACTTTTTCCTGTGAGGGCCACATAACTTTTCCCTTCTCTGGTGGGGGGCCGGAGTCAGTTTGTAACAGAAAAAGTGTTACACGTTTATCACCTGCGCCGCCGGAAATTTTTGACGGGGTGAGGGGGCGTTACTCGATTGATTTTTACCCAGAAAGCACATGGGCAAAAACCGTTAGTGAAACGGTCACTGGGACTGACTAGTATATTCCATTGAGGGAAAGTAACTTTAACATACGAATTCCTCATATGTTAACATAAAGGCTCATTTTGAAGTATAAGCTGCTACTTACAGGCATTGCTTCAAACGCTACGGATCCGGCCCACGGGCCGTAGTTTGGGGACCACTGCTATAGAGAGAAAGAAAACCCGTTCAAGAGTTTCACGGACCTCAGAACTTCAAGTGCCCTCACACACAGTCACATTACGTTTTTCATTAGCGTAAAAGCCGTGGACAGAAGTAAATACCTGAAATACATCACATTTGAATTTCATCTTTGAATTGATTAGGAAAAACAAATTAGCTCATGATGTTCACATCGCGAAGCGCCTTGAATAAGGAAAGTCAATTTGCCACAGCCTGCAACCTTGTACATCTACACCAAGGCCTTTGCATCCACAGTCCTTCCAAAGCCGCAGTTATTTCTGTCACCTGTACACATTCTTCCACCAAAACTTTTTTCGTTTCTCTCAACTTTCCGTTACGGTGCTTAGACACAGCCCTTTGGGAACAATTTCAGCAGTTCATCGTAGAGGGAGCCGATGTCTGTCTAAAAAACTTTCTAAAAGAATGTTGGTAGGTTTTTAATACCTGCAGGCCATAGAGAGCCATGCTTTTTCATATAATACACACACACACACACACATATATATATATATATATATATATATATATATATATATATATATATATATATATATATATATATATGTCTGCAGCACTTTTTTTATACACACACGTATATATATATATATTATATTATATTATATATATATATATATATATATATATATATATATATATATATATATATATATATATATATTTTTTTTTTTATCCCACTTGTTATACGCCTGTATTTAAACATAAATCTGCTCCGTCAGACATTTTCAACATATGTAGATTTTTGTGGCCCAATAACAGCATGTTGTAATAGGTTCATTAGCTCGAATAAAAACATTTAATTTAGGAGAGTACCATGGTAGTAGTGTGTGTGCATGTGTGGAGGCGGCGGAGGGGATGGATACACCCTCAGTCCAACACGCATCCCTTAAAAATACCCACTCATTCGTGGAGCGGAAGTTTTTAAGCGACCTTATCTGCAGCTTTATCTGAGCTGGAGATGTGCTGCAGAAAGACAGGTCAAAGGGGACCGCGGGGCTGCTGCAGGAAGGAGCATTAGGGATGTGAAACACATGCCAGGCCTTGTCATGTTCAATTTACAGTTGACAGAGTAAATTAGTGTCCATGTGTGAATACAGTTTTTGTTGTTTCGCCTTCTTTTGAGTTCATTTCGGCAACAAACTGCAGAAAAAAGACCCCCGACCCCACAAAAAAAAAAAAAAAAAAAAAAAAAAAATGCGGGAACTGCACTCTGACTCCGTGGAAATCAATCATGATGGGAACATTTCCCAACGTCTTGTTTTACTCTCTTTCCGCGATTATTATAGCAGGAGCGGGGCCAGTGTTGACTCTCGCACCGGCCGGGAAAGATTTTAGGGCCATTCATCAGCTGGCGAGGCGCACAAATCTTAAAAACTATAAACACCACAGCCGGCGTGGAGACAGGGGGACCCATTTACCCCGTGGCTGCGCTAAACGCTGGAGATAAAACAAACGATAATACTGTCTGCCTCCTGGGAGCGTCTCCACAGGCATTAATGCTCGCTTTAATGCCAGTGGAAGGAAAACCGCATGGAGGCCGTGCGTCCTTACGCACACAGAAATTGCCTATTACTGGTCACTGCAGGGATTTTGGTGGTTTGTGAGTATATATTTTCATTTATGAGGAGCATATTTTTGTTTCAGAATTTTTTTTTTCAGACACAATGGCATAAATTTAAATTCGACAAAGAAAAAAGTAAATAAATAAAGATTTTTACGTGAATAAATATTACGCCAGCCAAGAAAGTGTCATTCGTGACACTTTCTTAGGATTACCTGGCCGGCAGCGTGGGTGGGAGTGTGTGTGTGTGTGTGTGTGTGTGTGTGTGTGTGTGTGTGTGTGTGTGTGTGTGTGTGTGTGTGTGTGTGTGTGTGTGTGTGTGTGTGTGTGTGTGTGTGTGTGCGTGTGTGTGTGTGCGTGTGTGCGTGCGTGCGTGCGTGTGTGTTTGTGTGTGGATTTGTTGTCATCTGTTATCACATCCCGATAAGACAGACAGCGGCTCCAGAATCTCTTGGAGGCAGACAGCAGAGTGTGTCGCTCCCGGTTTCAGGTTCCGTGTTCAGGGACCCCAAACTGTTGTCTTAAATTTTTTTTTTTTTTTTTTTTTTGCGCCCTCCCAAACGCTTGTCTGCCGCGTTTCTCTACGAATAAACGACAATACCTACGCCTCGAAACACATAGCAACCACAAGAAACATTAACCTTTCCTAATTAGGCCACGTTATCAAAACCTGTGATCACTTATTCGCTTAATCAGGTCTGACGCACGGTGATTGGATAAATCGTCCCTCTTGGGAACTGAAGTCAGTTGAGCCCAAAATGTTGGGTTTTATCCACACACAAAAAAAAAAAAAAAAAAAAAACGAGCTCTACCTGAACACATCAGTCCTGCAATGAAACACGGTGGTGGCAGCATTATGTAGAGACACTCTTCTTATTGAGGAATAGGAAGCCAGATGGGAGATGGACACAGGTAAATCAGCCAAAGTTCATGTTCAACCATGAATAGTAGTAAACCAACAGCCCACTGTAAGAAACAAACAAAAAAATAAAACAACAAAAAAGTCTTTAAAGCACATTTTACTAATTTCTTGCAACCACAGAATTTTACCACAAAATACTGGCAAACACAGCTGCTGGTATTTTACTGTAAATTAGAGACGTTTTTTGTTAGTTTTTCTTTTTTTTTCGACAGTGGTTTTAATCAACGCATATTCAGGTGTTTGAATGGACCAGTCAAAGTCCAAAGATGGCAGATGCTCTTCATCCAGTCTGGGCTAAGAAGCAGCCCAAACTGGCTGTCATAACAAAAGTTATGCTAACAGCATTTTGTTAGCACAACTTTTTTTTACATATAAAAATGTAAAATAAATAAATAAAAAATAAAGTAATAATAATAAATGACGTACTGAACATGCTGTCTGGCATCACCTCACGTCATAGAACACATGCATTAGGTTAATCTCCTCTTCCTCCCTGCTCCTCCTCCCTGCGTCACAGCCAGGAGAGAGAAAGAGAGAGGCCCAGAAAGAAAGAAAGAAAAAACTTTGGAGACAAAGCTGACATCCAAAATGCACACTTCACTCAAGTCTGGTCTGGTTGACCAAACTAACACTTAAAACCAGTAAATATTCCCAGGCAGGAGAGTCTTTGTTGACATCTTTTTTTTTTTTTTTTTGTTTTGCTTCCACATGACAGTTTCATAGCTTTTTTTCCCACCCCCCTTCTTTCTCGTGCGTCTTTTTGGCAATGTTTCCCAGCCCCAGCACGTCCACACCCTTCTCTGTCAAGGATATATTAAACTTGGAGCAGAATCCCGACGTGATGGTATCTTCTCTTGACATTTCCCCGCGCATGGACTGCTCTGCCACCTCATCCTGCATGCTGGCCCGCTTGAAGCAGGAGCCTCTCCGGGACATGTCCACCGCCACCGCCGCCGCCTCCTCCGCCCTGTCTCCGCAGGACTTCCAAGACTCCAACAAGGCCGGCAGAGGCAACTTTGCGCCCACGTTTTACGGCAAATCGTACACGGGGATGGAAATGGAGAGGGGTGCGAAATCAGACGCGTTTGAGGAGAAACGAAGAAAAGGTGAGCAAAAAATCGCGGGCCTGCGTGCAAAAATTAGGGCACTTTACTTTGAGTAAATCCTCAAGGAGGAATTGAATAGCTTAATGCAAACAAGCAACAAGACTTCTAACAAGTGATTGGAATCGGCGTCAAATCTGTAAATGCGCGCGTTGCTCACCCGCAAATTTACGCTCATAAAAATGACCTTTATTGGGAATTATTCATAACATGAACTTTTAATCAACTACATCTGCTGGTAAATATGAAGTTAAAGAAAAAAAAAATGGATGACGTCCAACTAAATTAAATATAACCTTCCTGTCATTAAGACTCTTACTGAAGATGTTGGGGTCAGTCAGTCGTGATTTGTTGCTTGTGGACGTCAAGGATATGGATGCATTCAGATTGTGTTATGAAAGAAGACATCGATTTTGTAGAAGCTAAGAACTTTCAAAGGACTTGTAGATGAGAGTAAATACGTTTTAGAGACAGATTTATATCCATTTAATTTATTTTAACTTTCAACTTATTTAGCAACAACACTAATGCCCAAAGTAAAACTTTGCAACATGAGCTTCTTACCTCAGGGCAGCGGTTGCTAATGGCTGCATCTGGCATTGATCCAGTTGATTTTGCAGGTTTTCAAATTCACATTAAGGAAGATGATTCTGGATTGAGGATTTAGAAACATATGCTTTCGGTTCTTTATTTTTATTATTGATATTTAGTCGGTAAATATCGCCTTCTCTAAAGATTAAATCGTTAAAAAAAAGACAAAAAACCTAAATGTAATTTATTTAACAATTTTAATTAACCAGTTTTATTAATTTCATTTAATTAATTTGTTAAGCAAATGTATTTACGTGTTTAAAATTCATTTGTTTTTAGCTGTATAGCTTTCATGATTCTGCTCACTAAAATTAACCAACACGACAATGTCTGCAAATTGATGATATTGATTAAATTACAACAAAGTTTTTTTATTAGTGTAGCACCGTTTGATCATGTTGCTTCCACACCAATACCATGTCTGATGCAATAAAGTTGATGGAAACTCGCATTTAATTTTCGCTCTTTCTTGTCTGGGTTGTCGGAAGATTTCCGCGCCCCTGCCGGGCCTCTGGAGGACCCGAAGACCGAGGAGCTGGAGCGGACCAAGCCTCGGAGACGCAGGAAGCCGCGGGTCCTCTTCTCCCAGGCGCAGGTGTACGAGCTGGAGCGCCGCTTCAAGCAGCAGAGGTATCTGTCCGCCCCGGAGCGAGACCACCTGGCCGGGGTGCTCAAACTCACCCCGACCCAAGTGAAGATCTGGTTCCAGAACAGGAGGTACAAGTGCAAGCGACAGAGGCAGGACCAGAGCCTGGAGATGGTGTCCCTGCCGCCGCCCAGGAGGGTGTCGGTTCCGGTGCTGGTGCGGGACGGGAAGCCCTGCCTCGCCGGGGAAGCGGCCGCCTACAACCCTTCCTACAGCGTGGGCCCCATCAATCACTTCGCCTACAACAACTACCCGGCCTTCAGCAACTACACCGGGCCCGGATGCAACACAAACTACGCGTGCAGTTATCCTGCAGGCGCCATGCAGACTGTGCAGGGCCCGTCCGGCAACGGGAATTACGTGAACTTTGGGGTGGGAGACTTGAATAATGTCCAGAACACGTTTTCTCCCAGCAGCGGGGTGTCCTCGCTGCACGGCATCAGGACGTGGTAACGAAATCATCCAGTAGCAAAAGTTAGTTTGAGTGGATTCTGAGACTGCATGCGGATTTCTAAAGGTGTCCACACAGAAAGGAGTATTTATATAGCTCTGGCTATGCCTTTTGGGTTGTTCTTGTTTCTAGCACCAGGTTTTTTTGTTTTTGTTTGTTTGTTTGTTTGTTTGCTTTTCCCTAAGTAACTCAAACGTCATTTTTTGGCGCACTGTGTAATTTCTGCGTAAATGATAGTAGTAGTAATAATAATAATAAAAAAAAGGTTGAAACATAAGCTCACATATTCTACTTTTATTTTGAATTTCAAATTTGTCAGGACATTATAATAATAATAATAATAATTATTATTATTATTATTGTAAACATATTCAAACAGTTTGTTAAATTTAGAGAAAGAAAGCCTGTGGGTTTGCTTCATATATTTGTTGTACAAAATTCTCCCTGTAGGAAATAATTTTGAAGGACCTTGAGTTTTAAACAATGAAATGATTGAAATGAAATTATTTAAATTGGACATAAATGCAATGTTAACAATCATTAAATTCTAGCAGCCTTAGCTTTTAACAGACGTAGAGTTTAATCAAGGAAATTGGTGCAAACATCTATATGCTTATGATACTTTGAATGAATATTCCTGAGGAGATATTCAACAATTCCAAATTTGTTCCTAGGCAAATTGAAGGAAATTTGCATTTTAAGATCATTTTACTCCAGTTGATTAGCAAAGTTATGGTTTTGTATTAACTTACATACTAAGCACAAAAGATATTGTTTTGTCCATTTGTATTTTATGAATTAAAAAAGTAATTATAACCCCTATATAACTCATACAGGATCATGAGCTCAGTTAGCTTCCACAGTAGAGTCATAAATCACACAGAACAAGATTCTCAGTCAAATTCTAATCCAAACAAAGTAGTTAGTGTTCAGAGAGTTTAAAGTTAATCCAGTGTTCCATTTACAAATTAGATTTTTGGTTAAAACGCTGAATTTTTACTAATAAACACCCTTCAAGACTGACTTTTACAGTGTAGATATATACTTTGTTTTGGATATGTGGCTTGTATTATAAGTAAAAGTTAAGAACTGTCATGACTGTGGATGTGAAACTCGCCTTGACTGAGCAGGAACTGGAGTTTGAATCCAGCTTTACGTGGGTCGATCTTCTCAGCTAATGTTTTAGTCAAACTTGCCAGCAAAAGGAGCTTCGTCTAAGGTTTTATATGCAAAGCAACGGCATATAGAGGTTTACGGGCCTCTTGTTTGGAGCACAATCTAAAAAATACATTACAGTTTCAGTCTCATTTTCAACCTTAAGCAGAGTTCTCCGATTATTTTTTTGTGTGTTTTTTTTTACTTTCTTTTTTTTTTTTAGCACAGGAAGACAACGCAGATGAGCAAAAATTATTTCACAATCACTTAAAATTTATTTGACTCAACTGAGGGTCTTTTGTCTTCACAGCTCCCATACTTTTGGGTCAGGAAATATTAAAACACTTGAAGAAAACGTATGCGATTCATTTATCAAAAGACTCCCAACAATTTGCTTTCCCAAATTTTCCTCGGATTTGAAATAAAATTGGTGACTTAGTGGTGACCAAGAGGGAACTTTAAATACGACCCCGGTGTGTTAATGCCATCCTGACAGAATGAACTATAAACCCTCATAATGGAGATTAGTGGCCGTTAAAAACCCTGGCATGGTTCCTGTCAGGTTAAAATGTTCAAGTGGCTGTTAGAAAGCTTCAGTCATTTTTACTTAAACAAGGTGAAAAGGTTATTAAAAGTTTATTCATTTTTACAGCCGGCTGTCAGCCGACTTCGCTCTGTACACAAACGCTTAGAGGCCGCTGGGGGCAGAGCCGGCTGCCGGTCGCGACCTTGACCCGTAATAAACCTTTGAAGACAACTTGAAATGTGAAAAATACCGAAAAGATTTAAAAAGAAAAAAACCTGAAATCTATATTGTCAGCGTTTCAGGTGTACTTATTTCTCGCCCACACTGAGAAGTAGGTTTAAATAAATCTTACTTTAAAAGAATTAATTTGAACTGGACTCGGCAGTAGGAATGTGTGATTTATGGACTTTGGCACGTGCGTTTCTGGCTATTAATGTGTCTGCATGCAGTCAAAGCTTGACAAAAGCATCCCTTCAAAATTCAAACTGAACCAATAAATACATGAGATCACTACAGCCGTTAGGCTCAAAAGTGAAACTGTGCTCCTGAGAAGTAGGCTACACACGGTTTTTATTCAGTCAGGTTTTAAAAAGTAAACGACGAACCGACAGTAGACAAATTAGTCGAAAAGCAAAGTTAATCCTATTTTTTGACTGATAAAATAAACCTTTACAACCAAGTGACATTTATTGTAACAGTTTGCAAACATCTATCTGAATAAGTCTTAAATGGGATGGCTACTTATTGCCATTCTGTATGTCTAAGGCAAGTTACAAACTTTTCAAGTGTGTTAAAAACATAACTATTCAACTAAATGAGTTGGATTTTAAATCATCACGAAGGTAATTTTGCCCCTCTGGTTTATTCCGCACGCTAAAAAGAAACAAATAAAAAGATGGCTTGTGATAAAATGTTAAATCATATTATTGTTTTCCCTGACAACCAGCTAGGGTGTGCAGTTTTCAGGGAAGCTAACTTTCTACAAAGTTTGACTTTAGCATTAGATTTGTAGCTAAGCTAGCTGGAAACAAACTTTAAGTTTTTGCTGTAGCGCAGAAAAAAATTTCACCACAAATTTTAGAATAGCTCCTTTCGGTGAATGGATGTGTTAATCTATAATACAACTTTATTTAATCCATAATACAACCCATATAAACACAGCCGTCCACTGGCACCATGTGTATCAGAGGCAGAGCAGAAGCATCCTCAGTCCTTTCTACAGTGCAATATTAGTTTCAAGGGCTTGAAGAGCATCATCAGAAAATGAATAATACTTATTCTCGAGGGGAAATTATTCCCAAAACAACGCAAATGGATTCCTGTGCGTCACGCTTTTCATCTCAGGAAAAAGCTGCGTGTCAAACAAACGAGGAGCTGCTGAAGTTTCGGCCTCTCGTTTCGTGTGAGGGGGGAAACGTGCTCCCCATTGTGCTCTTCAGAGACCCTGACCCACTTGTTGAGATACAAACGAAACCACTCGATCAACAATATCTCTGTGCTAAATGGAAGAATAGTCTAATTTGCTCAACAGAGAGCACCAGGCCTCGTCTAAGTGTCCAGTTATATACGAACAGGAGAGGAGCAGCCTCAGCCCAACTGCCTCCACTTCAGATGAGAAGGAGATGCTTACGCGTCTCTCAGGTCTCTTCACACATACTCTGTCAGTCATCCTCTTTCAAACAATACACACAATCTGCAATTCAAATGTAAATACAGAAGCGGTAAATGTTTATTAAAAATCTGGCAAAAAAATAAATTAATTAATTACAAATAAAAATAATTCGTATGACAAACCAACAGGCAATGAAAAGCAGTTGCACAGAGGCTAGCAAGGTCATGTAGCTTCTCTGACCATCCTCTCCTCTGTGGTGTTGAAAAGGCGACGTCAGATAACGGCAGCGCACAAACCTAAAAATATCAACCCTCACTCATCCACCACCCACACTGGAATAAGAGGGCAGAGGGGGGGGGAGGGGGGGGGCTGTCGGAATAATCTGCTTTTCCGGGTCTTATCTGAAGAAAGGCAGCGGATGAATGTGGCTCTATCTCTGCCGGTGTGAACGGCGCTGCTGCTGCTTCAGTGCAGCACACAAAACCCTACTGGGTTTGAAGCCGGAATGAAACCTGAAACAAGTGCGGTCCCTCAAAAAAAACAAAAAAACAAAAGAAAAACATAAAAACATTTTGTCATTTTCGTAAAATAATGGGCAGTGTCTTTTTTTTTTTTTGTCAAAAGTAACTTTTTTTTTCCTTGCCTAAATCATCTTTTGGCATCAGAAGATGTTGCGAGATGTTTTTGTTTGTCCAAAAATCACTTTTGGGGAAAAAAATGACTTAAGCCATTATTTTACGAAGGTGACAATATTCGACATGGCAATTCAGAAAATCAGGAGACTTTTTAGCAGTTATAAATTATACATAATAGTAATTGTACAGAACTTGGTGACGAACAGCGTTGATACAAAAAGGTTCAAGTGTTTTTGCAAGTTGCTTATGCTGAATAATAAAAACTGGCAAACTCAGCTGCACAGAAACATTCAGCTCTGGATTTGCTTCCAAAATGCACATGCATGTAATTTCAGGTTACCATTTAAAATGAATCGACTATATTACAAACTATTGTAGTTTTAGAACTTTTATCAGACTAATTATCTGATGGAGAGAGAAAAAAACATGCATTGTTCTTGTGTATTTCCACCTCTAAGATCATTTAAGAACAAAAACAATAATGACGCACAAACACATTGTAATCTAGCTGGCCATTAAACCACAGATTTACATTTAAAGCACTGTTTTCTTTAGTGTGACAAACGTAAAGCTCAATAAATGAAACACTAAGAAGAACTGCAGACATGCAGGACTATCCTCCTATTTGCGAACAGAATTTTTCCAGAGCGGCTTGGAATTCACAGCGAACGTCAGCCAGCTATGGTAGGGAGATTCATCTGGATTGGGGGGGGGGGAATCCTCCGAAGCTTCTGGTCTACAGGAAAGGGAACAGCCTCTTTTTGAGGATGTAGAGAACCGTCGCAAAGAACAGAGCCAACGCCAAGAAGATGAGCAGCTTGTCAGTGAGCTCCCTGCGGTTGTACTTGGTGATGAGCTTCCTGCCCAGCTGGATGGTCCCAGTCATGGCTTTGAACTCCTCGTTCGTCTCTTGGATCGTTCTCGACGAGGTTGCTTGAACCAGGAATAATAATAATAATAAAAAAGGGGTGTTTATTATAATATCTTCTCTGAAAAGCAGAGCAGGATAAATTTTGACTTTTAACAAACCTAAGGTCGCTGCAATGTGTGAAGTGTTTGCAAAAGCATAAATCTGACGTTGGTGAAGTTAGCGTTTAGCAACCGGTCTTCCCGTGACTGACCTAGTGTTGTTATGGAGTCTTCGCTCTGCTGAACCTGCTGGGCCATCATCCGGCTGATGCTCATGAGGTTCTCTGTAATGTCGCTGGCACTTTGGGCGAGGCCCTCTTTGGTCATCTTCCTGAAATCCGAAAGCAGCTCTTTTAAAAAAACCAAAAAAACCCGAAAAGCTACTTTCTTCTGAAGAGAAAGCTGCGGTTCTATGATGTTTAAGGACAGAGCAGCAGGCTGCCCTCTCACCTCTTCCTCACGTCGCCATCGGCTCCATTAAGCAGTGCCTGCTTCTCCATTTTGTCCATGGACAGTTTGCTGGCGAGGTTGGCTTTCCTCCAGGCCGTCTGGTTGCTGCAAACAAAAGAATGTGTCCAATGAGCAGAAACGCACTCAGAAATATGAACAGAGCAAAAACACGGCCGGTTATCCAATGGCGATCACCTCAGCATCTGCTTTCTGTGTCCCTCTACTTGACTGAGCAAAGCCTGCTTGTCCGACTCTCTGTCTTGTTCCATCGCCATCCGCTCAAAGTCCTGATGAAACAGCAAAGCGACACGGACATTTTTGCGAAACGTGTTCTCACCAGAAGCAATGTTTTTTTTTTTTGTTTTCTCTCGTACCAAAAATAAATGAAGACTCTCACCTGAATCCTTAATCTGAGGTTGTGAAAGTGCTTTTTCACGTCCGTGTTTATTTCTGTCAGCTTGCTCTGAGGGCCGTCGCACTCCGTAATGTCCTGTCGAGACAAGATGGATGAGGCTGCACACATCCAGTACTGCATCACGTTAGGCGTAAAGGGATTCATGTGTTATTCTCCCCCAGCGCATGTTTCGTAAATGTTCGAAGAAGAATGAAATCCTGAGCGCAGGACAGAATATTACCGTAGGAAAAAAAAAAAAAAAAAGTCTAAAAAGAACTCCTCAAGAGTGGTTAATTTTATTCTAAAATAAATTTTAAAAAAAAGTTTTGAGATTCCCGAAAATAAAACAAATGTATTGGATTTAAAAAGAAATGAAGAAAAACATGTTTCAAAAGCGCCAAGAGTTAACTGTCTGACAAACGGTAGAGGAGTTTTAACAATAAAACTGAGAGAAATGAGAAATTACAAAACTGAGCACCTGAAACAAAACCTCTAGCCGTGATGAAATTGAAAATTAATTTTACTTTTATGAGTACGAGAAAAAAAAAATGATTGAGAAAACAATTAGATATTTTAAACTTGACCCAGGTCTAAGCACGTAGAATATTAGATGGACAATTATACCCCAAAAGAAACCAGAAGTTTAAGATTTCTACATAAAAAAGTAAAAAAAATATGAATAAAATATTCTTTATTCATCCATTCGTGCAAAAATAAAACCATATACTTTTTCAAACTGAACCCAGAACTGCACTTTTTGGATCGAGATTATACGCCAGCATAAAATATATATATATATATATATATATATATATATATATATATATATATATGTATATATATATACACACATAAATTTATATATATAATAATACAGGGATACAATTTAATCCGACCTTTCAAGTAAACTCATTGCATTTAATCTCCACTTTAATCCCTGTTTCCTTCACCTTACAAAATGCCTGTTTTAAATTCTATTAAGTTGAATGTGTAAATAATGAATAATCTAGCCAATAATTTATTGTCGGAATCTAAAAAAAAAATAGCAAAAAATATATCTTCAGCCCATATATGTATTTGAAACATTGCTATTAATAATCATAATACTCCACAAGTTCAAATATGTTTACCTGTGTATTCGATAGTACACAAGTCAGGGAGCATTTAATTTTCCTTTGAGATTAATAAAGTATTTCTGAATTTGAACCCTCTTTGTTGTTTCTTTCTAAACTTTGAAGCACACCTCTTTGATGAGACATTTAATTATACAATTATGCTAAATTTACACTTGCACACATATATAATCTCTATTTTTCCCCCGATTGTATGCTTCTTACACCAGTGTGAAAATTTGTTTTCATTGCGATTACTAATTCCCCCCCTACTCTTTGCAAGTATAAGAAACGCTAACAAAACGTCACCCCGTAGGACTGACGTAACCTTTCTAGAACAATTCATGACGTAGTCGGCTGACTTGGTACACATTTTTTGCACCTTTTATTTGCCATATGAAAAGTAACTACCTTCAAATACAGTTTAACAGTTAAGTTGTCGACATATGCAGTCACAAAATGCTGTTAGACTCGAGCCGTTACGTTTCTGATTTAGCATAAAGGCTAGCTGTTGTCCATGACAACCGAAAAGAGTAGCGTCCCCTAACATATCACTGGAGGGTCTTACCAGAGGAAAATTCGCACCTGGATGAGAGCCTTGATTTCCAAGTCATATTTGAGTATTTCTTGCTCACACACTCGGACGTGGACATCCGAAGTCGCCATGTTGCCAACGTAGCCGGCTACAACTACGGCAAGCAGGAAGCTGCCCTTTTCATACAGACAGTGTACACCATAGACGTAATATAAGGATAGACGCCTCATGGACCGCTCTCGCCTATTGTCGCTGACGAGATTTAGGGCGGCCATCTTGGAGCGGTACACCGCTCAACTCAGCGTTATGTGTTTAGCAGGCACAATGACGTATCTGCGCATTTAATCGATCATAACACGCTTTTTTGTTACCTGAAACCATATTCAAACATCTATCAAAGCTACATTTATAAACAATTGTATTATTTAAGTATGTTTTTAATACATAGTTCAGCATATTTAAATATGCTTAGTGGCTATTACAATAGAATAGGAATGGAATATTCTGATATTGATATATGATGACCAGATTACAAAGCACACAGCCATTCATAATATGTTTAATACATTATTTAGTAATATCAATACATATTTGTATAACTATACAAACACAATTAAATGATTAATAATGGCACAAATAATGATTAATACTGAATAATATATATTGAATACATGTTTATATGCATGTATGTATATACGTATATATATATATGTTTTTCAGCCGACGAGTTCTAGCTTCAGAGAGATTCAGCAGCTGAAATCGAGTCCAAAATCCGATGAGATTCATCCGTGCTGCAGTGAATCTGTCTGTCTTTATAGACATCTCCCTCTTCTTCCTCACATCATGTCTTTATGAAACTTTCAAAACAAAAACGGAAGATTTAGGATGTATCTTACTAGTGAAAGAATTACATATAAATAATAGTCTTTACCACCTGTGTAAACTTTGCTGGTGAATGTTATAACACATAATATAAGTTTTATAATATGTGTTACATTGTTTCATTTCTAATATAGGCTCGTGTCAGATAATCTAAGTCAATGTTAGAGAATAATAATTTTTTTTAGATTTACAGAATCTCAGTTAGGCTTCATAGCGGGGCTGAACCAGGATTACACCAAGCACTGTAGCTAATATTAGCTCTCGCCAGTGGATATAAATACAGTAAAGTAATATTCCAATCACAATATATACACAATAATACGTGTATATATTATTGTGTATAATATACACAATATATTATACACAATATTTTGTGTATAATATATTGTACACAATATATTATACACAATATTTTGTGTATAATATATTGTACACAATATATTACAATATATTGTACACAATACATTAGATTGCACAATATATTATATTGTGTACAATATAATACACATTATATTGTGTATTATAATATTGTAATACACAATATATTGTGTATTACAATATATTTATAATACAACAGGGATATTGTTGTTCATAGATCCGATCCGAACAATATCCCTCAGTGCTGAGGCATCTTTTGCAGTTTTGACTGAGCAAAGTAGGAGTACCGCTCCAAGATGGCCGCCGTATTTCCTGCGCCGGGGCAGCCAATGCGTGGTCTACTCTTATATTACGTCTATGGTGTACACACTGTACATCGAACGCAGAATTTTTTTCTAGATATCTAAAAGTACCTTGTACATGTTTCAAATCTTTTTTTAAGCATTATGATTAATTTTTGCTCAAGTTTATTAGAATGCCGTTGCATATATATTCAAATAAAAGAAAAAAACAAAAACAAATAAAAGTTCTTCATGGAAATAAGTAACAGAAAAAAACAAACAAACTAGGAACTTAGGAATTCATTAATTGGGACTTAAAATTTGTTTTATTCTTCATTAGCAAGAAAACAGAAACAAGTCAAGCTTGTGTCAACCTCAAAACAATTTAATTAAACATCATTCACACTCATATTACACACAATGTACACAACATATAAACACAGCAGCAAGTGAAGGCTGTTTTAATTTAAGGTTCAGAAAAATCAAGTAATATCTCTTAAATCTTTGAAGATAATTTTAAGCAAGGCACCCAGGTCAAACTCACTAAAAACTAAAGGCACAGAGTTCTTGGTGATCTGAGGAATGGTCTCCGGAAGGGCGTAGCATCAGTGCCCAGGCCATCGATGCTATAGAAAAACAATAGGAAACAGCTTCAGAAAGAAAACAAAACAAAACTGTTGAGCAAACATGATTTAAAAAAAGGTGAGCTGATGGGGAGACATTTACCTGCAAAGTAAGGAGTTCTTGAAATGCAAGTTAATCCCAAGCCCACCTTAGGTACTGGATGATCTCAGTGGATAGGGATGGACCAAAGAGTGGGTTTAGTTGAGCCAGAATTGCTATCAACCAGCTGATGGAGAGCACATACAAAAAGGTAACTTGTCAAGCTTTCAACTGTATTGAAAGGCATATTCTCAAAACCTCAAAACGGCCAATATATTATAAAAGGTTATTCAATATTTACGCTACACTGAGAGCTGTTCTAGGATGAAGACAGGAAAACAGCTTTGCATCTACTGCCCTCTTCTGGTCATTTGTGTGCAACATGCCAGAGCGATTATTAATTTTTCAAATATCCCGTGCATAGTTTATTGCACTCGTAATAAATAAGTAAATGGAATATAAACCAGATAGACTACAGAAGTTAGGTGTCCTGTGTAAATCTATTCACATTTTGTCATGACGCCACATGCTTCAATGTTTTTTTTTTTATCGGGATTTTATGTGACAGACAAGACAAAGTAGGGCATTGTAGTTAAATGAAATAAAAACAAAATGAACTTAAATTTCATACATTAAAATCTGAAAAGTGGGTCAAATATTTGTATTCTCTTGTCAATTCTCATACTCTCATTCTCATAAAAATTAGTTCAACCAACTGTCTGAAGTTACCCTAAATAGTCAATAGATCCTAAACGAGCATAATTTATTCCCAGTGTAACTCGTGAAGACCAAAGAATACACTTAGTTTGGACATTTCAGTGTCCTTTCAATCAGACATCTGAAAAATGTTTTCATTTAATCTGAGAAGCAGCCAACAGAACAGAAAACCTATTGAGGGCTGGGAAAGACTGTTGACAGATTCTTTGATCTCAAGGAGATTTACTCTCAGAGTAAAAGTTGGAAGAATCATACATGGTTATAAGAACAGCAACACCCGAAAATACGACAACACATCCAGACAAATGCATCCTCTTTCTGTTTCACAGCGTTGGGTTAAATGTAACGAATCATATGTAATGAACAACATATAGGAGGAAGCAGAAATCCTGGATGGAAATACTCACAAGAGGTAACAGCAGACTGCAGTTAGCACCAACATTGTGACAATAACTCTGCAAGAAAAAAAAGAAGAGAAAACGTCTTTTTTTTTTTTTAAATCTCGTGAGCCGAGGAGGAAAAAAGAAAGCAGCGATGCACTTTTAAGAACTGCTTCCATCTTTTTGAATACATTAAATGTGGAGTATTTATGTCTAAACGGATTATAGCGAAAGTGTTACGTATGACACAATAGCTTCATCATAAACAGTTAGTGAAATAAAGCTGGCTACATAAACACATAAGACTGTGAAATTAGCTTCAGGTAGCTAGCCTAAAGTTTTACAAGAACTTCGCAAACTTATGTAAGGCTTAAAAGTCAAGCCAAAGAAATGAGTTTAAAATGAACCTACTTTACAAAAAAAGCATTTTTTACGGAAAAAAGATCAAGTAGAAACTTTAAACTTATGTAGCTTTCTTTAAGTTGGCTCGATTTAGCTAATATGGGCTAACAAACTCACCCTCTGTTCGGTCCTTTGGGGATAAACCAGGGCACAACTCCTCCAACGATTCCCCAAAACAAAGTCATTACAGACATTACGATGGCAAACTGATCCACCATTATTTAAAACCCAGGAGTGTCTAAAAGTTGAAAACGTTAAACTTAAGCCAACTTCGGAGCTGTGTCCAAATGATATATCCTGTGACGGGGGAGCAGGCAGCACGTATCACATGACTCTGACAGAGGGAGGAAGTAAAGAGGCTGGCGGAGGAGCCGTCTATGTGCTGGAAAATAACCCCATTTAATATTGTGCATGTTTATTTTTAGCAGAGACTAGTCCTTTAAAAAAAACTAGAAGTATCTGCTGCTTATTTTGACGATATAGGGGGAAAAAACGCTTGAGGAATTTGTGATTAATCTTAAAATTGTATGCTGGAGTGCACAAAAAGTAGGACAGAGTATAACATATGTAATTGCACAGATTATGATGGTTTTCTTAGAATGATTTGCATTTATCAACGGTAAATTAATGTAATCTGAATCAACAGGTGATTATGTTTTGGACAGTAGCGTTTTTATAAATTATAAGCATTTTGTGACACCTACTGGTGACTTTGTGAAATTACACATTTACACAAAACAGGATTTTATTAAATTCAAGCGGATAGTGGTGCATGACCTCCAGTATTTTACGTTACTTAATTTTATGCTTCAATACTTCACTAGCATGTAAGTCTTGGCTGTTTATTTGCCATTTCGTACCTTAACTTCTATAGCTGTGCATCAATGTTATCGGATTTGGGCAATACTTAAATTGTTGCTATTCTGATTTATTATTTGCAATGTTCCTACATTAAAAACATACTTTTTGTATATAAATTTATTAAAGCATGGCCTAACAAAACACATTTTTACACTAAAATGAAATGAAAATGTATTAATTATGAAAAAAGTACAACACTAAATTGGTTCAGTGTCTTACAACCGTGCTGCTTAGCAGTAAATATGCTTTAAAATGTGAATTCATGATTGGAAAAACTGAAAAATAGTTCAGGCAGCAAAGGAAACAACTTTAATGTCATTCGGCCTCAAGGATGTGAAAACAAAGTTGTCTCAAAATGACTTTTGGCTCCCTCCATAATTGCCCACGTCCTAACCTTTAAGACTTAATTTTACAAAACTAATGGACTGATCTTTAGAGGAATTAAAGGTCATTGGAGCAGCCCTAAAATATTTTAACTCAGAAAATATGCAAACGTGACACAATAGGTCAAAATTCAAGTTCAGATGTTCAGACTTCTGTCAGCCAGAATTTAAAATGAATGTTTCACAAAATATTTTAAGCAGTTACAAATCTTGACAGGTAAATTTTGGTATATATATATATATATATATATATATATATATATATATATATATATATATATATATATATGTGTGTGTGTGTGTGTGTGTGTGTGTGTGTGTGTGTGTGTGTGTGTACACATAAAACTCCAAACAACATATCCAATTATACAGTTTATTAATAGCAAAAGATCATTTTCACTCCTGCATCTTCTCGATGGTCTCCTCCTTGTATTTGCCCTTGTCCTTCCCAACAGCGCGAGACTTGGCTTTGCGCTCAAGGATCTTCTTGCGATCCTTATCGAGCTTTAGCCTAGTGATGACCACCTGGAAAAACAAAAACATGACTTGGTAAGCATTATGTCTCACTGCAAACATTAAGAGCCCACAGAACAACAAAATATCCCTTGGCTGTGTATCATCAGCAAATATGTAATTTTGAAAGCAGTATCAAAAACAATGCAAAGCTTCATTTAATAACCAGAAAGAGACAGAAATATACATAAAGATTTGGATAAAGTGCTCAAAAAACAAAGTAACTGCAGAAATATTTAAAGTAATGTTTCAGTGACGTCAACCTACCCCACCATAGTTCTACGCCGCTTTAATTCGTTTAAGCACAAAAATGTGTTTATTCATTAACTATGTACTTTTAACTGGATGCAACTAAATGTAAAATAAACACATATTCTTTGAAGACAGCTTTAGATGCAGAATTACATAGAACTCTACAAAACACCCAAGGTGCAACCTCTGATTTCTTATGCTTTCAAATAAATTTTTAAGCTTTGTAAACAAACATATAAAATAACACTCAATCTATACCCATACTGTGAGAACTTTTCCACAATAACACCAGGAAAAGGTCAAAGATGTGTAGACAAGTTTGTGAACTACTGATGGCGAGGTATCCCTGCTGCTCAATACGCTTGTAGTGCAAGTTAAGTCTTGAGTTTTTAAAATCTTTAAATTGTGGTTCAACATGCAGTCCAATAACTGTTTAATTTGGATGCACTCATATTTACAAAGAATTTGATAAACAGATGAATTAAAACAATAATTTTAAAAGGACAGTTAAGACTATCTGGAAATTTGCCATTTTCACTCCTGATTTAAACATTTAAGGAAAACTTGCTAATGTTTGACAGAGGAAAGTTTTACGCAAAATATTTATGAGTAGTCAGTAGCACATTTCACTCACGTTTCTGTATTAATGACAAAGGAAACAGCTCTGATCTCCACTGCTAATCCTCATAATAAATGCAGCTCTGGGTCAGTTCAGTGTCAATACAAACATGCACAAAGCTGAGAAACTTACACACAGCAGGACAAGCTGTCATGTTAACCGATTTATGGTTTTGAGACTGTAATAACAATAACAATAATCTAATAGAATAAATAAATAAATCTAAATAACAAATAATCTTTAAGTGAATTGTATCATACGAAAAGATAAAAGTTACACAGGCATTAGATAAATTAAATAATAAAAACATTAAAGGTTTAAATGGAAGCAATAAAAATTGCACTCTATCCTTCATGCCCACCTGATTTTTTCCTTTATTTTTTTCCCCACACAGCCACATAATACTAAGAGTCAAACACTAAAAGCCTTAGATTTACATGACACACTGAAAAGCGTAAGACTGTTGTCAACATGTGCAACACACGGGACACAAATTCTTGACTTAATCTCTGGCAGTAACTTCCACATAAACAGTTTTATAACACAGAAGGCTGTTGAGCTTTTAATTATTCCAACAGGTACCCAGGCTAATTGAATTTGAATGCTTGAAGCAAACTAATGTCAACAATGTAAATGGAGCAAACGCTTTTTACAGCCCAATTAATGAGCGCTAACGGCAGAGTTTCTACACATTTGGTCATTTCAACTTTCCCCTGCAAGCCTGATATACACTTGAAAATTAAAATACTACAGGCTAAAATGTTCCAACTGAAATTATCACGTGGCACAGATGTGATTGAACATGTTTTTCAAACTTGGAAAGTGATAAAAAAAGAAATCCCACTCTTTAAAATTGTGTATGAACCCTGTAATAATTACAACAAACTACATCAGTTTGACAGATTCATCCAATCAGGTTTTCACCATTAGACAATTTTGTTATTTGAGACCATCACAACAAAGCTCACTCCCTCCACTTGCAAATCCTTTTTGCCATATTTCTGGAACGCTGAAATAATTAAACCAATGAAGTACTAGACAGTAGCTCTCAGAGCAATCGCCTGACAAGCCCACACATTCAAACAATCTGTACATACATCATCACACGGCCCTACACAGCTCACTTTTAACACGTTCCAAGCAGAGGACCTTTGGAAATGTGTCTCACCTTGCTGGGATGGATGCCGACATGGACTGTGGTTCCGTTGGCCTTCTCTCTCTGCACACGCTCGATGTAGATGACGTACTTCTTCCTGTAGACCTGCACCACCTTGCCGATCTGCTGCCCTTTGTAATGTCCACGGACAACCTGGGAGCAAAAGCATCACTGGCTCAGCTACACTGTGATCAAACTTCATCATCTCGACCAGAACTCTTTAACTCTCGTTACCACATTACCTGCACTTCGTCGTCTTTGCGGATAGGCATGGACCTCACGTTGTACTTCTGGCGGAGCTCCTTGGACAGCGGGGAAGACATGATCTTCCTCCTGATGTGTGAGGGGGCATTGAAGTGCCTCTTGCGGTTCTTGCGACGGGAGGATGTTACAAATGGGTTAAGCTTCATGATGCTGTGGAGTGAAACAAACATGCTTTATTAAGAAACTGCAAAGCTCACAGTTCCATTAGAAAACGGCACTTGTAGCTCCAGGGCTCTCAAACATATTCAGTATAGAGCCTGCAAATAATTATGGTGGCCAATATGAAGTTTTGTTGCACACAGATGTAGAGCAACTGTTTGCATACAAGCTAGCGTAGTCCTCACAGGGTAAAGCTACATGCTAAAGTAGCTAACGGCGCTCCGAAGGTCCAACTACAAGCTAAAGCGGAAATTAGGTTATTTCATAAAGACGGAAACTTATTAGAATTAGATGACAGAACTCGTGAAACTATAAAACTCACAGAATTTCACCCGAAATGAAGTCGTTCAACTACAGCGGATAGAGGCATGCGGATACAGCCGTAGCTAGCAGGGAGCCCACATAGTTTGTCCAAATATCATAATCTACCACTTAAATTACATCAATAATATCGGTGATTTATTAGTTTTCATGTTTACATTGTGTTACTGTGTGTTTATTGCGACACAGCAACATTATATGGAGGATGGATGTTGATAACTTTGGTGAATTTCGCTGACAGGAATCCTTACCCTGCCTTTGCTCCTCTATGGCCGGCGGAAAAGAGACCTGCAATGTACTTCCGCCTACATTAGTTCAAAGTAAAGTCTCGCGAGATGTGCAGGCTCATGTAAAAATAATGCACGTAAACAAAATTAAAGACCACCTACTTCTAGTATTGACATCTGCGCTGCTTCCGTGAATATTTATAGTTATTACAGTTTGGCTTGAAAGGTCATTTGAAAACTTTTCAAGTTATTTATTTATTTTTCTTACATTTTTGTACTATTACGAATTAAAGTAATTTTTTGACTCTGCACGACATAAAGCATATTCTCTCATATGCTTTTTATTCATGCCACGTTACAAGTTCGGTTAATATAAATAAAATTGTCACAAGGTGGCGCCAAACCTAATTAATCGATAACCTGCTCAGCAAACAAGTTTTGTTTATGATTCACCCAGTTCATGCCGCTGTTCGTCACAGTGTGTCATATCTCGCTGTTCGATCTCTGTAATCAGCTGCAGTTGCTCTCCCCACTCGAAGCAGCTGACAAGCAAACAGCAGAGGCTGCTTTCACCCACAGACCACACAAGCACTGACCTCCTCAGCTGTCAGGACAGAAGCGAACCCCTAGTGTCCTGCTTAAACAACTCGGCTTTGCTCTCCCCACCGGTCGGAGCGCAGTTCTACCCGAACCGGAGAGATGCTGTCATAGCCCCCCTGCACCGCCGCGGACATAACAGCCTCTTTCCCCTCCCGCACCTCCTGGGTTCGTCTCTGGCTGGCCGTCGCGGCAGCAGTGCGGATGTGGAGCCCGCAACGCAGCGCTCTTCACCCGACGGCAAGCACCGGAGAAGATGAAATGTTTTTCCCGTTACCTCCCGTACCTCTTCCGCCCTCCGAGCACCATCCTGTCCTCCACTTGCCACACCGAAGGTAGGGTGGGACCCCTTTAGGGGGGCTTCCACGGTTCCATGAGTTGCTTAATTTGTGCGAGTGACATAATTGGGTGTCCCCGAGACATGCGTGTGGAGAAGTTGTACTGGCATTGCCTATTGCAGATGTGTCGTAGTGCATTAAGTTGTGTTGTGTTTTTTTTTTTTTTTTTTATAACGCCAAAGGGGAGAAGGTAAACATTTCTGATGCAAATAACTGCAGTTTTATTTTTTTCTGATTGTGAACCTGTGTGGTGTAGGATAAATTTTGCTGTTAACACATATTCATAGTATGTCAAGAATACAGAAACTCAGTTTATGGAGTTGCATGACACCTACCCCCTTGGCCTCCTAACCCCTTTATCCTTCAGCCTTACAGGCATTGGTCTGTGTGAGATTCTTAAGGTGTTATAAGCTTGGCATTTAGGCAAAAGATTAAAACAAAAAATGTATAACATGAAATAATTACATCTTCCTCCTGATGTGTGAGGGGGCATTATTCTGTTAAAAACAGAATAATTCTGAATTATTATGATGTTAAAATTAGAAATGTGCAACCCATAGCAGTGGCACTTAAACTTTTCAGTTTCTGACTCACAAACGAACAGTGGAAAGTGGAGACTTGCGACTGCCACAGCTTGTTGAGTAACTAGTATCTCGTTTAAACCAGAATATGACAGTGCGAACAGCATCAAAGAGCCAGTATATTGATTTTATCTGTAATACTAGTCTTGTAAGTACAATTTTCTTGGAGTCCAAATGTTCATAGCAAGGGTCAGCAACTCCTGTCCTCAAGTGCCTCTGTTCTGCGATTTTTGGATGCATCAGTGCTCCAACACGCCTGAATCAAATAAATGGTTAATGAACAGGTTTTTGGAAATCTTGCTGACACACCAAAGAGGTAATTCAACCCTTTTATTCAGGTAAAAGTGGCGAAAAGCTTTTCTTTTGCCAGCTGACCTGCAGGGAAAGGGAAGCTCAGTGAATAATTACTTTTTGCCCCATACACCCAGAGACAGTTCTGATCATTTCAGTACAGTTTCTCATGTCTCATTAAGAGGATTATCTTTTTTTTAATTTTTTTAGATTATTTAGCACTAGAGGTAGATAAGAATTGTACAGAGAGAGAAGGGAGGACGACACACAGCAAAGGTCTCTGGGTCAGGAATGAACACAGAATGGCTGCGTTGAGGACAGTAGCCTCTTCATACAGCACGCTCGCTCTACCTCTACACCACGCAGTGCCCCACATTTTATTTTTCTAAACCTTGTTTTAAGCAGTGCCTGCTTTGTTTAGAGATAGCTCCTTTCCTTATTCATGCAGTTCAGAATGTGTAGTGCCCTGAAACATGACGGCGTGTTTTCCCAGGAGTTACACAGACTTGTAATGTTGAAAGTCCCCACCTCGATAGCAGAAGCTTAAATGACTTCTCATTCTTGCTGGTCAATTCATCTTGCTGATTGTGCTGTCAGATGTGGCCCATGAGGGGTCTGAGTCTTTGTATAACCAGCCATTTACTAGGTCATAACATGGAGACTAAAGCATTGCATTATTTAGCTTTGGATGGTTGCCCTTCTTCCTTCCTGTGCATGCTCTGCCCTTCTGCTTCAGCCCTTTGGCACAGGAAGTAAGACACTGAATACCAGTAAGTTGTGGTCATACTCAAAGCCCCCGGTATCCTGACCTATTTATGAACTGTATGTTATATTTTTATACAAAGAATCAAGTCCTCGGTGTATGGTTCTCAAACCGTGGTAGAAGCACCATCTGGGTTGCTACATGGGTTGCTCTTAGTGGTACTCAGAATACATTTTGGTATTGCAAAATACAAGCACGTTAACTATTTGTATGATTTGATGCAACATACAAAGAAATCCAAGTTATGTTTATAGTACTATTT
This sequence comes from Poecilia reticulata, assembly GCF_904066995.2. Lineage (NCBI taxonomy): Eukaryota > Metazoa > Chordata > Actinopteri > Cyprinodontiformes > Poeciliidae > Poecilia > Poecilia reticulata. Next base: position 11,322,963 of record NC_088839.1, on the reverse strand, counting down.
TGTTTTCTCTTCTCCAAAATGATTTCCCTTTTCTATAGTTACTAATATCAAATAGATAGTGCTTAAATTCTACATACGTATATGTAAAATAGATTACGTAAAGTTGGGTACCAATGTTGTTGGTTTTTTTTTAAAATAATGTCTTTATGCCGGGTTCTTAAAGAATCAGTCTTTCTTCAGACACCTTTACAGGAACCTTGAGTAATATCTCCCCAGAAGTTTTGAAAATTTAGACTGAAAGAGGAAGAAGAAGCAGCAAAAGTTTAAAGGAAAAACTTTGAAAGATTTCAAAAAACCCTGAAGAATCATCATTCGGGATAAGATCAAATGACTGCAAGGAAGTCTGCCACCCTAGAAGGATTATATGAAGAAAGCACAGCACAGTACACAATTTCAGAATTAAAAAAAAACAATTTCAACAAGTAACGTAAAAAAAAAAACAATAAAAAGTTCAGCTTCAACCTCTGTGGTGCAGTTTGACTGTTTTTAAATAGAATCCAACAAAAATAGTCCGTTTGTTTTGGGGTTTTTTTGCCTGTTGAGACAATAATAATAATAATAATAATAATAATAATAATAATAATTAGACCAAAAGGTTTGCGTTTTCTGTATATCACCCTTGTCTGCAGCACAGCATAGCTCGATTGGTTTTAACACATGTTATCAGCTGCAGCTCACTGTGCTCCGCAAACCATTTCTGAACAATCTTTGCTGAAAGGAAGCATGCCGATCAGGACATACAGTTTCCATGAATGGATGTTCAAGGTCAGTATGGTCAATATAACATTCATATAGCATCTATATGAATGTTATGCTACCATGTACCAACAACTAATTTCATTGTTTACTACCATTCTACCATCTATATTATAGATCGTACTATTCCCACAAGAATATTGCCCAAAGCATTACTTTTCTTAATCATGGTGCTGTGTGTTTTTCAGGTAAGTGAAGCACATGCACTTGCTAATCCAGGTGATGTAAAAAAAAATAGGATTTATGAGACCAGGCCACCATGTTTCATATTTCCGTAGCCTCGTTCTGGTGCTTACGTTCCCATCGTTGGAGAGTTTTGGGTGGTGGACAGGAGTCCCCAAGTTGTGATGCAGTTGTGAAGCCTTGCTTATTCTGTCTACCGTTTATTTTTTGTTTTTTTTTATCTAAGTCAGTATGAACCTCTTCAGCTACATCTACAGTCGATCTACAGTCGCTTTTTCTGGTAAATGTGGCCACATTGGGCTGCATTTACCCATTTCCCCTGCTTCACACATCAACTTGAAAGACAAAATGTTCAAAACGTTGATGCTATTACGACGAGATCGGTCATTATGTAATGCCTTAGTTTGCAAAAAAATTTTAAAATAACAGCGTAAGGATAATTCTTCTTTTTTAAAAGTGGAATTTTTATCTTTTAAAGTCAATGTCAAATTGTTCTGATGATGTGGAGTAATATCAGAAACGTTATCGCGTCAAAGCTGGATGTGACGAAGGGAAGCTGACAAGAAACCCTTCTTTCTTGCCTCAGCCTCTGCCATCCCCTTAACTCACTGTCTGACTCTCAATCCCTCTGTGTGCCATCAGGGATGGGTATAATAGGAGAGAGGGATAGATCACGGACCACGGATCTTAGTGCTCAGCCACAGTAACATGATCCGGCGCTGCTCTCTTTGTGCGCGGCCGTTACGAAACAGTCGGAGTCAGAAAGCAGAAAGCGAGAGAGGTTTGTTGATGTCCTGTGTGCTGGAGGCTGGCAGAGTGTGATGATGACACAGCAGATGACCCTGGAAATGTGATGAGTAAAGGAGGCACACACCATCTCCTCTGTGCACTATTTGTTTTTTCTTCAGCGCGAAGTCATGCAATTACTTGCGTGACCCGGGGTTACTTCGAACTGACTTTTAAAATCCTTCTGAGGCTGGTCAGTACATTATGATAATTTTTTTTTTCTTGTCTGCTGTTTCCAGCTGAGCAGAGTTCACCCCAGGGAAGATGAGTGTGCATTTACCATGTTGGTGGAAAATGCATTGCATAAGCGGTGTACTAGACAGTAGACGTGTGTGTGTGTTTTCTTTTTGTTTATCTGGGCCATTATGAGGAATATTGTGCCTGCATCACTTTGATTCACCTGGGTCCAGTCTCTGAGGAGGCGCAGGATCAACCTTTTGTCAGCCTTTCCTTTGACCCATTAAGTGTAAAATAAAGTTCTAAAACGGTTTCATCGATGTTTTGTCCTAGGTGTACTCGTTCCCCCCCGCCCCCCACTCCTGTTTCACATCAATCCTGTCGGTTCTGCTGTGACGGATTAAGTCTTAAACTTTTCTGACAGCGGTTTCCGTTTGAGTCATGAAACACCTTAGTGACACCTCGCCGTTTTTCAGGTTGCTCCCACTCCTGCGTCGGTTTCCTCGTCTTCCTGCTTCCGTTTGTTGCTCCTGGTGACAGAAACCCCATCAGTTCCATTATTCCATTATTTGTTTTAGAGAAATTTGTTCAGATTTTATCACTGCAGCTGATGGCAGGGACTCGAACAAGTGTCTTCGTGCATTGTTTCTCTAATGCACTGGGTGATTAATTTATAAAAGGAGCAGTTTGTGGCACCGGTGCCTGGAGGCGGGGGACTTCTGTCATTGCTCTGACAAAGCGGGCCGTGGATGCGCGACTTACGCAGGGTTTGCATGCTGGTGTGCATGTGTTCTGTTATCATAAGTCCCGCTGTGTTGTTGCTAGCCTGACAGACAGACAGACAGACAGACAACTCAGAGCTCTGAAGGCATTCCTCAGGATAGTCCCGACCTTGAACACACCGCCGGGGACAAACACTCCGCACGTACTTGACACATTTGTGCACATGTCTGCTCCGTTTCAGCTTTAACCAGCAGAATATGCTGTTCCAGCAAAATTTAACCAGATAAAATTGATGATAGCATCTGGGTAACATAATGTGGTTATTTCAGCTAGCGTTGCAGTCTTATCTAATGATTAAAAAAAACCACAATCTACTTCACATTATAGTCTTTTTGACTAGCTGAGCAGTGCTATGCAAGAAGAGCAAACAAGAACTGATTTGCGAAGTGGATTGGTGTTACTAGGAATTAATTTTGTGATAGAATTGTGTCTGGGGAAAGTTGTATTGCCATAAACATGCATTTCCCCTTATATAGGTGATCATCAAGAAAAGTTCTGAAAGCCCCAGTGGAATCCTGCTTTTAAAAAAATGTGGATGCTGTTCAAAGATAGTAAAGAGATCAATAATATAAGGTCACACAAACACTTTGGTTTCCGTCATTTTCCCTCAAAACTACTTTGGTTTGAATAACCTCCCCGAAGATTTTGATGTGTATCGACCTAACAGCTGTAGATTTGTCGGCTGCACATCCATGAAGCCAATCTCCTGTTTCACTACATCCAAAGGAAACGCCGTTGGATTGAAATCAGGCAATAGTGGAGGCGCAGTAAACTCAGGTTCATGTTCAGGAAACCATTTTAACAGCCTTTTGAGTTTTTGTGTGGATTGTGGACATAAAAATGATGGACATTTAATAACAATATTAAAGCCTTGCACGTTGTGTATTGGTTTTAAAAATGGAAGATTGTGCATACAGCACCATCCTGTCAGACATATCCAAAAGACATGTCAGTTCATAGATAAATACACAGCAATAGATGTTAATTTGTGTTTCAAAGTAAGATGTTGAAAAGAAGAGGAGGATCAGGAGGCAGCAACCATTGCAGCAGCAGGACTTTTAAGCACCGCTAGATAGTTTTTATAGGTCGTCTTTGGTTGTGGGAACTTTTAATTGGCAGTCGGTGAATGTGTTACACTGGAGAACAGACCATGGATTAAAGCTCAGTAATCATCCAGTGTGAACCTGAAGCTGAAGGGGAACCAATAAAACTATCCCCCACATCATTGAACAAGCAGCCTGAACCACCTGTGGGTGGATACGTGCGCTCATCATTTTGAGTAATCAAAAAAAAAAAAATGTTTATTGTCTTTACCATTTTACTGTTATTGTGACAACTTCTGAGCTCCAATTTTCTGCGGTTGCCGTCTCCCTAACAATTAGGTTGGTGGGTTCTCCATCAGATTCAAGTCGGGGCTCTGGTTGAGTCTCTCCAAAAATGTTCATCTCACTTTCAGCCTGAAGAAACAGCTCGGCACAATTAGCAGATCATTTTCAACCCAAATCTGCTGGATGTATACATCATTTTGTGCTCGACTGTATAACTTGACGTTCAGTTATTAGTTCCTCGTTGATACGAGGTACTTGATTTTGTTGAAACATTTGTTTACTTGCATCTTTATCTGCAGAACAAAAAGTAAGAAGTGTACAGATTGCAATTACATTTTGCACCAAAGCCATCACTGCTGTTTATGGATATGGATGATAAAACAATTTGATTGAATTTTACTCCTCACAATATTACATTTTGAAAGAATAATGAGAGAACCCTTGCTGTGTCTCTCCAGACTGATTATTCTCGGGGTGAAGCGTTTCACCGGGTGCCTGAATGTGCAGATTGTATGCAGTTATAAGCAGTGGGAATCGTTCCAATAGAAACATCTGGCACTGATCTGTAATAAAGGAAGAATGCAAACACCATGTCATGTTTAGCAAATACAAACTGACGTCCAGGATTTGTAATGTTTACGGTCAAACATAAGCCGCGTCCCATGGCTTGTTCTCACCTCCGTTTAGCAATGACTCTGGTCAAGGTGAGCCAAATGGGGAACAAATCCACCTGGAAGAAAACGCTTTCAACGTAAAGTACGATTCAGAAAAGTGAGGTGGGGGGGGGGTATGTACTAAAGTAATTTGTGGTGGGATAAAAAAATAATAAAAAAATTTCCCCACCGAGGCTGATCTCAACATGATGTTCTCTCTCACAGTAAGAGGAAAACATCGCAGCATATCGATGTTTTTTTCTCACACAGCTCTTGCTCCCAATCTCATTTTACCACAAACACTTCCTGCTAGGTTTCCACATGAAAACGAGAGAGAGAGAGAAAGGGAGAGAGAGAGAGAGCTGCAACGCTTACGGGTTAGAGTATTATTCCAGCCAAAGCAGCGCTGTCAGTCTCTTTCTCAATTTTTTTTTTTTTTTACCTTTATTGTTGTTTCACAACGTGTCGGACCTGAACATATCTTTTAAAACCCTGGCCCGTAAAGTTCAACGTCAAACCGTGCGGTTTCAAACCTGGTCTGTTAAATAACGTCGACTTTGTCTCTGTTGGGAGCAGCAAAGCCAGACACAGAGACTCCTTATCGGGCTGAACCGCCTGGGCCTTTGCTCTGGCTGACAAGGCTGCACAGAGACGCGGCTACTACTGGGATCGGAGTAAATATAGAACAACAGGATGGGCTTCCTCTTTTTCTCAGTCCTCCCTCTCCACCCATCTGTTTCTGCTGTTTCAGAAGAGGTCTCGGTCGCACGACCTTTTGCTAAAAAACCGACTTTACAAATCATTATTTTGCTGGAGAACGTCAACATTTTTCTTCCATTTCTATTTTTATTTTTTAAAGTAAGCAAATAAATAATAAATCATCAATATACCCTCAGGATCTGTAAGGTTGTTTTCTTTAATGAAGACATGCAGACAAAATTATTCAAACTACCCAGGTTTTGTTTGGAAGCGTTGAGAACATGGGCAGGTGCCACTCAGCAGCGGGGCCCGCTTGTATGCATTGCGGCCTTTTAAACTTGTAAAGATGGATACAAACAGTGCCGCTCAGATGAAACATTAATGAGACTGTGCAAGAAGCAGGAAAGAGGATATCCAGCTGATTAGAAGGACAAATCATACAGCCGACGATAATAAAACACGGCGTCACGCATACTTTAAATAGTGAGAGAAAAAAACACAACAATTCACATTTGGGAACATTTAGTTCCCAAGTGACACCACAACCAGAGATCTCGACCTCTTCTCTCTTTTTTTCCCTCTAATTTCTTCAGTCTCTCCCTTCCAGGGTGTTTGTGCACTCCAAATGATAATTTATCCCTTTAAATTTAGGATTTTTTCCATCCAGGACAAGGTTATTAACTGCTAGCTAAAACAGTGAGAAAACGGAGAAAACGCTTTTGTTAACTGGAATAAAGAGAAATGGCAATTAATGGGGAAAACAAGTGTAGCTAACTGGAATTATGTTGTGTGTTTGTAAAACTAACTGAGGCGTACTGAAATTATGCATATAAAGTCTTTCGTTTTCGTGTTCATGGATCTACATTAATGTTTCAAACTCATGTGAAACTGAATATATTCTTTTGAAAATTGCATCTTCCGTTGAGTATTCATTATGAAATCGCAATACAATACTTTGATCTTTTTGGAATTCTGCACCTAAAAATGAACAAACGTATGAACAAGCTAAAATGTCTGAAACTACACCAAAACTTAACAATATTTAACTAATAAGAACAGGCAAACCCACTCTAAAAACGAATTAAAACTAACTGAATTAGACAAACAAAAAGTCACAACAAAATACCTCTAAATTATGATGAAAAATCCAAAACTATTATATAACCATGGTTCAGGGTCATGAAGGCTCCCTGGCCAATCCTCCAACGCGTACAGAACCATATTAACTTGATTTATAATTAGCAGCTTAACTGACTGGGATGAAGCTGAGAAAACTCAGATTTACACCAGAGGCCGTCAGGTTAAGAGGTGACAGTTCTCACTACGGCGTGTCGCTTCCAGAATAACAATGAAAACCAAACTAGATACTCCAGGAAAACAAGGCAGGAGATGAATCAGCTGTCATTTCCTCTCTGGACAGAAAACAAACAGTTTTATAGCCTGAAACGCAGCTGAACAGGGTGTTTATCTTTAAACTGGAACAATGGCCGAGATCCTATTAGATCTCACTTTAGGTGCCCCTTTTTATAGTTTCCCAGCATAGTTTTTAATACAGCCCTAAAAATAGTCGTTCCTTCCTGCTGAGACGTCAAGGTGTCGCCTGTGTAAAATAACCCGAACGATAACATTCGATATGAAGCAGGGATCGCAACCGAAACACAGTTTAGAGAAGCTGCGGCTGTTGATGGAAGCCTTTGTTGTTTTCACGATGCGATGTTGTGTGTCTGTCTGAGAGAAACAGAGAACAAGAGAGGGAAGGAGCTTCTCTTCTCCTTACGCCACACCGTGCTGAAAGCTTTTACTGTTATGTCTGACTACTGTTCTACACAGGAGACATAGCATTGGATTAATAATGTAGCCTACTACAGTCTGAGGCCGCAAACTACACCTGTACCAGTCTGCTCCTAATGTCTTACGCTGCGTTACATGATATAAAACACTGAATCACATATCACAAACTAGAGCTGCGACTATTAAAGTTCTTTTTTTAAATTAAGGTAATAATATAACCACTACTTTTTTTTTTTTTTTTTTTTTACTGTTTGTTTCATAATTTGTAGAAATGTCCTATAAACCTATCCAAAATTTCTCCCTTTGTGTCGGCCATGTTGGTGAGCCCCCGTTTTCACTTGATTATTATTATTTTTATTTTTTTTACACGTTTCTGATGGTATGAAACTAAAATGACAAACTTGATCTTAGTCTGACCTCTACGTTAGGAAAATGCCTAACTATTAGCTTAATAAAAGTAAAACCGAAATGAATTAGAACAAATGTGCTGTGGAGAAAACAGCAGAAAAAAAAAGTTTGAATGCATTCTCCAGTAAACACTCACTGACTGACATTTTTCTTTTTTGTGAAAATGGCTGACGTTTTATTTGTTTGTTTTGCCAATTCTCTTTTAACTGTGAGAATCCTATGCTCTTCCATCTGTCCATATGTCTAGCTTTGCTGAAATTGATATGCTGCTGTATTATAGTGCTACTGAAAGGCCCAACGTATAGGGTTGCTAAGCAATAGATTATTTTCTAGGCTACTCCTGCTATCATATTTCATGTCTGATCAAGAACTTTGTTTCTCTGCATCTTAGAATCTGTCACCTTTCCAATAAATTACTCTGTCTGAGATTTTTTTTCTAGTTAGAGCATTGAATTAAGTAATAAAGTAAAAAAAAAATCCCTTTTTAAACATGAATTGTGTTTATAAAGCATTAAATATGATTCAAACACACCAACATCGTCTATAATTTGCCTAAATACATGAACCCAAAGGTCCAAGCCAGAGAGACCAAGTCTGATTTAATGTGTGAATACTATAAAGTATGACAGTGAATAACATAGATCACTAAGATGTGGCTCATATTGATTATGGGCGATTATTAACAAACGAGTCTCAGCCTCCATTTAAAATCTCGAAGCAGCAGATGCATTCCTAAACAGACTTTAAACAAGTTAGTTTACAGCTGAACAGAATTTGATATTTGCTTTCATGTTGACCTTCTTTCAACCATCCATTTCTGCTGTTTGTTTTGCCCAACTGCGGCTTTTTTTCCAAGCTTTTTCTCATTGGACTTTCATAAGATTATAAAAATCTGTCCATGACATTGATAGCACACTGTGGGATTATGCAAACGTGACTGACAGTCTGGCAGATCAAAAGTTATCTCGGCATCATTGAATTACAGCAACAGTCGAGATGATTTAATTCAGTGGACACAATCTCCATTGTGGAAAGATGAGCTGAAACCAAAGAAAACCATTCTATACTTTCCTATCAAATACAAATTCAGAAAAGGCAGAGAATCTTTTTTTATATTTGGAAATATTTCATGGCACTAAGAACAAATAAAAAAAATCAGAAGCACTACAGGACGACCTCTGGTTTTAGATGATCTTGGATTCTTAGAAGCCTGGACTTGAAAGATAAAACTGACAAGAAATAAAAATATTTTTTAAAAAACCTAAATCTTTCATTCATCAGCTGTGTAAAATAGATTCTACAAATTTCTTCTTAATTTTTGCGATTAAGATACAGATTATAATCTAATTTAATTATATTTTAGAGCTCGGAAACATTTCGTTTTGTTTATTTTTTTTTATTCACTTTGGTCAAGTTGACTTTTATGACATGTGGTTAAATTATGATCCCTGATCAAATCAAAATATAACTTCCTGCTAGTAAACATTATATAGTGGAGTCCCATTGCCACATTTCCCCATAATATATTGTGAAATTATTTTACCAAAAATGCTTTAAAAATGTCAATGGTTGATGCAGGAAACATCCCCCCCTGTGGATACAAAATGATACGTGATCAGTAGCAAATATCCAGCATCAAATGAGTTTTTCTCTGTTGAACAGCTGACTGAGCACTTTCCAAGAGTAGGGATTGATTTATTTTTTTGACAGGACTTGTACTTTATTGGACTTTGCATGTCGGGCATATTGAAATTACTAAAGTTATTCGTTATTTCAAACGGATAAGGCTTATGGAAACTACATTTGATGGAATCTGTAGCTCTAAACTTTGCATTTCTGTTCAGTCAAAGATCGTTTACCTCTAAAATCAGCAAAATTATTCACAGTATGCAACCTCTTCAATTTTGGTGGGTTTTTTTTTTTTGTTTTTGTTATTTTTTTCAACTTTTACAACATATTTTATTGGGATTTCATGTGACGGACCAAAAGTAGCTCGTATTTCATTTAGCAGTAGATAAGAAATGGTTTCCGAATGCTTTTACACACAAAAACTCAAATGTATTTCCAGTACAACAAATGACTGACCATCTACCAAAAGATGACGCCCATATTTTCTGCCAAGGCTTTTTGATACACAGATGATAAAAAAATCCTTCCTGGCATTTTAAAGAGGACAAGATACATGGTTGACATGTTGCTTGAATGGAACCTGGAACTGCAAACCTTTAATAAATTGCGTTATTGTCTGACACAGCAGTTACCTGTGAAGGTTCGCACTCATTCAGTTAATCTCAGTTTTGTTCACTTTCCGTAACCCCGACTCTCTGATTTGCTCGCATTGATTTGCTCAAATGGCTCTGTGACCCACCTAGCATAAAGTGTGTTTGTAGGCCTGCTGTGAGACAAAGTGGGGTACTGAGCTCAAATTAGGTTTCCCACCAGCAGCCAATTTTACGCTTGGAAATAGCTTACAGTAAATATTTTTAGGGGCCGAAACTCAACATGCTCCAATAAACGGGCCCTTTGACGAAGAGTTTTTTTTTCTTCCTCGTTCAGGCTGAAGTGACCCGCGTTCTGCCTTGCCTCTCGACTTCCACTCGCCGAAGATAAAACTATGATGTGGCTGATGCATACGGCGAGGGGGCCATCTTTTAACAGAGCCCATCTGGGGCGTTTGAAAGAAAGTGCTGCTCGTTGTAGGAACAAAGTGGAGCCGAGCGTGTGATGGATGGGGTGGCGGTGCTCACGAGGGGAGCAGGGAAGATGAGAGTGCAGATTTTTGTTTGGAGGAAGGAGCTCTTTTCCGGCAGTCTCAGGCTTTGGCTCTGACACACTGCTCTGCCTGTTTTTTTTTTTTTCTTTTTCTTTTTTTTTACACCGCACTGGCAATTAACCAACCTCTCCTTACCAACCCACCACCCCAACACGTTTTTCTTTTCCTCTCTGTCTAACGTTTTGGCTCATTCCTCCCCTTCTTCGTCCTCATCTTGACTCTCATTCATCGCCGCCTTCCTTTAGCTCTGTTTCAAATCCCCTCACCTTCGCCCCCCCCTTTTTTTTTTTTCATACATCCCCAGTAAAGTATTTTCTTCTGTCTGCCGGTAGTACGGACGGGTGTGGGGTAGGCCTCCAGGTTTCCATAGTGATACTTTGTGTGCTGATGTCATTAGTATTGACGGTGTGTAACTAGGCCAAGCTGTCCGTGCACAGGGACTGATTTTGTTTACCTCAAACTTAAGCAAGTCACTTTCTGATTAGTGCGATGCTGCATACAGCAGCTCTCAACACTTCTTCTGTTACATAACTTCCTTTGTCTTCTCTTAGTTCACAGAGTTTAATGATACAACACTGTCGTGTATATTTAAAGAAAAGTATTCCTACCGCTTTAAACTTTTCACATTTTGTTGTACTACCGCCACAGAATTCACCGTGCTTTACTGGGATTTTATGTGAACGATCAAAGTACTGCAGAATTATGAAAAGCATCATTTTCTTTTTGCTCAATAAACTGTGAAACGCTGTGTGGTGGGAAACCAACAGCACATGCACATTGTGAAACGTGGCGGTGGCAGCATCGTGGCTTTCTTCAATTCAGGAAGAAAACCAGTTAGAAGCTGCAAAAGTCTTGAAAATTGGACAAAAATTCACTTTCCAGCACAACAGTGACATTCAGCTAGAGCTGCAATGTATGATTTACATCAAATCATGAACATTTTGAAAATTCATGGCAAGACTTAAAAATTGCTGTTTGTATCCAAATTGACTGCGCTTGACCTGTATCATAATAATCAATAAAAAAAATCCACTCTCTAGCTGTGCAAAGCTCAGAAAAAAGAAGTTACAGATTAAATGGACAAAACATATGGCTCAACACAGTCTCGTTTAGAGGTCCAGAGATGATGCCACATCATTTCATAGTTTTATTTGATAAAGCATATATTTTAAACCTTTAAATCTCTTTCATTTTACTTCATAAGCACTACCTACTCTGTGCTGATCAGTGGTGGGAAGTAACGAAGTACAAGTATTTCGTTACTGTACTTAAGTACAATTTTCGTGTATCTGTACTTTACTTAAGTAGATTTAATAATGGATACGTTCTACTTTTACTCCACTACATTTTACAGTAAGTATCTGTACTTTCTACTTCACTACATTTCTACAAAACTGTCGCGTTACTCGTTACATCCAAGTCGCGTTGCTCTTTTTTTCCGTTAAAATGTGAAGTTCAGGGATTTAAGGTGGCGCCGTAAAATCCGAGCAATATCGTAACTTACGTGTCTGTTGTCACCCATCCCCTCCACCTTTACTCGCACGCGAAGCTCCAGACATGCGCAGTGGTTTCCTCTGAGCGAGTCTAATCATCAGTAATATAATAGCGCTGCATAAATTGATATGGCGACATGTAAAATCAGCAGCGCTTCGCTTTCACAGACGGTGGGGACTTCGTCCAACTTTTAGCGTCACTTGGAAGGAAAGCTTAAAGAAAGGTAAGATCTGTGGACGTGATGCTAGCAAAGCTAGCTGTACTGACTGAAACACACATGTTGCATCTGCATGAAAAAAAGTTGTCATTCATGCCCTGAATTATTGTGTGGAGGTATTGACTGAGGTGTTGCAAATATGGAACAACGCTGGTACATTCAGGAACGATCCGATTCTTCTGGACGGATCTTTACTGATTGCATTTATTTAAGCTCTTAAGTATTTAATAACTAGTTTTTTATGGGAATGTGGATCTTTCAGATCAACTTGAGAAGCAATTTTGATAAGTAAAAGTTAATTTTTTCACGTAGCGCGGGGTGCTGGTCTTGACTTGGTCTTGGGTCGGTGACCTTGACTACAACTCTGCTACTGGCTCCTTGGTTGCCTGTCCTCTCCCACCCACCTTCTTTCCATCCACTTTCTGTTGGATTTCTTTAAAAATAAAAGCCACTAGTAGCAAAAAAAAAGTGAAGTTCATGTTATGTTAGGACAGGAGACAAGATGTTTCCATCCCTGAAAGTATGATGCATAGAATCACATAGTAAGTAATCACATACTGTAAACATAATAAAAACATGCTTTATCTGTGGCATTGTTCATTAAAATGGCACATTTCTAATGTATTAAAATTAAATACGATCGGGACACTTAATGATATTAGCGATTAGGTAATCCATTCAGCAAGCACTTTTACTTTTAATACTTAAGTATTTTTAAAAGCCAGTACTTTTTTTTACTTTTACTTAAGTACAAATGCTAATGTGGTAGTTTTACTTTTACTTGAGTACATTTTTGTCTGTGTATTTGTACTTTTACTTAAGTACATTTTTTGAGTACTTTCTCCACCACTGGTGCTGATCTGGTCTATAAAAAAAATCTCCATTAATCACATTGAAGTTTGTGGTTGCATTGTGATATGTGTGGCTCCTTTTGCAAGGCGCTGTATGTAAGTGACTGTAATCAGTACTCCCGCTGACGCTCTTTTGACTCATTCTTGACCTTAGTGCTGAATAATTTGGTTACATGACTTTTTGTTTGCATCAGGAAAAGATGTGACTGTAGAGCTCCTTTCCCGGCCTGACCGTCACTTCCTGTCCTCCTGGCTTTTTCAGCGGCTTTCCTGCCTGAAAGAAAAGGATGTTCCTCCCACTGCTCCCCTTTGCTCAACTCGCCTCGGAAATGCATGCCAGGCTGTTTATGTAAACACACGTTTCCTGATAAGTTTGCGCTGACTTCTCAAATCACATAGCTGCTCCCTGTACGTCTTCTCCTTCCGGAAGCTGGTTTTGCTCAAAGCTAACAGGTTCCTTCGCCTGCGCCGCCAAAGTAATTAGTTCTGATCAGTTTCTGAAACTATCAACGGATAAAATATGGATCCCTTACAGATGCTGTCACACGCCACACAGGGAGACGGCATCTTCTACCCAGGAATGTAGAGCCATTTTGTCCACATCTAAATTTCTCTTTGTGGTTTCCTGTTAGTATTCTTTCTTGTATTACATGATTGTAATATAAGATTGCAGATTGCCTCATGTACTGTAAACTTAGATGCTTGGTTGAAATGTAACCTAATGCCACGACAGAGAAATAGACATGGTCAGGTAACTTGTATCACGAATAAAAAGGCTTCTCACAAGGAATCGAAAAGTCTGGAAAGATCTGGAGTTAGATTTGTATCATTTTTAATGTCTACATAAGCTCACATTAAAGACAAATGAGTATGATTTTTTTTAAAATCCTGTTATCCAAAAACCTAATCCTTAAATCTACATTGCCTTAGGTAAGTAATACTCTAGCATCACGTTTCTATGTATCTGGCACTGTGCCATAAGTGATTTGATCTCCAACCGACCAAACCCGCCATAACGCAGTATTGAAACATTCAGAGTTACAACTTAGAGACACCATAGATAACACACTTATGCATCACTGCAGAAAAAAAAGACTGACCCAGGTGCTGTTTGCTGCAAAAACCTGATAATAATATAATTTTTTTGCCCAGAGGTGCAGATGTTTTTGTCTGCTGACAAATATTCACTCTTCTCATCGTGACGAACGCTCCGAGCGGCTCCGCTGGACGGTAGCCTGACCTAGTTTGTGATTAATTTATCTAATATTTAACTATATTTTGCAGTCATAGGCCAAAAGAGTCAAATATGGACCTTTTTGAATGCTTTACTTTTGAAATAAAACATTTTTTTTAGGTATTGTATTAGTACCAATCACTGGAAGTTTTGTGACTTTGTTACTTTCTTTGTATGGATTACAACAAATACAATTTTTTTGCCGTGTTGTTAAAGTTTGAGGCCTGTTCAAGCCCTTTCAGCATGGTGAAACAGTCAGGATTTTGATAACTTTAGGTCCCGTATGCCTTATGAGCTGACTCACCATCGATCAAAACCAAGGAGGAGTTTGAGTAAATAAGGAGGCTGGAAACGATCAAAACGAGGTCCGAATTCAATTCAACATGGCCAACTTCCTGTTTGTTGTAGAACGTAGGGACGTTTTCTGTACGTTTTAGGAAGTTTTAGGAAGTTTTACCAGTGTACCAAGTCTCATACCACTACGAGAAAGTAAGCTAAATGAAATTTACACAACTGATTTGTGTGAAATTTAATTTAAAACCAAACAAATATCTAGAAAATAATCAGACGTGTCTGAACAGTTTAGTAAGAGCCTCAAAGCACTCAGAATGTGAAAGGTGATGCTTTCTGTCATTTTTAAAGGCTTACATTTTTCTTCACTTTCAGATATTTAACAGATTTTTTTTACAGAGTCTGTGAAGAATAAGTGACAGAAAACAGAATAGTTTCCAGCCTGGATGAAGAAGAAACAGTCACAGCTTTCTGCACATATGGAAACATTTGAATACTTATTGAATTAACCCTTAGCGATGTGAGCACTCTCCCAAGAACAAGAACAGATGCTCCATTTAAGTGGATTACCTGATGGACCTGGTCATCTTAATTAGATCAAATGTTGCAGAATTTTGCTTTAATTTATGCATTAATACCATAAAATTCCCATCAGACACCCACTCAGCACTTGAATTTTTGTCTTTTAATTTGGCATTTAAACCAGTCTTTCACCAACGCAGAATAAAGAAACAGCATGACATCTGACTGTGATTATGAAACCAAAATTTATTGCGAAATTTGTCAGGATAAAAATATGTATATTTATATTTGATAACCGTCTTTTCAAAATTTTTAGAATTTATTAAAACCAGATCATTTTAGCCATTTTCCACCCATATCAGAAATCAGATTGATTTATGCATTATTTGACTACCATGAATTTATTTGTTTGGCAATAAAAACAAGAAATGAGGCATTTGACTAAGGGAGTCTTTGTTCCAGAGCAGCAGAAGTATCTAAATATGCTGTTGGAATCGAGATTATCCGATTTCTTTCCAGAGGTTCCAATTTAATTCAGACTCTTTTCAGACTGTCCTCTTTCATGCAGCAATACGGTTTTTAAAAGAGCACATCAAACTTTTTTGTACTCTTTCAATTATGATGTAATTGGCACATTGTGACTTTCATTCACTGTTCTGATCGTACTGACACTTAGACAAACACATCTAGTTTTTGACTAGAAAAATACACAGAACACTGTAGGATTCTGAAGCTTTTAGGAGGAAATTCTTTATTTTTTTATTAGATTATTTTATTCACCATGAAAGTTTAACAGTGTAATGTTTCTTTCTAACCAGCTGGTGGTGCTCTAACATTGCCTCCTCACTGCTAAAGCTTTTTGCTTATTAACTTTTTGTAGGACTGTCTGATCTGTGTAGAGAAAGAAAGAAAGAAAGAAAGAAAGAAAGAAAGAAAGAAAGAAAGAAAGAAAGAAAGAAAGAAAGAAAGAAAGAAAGAAGGCAACGAATATTAAAAAAATGCAAGAAAGAAAAAGAAAGAATGAAAGAAACAATTAGAAATGGGAGAAAAGTTGGCGTATACCTAATTCTCAGGTTCGGTGATACAGAACATGTTTTTGACATAAAGCCAGAATGATAAACACACAGATGGACACACCGGTTGGCCTTTTGCGAGAAAATCTCCCCTCTTACTGCATCGCAAATGTCCCAGTCCCCGAGGCTGCTGCACTGCCCAGGCCTCCTCCTCCTACCAGATCAATATATTGGACCAATAAAAATTAAGCCCTTTCTAAATGAAAAACCAGCCCGTGGCGATTATCGACATGCTTCTATTAAAGTGGCAAGAATTTATCATCTCTGTTGGAGGGACTGTTCCTCTTCATGTGTGTGTTTGTTTGCCTTCAGTTGCTAGAAGACTGTGGACGGACAGCTTGCCACCCCATGGGCACCACAACTACAGCCTATCTGTGATCCACGCTGGCAGCTGCTCTGCCAAATGGGATTTTCCTGGAGATTACAGCCTATGTGTGACACTGGTGCATGTGTTTTTTGTTTTTTTTTTCTTTGTTGTTGATAGACTGCACTATTGGAATAATTCTGTGCTCTGTGTGTGTCTGCTGGGTGTGTGTGTGTATGCTTGTGTATTTTGGAGGGGGTAGCTCCTTAGCCGAGGTGCACTGAGAACATGCTCCTTTGTCACATGGGGCTGGTTGGAACATGACTCAATGGCTGCAGGGAAACCTTCCTGGCAAGCCATAGTGAACAGAAAAAAGGGGGAGGGAGTGCGATCGGATGACGGGTCAGGGCGTTTCTACAGTGCTGCTGTTCTGATGGGTGATGTTAGCTCTTGTTGATTAGACGCTGTCGATTTTAAATGGCTGCCCACATCTGCCTGGTGTAAAAGACGGTGGTTTAACTGGTAACGTCTTTAGTTTGTGGTGAGAAAGACATGCAATGCGGTGGAGAATGTTGCTGCTTTTTGGATGAAATTATCTGAAGTTAAAAAAAAAAACGTTCATAGTATCAGATTATTTATTTATTTTGTCCCTGAATTTGAGTTGCAACCACATATTGAAGTTTATTGGGAATTTTATGTGATTTCCTGCGACTATTGGGGAAAACACGGCGCTCCATGTTTTAAAATAGGGATGGTGTGTTCAGGGCAATGATGTAAAAGTCTGTTTTTCTTTTTCTTCCACACATAGACATATTGCTTGTGGGCCAAAAGATTTTGTTTTGGTCTCGTCTGGCCAGGACACCCGTGTTCAGAAAAGTCCAGATTTGTGGGGTGGATCTCTAATAGTGTCCTGTCGACAAATGATCCCACCTCACATGTGGATCTCGTGACGCCGTTTGTTCACTAATGTTTGTAGTTGTGGCATTTTCTCTCCATTTTCAGAAGTTAAATTTGAAGACTGCTATATGATGTTGTCACTGTTTGGAGTATAGTTTCATATTCTTAACCTTGCTATAAACTTCTCTACCAGTTTATCTGCCTGAAGCATTCCTTGCTTTTTAATGATGTTTCTTTTTTTTCACCAGACTGTGTTTATTGTAAATCTAAAAGAAATTGACTCTATCTACTAATCATTTGACTCCATAAAGGTTTTTATTTAGCTGTGCTAGAGTAAAGTGGGTTTCAAACAAAAGATCTGAAAATCATGTGTCCTTTCACTTCACAATTATGAGCCGCTTCTTGTTGGTCTTTTCCATAAAAACCAGGAAGTGCAATGTGGAAAAGTTCACAGGATGGGAATACTTTTCTAATGCGTGGATATGTTTTTTTCCTTTCTTTTCTTATGCCTTGTTCTCATCATGTACATCTATTTCACAGAGCCTGTGCTTTGTGGAGAGCTGTCCGCGGTGCTGAACATAAGCTGTGCACAGATTCCTGGTTATGCGTAGAGAGGACGGCGTAGCAGTCACTCACTAACCTGCTTAACCTACTTTCATCTGGCCGCGTAGAGGAAAGTGCTGGAGGATAAATATAGCATACTTAACGCCATAAACAGCGTCAGTGTGAGCCTTGCAGGCAGCGCGGAGGGTCTTTTCCTGCTTCTGCTGCCTCGCCTTCCTCGTCGCTTCCTTTAACGTGCCACTAATCATGTCCATAATGAAATTCAGCTTTCCTCCAAACATGTTTGTCCCATTAACCCAACTGGTAGAAAATGTGTTGGGATGCGCTTGAACCTCTTTTCTTTTTTTATTAAGATGAATATGAGCAAAAATAATGGCGTTGTAAGATCTTAATTGTCCAATTACGTGGGCAGCTGTTTGTGCTGTGTTGCAATGGCAGTTCAATTGCTGTTTCCTAGCAACCAGGGCAGGCACAATGCAACGATTTTCTGTTAAGTGGCATCGTTTCCTCTCAGCAAGAGTACACTGTGTGTTCACTAAACAAATCGTAGCCGGCTGTGTGTGTGTGCGTGTGTTTGCGTGTGTGTGTGTCTGCATGCTTCTTCACCTCTCAGGTAGCTCTGCTTTGTTGCTCGCATCATTGTGATGCAACATGCATGTTTCCTGATTGGCTTCCCATATGTTTAACACGTGCATCTCTTCATCCTGCAGCAGGACAAATGAAAGAGGCAAGCCGCCGCAAATGAAATTGTTACAGTTGATTAATTTTCATCCAAAAAGCTCTGTCCTGTGCTAATCATTGTACACAAATTCTTTTCAATTAATCTATTATCAAGGGAAGCAGGGAGAGTCGGGGTAGGGTGGGGGCGGGGGCTGGAGGAGAATCCAATCCTGCTGGTCCGAAGTCTCAGAGCAGTGGAGCATTAGTCTCATCCTGATGTAATTGGAATGACACCAAGAGTAAAGCCTGCTGATTTAAAGACAGCCTCCAGGCTTGATTTAATACCCTTTACCAAAACTATGAATTCATCTTTTTTATCTTTCTCATCCCGCCGCTCTCTCTCTCTCTCTCTTTCTCTCTCTGAATCCCTCCCCCCCACAAACCGCCTCGCGCTCCATTCACACACCTACTGCCATGCATCTCCATCTGTACTCTGTTAATGGAAGAGAAGCGACGTTTTATGGTATTAAAGAGCCAGAAGGTTATAAAGTTTAAGTGAAGTGTTCTATTCCGTTCTGCTCAGTCCTTGTGGCATTTACACACTCGAGCTGCTGCGTGTTTTACTTCAGCAGAGGTTATGATTTAAGAATGAATAAATATCTCCAGGAGGGGGGGGGGGGGCGTGAAGAAAAGGGCAGGCTTTAGAAGGTGCACGCAGGGAATGGGCGATGCTTCTCAGAGGTTCGCAGCCCCCTTTAGTCCCGTGACAGATGGACTGCCGGGGCAATCCTATTACCCCCATGTGTTTAGCTGCTCCTAATGCCAGGGTGGGATGCCTGGCTAATGAAAGGCAATGAAGGTTTTGGAGGGAGTTTCTTAAGCTACTTAGTTATTATCATTGTGATTTGTTTGAAAACACAGAGACACCCTGAAACTAGTGACGGGGAGGAAAACATAGCACCCGCAACGTCAGCCGGTACCCTGCGATGCAGGTCGTCTGTGTCAGATTGACTCAGAACCTAAATAGGCTTTACAGTAGAGATTCCTAACAGCAGATTTACCTTTCTTACAGCAGGTAGTTTTAAATGTGTATTTCCTTTTCTCGCAATCTTAAAATATTACAGTTTTATCGCTTTTTACTTCAAGAAAAGCTCTTTCAAAATACAGAATGTTACCTTTATATTTCTTTGCGTGCAACTTATATGGAATCTCTTTGCCTGTAGGTATTCCCAGAACAGATTTCACAATCATTGAGATTGTGCCTGCTTGTTATTGCTGCATCAGGATATGTATGTAGGCTTGTGCCCCATTGACTGTTCTTTGAGGTCATTGCTAAAATCTTGAAAAGAAAAATTGCGTTGGTCGGTAAATAGCCTGGTGAAAACCAGCCTCTTGTTCTACCGTATTTTCTTCGTTCAGAGGGTCTAGACTCTAGCCCTGTGTCTCTTGACTCCAGGAAACGATTGCTTCCTGGAGCCTCTGTAGTCTGCCTGTAGTTTGACAATGCCAGACTACAATTCTAAAACCATGCAGAAAATCAACATCATCGTTCAAAACTCCTCCTTCTGTTCGCTGATTGGTCCGGTAGAAATTCTAGTGGAGAAATCCCGCTCAATGGGATGAGAATTGAGCAAAATTGTGCATAAAGACAACGGGCAGGCTAGTTGGTAATGGTTAGTACGGGACATTGGGACAGGAAGTGGCGAGGTTTAACCTCATAACTTGTATTTGATACGTAGTTTGCAAGCTTTCCAAACATCCAAGTCTCATTGCATTTGTCCTGCTAACAAGACAGACTGGAACAAATGATTAAATTTACCGCCCACAGGCTTCGTGGTTGAACGGACGGTCAAGCTTATTGGGAAACATGCACTGGGCACAACACCACAATTGCTCCAGATTAAAAGTACTCAAATTAAACACAAGTTTTATAATTAAACCTCTCCAAATGATCAAGTTAAGTGTGTCTTTGCTTAAATAAACTGGAAACAAGGCTGCTGCTGCAAAGATTTGTGATAAATCTCGAGGAATCCTCTCCAGTATTGTTCCAAATAGTACATGTTGGCTTGGAGGCACGTATGGACGATAGAAAGATTTCTGCTTCTCACACTTTGCAGAATGTTTTCCTCTTGGAGGACATTCATGTGGTGCAGAAGAGGTGTCTGCTATGGTAAGTTATGTTTCCAGGAGCGGTACATGCAGAGTTCCACTGGGCATTGCAGGGCGGACATGTAGGTGGATTATTTTGAGCTTGAAGGAGGAAGGAGCTGCCAGTTGACTGTTGAAAGGAACGATAAAATATCCAGGTAAGTATTTTCCGGCAGGTGTTCTTGTTTATCTCAGTGAGCTTTCTCAGGGCAGATCGCAAAGAGTCTCTCACAGGCTGACCTGGGAGGCAACACAGAGACAGAATGAGGTGAAGTATGGAAGACAAACGCCAGAGAATTTCTCCGAGCCACAAGATCAACACAGAGGTGCTGAAAAGCAGCTCCTTATATACCCTTCGTATGAGCCTGACGGGGAAATAAATGTATGAGATGCAGTCTGCGCCGCATCACACAAATACCTCAGAATCATGATACACTTCATAACAATTTCACACTACAATAAATAATATATTGTTTTCTTATCCCTTTACACTATGCCCAGCTTCCATTTATTTTGGCTCATAATCCAGTTGTGGTTGAAGGCCCAGTTGATTTATGAAATATAAGAGATCATAACCAAATTCATCAAACCAAAACAGCTCTAAGCGATTCCCTGTCTGCAAATATTATTATTGGAATCATAAAAATGCATTTCCTTACAGCAGACTGTGATTAGTTGTAGAAGATTACTTTAAATTGTTGGTTGTCAACACGGCTAAAACAACATTCCTTCTCAAGGGTAGACGTTGACGTACGGCTGCTGAGAAATGCCCCATGGCAGACAGGTCCAAACAAGCAAAACAAGCCACAGCAATCTCACTCTGTGTTTTAAATAATCGTTGTGTAGAATTATTCAGCTCTGGTTTGTTCAGGCTAAAGATTTAATTACTAGAGGTAATCAAGTAAAGTCCAGACTCAACAAACAAAAAAATTACAATAGCCCTTTCTGTCTAGTTCCTTGTTTAGGAAGTCACAACACAGATCACACCAAGGTGTTGTTGGCGGCTAGTTAGCTAGTTGAATTCTTTTAACGCAGTGCTTAAAAACCGTTTATAGATTGTCTATAACTTTATCACTGTTGTGTTTTTCTACTGAGCACCAAAAATGCTTTGGTAAACATGTGCTAGCTAGCTTCACTAGCAGTACTTTTTTAGTTAATTTGGTCACAATAGTACAGAGCAACTCGTGTACTTCCTCCTTTCTTATCGGCTCTTCAAAATAAAAGTCTGAGAAAGACCGATGCTGGTTGTTTTTCTGGGTTTCATAGCTGAGGAATACTTTAGAAAGACTTTGTCAATATATGTTTTGGTGAGTTAATATCTCCTCATACCTCTAAATAATTATTAAGTCTAAAAAGCAAATGTACATGAATTAATGTTTTTGTGTTTTCATTGGTAGTTTCATTATTTACACTTATTGAATTTAAACCACTGCTAATGTAACGTTAAATTAAATAGATTTTAGATGATTTACCCTAATGTCGTATTCCTTGGACTTAAAGGATAAAAAAGTCAATATTTTTACCTATTTAAACCTTAACATCATTATCCGGTCAATACATTATTGACTGCAGCCATGAGATAGGAGGTAATCGCAGCGGATGTATTTTGTTGCACAGCTGCTGGAATATGCAGACTCCATATGATCGTACACGCGTCACTTGGTATGCAAGCAGCGTCTTTACCACTTGTACCCCCCGCCCTCCTGACTCACACCTGCATCCCCCCACAGGTCAAACAATTACCACACATCAGAGAAACCAATTGGGCATGACTAAAATATCATTGCCGTGTGACTTTGTCCTTATGTTTAGTGTCGCTCGAGCCTAATTTAACCCACTTTGTCCAAACGGTCGAGGAGAATCGAGGACACGCTCTCCAATTCTGGTGGCCCCCCGAGCATTTCCTGCAAAGTCTGATGCACAGCAAGAGCAGCCGCGGATGCGACGGCGCCATTTTCATAGCCAGCAGAGTGGCTGATGGGGTGTAATGAGCGAGAAAAGTGGGGTAACAAAGTAGAACGAACGGCTTGCTGGAGGTTCTGAGGTGATGGGTTTTTAAAAAAAAATCTGAAAATGAGACCTTGTGAGTGAACCATTTACAGAGTAAATGCAGTGCTCAGAGGGTGTTTTACATACCACTTGAACTCTTTAATATTTTGTCACATCCTCCGTAGTGATTTTTTAAATATTTTAGACTGCAAGCAAACAAATCAGTGATGCAAAATTGTGTAAATACAAATCAGACAAGCGTGGCATGCATTTGTTCGATCTCTAAAAAGCACATTGGGAAGTTTAACTTCCCTGCGATTCGACATATTAAATTGACTATTCGTGACCATGCTTTGATATTAAACCATTGAATTGTGACTGCATCTGTATAAGTGTTGTCTTATGTGAGGATGATGCGTTTGAAGTAGAGGTGGGCGGATCGATCCAACAAAATACCAAGACGATATCAGTATCGGATCAACACAGCAAAAAGCCCAGTGTTAATTTAACTCTGAAGAGTGTGGACTATATAAACACTGAAAAAGTGTTAATATCAACTCTGTGGGAGTTAACAAGATAATTCCCAATGTTGATTTAACTCCCGCAAAGTTGATATTAACACCTTTTCAGTGTTTATATAGTCCAAACTCTTCAGAGTTAAATTAACACTGGGCTTTTTGCTATGAATACTGGCATGGTGAGATCAATACTTCAGTTTCAGATTTTCTTTGGAAATCTTTAGTTCAGTTTTGTATTGTAGTTTCTCAACTCTACCTCTAAAATAATTTGTCTTTTGATTTACTTTCAGCTGCTAATGTTTTTTACTTTTATTTAAATCATGTTAATATGTTTTTAAAGTTTATGTTTATTCTTTTAGATAAACATAAACTTTGTCTGAATGCTATCCAACATTTGAACAAAATAACACAAAGAAAAAAACCACAAACACAACTGAAGGCCTGAAGTTTAATAATATATCAAACTTAAAGAAAATGTATCAGTATCAGTATTGGCATCTATGATACGTATCTTATTGGTATCGGATCGATACCAAAATATGCAATATCGCACACTTCTAGTTTGAAGTGATGTGCAACGTTGATATTCTGACACGTATGATGTTTTGCCAACTGCAAAGCAAGACGTCTTGAAGTATTAGTGTTTGAAACACAATAGTAGTAGTTTTGTCTGCAGATTCTCCACGTTTTGCTGTAATTCTCTCTGTAAATGGTTGGGAACCCATGCAATCCGGTATTTTGAATACTTCTGTGTGTACAAAGAAATACACGGGTGAAATAATGATAGTGATGAAGTAGTAGTGCTCCTAGCAGCGTTTTTTTTCCCCCACTTACTCCTTTATAATTCATGCAGCGCTCTCTGCTCCTTCTTGCTGCTTCTCCAGTCGTGCATCCCTTCTTCGTCACCCCCCCCCGCCCCCCCAACTCCACCAAATCTTACAAAAAAACTGAAACCTCTCATCCGTGTGGCTTCATTCTGACGAGCGCATTGTTTCACTTTCAATTTCCATTCGCTCTGCTCGGCTGTAACTTAGTCTGTGTGTATTTCTTTTGTCCTCGTAAATCCTGTTTAAATATTGATAGAGATGGGGAGTCGGAGCCGGCCACTCGGTTAGAGCTAAGAGGGTCAAGGATGGCAGCATTTCTCCGCAGATTTCATTAGAGAAGCACAGGAGTGTAAATACAGAAACACGGGAATCGGAGGCCTCCCACCCTCATTGCTCCCCCCACCCCCATGGATAATGCCCCGTAATGTATTCAGAGATGGAGATGGAGGTTGGAGGGTGATGGAGTGTAAAATAGCACATGTAGGAAAGTCCCCCCTTTCTTTTCTATTTTTTTTTTCACCTATGAACAGCCCACCACCTTCACAGCCAGATTCCCATTAGTAGAGGAACTGAGGACCGCATGTGCAAATGGTTCCTGCGGATTAGACAGTTAATGCATTTAGGAGAGAGGAGTCCGCAATCTCTTGATTGCTGCTGCTGCACCATGCAGGGAAGATACCCAGTCCCTTTGTGGAAACAGAGATTTAGAGTAAAGTGAGTAGATAAGGGCGAGGATGCCCGACACACTGATGATACACGCACACACACACACACATACGCTCATCAAAAGATTAAGGGTTGACCAAGGAGGCTCGATGTGTGCCCCGTTATTAAAGTCAGCATGGAAATGAGATCTTTTTGAAGAAAGAGGAGCAGACGGTCGACCTCGCTAATCTTATTAATAAGCGTCTGGCTTGTTTTCAGATTCTTACTTTTGGTTCTTTTCCTTCACGTCCTAAGAGCACAAAATAAAAATTGCTGTGTGTTGTGGAAAGCTAAACCTGGGCGCTTTCCTTCAGTGGGGGCAGGAATGTCGGCCAAGAATTGTTTACAGGGCCACACTGAAAGAAAACCGTTTAGAGGCTTCAAAAGAGATTTATGCATAAGTTTATTATCCAGCAGGACCTCAATCCTAAAGGGGCAGTATTATGTAAAATCAACCTTTGGAGCTCTTATATCATGTTATTCATTCATCTAAAACTTTCCCTGAGTGTTGTTTTGACTCATTCATGCATGTTTGAGAAATCCTTAAATCTCCCATGACAACCATTCTGGTTGCCTGAACGCTTGGTCTCACTGAGCGCCGCCTGTATTTCCACAAAGCTCCTCCTCCTCTGAACTTCCACCTCACAGAGGAGCTTCTTTCCCTCCACTCGGCTCCTTCAGACTAGCGGCAGCAGCAGTTAGCAAACACTTGGTGAAACTGCGGCCGCCCCTTTAAAAATGCTATAAATTCAAACATTCAGAATGACCTAATCAAAGTCCAGACCTAAATTCAATAGAGAACGCTGCAGTGCTCTAAACTGATGTCAACAGATGTTTTCTATCCAACCTGACCCAGGTTGTGCAGAAGAGAAAAATATTTTTATGTTTGCAAAACTGGTATCCCTCCTCTCAAAAAACAAACAAACAAACAAACAAACAAACAAAAACAATGTACAGATGTAACAGCAGTAAAAGGAGGATCTATAACGTTTTCCTTCCAGCTGGGACGTCAGGTGGCACATGCTGTGAGACCTGCTCTGCCCTGATTTCTCTGAATCTGAACTCCACGGCCTCTGGCCAAAATGTCATCTATCCCTTAAAGTCCTCTCCCTTCCTGCATGAATAGCTTGGCTGTTAGAGATTGCTCCAGATGCAAAGGAGGGTTCACTGCTCAATCAGGAACAGTGAAAGCATTCCTCTGCAGTAACAGCAGCAGCAGCGGGATGTGGGGGGCCAGGGAGAAGCTGATGTTTTTTTTGTTGTTTTTTTTTCCTCCATCAGTTCAGAACTGAAACTGCAGCGTGAATGTCGGTTATCATCAGGCAGACAGTAGAAGAGTTTTTAAAGTCTTTCTCGGATGGTGGCGGCTGCTGGTGGGTTTTTATTGTTTTATTTTATTTTTTTATTTTAATTTAAAGAGCCAGACAGGCAGCAGGGAGGGGCCCCTGCTCTGCTGAAGCGCAGCAGCAGCAGCAGCAGCTCCAGTCCATCTCTGCGCTAAAAGCCACAGTGAGTCAGCTGAGCTGCGCGCAGGTCCGCTCCGATGAATGAATGACAGCGAGGAGAAGGAGAGGCAGCCGGGAGGTGCGGAGAGGGAGGACGAGGGTGTCTGTGGGTTGGTGGGGGTGGGAACCCTGCGTGATCTGGGATGCAACTCTGGAGAGTCTGGCATGGAAAAGCCGAGGTACCGGAGCGAGCTTGTTGACGCATAATCCCACCCGCCCCGCTGGCACAGGGAGGGGGGAAATCTAGCCTAAACTCAAATCCTTCAGAAGAGATTTACGGAGCTGCCGCTGCGGGTTCAACCTTTCAGAAGACGCAATATTTCTCTCATTTTTTCTTCTTCTTCTTCTCTCTCTACCACCTCCGCGTGTTATCTGGTGACTATCCATTTTAGCTTTTTTTCTTTATTTCTTTCTTTTTTGGATACTTGAACCAGAAGACCAAATGCGCAGTAATAAGAATTAGGCTGTCTTATAAAAAAAAAAAAAAAGAAAACCTTCAACTGGCACCGACACGATCTCTCTTCTCTGGATTGATACGGCGCGGACCGGAGCAGCCTCACATATCCCAGGTAGTATTTGATCTCGATCCGCGTCGTTTGTACACCCGGGGATCCGGAGCCACGATGACAGGCCCCCCGCTGGTCCCTCGGCCCGCCTGCTGACGGTACCGGGCAGGATGGGAGCAGGTCTGCCGCTATTAGGATCTCGAACCAGCCGATTCATCAATGGAGGAGGAGAGTGACACCCGGAAAATCAACAACAGCTTCCTTCGCGACCACAACTATGCAACCGAAGGTATTTTTTTATTTTTAATATAATGGACCGATTTCGTGCTGGAGGGAGGGAAAAGTCTAAAAATAAAAATCCATTGTGGCGACATGAAAATCCACGCATAAGGGCGTTATAGGGAACTTATTTGGACACTTTGCTCCACAGCGGTTTAAACCGAGGTGGAGAAATGAATGTAAAATTTTGGTTATATAAAGATCCATCTTGTCTGTGTTGCAACTGGACATGAAGAGGTGGCTTCCAGTCACACCTGCTATTTTAGAATGACCAGAGGAATTAGGACATCTTGGGCAACAGGGGATTAAATCATCCTGTACTGCTGCTCCTCTAATCTGGATGCGGTGCTGTTTAAATAATAGCAGGGGGACCGGGGGGAAGTGGGCTTTCCTCATTCACTTGTTGAGATTGGTTACATGGAAAGAGCCCTAATTAGGGGAAGGTAACACAATGAAACATGGACCAGTGTCTTCCTCTCTCATGTAGAAATGTACGCATATGGTATTAGTGTACATGGATTCATGCATTTGCAGAAAGCTGCTTTCTGCAAATGCCAATGCTGCTCGATGTCTTCACAGATTCTTTCATTTTCAAAATATCTATAAAACATGAGGATTCGGGGGTGACATGATTTTAGCTGTCAATGTGCCATCATACCATCTTTAAGTGTTCTTGAAATACCTCAAACATTAACGTGTCAGAACACGTACTGTGAATATTATATGTGGTCTGTTTCGGATTATTATTTTCCACCAGGCCCATTTTAAAGCCAGTTTCCCACGAAGTCCAGAAAAGCGACATACTGAAGACCTGTTTTGATGCAAAATGTTACCCAGCCCTAAAGAAGCCATGCATCAGGATCTTTATGCAAATGACCTACAGACCTAAATCTTACAGGAAAGCTGAATTTCTAAGGATGTGCTTTGTGCAGGGTGGGTCAGAGCCACCGCAGCTTCTTCTTCTTCTTCTTCTTCTTCTTCTTCTTCTTCTTCGTCTTTGCTTGCCTTGGTCCCTGAGCTCAGGTTACAGGTGCCACTGCAGGCCAGAAGGCGGACAAAGTCAGAGCGTAAAAAAAGGCAAAACATCTCCCTTTCTCAGATGGGTTTTTTCCCCCCCTCTGCTTCTTCCAAATGTATGGGGGGAGCCCCATCATTTGCTCAGATTTGGCACTTATTAGACGATTCCCTGTCACTGCTAAACACAGTCGCTGCTTCACAGCGAGAAAAGGCGAAGTGGGGGTGGGAGTGATGGATATCTTTGTTTGATGTCTGAGCTGGGATGAAAAACGGGAGGGGAATCTTCTTCTACGCTCCGTCTCGCTCTTCTTCAGCGTGTGTCGTGCATGCGTTAGATAAAGGGAGCGAAGACGAGGGTTGCACAGATTGTAAAATGAGTCTCCTTGAAGAAAAGGTCTACCTAGTCTGAGGCCCATCTGTGCCTTTCGCACGTCTACTTTTGTCATTTTTTTTTTGTCTTTTACGGCTGCTGTTTACGACCGATTGTCAGACGTCATGTGTCATGGACGTGTGTGTGCGCCTGGGTCTGAGTGTGTGTGCGTCTTTTAAGCCCTATGAAGTCAGTCTGAGAGCCAAAGATCACCGCACAGGCCAGTGTCGGGTCCACCGCCTGAGCTCGTAAATTCACCAAAGTGCACATGTTCCGTTCAGGTCTCTTTAGACCACACACACACACATGCAGGGCGGTGAGAGCCGGTCGGGTTTACCCTGAGGCTATCTTAGTCCATGACAGCAGGACACTTTAATGATGTCACGTTTTAATGATGTCACTCATGCCGACCCTTGTCTAGCACCAATCCCACGCCTCAGCGGATCCATTGGTGGTTACTAATATGGGTCGGCCACCCTGAGCAGGGTACAGAATCAAGCCAAGAAGGATGGCTAACGATTTTTCAGGAAGGGCTTCTGGTCAATACCTTGCTTCGCTCTCTGAATGTCTTCAGCTTGGATAAACAGAATAACATTTCTTGCAAGGTGAAGAACAAAACAGCTACCTAGGAATTAAATGTGGCCTGGTAAAAATCAGCTCCTTGCTCTACGTTTTGCTTCATTCAAAGGGCCTGGACTCATGGTTATTGAGAAGTGATTGCTTGTTGGACGTGTGGCCTCAGTTGGAGTTTTAATTTTGAACCAATTCCTAATGTTTGTGACGTATGACGCCAGATTTGACGCTATGAAGCTTACCGGAAGTCGCCTGTGGTGTAAACAACCATCCCCTCACCCCACTGTGAAGCAGAAAGAGATGCTTGTTAATGTTACAGCTCATCGTCCACAACTTCTCCTTCTGTTCACTCATTTATCTGGTTGAAACTCAACTGGAGAACTCGAGCTCAGTGGGGGGGAAAGCCCAGACAGAGGAAGATGACGGCCAGGCTAGCTTGGATCTAGACTTTTTGAATTGAATGACGCATCTAGAAATCAGCTGATGACCAGAATCAGATGATCTGCCGCCTGGCCACCCCCTGCAAACTGAAAATCAATACCTCTCTTCCTGTCATTAGCCCCAGCATAGCGAAGTGCCTCCAGATCACACTCCTCAGAACACGCTTCACTATGAAAGTTTTTAATGAGGGAGAAGACTAAAAATCAGAGGAAGTACAAAGGGTAGAGAAAGTAAGTTTTTTCTAAAGAGGGTTTTTTAGCAGCTGCTGGTCAATTTGCTCCCTTGCCATTTGATGCTTTTGCAGATCTGGCTATTATAAACCTGCCTGCCACAGGATGACAATTAATCCCCTCTTCTGGGGCAAATAGTGGAATTGGCAATAGACAGCCTGGACCTGGATTTTTTTTAATCCTCTTGAGTTTTCAACCTCTATTTGTCGTAGAATCAAAATCAACTTTATTTTGCCAAGACTATGTGCAGACACAGACAGGAGACACTAGATTTGGAAACACTGGCAGCATTTTAGAAATCTGAAAGTTAAATCAGGGATCTGCATTGTCTATAGGTCATTGGAATTGAAAATATAGTTTAAAATAATTTTTTCATCATTTTAAACTTGTGAAGCCCTGTTTTACAGAAACCCCGTTCTGTAAAAACGATGTCACACACTGTGTGACGTCGCCTCTGCTCCTGATATGATTTTGACGCTTTTATTACAGAGAAAACTTAGAAGTTGAATAAACTGAGAATCTCCAAGCTGGTAGAGCAGGTCAAAGAAGAACAAAAACCAGAGACTGGAAATTGGTCAACACAGCTCAGTATTTTCTAAATCCTTACACACTGGTAGTTTAAAAAAATCTGCCTTAGTTTTGGAACTGCTGTGGCTAGAGATTAGCTTCAACTTTTATTGAAAACTAAACCGTTTGTTTATACAAACTGAAGACCTTCAGAGAGATACTCACTCTAGCTAATATAATTACACCCTCTTCATATAATGGATGAAGTTGTCAAATATCAACACTGTGTGTTCAAAAATGTAAATAGCTACCCCCCCCCCCCCCTCCCCAGGCTGTGAGGCAAGACCTGTCTGCTCAGATATTGATTTTTGATCCTTTACAATTTAGTCGCCGGAACACAATGACCTAAAGATCCGTCGGTGGAGACACGTGATCCCTTCCCTTCCACCCCCTCTTTCCTCCACCTTCCATCATCTCCGTCTCTCAGATTTTTGCCGTTTTGCATCCCTTTGATGCGATGCTTGTACAAGCCCGCGCGTGACCTCTTCAGCCCCGAGAATACTGACGCAGTTTTCTCACAACCTTTGCTGCCGCCTCCGATGAGAGCCGAGCGGGTCCCGGTTGCCCGTGCCAACGCAAACGGCCCGGGGCCACACTTTAGGACCGCGGCATGAAAAGACTTAGCCCACCATACCCTTAGGTCCCATCCATTATTCACTAAGAAACACTCAAGCCGCAGAGCCCTGCCTTCTCGGCTTCGCGGTGTGAGGAAGACACCGCGCATGTGTGTGTATGTGTGTGTGTGTGTGTGTGTGTGTGTGGTGGGGGGTTAACGTTGCGAGGTGGCGGGGGCTTAATGGCAAGCTGTGAAGTTGGGGGGCAAAGGGGGGCAGCGAGTCGGACTCTTTCTTCAGCAGCTGCTTTCATCCCCTGATTAGCTTCTTATTAAGTCGGGGGCGCTATGAAATTTTAATGAGAATTTATTAAAGAGTACTCGTCGTGTTGCAACTGTAGCATGATGACAAAAAAAAAAGCCCCATTTTCTCCACTGTGATACGGCTTCATGCACAGCTAGCGGCTGATGCAGTGAGCTCCAGTCGTTTCCCCGCACAGTTGGCCCGGAGGCGCGGCGTTGTTTGACCTTTCAGGAGTTTGTGACGGGATGCATTTGTAAGTTTTGATAGCTAATTCCCGCCTCCTGCCGAGGAAGCGGCATCTCTCCCCCAACCCCTATTGTGTTTTGGTGAAAAGGTCACCAAAAAAATAAAAAATAAATAAATAAATAATAATAATAATAAAATAATAATGAAAACAGTGTTTCAATCTGTGCTGCAGACCTCTGAATAATCGATTCACAACAGCAAGATGAAAGAGATTGCAACAAGGCAACCAGGGGAAAAAAAAAAAGAGCTGCTCTTGTTTTGGTGGTTGATCCCAATTCCACACACCCTCGGATCTCTACCATCCCCCCCTTCACTCTCAATCTCGTCTCTGTTTTCAATTTCTGACAGAATACCAAATAAAACAGCATTTCAAATGATGCCTCACGGTATTCAGCAGTCAAGCTGAACCGATTTCACTCTTGGCACCAGTTTCTCTGCTCAGTCTTGTCCGTTGTTTTGTCTGCCGTCAGATGTGTGCCACGGCGACGTGTTAATGAAGTGTGAGAAGAGGAGCTGAAACATGTCTTGGCCGTTTCGACTATTTTTTTTTAATTTTTATTTTTTTTACTCCCTGAAGTGTTATGGGATTGGGAAAGAAACATAAAAATCACTTGGTTTTGCTCAAAGATGCAAGCACAAAAGCTTTCCTCGGAAGGGGGGAAAAAAGGCACGGCGTTCACACAAACCAAGCATCGGTCTCAAAGGGCTGATCCTGGAGAAACCAGGTTAATTAGCTTGTTCTCCCCAGATCTCTACAAAGAGAGTCATGCTCTTCAGATGAAGGGAGCTGCATTGTGCTCTGCCGCTTTGTGTGCGGCTAATAAAGCCCAATGAAGCCCTAATCATATGTCTGGGCACCAGGTCGGTAAGGCATCGGGGCTTTATTCAAAATTCTGATTGATCTCCATTGTCGCTGGTGTAAAAAACGCAGCCATTATCAGCTGCCGTAGTCCTGCAGAAGGAAGGTCTTTATGTCCTGACACGAACAGAAATCACGAGGTTTTGCGTGTTCCTAGAAGAAAAGAGCGAGTGTGGTACATTTCATGGATGATCAGCGGCGGAACAATGCCAGCAGGTGGAAAGACAGTGCGAGAACAGACCAGAATTATCCACCCGGTCTTATCCTTTGACGCAGGCAGCTCAGCACAAGTGATATAATCCTCTCCTCTCCATGTTTCCTAATGCTAACAAAGCTTTAGCACGCCACCACATTGCTCACGTCCCTTCCCTTCTATCTTGAATTACAGCACGCAGCTTACGCAACTAGATTTCCATGCAGTTGTGTGGGTTTTTTTTTTTTTGGGTTTGTATGTCTTACACAACCTCCCAATGTCGACGTATCGAACCTTTGTTAGCTTTTTTTTTTGTATTTGCTTTTCCACCAGGTCAGGATTACGCTGTCCCGAGGTTAGCCGGGTCACTCCAGTTTTAGTCCTCAGGGTTATGAAGCTATCTAAAGGGAACGGCTCTGTCGTTTATTTCGCCGGATCCTTCCTGTTACTCCTGATCCGCTGCGCCCGGGCGTCTATAAAATACATTCAATATGCTTCTGGATCCTCCTGCATTGTTTTCATTCCAGAATCAATGCGTATCTATGTTTCCACCCTACTGGTCGGATCGTCGGCCGTCAATATTACATGCTGAAGGGGGGGGGGGGGGGGGTAGATTGGATTGGCGAGCAGAAACTAAAAGAAATCTGCTCCATGGTGGAGTTTTTTCTTTCTCGTTTGTTTTTGTTTTTTTAATCCGGTTGTACGTACACGCATTACAGCAGAAGGCCGACAGCCTTGTCTGCATTATTACTGTTGATGGATGTGTGTTATCCCGAGCATCCCCTCTGCAACATCAAGAAGCGCTGACCTGTCTTTGTTAGACCTGGCTAGCCACAGGATTTATGGGCTTCATCTGGTTATGGTCTGCTGATACGGCCGTGCGTGTGTGTGTGTGTGTGGATGCGTAAGAGAGATAGAGACAGTGTGTAAGTACGCATTTGATCAACTCAACCTCCTGGATGCTGATCTGTCACGTCCATCTCGATGCCGCTGACCCTCCTGATAGGGGAAGTCTTTCTCTACGATCCCGACCACAATCCTTGTGTTTCCCCAAGAAGAAAATTCAATTTTTGCCAATTTAAACCAAATTCCATCAGTGTCTCAGGCTGGATAGATTAATTTCCCTCATGTGGAGTCATTTGCATGCAGAAAAACTCATCTATCTGTAACGCTGCCGCGAGTTTCCGCCTCGCTGCCAGGGAAATGATTGAAGGACGTACCCGTGTGTAAACTGGTTAAATGGCATCCATCAATTACTGTTTCTTCGCAGTGGGTTAATGTGATGATGATGAGCTAGACGAGAGACAGTGAAGAGGGATCAAGAAAAACAAACAAAAAAAGAAGTATGTAGAACTACACTGAAATATGAATTAATTAAATTTTTTTTCTTGGGAGGAAGAATGCTTTGAGAAGTTATGGTTTCAAAAGGACAAACTTTTTTTCCTCCCATTTTTAGTAAAATACCAGAGAAAGTCTCCTGGTGGCCAGAGTTTTCTTATGCTGCTTGAAGGATGAATTAACTTACATATTGCTGCACACTGCAGGCCAGCAAACTGAAAGTAGCTTTCCATGTGTATCCTGCACATTAATGAGGCCATTTGGAAATATTTCCAGCCACTAAAAACACAGACAGCCATGGCGTGAAAACTGAAACCACATCACTTTTATCTATTGAAATGCTAAGAGTGTGCATGGGTGTATTTGAGATTCTCATGGTGTGACAATCTGGAGTAAAAAACATCATGACTTCATTTTATACGCAGAAAACTTGTAAAGAAAAAATATGTAAGAATCAATTCATTGCTAATTCTTGTTACGTAAACAAAAAAAAAACGACTTTTGTTTGTCTAACATGCTGGCTGCTCATCACACTGTCTGCTAATGTAGCAACGCTGCATTCAGCCGCTGAGCAGAAATCCCACTCAACACTAACCAGCTGTTAAGTTTCGTACACTCTTTCATGGAAGCAAATGTCTCCAAAACAGCTGAATTCATTTTTCTCGTGATTGAGGAGAAAGTCCAGTTGTGGCAAACGGGAGGGTGTAGGAGGGCAACACTTTATTAATCTCAATCCAGCCACAGACAGCTCCAGTCCCTCCAGCAGTGGTTTAGGCACCTCAGTGAAAGGGCTTTAAACCTGCAGCATGACAGAAAATCTCGTAAAACATCGAATAACTTGATATTAAAATGTTCCGTGGCTAGTTTTGTTATGCAATCAGAGAAATACCTTGTAATTCTGACAAAATCCATTATCGTGGTTTACCTGAGCTCTTCAGGGTGAATCCAGTTTTATACTAAATAAATAAGTAAATAAATGTCTCCCTCTGTTATCTATATTTTATGCTCCATCTTCATCACCATCACATCACATCACATCAGGAAGCAATAATTGATGAATGTCGTTTAACTGGTTCCTGAAAGCGTGTATGCTTCAATCATTTCGGTGGTCTCTTTCAGTATTATAACATTTTGGCAGGTTTGAATTCATAACCGTTTCAATTTTTAAGGTAACCGCTTCAAGTCTGACTATAATTGTTACGCTACAACAAGCTCTACTTCTGTGAAGCTGCTGACTACAGATGCTACCTGAGCAGATAGCCTTACTTACTAACTAGCTCATATCAGATTTTTATATATGTGTCACTCTATCAAGATCATAATGGCAAAAACTTTTGAATATTTTAAGTAAAAAATTCTTGAAAACGGCTACCATGGCAAGAAAAATGATCACAGTTTTAAAACTGTAAATGAGTTTGGTGGCAGTGAGAACTGTTGTCTAAAATGATCAAGATTACACGATGCGACTATTTATTTTACTTCTTTAACTTTAACAGTCTGTAATTAGGTCAGAATTTGTCTGCCGTGTTAAAGGCTCAATAGCATCTCTAATCAAATATGCTCAGCATCAGCCGCCTCCTCATGGCTTTATCAACAGGGGATCATGAGGATCCCTCTGGCCTCGTCTGCGAATGTCTCTCTCTCTCTCTTAACCAATTAACGGAAACGAGGAGGGCTCGTACATGCTCACGCGTCGGTGCAAAAGCCCCGACCCTTCCAGTCGTTTTCAGCATGCAGAGATGAGCCCGACTACAGGGACTCTATTGTCTGAAGCCGTGTGCTGCAGCGTGTCGCCCTCGCTCCCCCAGACACGCAGGCAGCTTTTTCACTCCATTGCAGCACTTTCCTCTTTCTCTGTGTGTCTGCTGAATTACAGCTAGCATCAGCAACTAAGTCTGAGAGCTATTGGCACAGACACACTCGCGTACGCTCCGCCGCTAGTGATGGAAACGGTCGCCATGGAAACATACCCCCTCTCTCTCTTGCGCTCTCTCTCTCTGTGCTCCGTGCTCCACCAGCAGCAGGTCCACAGAGGGCGAGGGGAGGGGGTGCGAAACAACAAACGCTCTCATTTTCCGTCTAATATTATTGTTACTGCTAAACCGAAGGGCTACCTCGACTGTAGTGTGTGTTTGTGTGTGTTTGTGTGTGTGTCAGTGTGTCTATTTCAGAGAGAAAGACACAGACACAATGCTCTGCCTTTTTAGCCTGGGGCTGTGTAATAATTACAGTCACCATTAGCCTCTGCCTAAATCCAGGCAGCTGTATGTCAGCGAGGAGGAGAGGAGATGTTACCTCTAGGGTAAGGTGTCTGTTATTTACTTTTTGGGGAAAACTGCAGGTATGCAAAAGCACACAGGCATCTGAAACAGCATCAGCTACTGGGCAGCGTGGAGTCCCAGTCGGTTGTAGTGACAAGGAAAGAGCAAAAAGCATGACTACAGTTGAAAAAAAAAAAAAGAAATGACACAGATTGTTTAACTTTAGCCAGACAAGAGGCTGAATTGTCAAGCGGTGACTCACGCACTGGTTTCTCCTAACCTATTTTCCACCAAACTGGGTTTCTGTGCCAAATAGTCCTTTGTGGATTGGTCACAAGAATCCCCTTCTCCCAATTTTCTCCTGAAATGTATTCTAGAAATCCCTCTTCTAGATCTCCCCTGTAGGCCTTTTGTTTTCTCCTCTCTCTCTCTCTCTGCATGTCTGGTTGCTCCTGTCCACACTGACATTTCCTCCCTCGCTCTGCTCTGCTTCCTGTGTTCCAGCTGACATTATCTCAACTGTGGAGTTTAACTCAACGGGGGAGCTGTTGGCCACCGGGGATAAAGGAGGAAGAGTGGTTGTCTTCCAGAGGGAGCAGGAGGTAGGAAATGCCAACAATTCAATGCTAATTGTGCTGCCCTTTTCTGCTGAAAGCATTTGACAGACTCGTAACGATTTAGCTGGATTGTTTGTTTATGGTTTGGTGTTCAAATATGAAAAGAAACGCTTTGCTGTTTGTCAGGGGATGCAGCCATCTCGGCACTTCTTAGCACTTATTGAAAAGAGTATTAAAAAAAAAAACAAGAAAAAGATTTAGTAGCATAGCAGGAGTAGCTTAATCTAATACCACAATTAGTTAGATTGAGCTTTAATTGTCTATTTGACTACTCATTTTCCCATGACGGAGCATTTTCAGTTCGTGGAGTGTGTGTAGTAACCATGAACACACCAAATCCAACCTTTCACACACAGGAACTACTTAACTTTAAGTATTTTCAAGTTCTTAAAAAAAACAACCTAGATGGACCCTTTTGATTTAGCTGAAACATCAGTTTATCCCACATAAATGGACTCTTGATCATGAACAGTTACGCACAATGAATTTTTTTCATTGTTTGTTCGCATCACCCTCTTCTCATAAATGACTTGTGTTTTGCTAATTCTAGAAACTCAGAAAACTAGAGCGTGTTTTTTTTATTCAGTGCAATAATAACATTTTCTAGATTCATCGACAAAAATTACATATCACCTAAATCGTCTTATCGACCGCTTTACACTAAAACCTGGTTCATAAAACCTTGCCAACACAAAACATACAAATACAGCTCAGAGGTGTGAAAGGATGTAGCAGTTATTATCAGAGTCACCCAAGCAAAGAAACTAGAATCCATGTTTCATGCTGATTGACTGAGGCCACGCATTTTTCCAAGTCTGCATCTGATTGGCTCATCTGGCCCTCGTGACGACTCCGTTCCCTTCGAAGCTGCTGAGTTTCTGGACTCACAAAGGGAAACACAGAGCCAGTGACAAGTTTTACCTAACCAAATCAAATCACCCTCTAGGATGCAGTTGTAATAAATGTATTCAGCGCAAAAACTTTGTGATGCCTCTCTAGTATTTTGATTTTCCTCCAACGAACAGACTTCATCGCCCTGGTAACTGGTTTTAGGTGTCACTCAGTCCCAAATCCAAAGGGGGGGTTCCCCTTAAAACACTTACCACTGTAGGGCTAGATTCTACATAAGTTGAGCTATAAAATGGGAGATGGGGAACCAGACACTTCCAAAAGTTGAATGAGTTCTGTGAGTGAATGAATACCTGATTTTGAACCACACAGTAAGACCTTTGGATCCTCCAGGAGCGATGGTTCTGGTGTGGGAAGTTGAGAAAGGTGTTTCAGAAACTCTGAATTAATGATTGGACTAATTATTTATGTAGAGTTCAAATTAGATGTTTAAATTCTTAATCATAATGTCATCAGCTCCGTTTCAAGTCAAGATGCAATATTTACGTTTGTGATGGTAGGACAGGAAAGGATTTTCCAGGCTTGCCCTGTTTTCTCCACAATCGACTCCGATTCTGAAATATCGGGTCGAGTTTTTGCTCCAGCGATGAGTCATGTCAATTGATCCCCCTTCGCCTTCCTCCACAGAGTAAGACGCAACCCCATCGCAGAGGGGAGTACAACGTTTACAGCACATTCCAGAGTCACGAGCCCGAGTTCGACTACCTGAAGAGTTTGGAGATCGAGGAGAAGATCAACAAGATCAAATGGCTGCCTCAGCAGAACGCAGCGTACTTCCTGCTCTCCACCAACGGTCAGTTCAAGTCTCTCTCTGCGAGGTCTAAGAGGGCGTTCTGTAGTCGTTTGCCAAATTGTGTTCATTTAAATGCTAACTCTGCGGGATTCATTTGAAAGCAGGTGTAAACTGAGATGTTGATATCACACAGAAATGCCTGTTTTGGTTATCTGCGAGGCTGCTGCGCTTGGCTGAGCAGGTGCCACCAGCAGAAGAGTTTCAAATTAAGGACTTCATGCATGGCTGCTGCTGCAGAAACGCATACACACACACGCGCACACACACACACACACACACACACATGCATGCACGCCAGTGAAAGCACACGCGCTCACCAGCTCATACAGACATGAAACACAGAGACGTCTTGCAGATTGCGGGGTTCATGCATGGCTGCTACAGGAGTCCTAACTGTGGCTGGAGCAGATGGTGGAGGGTCCTGTGGCGATGGCCTCGATGTGATGGCGATGGCCAACGTACGCAGTGGAAATTAAAAGAGAGAAAAAAACAGCCTGACTGCTGCTGCCATCCACTTCAGTAGACCGAGAAGATGAGATGTAACTGGTGTTTATGTGAAGTAAGATTGAAAAGCACCCAGATGGCTTTCTCAGAGGGGGTGTATTACGGTGCGGCAGTGAAATGAAGTCAACTCGTAGATGGATATCGGTGATAGAATGCACACACACACACGAGCCACCATTCATCATCTTCGCTGGCTGCTGCCCAGCTACGTGCCAGATTGGCTGCCCTACCCTCCCCCCCACCCCCCTCCTCCATCCTCCGTCCCACAAACAAGTTGGAGGGGAGGTTTGCTGTTGTGAGCCTCAGTCTGAACGTATTCTGTGTCTTTATTTACTTATTGCATTGTTTCCACCCCCAGACAAGACCGTGAAGCTGTGGAAGATAAGCGAACGGGACAAGCGTCCGGAAGGATACAACCTGAAGGATGAGGACGGACGGTTCCGGGACCCGTCCACCATCACCACGCTGCGGGTGAGAGGTCGCAGGAAGCTGTCGGGGCCCGTCAGCTGTCGGGAAGTCTGTCGCTTTTTGTGACAGGGCCGGCGTAAAATTTTACACACAGAAAAAAAGAAGGAACTTTAAGAAAGACTGAAGGAGTTTGTCCAAAATCCCTCTTGTGTAAATTATCATAGAGAACACATTTCCATGCTATAGAAGATTTGATCAACATCTGTACTAAAGGAAAACAATCACATCCTCAGTGTAATCTCTACTGGAACAGAAAGAAACACAAGTTAAATGCTTGAAAGCAGCAATCACCCAACTTCTACTTTTAAGGGAAATTTTAATGATGATACAAGAAATTATGAGATATGATTTCACTGCTTCCTAAAAAAAAACCCAGTAACACTTTAATTGAAGGGGTATGTGTAATGAATGCATAGTCATTACTGTTAACATTCGGCAAATAATGACACTTTTAATGCAAAGTTGTACCAAGTCTTGCATCAAACATCCATTAAAAGTGTAATGTTATGTTTATGACAGCATCATGTCGGTCTTATGCACACCCCTTCAAACAAAGTGTTACTGAAACCCCTTTTTCTCATACATCACAGTTTTAAGATATGAAATGTAAAGAAAAATGTGACTAAATTCAAAACAGCTAATTGAGATAATTAGGATAAAGTTTGTAAGGGTGATAATCAAGGCGCTGAGGTTGTGAACGTTTTGAGCTCCGCTGAGCAGCTGGAGAGGAGACAAACAAAAAGCTCTTAAACTTTGCAGAAAGCATAAGAGTGAATGTCGGCGTCGGTTCAGCTTGTAGTTGTAAACATTGAATTCTCAAAAGTGCAGCGCTTGTAGGCCTTTGAGTTCATGAACATGGAGTGTTGTCGCCAAGGTTTCTTTTACTTCACTAAATATATCTGCAGTTAAATAATCCATGAGGTATGCTTCGCTATTCCTGGACATTACGAGAACATTCCAGTTCTGCTTCACCGCAACTTGGTTAGGATTAGGAACGCATCGTGTTTCGCATTTAAATGCAATGACAGGACACTTTTTTTTTCTTTTCCTGACTTACTACGCAGTGAGTCACACTTTACCAAAACGTCTGATATCATTCAGACACTTGCATATTGTACTGGGATAGTGTTACTCACGCTATGAGTCAGGTGGGAATACCGTTGCTTTTACATCATGTTTTAATCTGTATAATGTCAGATTATCATGTCAGATTTGAGTCGTTTTAAGCTACGTTTGGCAGTGGAATGTGAGAGCGAGTCGCCCTCTCGATTGTTTTTATCGCTACGCCAACCAGTTTCACTTTTCACACAAGCTGACTGTGTGTACGCGGTACGACGGCCTGTCTGCCGTCGCAGATTAGTGCTGAGTTTAGAATGCCTGTCCCTCCTTTGTCTGGCTGGCCGGGGGGGGGGATCATCATAGCTGCCTGGAGGACGGGTCGCTTAACTGTGGCAATCCTGTTTAGATGCTGCGAAATCCGGGCTGGAGCGGGAAGCTGAGCAAGAGGGAGTTCGTTTCCCTACATGGAGGCATTTTGATGAGAGGTCGTTTAAATAAAACACGTGTTTCAGAGTATTTTTTATTTTTTAAAATCAGGATATTCTGTTTGGAGAAAATCTGCCGAGGCAGGTTGAGGACCGTTGACGGCCCCGTGTTCCGGGTTAATGAGGCGCACGTCTCTCTGGACAGCCAGTGAAAGACATGGAAGGGAAGTGACACCCGTGGAGATACAGCGGCCCGCTGAGCTGCCGTGTCTTTCAATCAGCGCCAGCAGCGGACAAAAAAAAAAAAAAACAATCGGGGAAGAAGCGGCCGATTTGTTCTCCTGGCTCCCTCCCCTCTTCCCTGTCTTTGTCTGGGTTTTATCTGGCCAACAGGGGGCTGCATGCAGGCCGGTTGCTGGGCATCTTTGAAGCCCTTGCAGCTCTGTACACACCATGTGTGTGGGTGTGTGTGTGTGTGTGTGTGTTGCTGTACTTGCATGTTTGGCGGTCCTAATTCTGTAGGGTTCGGTTATCATTCCTCAGCAGGGCCTTGCGATGCCCTCGGGCTCTTTCTCTCTCTTTTTTGCCGCCTTCATCACTTTCCCCCCCCCCCCAATTTCTCTGACACAAACACACGACACGGAGACCAAGACAGACTTCTTCAGCAGTTAGGAGGCGTTGAGAAACTGAGGCGTGATCACTGAGTTACCCTGCAGCGTCACAGTCTGCCTGAGCCAGCACTCCACACAGCCAGAGAGCTGCTCACTTCTCACCTCTGTCTCTTTACAGTTTGTGGGGTAAATGTAAGATCGTCGTCTCCAGCGCACCAGGCTAATCCACTCACAAAGATACATACATATCTGAGGACATCTCTTGAAGACAATGTTGAAATCAAACAGAATAATTCATGAATTTAACCGAACACATCAAAGATGATTCTTTTTCTGGTTTTCTTAATGTTTTTTTTTTTTGTTTGTTTGTTTTTTTTTGCGTCCACCCCCAGGTTCCCGTGCTGCAGCCGATGGATTTGATGGTGGAGGCGACAGCCAGGCGCGTCTTCAGCAACGCCCACACGTACCATATCAACTCCATCTCCGTCAACTCCGACCTGCAGACCTTCATCTCCACTGATGACCTCCGGGTGAACCTGTGGAACCTGGAGATCACTGACCGCAGCTTCAGTATCCTTTTAAAACCCGCTCTGGCCGTCTCTAAGCTTGATCCCAATTAAACACAGTTAGGACTTTATGCAAATGTGAAAACGTGAGTTATGTTTTTACTACATGAGGTCCTATAATTGTAAATATTTTTAGAAAGCTGCTGATGAGCTCAGGTTTTCTGGACTGAATGCGATTAATTGCTGTACCACAAGATTTTGACCAGTTGGTAAAGGAGATTTAAGCACTCTGCTGTGTATAGAAGGGAAGGTTTTTGTCACTGTGGCGCTTCACATTGTGTTACTGAAGTAGCGACGGGTCTGCCTTGGATTGAATGAAGCGGCGTGATTTTGCATATGTTGGTTTTCTGCTGTGTTTTGAACTGATATGGCTCTGAAAGCTCTCAGACAGGGGCAGACCCACATTCAGCAAGTTTCAAATCTGACTGTTAGTGTCATATTTAAAAAATATTTTTTTGCAATACAAAGCAGGACATAAAACTCAATATTTTCTGGGACTTGTGTGAATAAGCTATAGGTGGAGTTTGTGTCATTTAGCATGTCAGTAATGTCACCTGACTCTTTTAAATCTGAAAAACGTCTCTAGTTTTTTTCTTCTGACACAGTCATTAAAAGGGGCGTGGTCTTTATTTAATTACCGCCTCGTTTCTCCACACTCTTCAGTTCGGACTCGGGCTGTTATACGCACGATTCCACTAATCGGATCTGGAACTTGTCCTCTGGTCATTCTTGCACCCAGATCTACACCAGTTCTTCGAACGAAGATGCAAAAGTTTTATTTCATCAGAGAAAAAAGACAAATGCACGGCACACTTTTTACAAATTCCTTCTGTAAAGAAATAAAAACTAATAGAAAAATGTACGCTTCCGCAATCCATATGACATTTTTGTTTTTGCATCCAGCCTGCCTCAGCCCTTTTATGCAGCACTTTTATAAATAAGCATAAAACAGCTTATTTGAAATTTGACAGAGAACATATGACAAACTGCCCTCTGTCCTGAACTCAAGTAGTAAAATACTCCAAATTGTTGTTCCGGATAAGATTTGTGCTCATTTTTTTCCAGATGTCTTTCCTTAGCCCCTGCGTTTCTCAGACATCGTCGACATCAAGCCAGCCAACATGGAGGAGCTGACAGAGGTCATCACCTCGGCCGAGTTTCATCCCCAGCAGTGTCACACCTTCGCCTACAGCAGCAGCAAGGGCTCCATACGCCTCTGTGACATGAGGCAGGCGGCGCTCTGCGACAAACACTGCAAATGTGAGTACATGAGAAGAACAGAAATCATTAGGTGTCGCAGATTAGGACAAGGTGCGTCTAATGCATCTAAGATCTCTTTTGGATTTTCTTTGACTGGATGCGCACACGGCCTGCACTGGTGTTTGTGGTTACCATCAGACAGACCTCTCCTAAAACCTTTTTTTTTTCTCTGTATTTCATTCTTTTACATTCTAATCATCGCTTTAAAATGTTTTCAAACAAGCTCCCTTGTACCGTGGTGATTGCCACCTGCTGGTCATTTTAAAACAATATGTACAGCTCTGGAAAAAAAAATTTAAATGATCAGTTCCTCTAATTTTACTTCTTTAGGTATATGTTTGAGAAAAATGAACATTGTTCTTTTATTCTATGAAATACAGACAACATGTCTCTGAAGTTCCAAGCAAAAACTTTAGTATTTATTTACAGGAAACGAGAAATGGTCAAAATAAACAAAAAAAAGATTCGATGCTTTCAGACCTCAGATAATGCAAAGGAAACAAGTTTACATTCATTTAGAAACAACAATACTAATGTTTTAACCCGGGAAGATTTGGTGGAATAACCATGAGGTTTAATTTTTTTTCCAGAGCTGGATGTATCTTGTGCTATACACAAGATACATCTTGTGTATAGGTTATTTTAAAGTAATGTATTCATTACTTTAAAATAACCTTTGAATTCTGCAACAACAAAAAAAAACTATACTCAAAAATGTTTATGAATGGTTAGCTTAATGCCAGACAGAACTGGAAAATTAATTTTGATTTACTATAAAATGGCTCACAACAAGATGAAATAAAAAACAATAATAATAATAATAATAATAATAATAATAATAATAATCCTGATACGCCACAGAATGATGCATTAATTTCCCCCTGAACCGGTCTGTTTTAATGTACAAGTGACACACAGATGATCAATATGACACAATTGATAAACCATCAATAAATCTTCAAGCGTGACTCGAACAACGAGCGTCCTTCTCTAAGCCTTAACATCACATGCAAACACTTGGCTCAGATGAATAATGAATACATTGACATTTACGCTGGCAAATCAATGTCATAAGAGCAATTGCATTAGTCCCTCATGGACACACCTTGTTGCTCGATAATGTCACTCATTTCCTCGGACATATTGATGAATCCACTGGACTGTGTGTTAACGTGGTCTGTTGAATATCACATGAGCATCGGAGGCTCCGCTATGAGAAAGAAAAAGTAAAAAAGATCCTGGATGGTTTTTGGAGGCTTGATGGGAGACAAAATAGAGAAGAAGAAAAAGAAAAGGGTCCTGTTGTAAGGATGGAAATATTAATGTTCACTATCTCACTGCACAAAGGTGTAGGAGAGACAAAGAAAGACAACAAAAGAAAGACACAGCTGAACAGGTCAAACACATACAGGCATTGTATGAAAATTAAAAGGCAAACATTCCAAATTTTAATAGAAGTTTGACTTTAAATATGAATCCAAGTTAAAATCCTCCGCTTTGTGCTTCAATAACTCATGACTGATCAGGCAAAAAGTCCTGAATTCAAAGACTTTCTGCACATCTTTCAGGTTTTTAGGTGGATTGTTCCAGAGCTGAGGGACATAGAAGCCAAATACCATAACGCTGTCTCTATACTTTGCTCTGTTCATCTCTCCAACCATCAGTTTTAGTCTTCCTGGGTGATGCATGAAAAGCATGAGTTTTGTTTGCAGGTCGGAAACTTTCAGTTTGGTTATCAGACCAGGTGTTTTCTGCGTTCCCTAAATGGCTCGTGGCAAAC
The DNA here is from genome assembly GCF_904066995.2 of Poecilia reticulata. Taxonomy (NCBI): domain Eukaryota; kingdom Metazoa; phylum Chordata; class Actinopteri; order Cyprinodontiformes; family Poeciliidae; genus Poecilia; species Poecilia reticulata. The sequence continues at coordinate 11,278,098 of NC_088839.1, read as the reverse complement.
TACCAGCAGGACTTCTTATGTTTTTTATATACATATATTTGTACAACACTCTACTGTTATCCTGCTGATTGGTTCTTCCACCTGAGCTTCATATTTCTGCTGCTCCTCCAAAGTCGCTACGAGTTGCATGTATTTCTCTGGTTGCCTTCACTGAACTGCAAGTTTGCATGCAGGTGGGCTGCACTCACATTTCTGTTGAGGTGTCAGGACAATAGAGACATAATAATAAAGCATGTTTTTTTAATTTGTGAAACATGACTGAATGATAAATAATAATGTTTCTCTATTAAATAAACTCACAATAATAACACTTTTTATGGTTGGCGGTTGAAAAGTGACAAAATGCTTAAAATAAATAAATAAAATCTGCGGGTATAAAGGTGCGATTTCAGACATGCTTGACTGCGCCCCAGAATTATTCTGCATCTCCCTCCAAACCCGTAAATCCGTGAGACTTCTGGTATCAATCAGCGCTGCAGCCGGGATGGATGGATGGGTGAGGGATGGTTAGAGGATTTAGGAGGGGATTGTCAAATGCCCCAAGGACAGAGCAAGAGGGACCAAACAAACCCTCTGCCCTCCCCCTGTTGACTCCCAGGAGACCCCATTATACACCCCTGGAGCGGGAGGGCAGGGTCACACACACAGATGCATATATACATGCAAGCTTCCACTTATTGCCAAACACTCCTTCCACCGGCGCACATTCGCACACAGAAATCCAACGGGGCTCATATGTGGCTGGTATTTTTGACATTGATTTGTTTTTCTTATCCCTCCCTCATCCCCCTTCATTTTTTCATCTCTGACGCTGCGGCGCTAGTTAGACTCCCCACTGACACATCACAGGCTGATCCTCCAGGCCTCAGCTGAGGAGCGGGCTTGACGGTGGATGGGGGCATTTTTATTTATTTATTTTTAGACAAATAAATATGAGACGGGGTGGGGTGGTGGGAGGGGGAAAGGAAGGAAGAGCGGGGAGATGCATTGATTTGACAGCTAACGATGGAATGCCTGGCTCCTGTCCCCGGTGTGCTGGCCCGCACATGGATCAGCAGCTGCCAGAGTCAATATGAATCATAACCAATATTTGCCCACCGTGCTGACCTGCCATTATCTCCCCGAGTAATTCCGCAAAGAGATGCAGCTGCAACCCTTCTGCGATCCAAAGCCGTGCGTTTCTCTGCAGTAAAAGAACTGATTTCTTTTTTCTTCTCCGTCCTACGTAGACTTCGAAGAGCCGGAGGATCCGTCGACGCGTTCCTTTTTCTCGGAAATCATCTCATCCATCTCCGACGTAAAGTTCAGCCACAACGGGCGCTACCTGATGACAAGGGACTACCTCACTGTCAAGGTGTGGGACCTCCAGATGGAGAACAAACCACTCGAAACCTACCAGGTAACGTATCCGTTGTCTCTGTCGTCGGTCTAAAAAAAAATAAAAAATAAACCTAATCTCAGCTGGGGAAGTTAGGAAGTTCCATCTTGGCCCAGATCAAATCAAATCGTATTGATCTCAATCTAATCAGTCAACGTAATACTGTTTCACTGTCAGTCTGCCGCGCTGTAACCTTGTCATCTTCAGCGATTACCCCAGGAGGGCTTATTGAGCCAAGTATCCATTAGAGGGTAGCGCTAGTGCCGATGCGAGCCGAAGGGTGAAACCTCCCTCTGTGTGGTCATCGGGGTCAGATCCACCCTGTCTGATGTAGGAAAGTAATCCTGCAGCAGGTCATGATTGATAAGGCCATCAGGGGATTCTTCCTCTGGCTTCACCTGCTGCCTAACGTCTTAGCAGGGGTCACCAGGCCTGGAGGATTACTAAAAGTAGAGCATAAGGCACTGGAGCTTAGGGTTGTTTTTTTGTTGTTTTTTTTACTGAAAAAGCAGTGGAGTAACCGACTTTGGTTTCTAGGTTCACGACTACCTGCGGGGCAAACTTTGTTCTCTGTACGAGAACGACTGCATCTTCGACAAGTTTGAGTGCGTCTGGAACGGATCGGACAGGTGAGACATCTCAATCGGTTATCAGAGAAATGAAATCCATGCGCGCATCTTTGTAATCTTTGTAATGCTCACCTCGCTTTTCCCCCTGGCCCCCTTCAGCGTCATAATGACGGGCTCCTACAACAACTTCTTCCGAATGTTCGACCGGAACACCAAGCGGGACGTCACGCTGGAGGCTTCGAGAGAGAACAGCAAACCCCGAGCGATCCTGAAGCCTCGCAAGGTACGACGCCGGATGCAATTATTTGTAGCTTCCATCAGAAACCGGCATTTTCATATGACTAAACTCCACTGGAAGCTCAATATTTTATTGGTCAATAAATCAAAAATAACATGTATTGCTATAGGCCCGTGATCAATATCAGTAGATACTACGCCTGATAGAATATTCAATATGTATAATATTCACTGAACATTCAGAGCTGAAATGTAGGCAGGGGAAAGACTTCAGTCGCTCGACCTCTCGCTAAGCTAGGTTTGTGGCATCAACTAACATACTCGCTCTTTGGTTGCCTAGCAACAACTTGTTGAGTAACTCACGCAGCAGCAGTTCCAGGTTTCGCCTCATAACTGCTTAAAAATAGTAAAAAAAAAAACAACAACAACGGCGTGGAGTGAAAATTGTGAATAAAGCAGGAAAGATCATGTCACCAGTTCGGCAGTATTTCCTAAAAACTATTTAATAATTATTGATACCCACTGATATGAACTGCATATATCAGAATGTGTTTTTCGGCCATGTTGTCCAGGCCCACGTTGTACTTATTCTCTCATCTTTCCACCATTATTGGTTTGAATTGGAATGATCGGGGCTAATCTCGAGGGAAGGAGGCGAGTAAGGATGTGGCCAAGCCTATTAAAGTGACTCTAAGTTTAGAGTTAGAGCAGGAATAAATCTGTTTCACTGTAGACAGCAGATCTCAAGCGTATTGAAATATGCTAAGTTTGTAGACCGTGACAATTTTTCCCTATATGTTGGCCTTCAATGTGACATGCAGAATATCCTATGCAATTTCAAAGAGAAAACAAACAAATCTGTTAGGAAAGGGAAAATCATTTTAAATACAAGCTTTAGTTGCCTGGTCGTACACCATTCAGGGATCTGGTGCTTTTCTCTAGTAGTATCGAGGTGAGGTGCCACAAAACAACACTAATGTAGACAGGACTAATAACTATATGTCTTTTGATCCAGTTGCAGCAATTGGTCATATTTGCTACACACCTAACATGGTGGATGTGATTATCAAAAATCCTTCCAAGTGTGCAGATGGATGACAAAGGCAAAGGAAACAAAAAACTGATTAAAGACAAGATGGAAACTGTTCAGGAAGTCTACAGAGTCTGACAGCAGCACTGAAAGAGCAGCAGGAAATCCTGCCATCTGCTGGTAGTGGGCTGCGTGTGAAAACTGGGACTTTGATTACAGCAGTTCATATAATGACCCAAAAATTTTAGATGTGTGCTGAGAAGCTGGAGGTGAAAATTGAGTTCATGCAGTTATTTAGTTTAAATGGTGCGACTTTTTCCTAATAACAATAGAGAACATGAAAAGTGGTTAATAGAAGAGGGTTTTTTTTCTTGGTTGGAAGAGACTAAAAAGACTTCCTAGACTGAAAAAACTGGAAAACTAACTGGAAAGTTAGTAAACTGTCTACCTTTTATTAAAACAAAATAATTATTTTGCATTTTAAATTTGAAAAATAATACTGAATATTGAGTACTTTAAATTTTGGTATTCTGGACCGACCATGTTGCAAAAGGTTTGGACGCCACTGTTAAAGAGTAATTCCAGCTTCTTCATTGCTTATATTTCTTCTCTAAAATAAAATGTTTTTCAGTTGAATTGTAAAAGATGAATGCCAAAAAAAAGTATACAATGTAAACTTTTTTTTATCCACTATTGACATTATCCAAGTTGTCCACCCCTGCTTCAACAATATATAGAGAATTTATCTAGCATTCGATTGACCTGGACTGGTTAAAAAACTGAAATAAAATGAAAAATGCAGTCCAAAATTTGCTCCAGATGTGAGACGCCTGACTGTCTCGTTGCCCTCCAGGTGTGTGTAGGTGGGAAACGTCGCAAGGATGAGATCAGCGTAGACAGCCTGGACTTCAGCAAGAAGATCCTCCACACGACGTGGCATCCGCACGAGAACATCATCGCCGTGGCGGCCACCAACAACCTCTACATCTTCCAGGACAAAGTGAACTAAAAAAAAGAAAGAAAAAAAAAAGGCAGTCTGCCCCAAATTATGAAACCTCCCAGGACCCAAACATAATGTGAGGGGTTGCTGTCTTAAATCCCCGTCCCCCCGACCCCCAAACAAAACCCCAACTCTACTTTAACAGAGTCATTTGTCCAGACACTGATGTGAGAAAGTGGACAGTGAAATGGACACAATTCGAGGAAAAGGCTTCATTCCAAGAAAATGACTCCTAGTTTAATTTATTCAGCCATGCGGACAACAGGAGGATCGAATCCCGTGCGTTTATGCAACACGAAGGACCGCTGCATGAATAATGTTATGTAGCAGCCCTCTGGACCCTGAAGAAACAGGCGGATAGGGGAGCGGTGAATTTTCAAACAGAGCACAGAGACAGAAAGCCAGCTCACGTGACGATGGCTCTTCTTCATGTAGCGTCGGCGCCTGATCCCTCCAACAACTCCCCCGGCGTTTCAGCCCGCTAGAGTTGCAGCGCATGCGATGATCCCTGCGGCCTCCGTCTGAGGTCGAGCATGGGACAACGCAAGAAGAAGAAGACACTATTAATAATGCCTAACCCCCACCCAGAAACTGCACGCAGCACGGTCAGTCTCACCGGTTTCCCGTCTCTTAGCCGAGACGTCTGTAGTCTGCGACGCGAATGAAGCCCTTCCGGACGGCGCAAGTTGATGGTTTCGTTTAAAGCCGTTCGTTTTGTCCTTCTCTCGGTTGGTGAGTCTGTGTAGAAGCTGTGGTGCCTTCTTTTGGTATGTGGGGCTTCGATGTAATTGGGTGTGGGAGGGAGGGTAAGGGACTGTGTGAATGTTTTAAATTAAATGTTAACTTAGGGTGTTTTTGTTTTTCGCTTCTTTTTTTTCCTCCCTCTCTTTCTTTACCAATGAAAATGAACGTAAGAACAAAAAGGCTTCATTAAGATCGCAAATGGACAAAGTTTTGCAAGTGATAACAAGGAGGAGACGCTGTGTTTTGTACAGAGGAACCGCCGTGTGTTGGATGTTCACGATTGCTCAGAGAAACGATAAAGCCACAACTTTTTTCTTTCTTTGGGATTGTTATTTAAAAAAAATATAAAACTGAACTCTTTGCTAGATGTTGACCTGTTTGGATGGCGCTGAAAATGATTTGTAGGCAAAATGATCACAAAAATGTTCAGCTTTATGATTTAATAGGACCTTACAGTAGACCTTTTGGGCGTCACAGTGCCACACTAGCTTCTTTTGCATGTGTTGGATGTGAATCTGTTGAAACCAGCAGATTATTTGAGGCACTGCGCCATGAATGTTTTTTTGTTTTTGTTTTTATGTTGTTTTTGTTTTGTTTTTTTCTCCCCAAAAGATGTCAGCTAAAATCAGTTTTGTATGAGATCGTTCTGATACTTGTGCATGTTTGTCCTCTGGGTGAAGATGGAGCAACGACGGACAGCAGCAGGGCGTCTCGCAGAAATCGGCTCGGATCCTTCTCCGGTTTCGGTGCAAAACGGTCCGAAGCGTATGTGGACTCTGTAAAATCAGGGAATATTTGTGTGTGAGTCTGTTTAACGGTGATATCTTCTAAACCGGCCCTCCTTTGTGACACTTCTAATTGAAACAAACCAACTTTTATAGCTCAGAATGTATCGAAATGCATTGAATTACCATGCAGTCTTTATGCTTACTGGACTTACTTTGAATAAAAAAAAATAAAAAAAAGAATAAAGATTTGCAAGCTGAACGCCTGTTAGTGTGGACTCTAATCTGTAAACATCTGTTCAATCAAAGATCACAGCTGTGCGGCTACGGGTTGACTAAGATCAGCCTCTGATGTAAGGTCTCCCTCTACTGGAGAAAGAGTGGCTTCTCTTAGTGCAATCATTTCTGTAAAACGCTAGCACAAACTTGTGTGACTTTTATGAGAGGGAAGAAAAATTGTACATGGTTTTAAACATCCAACCATTTTCTTACAGGGGTGCTGGTGCCTATCTCCAGCTAGCGTACCGGGCGAGAGGCGGGGTACACCTCGAACAGGTCGCCAGTCTGTCGCAGAGCAACACAGAGACACACAGGACACACAACCATGCACACACACACTCACACCTAGGGGCAATTTGGAGAGGCCAACTAACCTGACAGTCATGTTTTTGGACTGTGGGAGGAAACCGGAGTACCCGGAGAAAACCCACGCATGCACAGGGAGAACATGCAAACTCCATGCAGAAAGACCGGAGCCGGGAATCAAACCCAGAACCTTCTTGCTGCAAGGCAACAGCTTTACCAACTGCGCCACTGTGCAGCCCTGGTTTTAAACATTTTTGTAAAATACCTGCTGATTTAATTGAACTCTACCCCGCTTCCCAGAAACAGTACGTTAGAGAACCAACTGTTGAATTTGTAGCTGCAAGACTACAGTCTAATTTTTGCAACAAATTCACAAAATGGCCCGTTCTAGTGCATCATTATGCTTTTTAATTTAAACCATTCCACTGTAGCTCTGGCTGCATGATTTCAGTAAATCATGAGGGCGCACTAAAGCGAGGAGGCATTGCTTTACGACCTGACTGTTTTGGACTTCCTTCACGTCTGTCTGCTTGGTTGCTTGCTTTGAAGTTTTCACAGAACTCCTGGGTTTATATTGGAATTACATCCGACACCAGCAGAATAAGGTAACCGACTGGATGCAAATGCATGCTTTTTTCGTATGTATTTCAGCTTCCATTTGATAGCTATGCACTCCTTTGTGTAGATGTACTACAACTATGTCACCTGAAAACATTTCAGGTTATAGTTGAGAAGAAGCCCAGAGGTAATGAATATATTTGATGTATGTCTAATGCCGGCCTATGTTTTATTTAGTGGTTTCGTGTTCTTAAACATAATGCTTTTGTGCAAAACATCTAAACTTTAGGCATCGTTACCACTTTGCTTGGCCTTTTTTTCCCTCCCTAATTGGCCCCATGTGGGTGTAGTCTGCGTGCTTCTAGTCAGCTGGGGACGACAGCTGTCAATCAAGCAGCATCTTTATAACTCGCCGCATTGGCTGCATCTCTAGGTCTAAGGATACAGCCGGGCGCACGCAAGAGCTCCACTCTCAACTCCTGACTGCCAGCTATTAACTTGTCTGATGTGATCTTTTCATCAACCTTTGATCTCAATCCATTTCCGTCTTTAGATCGCTTAATTTTTTTTTCTCCTCAGGAAATTTTTCACATCTTCTGGCTATCTCTGAATACTCAGATTTTTTTATTTTCTTTTTCTTATCAGATCATCAACTCTTATCTATGGATAAGTTCATTGGAAGCAACACGACTGCGGAGAACAGCTCCTTGAACAAGTGGACGCTCAGTGAACCGGGCTTGTTCCACCATCAGGACCCCAGCAAACTCCGGGTCTTGGTGCCAGCCATCCTGGGAGTCATCTGTGTTTTAGGTGTGGCTTGTAATCTCACCGCAATGGCCATCCTGTTCTCGAACGCCCACCGGGGCAAGCTGTCCCTCATCAACTCGCTCATCTTCAACCTGATGTTCGCCGACGGGCTGGTGCTGATGTTCACCGTCCCTTTCAGGGCTGCCTCCTACTCCAGGGCGAGCTGGAGCCTGGGCTGGGTGGTGTGCAAGACGGCCGACTGGTTCCTCCAGTCCTGCATGGTGGCGAAGAGCCTCACCGTGGCTTTCATGGCGAAAGCCTGCAGCCGATACGTGTCGAACCCCACCAGGCAGGTGAGCATCCACCTGGGCTCCATCCTGGTGGTGCTCTTCTTCATCTGGCTGTCTGCTTGCTCCGTCACCATTCCGCTGTGGCTGTTTGCGAAGCTGCAGAGAGAGGTCCATGGGCTCGTGTGTGTGCTGATGTTTCCTCCTGAAGCTAAGGAGTTCATGTCTGTGTACGTCAAAGCGTACCCCTTGGGGGTCTACTGTGCGCCTCTCAGCGTTGCCCTGATGTACTTCTGGAAGGCTTACGGACACTGCCAACGTCGCTCCAGTAAGTCTCAGAACCTGCGCACGCAGATCCGAGCCAGGAGGCTCACCCTGATGCTTTTCAGCCTGACCCTGGCCATGGCTATCCTGTGGCTTCCTCAGTGGGTGGTGTGGCTTTGGGAGAGGCATCTTGCAGAGAAGGAGACTGAAGGAGCTCAGCCACTGACTTCCTCTCCTCCCCTTTTCCTCTCCCTCTCTGCTCAGCTGCTCACCTTCTCTCTGTCTTTGGTGAACCCTCTGATCGTCCTCTTCCTCTCGGAGGAATTCAGAGAGAGTTACCGCGGGCTGTGGAGGCGCCTCACCCTGCGCAAGCAGCCTCCACCTAAGCCAAAGCCCGGACCCCACAACCCTACCTCTTTCCAGTCTCCTTGCCCCAGACCAGAGACATCAGGACAGCTGATTGGAGAGAGAGGGATCCATTTCACCTCCAGCCAAGAAACCAGCGACAAGGCTCAACCTCCGCCGGACCAAGGCAAACCTGGCGGGGAAAAAGAGGCGGACAGGGTGAGCCTTAAAGACGGGGTCATCTTGCCTGACGTGGAGCAGTTCTGGCAGGACAGGGAGACCGGCTCACACACGGATGAAAACGATCCGGTGCCGTGGGAGAACCAGGCCCAAGAAGAGAAAAAATAATTACCAGCCAGTCGTCAACACACCTCTACCAACTGCTGCAATGTAAATGACTGATGTTCTGTCTTCTGTGTGTGCAGTATTATTCGAAGGTAAGACGTGCAATCAGAGCGAGTGAGACCCACAAATAGAGCAGCATCATCTGCATATGTGATGACCTTTTGCAGTTTGTGAGGTAATTATTAGTGCCTGTAAATTAAAACTTTATGATAGGACAAAATAATTTATACAAACTTTCTTTCCACATAGAGTCTGTATTAAAAAAAAAAAAAGCAGCCGGCTCAAAGTGTTTGCAAATAATTTCGACCTCTACTAAAGGCTCACGTGTAAAATTCTTCCTTTAACGAACTAAATATTTAAATGTGCATTTGTCGTTTTTATGATGATTAGAAAGTGGTCTGCATGCCGCCGTTGATGTGACAGTAATCGGCCTCAGATTTATTCGCAACGTGTGTCTGAATGGAAACTGTTTTCAATAAATACGCTGTGAAAATGTGGCCTGAGTGTAGGCTTTTGTTTGGATTTCATGATGGTCATTCAAGAGTGTCCACACACAGGTTCAGTGGAGTCTTTTTGGGATTGATTCCTGCTGACATTTAATCAGTGAGTATTTTTCACAGGGAAATCCTTTACAATTAACAGGGGTTCTAATTAAAGCGCTTGTCTGAGCTCAGACATAGCATCCGGTATAAAACGACCTGTCTATGGTTTACATAGGCACAATTAAGAATATATATATATCTTTTTGTCTACAACAGTATATTCATACTTAGAGTAATTTAAAAAACGATCTCAGTTACCTAACAACTCCTGTTTTCTCACTCCCTTCCTATCTGACATTTCCCCCCTCATTGATTATTTATGCTGACCTTTTATTGCCAGAGGCAACTCACTCAATCAGAGCAACGCTTAACCGTATAACCCATCATCAGTCCCTGGGGTTCCCGCCTGCCCATAAACACTGAAGGTGGAAGAAAATGGTGCACAGGCAGAACATTTAGCTCCAGCCAGAAAAAATAAATAACTTTTTTTTCCCCCATCACCTGTAGATGAGAAATAAAAGTGTTGCTGTTTGTTTTAGAGGCAAAACACAATATGGTGGTTGTCTTGTTTACACCTCTGGCCGTGGCATTTACCCTGCTAAATGAGCCAGTAAATCTGCAGTTGTGGGATTTTATCCAATTTCAGCAGAGAGCCTCGGAGCTAAGAGGCACTGAGCCCCTAAAAAGTACAAATTAAATCCGTGTTTTAGGCTTTGACCCGAGCAGCAAAAGCTGAAGCTCCAACACCATCACTGGTCATTTTTGTGAGGTTTGTCCAAATGAGGCAGCGTGTATTGTGGTCGAGCAGCTCTAGTTTGGCCTCATTTCTTGATATTCTTGCAGATGGAACTTTGAACTCTGCACTTGAGTTTGAATTTTGTTTTCAGGAAGAAGACGTTTTCTTGAGGAAGCCCTCGCAAACATGCACATTCACTGATTCGCGGTCATCGCGAAGATGCTAAACGAGGACGTTTTCTACAATTTCATGTTCTAGATCAGTAAGGACATCCGTTCTTGGAAAGACTGCCACTTGTTTGTAATATTTTATTTTTAGCAATCAGTCTCAATGATGATTCTGAAATTGCAAGGCAAACTTTCCAAAGTTGAGGTATTTCTCTCAGGTCATTGCTGATGTTTTACCGTCTTAAAATTTATGACCTGCAGCGGCAAAATGCCTAAACTCCTGCTTCCTTTATTTGCTTCGTGCTTCTTTCTGCCAATTAATTACAACAGAGTTTATTGTATGTTTTTTTTTTTTCCTACACTTCAGTTTTAAATAATATTAGAACTTGCTAGCTAAAGACCAGTTGAATTTGTTCTGGTACACAAAATCTTAGAACTCAAAAAGGACATACTTTATTTCAGCTATCAATGTGTTTTTAAATAAGACGTTTTTGATAATAAATCTTATAAAACTGAGTTAAATTAAGTCTAGGATTTTTAAAAAAAATAGGCAATTTAAGCACCAGTCCAGAAATGTTAGCTGAACATTAATCACATTTTATAAACTTACATAAATTGGCTGCCTCATGTTTATGAACGTTTTACATAAGCAAAACGGACATTGAATGAACAATAAGAGACGTACAGTAAAAATTACAGTGGATGATATTTGAGGTAACAAATTTAAGCCACAGTGTCAACCTCCTGGTGAGTGCAGCTCATCTATTTTCCAGCTATGATATCCAGGGCCTTTTTTTTTGGAACCCTTTCTCCTCCACACAGAGTTTAATGCATCACATCAAACTCAGAAACCTTTCTGACCCTAATTTCTTCCCTCATTTTGAGGAATCAATCAGCGCCAGGGGCAACAAAGCAGCAGAAGTAGAAATTAGCTTTTCTTTCCAATCCTTTTGTCACTCAGACACAGTTTGAAATGTTTTCTTCATTCAGTATAATGTAGAGCTCCACCAGTCAATTAACCCTGAGTACCACCAGAGCAATAAGGATACTACTACTCTGCAAACCTGCAGATATGGGAACAGTCGCATTATGGAGTTCAGTCACTGAAAAAACACAAAATCTTACCAAGTAATTTTGATCCGGTTTCTAGTGCAAATATCTTAGTATTCTTGAAATAAGACAAAACTAACTTAGAAGTAACTTATCAGTAATAGAAGCTTGCTTTAAGTAAATAATTCCTTAACTTGGATGAAAAAGTTCTAGTTCTGTGGGCTGATCATTTCACTTTTAACAAGACATTTTTCGCATATTATAAGTGAAATAATCCGTCAGCGGAACTTGTATTTTTTCCACCAATATTAAGAAAATATTGGCTCAAAACAAGATCCTACATCTTGCTTAGAAGTCAGTTTTATCTTATTTCAAGCCTACTAAGATATTTTCACTAGAAACCAGACCAAAAATACTTTTTTGTTTTGTGTTTTTACAGCTGCAGGTGAGCACTCCTTTAATTTCTTCACATTTTTGAAAAACAGTGTTTAGTTCTGGACACACAAAGTGTTTTTGGAAGCGGGCCCAAAAAAGCTACACTGAAAGTCTCACCTGACCAGATTGTTTTTCCTCATATTTGCTGCTCAACTTCCAGGTTTGGGATAAACTTTAGGCAGGACGTCTTTCAACAAGGACAATAGTTGTCCTCCTGACTGAGCCGTGGATCTCTGCAGCTCCTCCAGAGTTACTGTGGATCTCTGTGGCTGCAGGGCACGCTTGCTTCCATTTATTTATGTTTGTCCACCATAAAAATCTCAACACATTGAAAATTATTATTTTTTTAGTTGTAACAGAGATTCGAGGAGCATACATATGCTTAGGATGAACTGTACACGTTTATATCCGAGGTGGAGCACACATCGACCATTAAGGACTGAAAGCTTAGCAGAAAGCTGGCGCTAAAACACTTGTAGGATAATCAACGTTGCAAGCGGGAAAAACAAGCCCAGTCTAATTGGGTCATTACACGAGGCAGGGGGGCTTTCAGCAGGTGAGATTCTCCCTTTGCCGCGTCTCCAACCTGCTGAGAGGGGGCGCGGGGGTCTCACCCCTGTGTTTTATCCCTCAGCCAATCATCATCTCTAATAAATGAAACTCTACTGGAAGTGACACGCTAATTATGCTCACCAAGAGAAGCTGGCTGCAATTAAGCCACACGATAAAACCTTTTTTTTTCTGCTCGTCTCAGTCACAGTTGCAGTCGCCTCCATTTGCCCCCCCCCCAAAAAGCAAAATCCCCAGGCTCTTCGGTTAGCGTAGAGTTAAAAAAAGAAAAAAAAGGGAGTGTTTGTCACACTGGAGGTTGGTTAGTTCAGGGGGTCTGGCCTCTGGTATTTAACAGGCTTTTGATTAGAATAAATCAGAGCGCTTTGATCTCAGTAAAGGCTGCAGAGATCTAAAGGGCAGCAGCATTTCAACGTTTCCACCTAAACGTAGCAGGTTGGGAAATCATTTAAACCTGGCAGTGTGTGGACCCCTGCAGGCTAACTGAGAGTACTGACAGAGACTAGTTGAAGGGTTATGACTGGAGGATTTCCACTTACGAGCGACAAGTTTGTGCTTACAAACTGCAAAAATGCGTTCTTAAGTATTTCATAGACTGACACAAGAAGACATTTGTACATTAGTTTTTTTTTATTTTTTTTATTTGACGTCCAGTTTCAGATGCATCAGCTGCATCCATTTGCATAGGTCAGGTGACAAGGTAAGTCATGCCATTTGACAGAGTGATTTCAGTGAACATTACCACAATTTTGAGAAAATAGTTGGACGAACGACATTACATTTCAAAATGTGACCCAGCCTGCAGTTTCCCCAAATTTGTTAGATTTTCTTGGAACTTTTACACAATCACATGTGATCATTACAATCATTGTTGTGGTTTTGGTAGACTATATGAATGGCTCAGTTTAACTACTACTATAAGTGCACAGAAAAAAGAAAAAAAAAATCAGATTGTCAGAGTCAAAATGAGAAATTATAAGTTATTTAGGATGAAACAGGTACCTTAAAGTGACTTCAAAACGATTTCATAGGTGATATAATTATTTAGATTATTGTGGAATGGCCTACGACTCTTTGATGTACACCTACAATATGACAACAACAAAGAATGAAAATTTAAAAAAGACCTATAAACCTAAACATCCTTTACATTTCTTAACATTGATCATTTATCCTACTTACAGCATGCTTGTGAGATTTTTACGGTTATCCTGTCATCACCCAAAAGCCATTTATTACCCAACATCATTCACATGTAAGAAGGTCACGTTTTCTAAATATAGCACATTCTGGGTTGATGATCTTCGGAGTACCGCGTTTGGTACATAGGCTGAACTGTAAACATTATTTTCCTCTTCTTGAATAAATAGTTGAAACACTTTTCATTCACAACAAGTGCACTCAAGTAAAAATAATAACAATAAAAAAAAAACAAACAATAAAATTCACAGCTCTGGCGGTTTCACGTGGATGAAGCAGACATGTTCGTTTGCAAACTGCTAGTGAGGCTTTAGATCTATTCTGCAGTACCTCAGTGTACGTTAAGTGTAAATACACGATCAAGTATTTCGCATAATCCACAGTACTGCAGATTGGAATAAAAACAGTACAAGGCAGTCCAGTTCTGGATACAAGAGGTGGTCCCAGTTCCTTCCTGAGCTTCCAGTTTAAACTCTAGAAAGACGAGATGCAAAGACAAGGAGCTGATATGAACAATAACATAAACTACTGGGCTTTCCATAAGTGTTCAAACTCGTTAAATTTTATTGGAACATCAATGGGATTTTGTCTCAGATTTAAAAAATGCAGTGCACAATTGCACTACATTTGTAGTTATGCACTACTTTATGTTGTCACAAAAAACTAAAACAAACTGAAGTTTGTTGAAGTTTAGCGGTTTAACAGTTTAATCCTATAAGAGCTCAGGAATTATGACTACCTGTTGCAAGACTGTTTTCAAAAAGCCTTTACCTGTTTGGCATTTTCTGACCAGCAGATGGAGCCAAAGCGTCATTTCTTCGCAGCACCTTATTTGCAGGCTGGAGTCTTTTCACGTGAACAATATGGTGATCCTAAATGAAGAAAAAGAAAAGAAAAAAAAAATCAACCACAAAAATACGTTTTCTATTGTGTGTTACAAAAAAGGAAGTTTTGATGTTTAACACAATCGCGTGCCCAAACGGGCTTACCGCACTCTGCCTGCTGACTGGACAGGGCGGTGGCGGTCTCTTCGGGGGGTCCGGTCGCATCTGCCCTTTAGGGTTTTGAGAAGGTAAAGATGGAGGCCCTGGAAATGCTGTGGACGCCTGGCTGGGTCTCTGTCCAGCGTCCTGAGCTGCCATAAAGAGAGGCTGGGTGTGTCCTTGAGGAGATGTTTGCTTCTGAGGAGGACGAGCTGCAGGTGGGACGGGGGCCGGTGGCTTCTTTTGGACGTCTTTGTGCTCGGCGGCGTAGGGGGGGATGGGCGGGGGGATGGGCGGGGGTTTCACCGCCGGCCGCACGATCGCCTGCCTGGGCCTATCTGGGCACGACGGGCTCGGATGAGGTGTAGACTGTCCGTGTGAAAGAGAACAACAAACCTCAAGGACTTCTACTAAGACACAATGCATCGCACACTCATATCTCCGTCGACATGCACATGAATGTTCTTAATTACCAAATCCTGCTTCGCTAGGAAAGTTGGGTTGGCATGACCGATGGTGTGAGAATCGGTTTCCATGGGTTTACCTTCAGCTGCCTCTGAACACCTAGAAGATCAATCAACCACAGCGGCTACAAATACAACAGAAAACTCGGAAGGGAACATCAGATATCAACAGCTGTTGCTGTAAATCTTTGGTATTTATCGTTGTGAAGTTACATACTTTGGCACTGGCAACGGAGGAAAGGTCTTCAGTGGACCGAGTCTACGTTTGTAGCAGAACCAAAGTCCAAAAGTAGCCAAAACCACGAGGAGAACCACAATAAGCACCAGTGGCAGCAGAATGCCTATTATTGGAGTACAACAACAGAGAGCAAACAAAAACAATCAGTACAGGAGGAAGATTTAATTTACCGGTAATAAAGTTTTACAATCTGGCAACACACGATTGTTGCCAGGTACAGCTGGGCTCTGTACCTGGATTCCTGGGAGGTCCGCTGTCCAAACTCCCCCCCGACCCACTCTGGTTGCACCAAGGAGGAGCCCAGCCCGGGTCGCAGTGGCAGTTATGGTTGTTGTTGCACAGCTGGAAAGAGGAAAACGTGAAACACAAACAAACGTGGGAAAACGTCAGCCTCTATTCCAAACACAGATAAAGGTGCAAACATTTTAGAATGACGAAATTCCTTCGATTAGACTTGAAGTTGACTCAAGTCATTGCTTTACGGCCAGAACCCCTCATCGTCTTAAACGTGTCAAACAAGTGAGTCACAATTGGCTTTACTGTTGTTTCTTCAGAGCGCATTGCTAGTTCTGGCAGAATTATCGCATAAAAAGAGCCTTCAGAAAAACACCTCTAAAACTGGCAGGCATATACAAACGATGAGGTTTTCTCTAAAAATGCAGAACAAAGACAGCCAACTGTTTTAAACAAAAATAATAAACGTGTCGAATGGGTGCATAGCTGCTTGTGGCCGACATAAAAAAAGGAGTGAGTATTTCTACTTTCCCAAAACAAACAAGTCGGGGAAACTTGTGAAAGTAAACCAGACGGATTTCTCCTCCCCCACCAAACAGCTGGGATCTTACTGGTGCTTTAGCTTCTTTCCAAACATTGTTTAACTTAGAACACGTGAAATATAAAAGTTATGTCTGAAAATGACTAAGAAGTTGGACAAAATGATATATTCCTTTTGAAGCATTTTAAAGATTCAAACTTAATCAAATTTGACAATAAAAATACACATTTAAAAAACATTTTCAGGGTGTGCATTTTGCCTACTCCCTAAATTTTCCTTTTAGAGATTATAGTAGAAAAGTTTTCAGTTAATCGTTAAACTACTACATTATGGCAACAGTACATAACGTTGGTAACATTTTGGAGAAAAGAAACAAGCTCCCACCCAAGTCCATAAACTCGTTCACCTTCGACACTTTTACTTAGTTTGGCTCATAATTAAAGCAGTAGGATATTAGGAAAACAAGAAACTGCCATTTTATTCAGAAATTTCAAGTTAACGAAAATGATTTACCCAAATTTTCCTAATTTCACTTTATCGTTATAATGGCACCTTAAAAATTAGACGCTACCAAATACTGCAGCTATTGGGCACATCAAAAATGCAGCGATAATTGGGATTCCATATATTTCTCAACACGACGATTCATTTTCTGCGTCTTTCTAAGTAGGATTTTAGCATCGGTAGAAGAATTCATACAGTATCGCGTTATATTTTAAAAGGGAAATAATTTCAATAGTTCTGCAGGCCCCGCTGCCAAAGACTTTCCATAATTACAGGCCGCCAGCCAAATAAATCCATCATTTCTGCTGCGACACAATGGGACCTACTCCGTGTCCGTGGCACTTGGCGTTGCACTCATCCGCTCTCAGGAATGATGCATTGCGACACTCCCCGTTAAAGCAGATCTGTTAGGGGGGAAAAAAGGAGTTCTGTGAGGAAGAACATTAGAGAAGTGGCAAAATAAAACGCAATGGTCATGCAGTTAAAAAAAAAAAAAGAAAGAAAAAGAAGAAGCTAAAAAGAAAATACTTCAAAGCCTGAGGATTTCACACTTTGCTAATTCTGGAAATCCCATTTAGCGTATTTTCACACATCTCACAGAGTTATCAGCACACTTGGTTCCCGTCATGACCAGGCCTGGGTCCAGAGTGTCG
Source organism: Poecilia reticulata (assembly GCF_904066995.2). NCBI lineage: Eukaryota > Metazoa > Chordata > Actinopteri > Cyprinodontiformes > Poeciliidae > Poecilia > Poecilia reticulata. The sequence continues at coordinate 11,260,967 of NC_088839.1, read as the reverse complement.
CCCTGCGGCTCCTCGTCCCCTTGGCCGAGCTTGTGCACGTGCGTCCCCAGGCACTTGTACTCGGTCCTCTTGCTGTCCACTTTGACCGTCGTTTCTATGCGGACCGCGTTGTTCTCGATGGGCTTGGCGGCGGAGGCAGAGCACTGGATTTTCCCGCATTTCGCATCCCTGGAGAGCAGCGACAAAAGACGTGCGTTAGACGAAGGAGAGTGAGAGGAACACTCCCTGAATTTTTCCTGAGTCTTCACCTGTCTCTGCAGCTCCTGTACTTTCCTTCTTGGTCTTTGCCGCAGTTGCCGTACATGTCCCCCGCTTTGTTTACTTCTTTAAAGCACACGTCAGGGGATGGGCGCGCATCTGTGGTTTGGAAGAAGAAGAACAAAAAAATAAATAAAAAATCACAATAGCAATACAAAACACACACAAACACACACGTATCCCTCTGTGATCAGCGACCAGCTGATGAAGACCAGATGGGCTCCCGGCTGCCTCTGATACGACTCCTTTGATGCATCAAAGACTCTCTAGGAAGACTCTGTTACAACATCAGAGGCTGATTATGGGGCATTACTGAAGCAGCTCACTTCACCTAAACAGCCTCAATATTTGGAAGTTTAATAGGATAGCAAAAAAAAAAAAAAAAGAATGAAATAATTGATTAATTATGTAATTATGTCCAGCAGAGAAACGAACATCTGATGTAGAGTTAAGAGCTGATGCTTTAAAATGGTTTTAAAATATGGCAATTTCGATGTTAAAATGATTGTTTCCTAAACACAATCCATAATAACCTGACTGCATCTAAAATATATATATATATATATATATATATATATATATATATATATATATATATATATATATAAAAGCACCCAATCTGTGCTTTTATATATATATAAAAGCACAGATTAGGTGCTTTTGTCTAAAAATATTTCACTTGGCTTGTATTTGAAATGAATGTGAATGAGTAAAATTATCAGAATCTTTATTGGCCTAAACTACTTCTTCAAGCTGAAGAAGGAGTCCTACCGGGCCTTTTTGGCCTGTGGGACTCCAGAAGCAGCTGATAGGTACCAGCGGGCGAAACGGCATGCGGCTCGGGTTGTCGCTGAGGCAAAAACTCGGGCGTGGGAGGAGTTTGGAGAGGCCATGGAGACAGACTTCCGTACGGCTTCGAGGCGATTCTGGTCCACCATCCGGCGTCTCGGGAGGGGGAAGCAGTGCAGCACCAACGCTGTTTATAGTGGGGATGGTGCGCTGCTGACCTCAACTCGGGACGTTGTGGGCCGGTGGGCGGAATACTTCGAAGACCTCCTCAATCCCACCAACATGCCTTCTGTTGAGGAAGCTGAGCATGGGGACTGTGGGCTGGGCTCTCCAATCTCTGGGGACGAGGTCGCCGAGGTGGTCAAAAAGCTCCTCGGTGGCAGGGCCCCGGGGGTGGATGAGATCCGCCCGGAGTTCCTTAAGGCTCTGGATGTTGCGGGTTGTGTTGGCTAACGCGACTCTGCAATATCGCATGGACATCGGGGCAGTTCCCCTGGACTGGCAGACTGGGATGGTGGTCCCCCTGTTTAAAAAGGGGGACCGGAGGGTGTGCTCCAATTACAGGGGATCACACTCTTAAGCCTCCCTGGTAAGGTCTATTCGGGGGTCCTGGAGAGGAGGGTCCGTCGGATAGTCGAACCTCGGATTCAGGAAGAGCAGTGTGGTTTTCGTCCTGGTCGTGGAACACTGGACCAGCTCTACACCCTCAGCGGGGTCCTGGAGGGTGCATGGGAGTTCGCCCAACCAGTCTACATGTGTTTTGTGGACTTGGAGAAGGCGTTCGACCGTGTCCCTCGGGGGCCCTGTGGGGGTACTCCGGGAGTATGGGGTACCGGCCCTTTGATACGGGCTGTCAGGTCCCTGTATGACCGGTGTCAGAGTCTGGTCCGCATTGCCGGCAGTAAGTCGGGCTCGTTTCCGGTGAGAGTTGGGCTCCGCCAAGGCTGCCTTTTGTCACCGTTTCTGTTCATTACTTTTATGGACAGAATTTCTAGGCGCAGCCGAGGTGTTGAGGGGATCCGTTTTGGTGGCCTTAGGATCGCATCTCTGCTTTTGCGGATGATGTGGTCCTGTTGGCTTCATCGGAACGTGATCTGCAGCTCTCACTGGTGCGGTTCGCAGCCGAGTGTGAAGTGGCCGGGCTGAGGCTCAGTGCCTCCAAATCCGAGGCCATGGTCTTGAGCCGGAAAAGGGTAGAGTGCCTTCTCCGGGTCGGGGGGTCGTCCTGCCTCAAGTGGAGGAGTTAAGTATCTGGGGATCTTGTTCACAATGAGGGAAGAAGGGAACGGGAGATCGACAGGCGGATTGGGGCAGCGTCTACTGTGAAGCGGGCGCTGTACCGGTCCGTCGTGGTGAAGAGAGAGCTGAGCCAAAAAGCGAAGCTCTCGATTTACCGGTCGATCTACGTTCCCACCCTCATCTATGGTCATGAGCTTTGGGTCATGACCGAAAGAACGAGATCAGGCTGGGCTCTCCCTTAGAGATAGGGTGAGAAGCTCGGTCATCCGGGAGGGACTCAGAGTAGAGCCGCTGCTCCTCCACGTCGAGAGGAGCCAGTTGAGGTGGCTCGGGCATCTGGTAAGGATGCCTCCTGGACGCCTCCCTGGTGAGGTGTTCCGGGCACGTCCCACCGGGAGGAGGCCTCGGGAAGACCCAGGACACGCTGGAGGGATTACGTCTCTCGGCTGGCCTGGGAACGCCTTGGGATTCCCCCGGAGGAGCTGGAAGAAGTGGCTGGGGAGAGGGAAGTCTGGGCCTCCCTTCTGAAGCTGCTGCCCCCGCGACCCGACCCCGGATAAGCGGAAGAAAATGGATGGATGGATGGATACTGCATCATCACTTTCATCCACACATTATTCAAGACTCTGAAAAACTACTTTACTATATGAAAAGTGGCGTTTTTAGCTATAGTAAATACAAAAGTATCCCTTAAGAACTTAAAAATATCACTAAATTTGAGTGCGCCGCATTGAGCAGATGTTTTCAAGCACAGTTTCCATCCATGGAGAGAGACACTTTCTGAGACGAGACGTTTAAAAAAAAGTTTTCAAGGGGCTTAACTTTATAGGTTGATCTTAGGGATTTTAAATCAGTAATGAATCCTTGTCTCCCTGATGCACAGATGAGACGTGACACAGACGACTTTCACTTATTCCTCTTCAAAATGCGAAAGACGTGTGATGTCTTCTGATATTTGTAAGTTGGGAAACGATTAGACTGGATAAGGAATCAAGTCAAGTTTACCCTGTCAGCAGGTTGGTAGGGAACATAAAGAAACATATCCAATACTCACTGCTGGCGAACTACTTTGGGTCACCAGTTTCCCAAAACAACTACTGGATTCTGCCTACTTGACTTGCCAACTGGTTGTTTAGGAGTGATGCAAAAAGGAAAAAAAACAAATTTTCTGTAATAATGTTTGCTCATCTCTTCTTTAACCTTCCAACATGAGCCAAACTCTCCAGCTGGGTGTGGTCATAAAGAAGGGACGTGCTTGTGGAAAACTCATGCTTGCTGTGAAGAATCACGGAGAACCGGTGACGCTGTGGGCCTTTTCCTCGACCAAATCCACTGACAACCTTACTAGTGACTGGCATCATGGACTCGTAGAAAAAGAAGGACGTCTTTCATTAAAATCTTAGTGGTTTCTGTCATAAAACTGAATACGGTATAGTAAAGCCAACCTGCAGTATCTGCAGAGGAAATGGCCAACCTAGCTTGTGACCAGCCTAGGCATGCTAGTTGTTAGCCTGTCCAAAGCTAACACAACTAAGTATTATCCTCCTCATTTGCCAGCGCTGGTTGCTTAGTTACCATGCCTACCCATCATTAATAAGACCAGTTGCTGGCTTCAGAATGGATATAGCCTCCTGCAGCAAGGAAATAGCCACAGCTGGGTGCGCAATAGTCTTAATTGTGGCGATAAAACCACTTCAGCCATAAATGATGATGAGCTGAAGAGATCATAAGAAATGATTCTGTAGGAACAATCAAAGATCCCTTTCTCTGTATGTTACAACAGACAAAGCTTCCTATAGGCTTTAGGAGGCTGGTCATAATACTATTACAATGGGATCTAAATAAACTTTCTCAAATTGTGAAACATTCAAATTGGCACATATGACGTGTGTCCAGTTTCCTCACCTCGCCCCCAGAGGAACTGACACTGTTGCTCCAGGGTTAGACACATGCCCGTGTAGCAGTAGGCCCGCCCGTGTGCGCAAGATGCACCGTCCGCCAAGTAGAAATTAGCTGGACACGACTCCGACTTTCCGTCGCAGTACTCGGGAAGATCGCACAGTCCAGATTTGCCTCGGCAAAGCTCTCCCGGGCTCTTTATCTTCACAGTGAGACACAGAGGGAAGATAAGATGATTCAAAGAAAGCCAAACTTTCTTAATAACAGTAGTGGCCAATCAAAAAAAAAAAAAAAAAAAAAGGTGTTATTTATTTTTAAAAATATGAAAATTACTTTTCTTTCAAGCCTAGCCATAAACAGCCACCTAACCTCACCCTGCATACCTTACAGTTATGGCAGCAGACTCCATGGGCACACTCGGCTCCAGCTTTAAGGGTGCAGTTGTTGGCGTTGCAGCATGGACTGGTGCATTCCTGTTCACGACGTTTAGCAGCGTAAAATATCAACAACAACAAAAAAAACGCTGAAAGGAAAAGAAAAAGTGTGTGCACACAGAGCCCGTCTGACCTCTTCCTCCCCACAGTCACATTCCTCTCCGCTCTCTAGGTAGCCGTTGCCGCAGCGCCGCCCTCCGTACAGCGTGTCGATGTTCGGCAGGTTGAAGAGACATTTGCCTCCTCCAGAGTTCAGGTAACTCTTGAGTTCCTTCAGGTTGCAGGGATTGAACACGCGGGGAAACGGAGACCTGCAGAACGGAAGAGACACCAACCCTTACGCTAGGTACAAAATTTATCGCCTTTCCTATTTGCCTTCCAATTGATATAGCCTGATTTCACATTATGTTCCAAGTTTTGTTTGCGTTATACCCGGTGGCAGCGGCCATTATGCAGCCACCGTCTTCTGCCTTGGCCTGGCAGCAGCCATCTCTGTCATGATTCATGCCGAAGTTGTGGCCCATCTCATGTGCAATGGTGGCGGCGACCCCGACAAACTGTGGCGAGTGGTCCTTAGCGTTCAAATATGACATAAGGTTACAAATGAAACGACAAGGACATGTGGTTGCAACAGCAAGTGGAACGTGAAAGCCGTATGTTGAAAATTAGGATTATTGTAGCGTTTTTTTGTTTTTTTTTTCTCTCTCTTACCGTGTTCACGCCACCCGACTGGTATTCAGAGCACATGGTTTTAAGTGGTGCCAAGCCAATAGTGCTGCCCTGAAATGACACCCCCCTGCACACAAAAACACCATCAGTAACTGGTTCTGCACAAGATATTTACCAATTGGACTGAGAACGTACAAGGAGTTGTCAAATATATTTTCTATCACAAAATTTATCCAACTCTGGATCGTCTGTTCTAAGCAGCAATGTGAAGCCGGTCACTTTTTTTTTTTCAATTTCTTTTACATCCTGTGAGCTACTAAGGATTTTCATGTAAAAATTAGAGACTCTTTCATCTCAGTTTTCTGGGGGATCCCAAAGAAGGAAATCAGGACAAGAAAAACGCATGAAGAGACATGAGGTACTTTTCCAAGTGATGTATGAACCACGCAGTTCCGTCGTCCTGTGGGTTTTAAAAGGTTTTTGTCAAAATCAGAGAACTGACCTACCACAACGTGGAAGCAGTGGTGAAAGACAAAGTCAGCTCAGCAACAAATAAGACAAGATCGTGTCTGTCTATGGATATTTCCGTAACATCACTGAATTGAGCTGAATCACATGTTTATGGAGCTAATTTAGGATATCACTTAATACGATTTCCTGTCCCATTTTTACTCTACCATCAACTTTTGGCTACTTCCGGATCATTTTTAATTTGAATTATTTGAAATAAAATACACACTAAACATTCAACGGGTAGCGCGTCTCCATGGACAAAAATGTACAGAAGTTGCAGTTAAAGGAAGCACAGAGATGAAGACTTTGTGGGAAGTGCAAAACAATTAAGTTTCATCATATGGTCAGAGACACCGACGTGACGAGCTGAGCGTTGTCGTTGGGGAGATTTTTCAGCTCCTTCCGTCTCCAGGACAGGAACGCCGCCAAGGTGCTGTGCGGGTTATCGGACACGCCGATCTTGTCCTGGTCTGTCCACACCTCCAGTCCGATTAAAGCCACACGGATATTCAAAGCCTTGTAGTACTGCGGGGAGTCGATTAGGGGGGAAAGATGTTATTAAACACATCTTGTGTGTTTAATGGCGTTTCAAACGAGATGCTACCTTGTCAACCAAGTTGGCTGCTCCCAGTAGCTTCTGTCTTGTCTTGTCCAAACTCCTATCGTGTCTCTCGAACTGCAACGCAACATGAACCACAATAAACACCTAAGTGCTGCTTTTCTGATTAAATCCATCTTAGTTATTAAAAGGGGAATTTCTCAGAGATGTGTCTAAAAAAAAGAAGAAAAAAAAGTCGGTTCAATGTGTTTATTAGTTCATGTTTACCAACTAAAAATTTAACAGTAACCACGCAAGATGGAAATATACATGTAATCTAATCAAGTGTTCATATATTAATAAACACGTGTGAATTGCACATATACCTCTCCAACTCCTATGTTTAAAGATGCAAAACCACAATTAGCATCTGATAAAATGCAACCATATGTGGACATTTGCCAACCTGTTTCCTTACCTCAGCTCTGTCTGCAACCAACAGAAGCTCCACATATTTCATGTTCTGCATCACCTCCCTTTTCTCCTGCATATAAAGACGGTTTAATGAGTTAACAGAAAACATATTACATACCTCTTGAACATTTTATTTACATTTTGTCACATCGTAACCACAAACTTCCGCTTGCTTTATCAGAATTGTACATGTCAGCGCAACACAAATAGTGGTTTTATCTCTAGAGTTGGCAGCAAAAGGTCAGAAGAACTTACATCGGTGTCCCTCTTTGCTTTGTCTGCATTCCTCTGAGTCAGCTACTTTTTGTTGGCATATTCTCAGTAAAATACGTCAAAGTTTGTTGTTCTGAACAAGTTTAAGGGTTAGGAACATTTATGAAAGCCACTTTAAAGTTTTGGTTCTCATCAACATGGCAACTCACCCTCCCAATCCGTGGCGACGCCATTCCTCGGATGAAGTCATTAAGCCCGCCCCGATGCTCCTCGTCGCCATAGTGATGTGTGCAGCTCCCCTCAGGCAGACGGAGACTCTCCGCTCTGAAGACAGCATGCTGCCGGGCGTCGGTAGAATCGGGAAGAGGCTCTACTAGGTAGCTCACGCTTTCGTTCAGAGAGATCAGTCCCCTGAGGAAACGACACGTAAAGTCATACATCATCACGGAAATCAGTTCGCATATCATTGATTTGGAAAGAGTGCCAATAATAAACCTATTTCTTTCTACTGTTATACATTTTCACAAGTAATATGTTTTCAGTTGAAACGGGGAAAAAAACCAAAAACCCAGTACATTTCATTTTGGTTTCTTTCACTTTGACAACTTTACGTGTTGGCAGGACAGAAAAGTGCATGCCTCCTGCTGTTGACAAATAAAGATCAGCTGGGACCGACGCAGCCAAAGCACAATCCTCTCGCCTTCTCCGCATAAGCAATGCGTACGACAACAGCAGGGTCGCGCAGCTGCAGAGAACATCTGCTGAAGTCGGGCGCCCACACATCGGCGTCCCGTTTTTGATTTGTTTGCATTCATTCCTGAAACGAATCGACATGAAGATGTACTCCTTCGCTCTCCCTCCAGATGTACGGACGCGCATAAACACTTGATTTGTGGCAGGGTTCCTCCTCGGCTGTAAGGGCCTCCAGCGGGAAACATCAGCAGCTCTCAAGCCGCAGGAGGAGAAAAAAAACAAAACAAAAAAACAAAAAAAACGGGTCTCCACGCTAAGCTGCACTCGATGAACCGATTTTAGAGCCAATAACCTACTGACTCAAAGGACTGCATGAGAGATTAGATGCACTGTGTAAGCGTTTGGCCCCAGCATTATCACAGTATAAGTGTTTGCGCAGTCTTTACTTTTTTTTTTTTGTAGAACAATTATTCAATTCACAGACAAGCTTCTCAGAAAATTCCCCTCTTGCATACCAAATATGTTTATATTGATTTATATATTTATTATTTATATATTGAGTACTCTCAGTTTTGTTGTCAACGTTTGTCGTTTTCTATGTACGGGGGTCCTACATGGTTTTCATTCAGAATCACCAAACTTGTCAAGACTCTTTTTTTTTTCAACCTGTAGTGTTTATAGTTTGTGGAAATTTAAATACAGAGAAAAAAAATTAACTACTTTATTAGTTATATTTTTACGTTCCACAAGAAAAAAAATGTATACAGTACTGAAATAGGCTCCTGATTTTCAGAGAGAGGCGTCGCGCCGCTTCACAGCTTTTGTTTGGCATCTGGATTAATTTAGACCAGCTCTATTTCAAAACCTGTAACTCTTGCACTTGACAAATAAGGACTGGGGTATCTGTTCAGTGTTTCATCCAGAATCCATTTAGAGACTACAGGTTCATTTCAATTTGAGTTTCATGACTCCAAAAAAACAGTAAAATGGACATTTTATATTTTTGAATCATTAGTCAGTCTGATCATTGGAAAAAAACACAAAAAAGAGGTGGATTTTCACAGCACTGTGGGAATCCACAACGCTGATTGGTAAATTCCTAAAATCAAGGTGGGACATCTCAAATCAATGATTAAACCCACCCCCCTAAAATTTAAATATGAAACAATATAAAATTTAAAGACTAGAAAAAGCAACTGTAAGCCAGACTCTTAGTAGATGCTTAAAAAATATCACTCCAAATAAAATAAATGCATATAAAAACTAAGTTTCAACTAAGTTTTTTTGCAAGTCTATTTTCATTTACTGAGATGCATATCTGTAAAAAAAAAAAAAAAAAAACAGGTGATTGTAAAAGTTTTCATCATCAGGATACGATGATGGCACATCTATAGTTAGAATACTCAAACATTATCACAGCATAACCTAATCAATACCAAGTAATAGACTAATAGATACTAGTAATAGATTCCACTCACATCTTCCTGTTGTTATAGGAAATCTGTTCTTTCTGCCAGCCTCAAGTCTGACGACATGTTCTTCTCTCTAAGGGCTTAAGAGGTTTTTTTCCCCCCAAACATTCGATTCTATGAACTCTTATTATAATACTTGTAAAAAAAAATTAGGCGAACATTCAAAAGTATACCTGCTAAATTCAGACAAACCAGAGTCTGCTTGTGCTTTCAACTGCCTTCATTTAAAGTGCATTATGCAGGTACTTGGGGTGAACAAGGAAGCAAAAAATAGAAAAAAAAAAAAAAAATCTCTGTTTTGTGAGTAAGTTATATAGCTGAAACCAACAGCGACCTGCTACAACAAAATCAATGAAAAAGCTCCCATCTGCTAGATTTAATGAATATTTCTGCTCCTTCATCGAGGCCTTTGAGAGTCAATCTATATATTTGCTGCAGTCGGCTTTGTGAGTTCAATGCACGAGTAAAGAAAAGTCTGTGAATAAAAGTTGGTTTTCTTTACCTGATCCCTGAACAAGTGCTGACAGCAACACTGGAGCCTTCAATGCCCAGAACTTCACCATGGTAGAAACAATTTTCCTGAAAAAAAAGTCTCATTTCAACCCTCAGCTTTCTGTCTTCAATGTAATGTTCTTGTATTTTCAGGAGAAAAAAAAAAAAAAAAAAACGTTTTTGCATTAAACACAGATGCTGATTTTCACTTGATTTTCTCAAGTTCACATCCAATCTTCCTTTTTTTTTCAGAAATGCTCAATAAGGTTTTTTTGCTGTGTGATTTAGGAGCATAAAACTGTTTCTTTAGACTCACGGTGCTGGCAGGAGAAGCGGACCGGCGAGCTCCATCAGGGCTGTACCAGATTTCCTGATACCCAGGGGCCAGCAGCTGTCTGGAGGCAGTCAGCACAAAGAGGACGTAAACATTCGAGACACAGAGCAGCAAAACATATAGAGACCTCAAGGGTGAACGTGAACCGGGGGCGATAATTAACAAGCAACAGCTGAAGGAACTAAGATAGTAAAAGAGAACATTGTATCTCAATCTTGTAAACTATTCATTCTGGGAGATATCCTCACTGAACCAAAGTGCTTTAAAGATTTTCTTAAGCAAATCCAAGATAGTAAAGCACAAAAAAGATGTCATGAGTGTTTAAATAAATCTATATATGTTTTCCTGAAATCCTTCACCTGCTTCCCGGATTGTATAACTCAATGGTGAAAAAGCATTTCGTGGACGGAGTTAGCTCCCCATGTTCCAGATTTATTTTTTTCTACAATAAAAACATTTCTCAATTGCTAAACAAGTCTGACTCCACCGCAGAGGCTGATAAATCAGTGGAGGTTGCATGGATGTCTGGACATTGAAAAAACATTGCTTTTGGTAAACCCTTACATTTGTCTTATCCTCCATCTCTGTGCGTGCGTGCGTGCGTGTGTATGTGTGTGTGTGCGTGTGTGTGTGTGCGTGTGTGTTTCAGCAAGGGCCTCTGGACTCAGACCAGCATTGATGCTTCTTTTCCTGTAGTGCTCCTTCCAACTGTGTCTCAATCCATCCTTCCTGTTTTCATTCATAAACTTTGTCTGCCCTGCAGATGGTTTTCTTTTGCTCTGCCTCTCCAAGTGTATTTTTCCCCCCTAAGATTGAACTTTATCCTTTAATCATTAGTCCAGCAAATTCTGATTAGAATGAAAGATGCATTTAACAAATCAAGCGACAGCTGTGACCCAGACCAATTTGTCTGAAATGCATTAGGTATTGTACAGTAAAAATTTTTTATGTTCAGTATCTGTTTTGTGCTGCAGCACAAAAGCTGGAAGGCAATATTGATGTTCTTTTAAACACCGGGTGAAGTTAGCTTAATTAATCAAACAACTGAATTTGGAAGTGAATTGTCCTTTCACTAACACAAACCAAATGTTAGCTAGCATTCTGAGCTTTAGCTTTGCTAAAAGCTAAGCAACTATAGATCTCTCTGAAGTTGCAATTCAATTAAAATACGGGGGCTTCTTTTAAATTCAAGCTCTAAGCTAAGCTCATAGCTGCACTTATAGCCTGTTTGTATCTACCTTATTTTCCGGACTATAGAGCGCACCTCACTATAAGCCGCACCCACAAAGTAAAAAAAAAAAAAAAAGTACAAGCCGCACAGAGCTATGAGCAGCTGGTATCTTTTCTCCGTCGTGCCTGCTGCTGGGCATGTTGTTCTAAATGAAAATCAGCACTTTCTTCTTTGATTTCCAAGTTTGACTTCCAATGATTCACTTCTTGCTAGAGAGCCCCCTGGTGGTTAAAGAAAAATCCACAGAAAAACCGCTATAAGCCGCATGATTCAAAACAAGGGAAAAAAGTACCGAAAAATACAGTACTTATTGGAAAATCAATATTAGACAATGTGTCTCTACAGTGTACGAATGCACAAAAGGTTAATACATTCAGCCGAATTAGCATTAGCATGGCATTGCTATGAAAGCTCAGGCTGCTTGTCATAACTGGTCATTTCAACCAATCTATTGTACAAGTGCTCCACGTTTACTGAACAATTTGAGGAATGTTTAATTCCATTTGAAATTCAGACACTACATCAATAACTCATTTCTGAATGAGGGAATAACTGCTAAAGCATTTCCAGATTGAGTTCTATCTCCAACCTAACCTCAACCTCCAATATGGCTTCTACATAAGATGTAGTGACGATGATGCATTGGTAAACATTTGTATTTCATAGGGTAAACAATGTATTGAGTTCAGTACAGCGTCTTTTAGGGACTGTGGTGTTACAGTGTTTGAATGTATAAAGTGCTAAGAAGTACATTTCTGTCAACTGGTGCTGCTAACAAAGGAGTAACTGTGCTAAGGAATTATCAACAAGTCTGATAATCTATACAATGAGCTGAGAACATTAGCACAGTATTAGTCAACTCAGGCCACAGTGTCTGATGGTTTACCATGGAAGTTTCTAGTGAAATCCAAACACCACTTAAAAATGGCTGACCACTTCAATAGCTAATTCAGACATATTTGATCTGTGTCCTATCGTTTCCTGCCGTATATGTATATTTGCTAAGTTAGCACACTGCTTGCTTTACATACAATGCATGTCATACAAATTGCATCTCACAAGGACGCAAGTGAGCAGATCTCCCAAAATATCTGTTTCTCTAGAGCGTGATTGGGACAAATGAAGGGAAGTCTTTTCCGTCCCCCGTCAGACGCCCTGAGGGAGGCCAGCCACTTGAAACAATGACAGACTGTTGATGCAATCTGCAACAAAGCAAGTCACAGACAGAAACGACTACTTCATCATCCACAGAGAAAGAGGAGGCTCTATAATTACACACATGTCCCACATAGAGGATTTAAAACTGATCAGTCAGTGTGGATGTGTCATCGCAAACAGGGCAACCCCCACAGTGTTTGGATTTGACCTCCTGACCTCATCTGGCCTTCCTTTAGTTTTCAATCAATCAATCAACCAAATTTATTTGTATAGCACATTTCAGCAGCAAGGCATCTCAAAGCGCTTTACACAACCAAAACAAAAACAGAAATAACAGTGAGAAAGAGAGAAATTAAAAACAAATAAAAATAAAAAAAAAAAAAAAAACTCCCTTACCAGAGGACGCCGCCGTCCCACACAGAATTTAACTAACTTATAGTTAGAGGAGTCTGCCCTCCCGCGGACTTTAACTGGTTCCATTCCATTTCCATTCCACTTTAATTTTCATCGTTTTCCACCCTCATTTTTCACTTTCTTCCCCATACATAAAAGAAAGAAGAAAAAAAAAAAAAAAAAAAAAAAAAAAAAAAAAAAAAAAAAAAAAAAAAAAAAAAAAAAATTAAAAACATTAAAGACATAAAAACATGGAAGACATCAAAACCCGCACTCTAACCCTAATTTAGCCATAAGCAACTCTAAACAGGTGGGTTTTAAGTTGAGATTTAAAGGCACCCAGTGTTTCAGCTGTTTTACAGTTTTCTGGAAGTTTGTTCCAAATCTGTGGTGCGTAGAAACTGAATGCTGCTTCTCCTCGTCTGGTTCTGGTTCTGGGGATGCAGAGCAGACCAGAACCAGAAGATCTGAGGGGTCTAGATGGTTGGTACAGTAATAACAGATCTTTAAGGTATTGTGGTGCTAAACCGTTCAGAGATTTATAAACTAACATCAGTATTTTAAAGTCTATTCTCTGAGCTACAGGGAGCCAGTGTAGGGACTTTAAAACTGGTGTTATGTGCTCTATCTTCCTGGTTTTAGTGAGAACCCGAGCAGCAGCATTCTGGATCAGCTGCAGCTGTTTGATTGATTTATTAGTCAGACCTGTGAAGACGCTGTTGCAGTAATCAATGCGGCTAAAGATAAATGCATGGATGAGTTTCTCTAGATCGTGCTGAGACATAAGTCCTCTAATCCTAGAGATGTTCTTCAGGTGATAGAAGGCCGACTTTGTGACTGTCTTAATGTGGCTCTGAAGGTTCAGGTCAGAGTCCATCACTACTCCCAGGTTTCGGGCCTGATCGCTGGTTTTAGTTGTAATAACTGAAGCTGTGCATTGATTCTAGTTCGTTCCTCTTTAGGTCCAAAGATAATAACTTCAGTTTTGTTTCTGTTTAGCTGGAGAAAGTTTTGGCACATCCACACATTGATCTGTTCTAAGCATCTATTCAGTGATTGGATGGGTTCAGAGTCACCTGGTGACATCGTGATGTAGAGCTGTGTATCATCCGCATAATTGTGGTAGCTAATCCTATGTCCTGTTATAATCTTTGCCAGTGGGAGCATATAAATATTGAAAAGAAGGGGTCCTAGGATTGAACCTTGGGGTACCCCACATGTGACCTTTGACCTCTCTGATGAGAAGTTTCCAATTGAAACAAAGAAATCCCTGTTCTTTATGTAAGATTCAAACCAGTTGAGCACTGGACCGGAGAGTCCGACCCAACTCTCCAGTCGATTCAGTAAAATGTCGTGGTCAACAGTGTCGAAAGCTGCACTGAGGTCCAACAGAACCAGCACTGTGGTTCTCCCACAGTCTGTATTTATATGGATGTCATTGAACACTTTTACAAGGGCCGACTCCGTGCTGTGGTGAGCACGAAAACCAGACTGGAAGGAGTCAAAGCAGTTTGTTATTGTTAGGAAGTTATTTAATTGCTTAAAAACAGCTTTTTCAATAATTTTGCTGATGAATGGGAGGTTGGAGATCGGCCTGTAATTCTGCAGTAGGGATTTGTCTAGATTGTTCTTTTTATAAGTGGTTTGATAACTGCTGTTTTCAAAGCCTGGGGGAAAACACCTGAAGAGAGCGATGAGTTTACTATTTGGATCAGATCATTAGCAACAACAGGCAGGACTTTCTTAAAGAAATGTGTGGGTAGGACATCCAGACAGCAGGAACTGGAGCTTAATTGACTTATAATTTCTTCTAGGGTTTTATAATTTAGTAGTAGAAATTGGGTCATTTTTCCTGCATTTGTTTTGTTTGGGCCCAGCATTAGTACTGTCTTTGGAGTGGATGAGCAGATTAATCCTCTGATCTTTTGAATTTTCTCTGAAAGAGACTGGAAAACTTGTTGCAGGCGGCAATAGATTGAAGTTCAGGTGGTAACGTCATTGGAGGATTTGTGAGCCTGTCAACAGTGGCGAATAAAGCTCGAGCATTGTTAATGTTTTTGTTTATGACATCTGCAAAGAAAGCTTCTCTCGCATGTTTCAGTGTTGTGTGATAGTTACGTAGTCTTTCCTTGTAGATGTCATAATAAACGTGCAGTTGACCTTTACGCCATTTCCGTTCGGCCCTACGGCAGAGTTGTCTTGCAGATTGAACTACTTGTGCATTTCTCCATGGAGATTTCTTCCTACCAGTCACAACCTTCACTTTAGTGGGGGCAAGTTTTGCAGCCTCTTGAACTCAAGATTCCCGTCATGATCTTGGGTTATCTTTAAGACTCTGCGGTTTTCAGAGACCGAATGAACGACAAACTCAACTTCGCCCTGCTGCTACTTCACAGCTCTTCTATATGAAGGGCAATTATGTCGTCTGAAAAAGAAACAAATGACTCCGTCTCCATTCTTGCTTCTGTTCACACGCCAATCAGCAGCTCTGTGCCTGAGCAAAACCACTCTGACATACCAATCCTTGGGGATAACCGTTTGTGTACACTAGCAGACTGATGGCTATATAACCTGCCCCGGCGTGACACGTAGTCAAAACACACCATCTATGAAATTATACAACTAGCCTCTACCGCCAGCAACACATTTGTTACACCCTGGTGCAGCTCCTGTCGGTTCTCAAGGGTGTTTGGCAGAATTGATTAAAAAAATGTATATGTGTTATCCAATCAAAGCTGCACATATAACATATTCCATTATCTTTATGGTCATTTGCATACCAGAATGCAAACGTTGGCATGCTCATTCTTATCATCAGTTGGAGATGTGACATATATTAATTCACTAAACCTGTATATTAAATAGAGTAGGTAAAAGTGCCACACTAAACCACAGAGGAAGTGATCAACGCAGTTTCATTTCGTCTCAGTATTTCCTGACAGATGGGAGGTGTCAACTGGTGATTAAAAACTGGAATAAACAGCGGTGACACACCTGCGTGACAGAAACTATTTTCCTTTTCAACAACCATGTGCGTTCCAAAAGCACAAGGTCAATTTTACTCATTTTACATAGCAATATTCATAAATGTGTCAAACACTGCCAGATGAGTTTAAAAAATATAATTCTGATTTGTAAAGATAAGCTCTTTTAACCAAAACAGAAAACCAAAAGAGGCATAATGTTGCCACAGTAATGGCAAAACAAGGATTTTGATCAAAGTATATTCATGTGGTTACAAATTGGTGTTAACACATGAAATCCTCCTTTGATCTTATATAGCTTATTAATATGAATAAGTATAAATCCTGACTTGTAGATTAGATTTATGTGTAATAAAACAAAAAATAAAAACAGTTAATTGTCCGTTTACTTAGTATCTACGCACTTCACTGTACTGATCTAGCACATAAAATCCCACTAAAACAAACAGAAGTTTGAAACATAACAAAATGTAAAAAAAAATAATACATTTGCGAGTGATGAAACACTTTAGGAGCAGCACAGCTAAGCATGGCCAGGCGCCGCGAACCTCATTCCACTGCCAAGTTTGAGCCAATCAGCCTAAAACGCATCCCATTGACTTTAGAAAAACCTAAAGCCTTTAGCTTATTTGCATTCCAGTAAATACCACGAGGGCTTTCAAAGTGAGACTGTAAAAGTCCTATGTGCTGGCCAACGTCGTCTGGATGCCTTCCAGCGCTTGGACAGATGCTGTGATTTAGCACAGCAATGTTGCTGGAGTCGGGGCTGTCCAGCAAATGAAGCTGAAACAAAGAGCCGGTTCAACGTTGGCGGGAGAAAGACGGAGTGGGGGAGTAATGCTAATGTACTCTGGAGATAGTGACGGGTGGGGACAGGGTTGGGGAGCGAGGGGGGGTAATGCAACAGGGTCAGAGGGTTGCATTCTCTCATAGTATCAGATGACATCACTGCACAGAGGTAGGGGGGTCAGGAGAAAGATGGCTGACGCAGAGCAAAAAAGAAATACTACATTTCTGCAAAGGATTCTGAACATGGCGAAAAAAAAAAGATGACATCCCGCGTCTGTTTTCACCACTCCGTCGGATCAACCGTCTTTGCGTTCTCTCGTGGTGCTGAGTCTGTAAAAGTTAGCTTGCGGATGTCATCTGTCTGCGTGTGGCCGCCGACTCCCTAAGCCTCGCTGCCGGGCTCGTTTATTTACACTGGAGCCCCGGGGGAGCGACAGGCGAGGTGAGAAAACTCCGGTTTCCGAGCTGGTCAGTGGAGGACAGGACAAGATAAGGGCGGACTGAAGGAGAAGGAAAAGAGCAAAGAGGAGAGACAATGGCCGCGTTTCCTTAGGGAGTGCGACATTCAGGTTCATGCACTTAATGATGTGCAGGAAGGGCACCAAGCTGAAGAATAGAGAAAGTCAGGCAATGGAGGAAGAGGTAGTATCCACACGGGTCCTGTCTGAACTAGAGAGATATAACTCACACCCAAACCGACCCCAACTGTCACAACTTTTCCTCTCAGCTCGTCCTTGCTCAACCCTCCGGTCCATGACACGCCCTTTCACACCGCTTCCTCTCCATCTTGCTGTGTAGTTGCATTACCTTTCCTGCACTCTGAGTCAGCCTGCTCTCTCTGGTCCTCGCCTTGCTCTTAACCGAATCAGCCCGACGCAAGTGCGCCGTGGCCTTTCATTTAGATAAAAGCTCGGGCAAACACACACAGAGAGAGAGAAGAATGACTGGGAAGGACAGAAATTGATTAGGTTTGGACTCCGGCCACAAAGAAAACCAATGCCGACAAACACTAATGTCTATGTTTTCCTTCACGTTTTGTTGCTGCGATTGGCTAAAGAACGGATGAGGTAAAGCCGGGAGAAAAGAAGGACAGCTGGAGAACGATAGCCCTGGAGCGTCACATGAGACAAATAAAAAGAATGACATCGAGATCGTTCCACAGCTGCTTTAGGTTTCCCATTTATCTGTTGACCTTGTAACACAGTTTTGGGTGCAGAGAGGATACAGAGATGCAGCCAGGATACTACCGTGGCATGTATTTACTGGCAGCGTTTCATCTGGCTGCTCCTGAAAAATCATTAATCTTCCCCCTCCGACACAAACTGCAGTCTTCCCCAGCCAAGCTTTTAGTCTCACAGCCATTTGTGTCTCAGCACTGGAAACGAATCAAAAGTACTTTGGGAGTCTTTATTGGGAAACAAAGGGCTGAAACAATGATTTGCGATGGGGGGAACCTAAAATTAAAGGGTGAAAAATGAAAAACAGGCTCTTTCCAGAAAGCATCAGAATTGTTCTGTAGGAACTTGAACAGGAACTATTGTAGCACTCAATGCATTTAGGCATCTAGATGTGGTGAGGATGATTAGCTGGAGTTCTAGCAAAGCACCAGAACGAGGACGGAAGAGGAGTCAAGTGAGTTTTGTTGTTGGTGGGAGATGGGATGGTCTTGAGTATTCCAGAAATACCTTTGACCTTTGTTGACGTCAAAGGTCAAAGAAGAATGCGAAAACTGGTTTGAAATGACACAAAGAAAACTATTTTTGGTTTCAAGTAACTACATATTGTCAATTAAAGGTAAAGAAAAGCCTGGAATTATTGGAGCACAATATTTTAGTAAACATCAGTATCAGTGTTGGTTTTCTTCATCTCAAAAGCCTTTTGTTCAACAGCAAAGATTAGTCAGATATGAATAAAAAATATTTATTTAAAGACACATTACAAACTAAATCACTAACCATTATCTGTAAACATTCAATATAAAACGGTGAATCTGTGACTCCTTTTGTCTTCATGCTCAAACCAACTGTAGACGATAACGCTCAACTATCAATGCTGCTGGAGTATTTCAGCTTTCTTTCTACATCACCACATATGTAGCATTAACTGAAAAGGATTTTCAACGTCCCGCTACGGTGAAACTCAGCAGCTTGGAATCAGCAAAAAGTGCTTTTAAATCCCTGGGAAAGGTGCCGGTTTAATGGGTCTTCAAGCAACACTTCTCAGACAACATTTCTCTCAACTTCCTCCTCTTCTCTGAATAAATACTTGGAATAAAAACTTTGTAAGGTCAAATTTGAGCTATAGATTTTGCTGTTACAGATGGAGACCATAAGCTCCAAACCCAAACATAATTAAAAAAGAAAAGTTGTAAAAATGATGACTCGTGGTGCTTAACAGCCTGGGCTGGCAAGCTACGCTGTGAGAGTGCACTAAATGTAAATCTGCACACCAGGCAGATGGGCTGCAAGACACCATAAAACTCTCAAGGATCCAATTAAGTGTTAGAAGTTATGATGAGCGTAAATTTTGTTAAATATGTTCGCGTACTGAAGCAAGTGCAGTCTCTAAGTGAAGTGCAGCACTCGAGCTATTACAAACACGCAAAGATATATCAGGACAAAACCTAACTGGATGTCTTGAAATGTTCAGATTGTTTCCTGCCCCAGAACAGAGGAAAATTGCACAAAATGGATTTCAAAATGCTGTCTTATCTTTGCAAGAAAAAGGTCGGATTTCCTCTTTCTTGGAACAGGTTGTAATCATTTCTTGAGTCTATTAACACCTTCTCCATCCTGTTCTGAGAAACACACTGTACACGTTTTATCTAATCTATGTCAAAACCTCACGCCCGTCGCTTCATCAGTCATCGTTCCCCACTCTGTCTTCTGACCACACATGGTCGGACAGGTTGTGATTGATGAAAATCCCTTCTCCCAGAGGGTGGTGGGAGGGGGGGCCCCCAACAGTGAGACCACCTGCCGGGTCGACGGAGCGGAGGGGAAAATCCCTCGGGGCGGGTGGGTAAGGGAGGAACGTTCATCCAGACTCGCTGGAGACGCGGCTCTGTGAGAATCCAAATGAGGGATACACTCGAGGGCAGAAGCAGACTCCGTGGCTGACGTTCATAAAGGCTCTGCTGTCCACTTGTCTGCTGGCTCCAATCCAAGTGATAAAACCTCAGCTCGTTTATCGTAAAAAACGCAGACCTACCCTGCAAACTTTTTATTAAAGAGGGGCAAGACACTCGGCTCTCGTTCTGCCATCGTCTCATTGTTAGCGGACAGGAACCGCTACATCAGATTGCAGGATGTTCGCTGGAGAGGCACAATCTCACTTCCTGTTAGCTCCAGGCGGACGGATCGGGTGTCTGTCATCCACCACGACCCCCACACCCCCATCATCATCCACCGGGGGCACTGACCTTGTGAACGCGTCCATGTCACAGCTAACATCTGGTCAAACAAACAAGGGCAAGCAGGTCGGCCCGCTGATGACTGAGATGCCGTAATCCTATGGTTCTCACGCGCCACTGGTGGTACTTGGGTTGTCGTTAGGGTTACTGAGAGAAAATTTCACTCTTACAAAATAAATATGGAGCAAATTAGCTGCAGGGGTAATAAATCAAAGATGCAACAGAAGACTGATCTGGGCTTAAACAGGCTACAACCGAGATGAAGACGCAGTGGAGAAAATGCCTCTGACTCCATTCCTTTTACCTTGGATCAAATGACATCGTCGAACCCGACTTATTCGCCCCTAATAAAGAAAAGCCTCCCCACTGCATGATGTTACCACCATGTTTCACCCTGTGGATTCACGGTGTAGGTTCTCTACCGCACATTAGCACATCGAATGTAGCCCAAAACGTTTAACTTAAACAATCTGACCAGCTGACTATGCGGCTTGTGGCATAAAAACTCTGTAAAAGGAGTTTTTATGGCTTTCATTCACCGGTGAGTTTCTTCTTGCCACTCTTTATGGAGCGCGCCATAGATTCTCCCTCCTGAGCTGTGAGTTTCTGCAGCTCCTCCAACGTCACCATCTCGGCAAGCAGCCAATTGTGCCTACTCTTTGCAGTTTTAGATGAATGAATGAATGAATTATAGTGCTCTGTAAGATGTTCAAAGCTCCAGATGTTATCCTTTCCCACAACTTTCTCCCTGACCTGCCTGCTGTGTTTCTTGGTGTTTATGATGATGTTTGTTCGCTAGCTGGGAGGTCTTTCACTGAACATTGAGATTAAATTATTCTTGTTTGGACTGTGTTAAACTAATTTGATGACTTCTGGAAGTAATTTGTTGTAGACTGGATTTTATTTACGGGCATTCGAGTAAACCAAGCTTTACTTGTCCCCCCTCCAGGGTAAGCATTGCTTATTTTTTAAAAATATAATTGCATTTTTTTTAAGACTTTATAGTTGTTGTTCAGGTTGTTCATGATTTTGTAAATTATGATAATTTAATGCAAAGTTGGCATTTTTAATGGACTTTCAATGCAACTTTTAGAGCAACTCTGCTTTAAAAGTGTCATTATTTACTGAATGACACTTCATGACAACTGTCATAAACATTCACAAAGACTTCTTTATGTTCATGACAGGTGTTATGTCATGTTTATAACAGTGTCATGTCAGTCTTATGCACACCCCATCAAATAAAGTATTACCAGAAATCTCAATAAAATATACTAAAGTTTTTGTCTATAATGTAAAAAAAATGATGCTGTGTCTTCCTGAAGCCTCTGACTTCAAAAAAACTCACTCGTTTTTTTCCAGGTGTATTGTGAGCTGCTGGCCCTCGGCTGAGATCAGAACCTGGACCTCTGCCGGATGCTAGAAAACACGAAACAGATGAGATTCAGCCATAGCAATGCACACTGGCTTCACATGAGAACAAATCTCAGTTGTTTTGTCACTTGGGCAAATATCCAGCATTTCTCACACACACACATACATGCACACACACACACACACCTCTTTGTTGGCAGATCTGATGTGTCTACGAGGATGCAGCCACACGGGAGAGGTAACCTCATAACTCTGGATATGTTCGAGGACGCCTTTCAATCTGTTCTGATTGTTTTCTCCTGCAGGGGAATAACAAAAGAATTGGGGATAAACGGCACAAAGCTGCATTCTCGTCTATTTAATTAAAAGCAATCTCCAACAAATGCATATTTTTGACACCACATCCTGAAGAGGGAAATACGCTGGAAAAGAATCCCCCAACGTGCAAAAAAACACAACAACAAACAAACTAACCGCCTCACCTTTATAAGCAGCTTCTTCAGAGCCAGCAGCAGAGACTAGGTGCTGAAAAACCGTAAGGCAGAGACACAGAGAGACCCGCACGGAACCGACAGGAGGGGGACGCATTCTACTGATAAAACAACCGAGCCCACCGACACAGAACCGACCAGAGAGCAGCCTGGCGTTTCACATCAGATGGAGAAAGCGTCGCCAGTGAGACATCGCGATAAGCCGCCGCTGCGCGCAGTGTTAATGGGATGCTTCAGATGCAAAGCGGAGAGAGAACATTTCTTGTCATTTCCAAAACCCCTCCCATCTCACCACGCACGGACATTGATCTGTCGAAAGGCAAACCCAGGATGTGATGAAAGGATGTTCCAGAGACGGGCATGTAGAGGTGCGGCGGAGAATGTCCGCTGTAGACGTGCAGCTGGCTGAAAATAAAACTTAATTACCACAGTTGATTTTTTTTCGCCCCCCAATATTGAAACGTTATCGTTAATTATTGGGATTTCAAATGCCGCATTTGAATTCGCATTTCGGCTTAGTCGGCCAGAGGTATAAGCGAACTATGGCTGCGTTCACACAGCAGGCGTTGATGTTCAGGTCTGATTTTTTTGTTTTTGTTTTTCAGGAATCCTTTTTTTATTTGTTTGTTTGTTTTTGTGTAGCCAGTTATATAACTAATTAGAGTTTAGGTTCATAGCTCCAAGCCCGACCAAAAAATTACTTCCGTGAAGTGGAATTGGGCTTCTGTCGTGTGAAATAAGCCTAAAATATGTATATCACAGAGAAAACTAAACAAAAATGTACGATGTAAAGTTGCTTTAATCTACTTATTGCAGTCTAAACAGAGGAGTATCCTGTTGCCTAACAAGTGCAACACGCTGCAAAACTGAATGTGTAAACTATGCACATTAGTAAGATAAAGAAAAGCATTAAAATTTTAAACTGAGGTGAACACAATATTGAGGGAATTCTGAATCACTACATTATTTTTTTTAAAGATAACCCATCATATGAATTGAAAAAGTTAAAAGAATCTTAAGTAGTTGTGACGCAATGTTTTAAAAAAAAAAGACAAGTGCAACACAATTACATTGATAAAACCACGACACTTGGCTCCCCATACAAACGATATATCTGCTGATTTGTTTCTATTCTGAGACTACTCTAACACGCTAAATTATTTTATTGTTCTTTAGCAAAGTATATAATTCCAAGTTGTATATATCTGATTACATCAACTAGAAAAACGGAAAAATTGGCTCTAAAGAACAAAGTTTTTAAAACAAGATGGAATCAATATTATTACACCAACCATATGTTTTTCACAAATCCGAGCCTTACAAGATATTTAACTTATTAAAATTTTTGACCCCTCAAACCTGGTGTAAAAGCAAATGCTGCCAGCACATCTGTCGCCATCCAAGCTCAGAACTAAAAAAAGAAAATAAAAAAAAAAGTAAAAAGCTGAACTTAAATAGAACCGATCCTCTTCTTTCCACGACAGCAGCACAAGGGGATTATGGTTAAGCACCGCATATCCATGCCACCTTTAAATAACAGGCTCACTTGTCTCAACATGCTCTAGTTTCTAGGGTTTCCTCTGGTCTATGTGACCATGTGTCCAGTCATTGTCTGCACACACAAACACACACAGAGAGCCACCAGTCACAGCAAATGGACACACAGCCGGCTCCCGATTTTTATCTCGTTACAGCAAAATGATCCTTTTTGACCGAATTAGCATCTAGTGATCAACAAGAAGGTTCGCTTCCCGTTGCGTGAGCTACAGCAACAGAATACAGTAAGGGCTTCGAACTCCCCAGGCTGCCAGCAGCCGCTCATTCTGGGTCGGCCGCTGGAAGTGTGATATGCCACGCAGCGCATGTCAGAGGGGTAGAGTTAATGCAGGGTGTGGGGAGGTATTCTTAGCCCTGATGACAGCGCACACCACTGAATCCACTCACGTCTCTTCATGGGTGCCTTGGCTCCAATAAACGGCTATTTTTTTTTCCCCTGTTGTAGTCTGGATCATTTCCACTCCCCCCCCTTTTTTCCTCTACATACCATGATTTTTATTTATTTTTCTTTTACAAAACTTTTTGCTTTCTGCAAGATTAACTCCGATTTGCAGTTTGCACTGCAAACGAGCCGTTCCGTCAGCGCGTCATGGTGGTGTTAGACGTGCAAAGAGATCAGGCCTTGGTAGTATTTTGAATGCCATTCATGATATCGCATGAGGGTATATTTTTAGAGAAGTAACCCTACGCGGGAAGGAAGGCAAAGACATGCATGCCCCTGAATGTCCTCGGTACCCGCTGGTGGTGATGGGAAGAAATTTACGTGAGCATAATTGGACTTTTTGACGGATCACTTTGCACGCGATTTAATAGATGAGAAGTAGAAACACAAATCAGCTGTTGGAAAAAGCGTAGTTTGGTTTCAAGAAAAGCTGCAGCTGTGCTTCTTTGGTTTCTGTCTGTGAGAGCCGGCTTCAAACACGCAGCTCAGAGTCGTCTCTCCGCGGAGAGTTGCTGTTGTCAGGTGTCGTCCTCGAGAACGTCCGGGTGTTCCTCCCAGAACTGGTCCCCGATAATGTCGCAGTGGTAGGCCTCCACCTTCTTCCTGCTCCGTGTGACAGGAACCTGCTGCTCCTCCTCATTCGGTCGCTTTATGCGCTTGCTAACCGTCTCGTTCCGCTGCACGACAGAGAAATGAGACAGACGTTAGAGACAATCAGGGAACTTTACTGGGAGGCTTTCTTATGCTGATTAAAAATTGAGTCCTGTTTTACTTCTGCAACAGGTTTGAGTTGCAGAACCTCTTCGTTATGACAAAATGTACCCATTAAGTCAGTTTTGCTCTCTAAAAATGTCAACATTCCAGACTTCTCGGTCTTTATTTAGTCAACTTTAAAGTAAAAGTACAAAGGTTCAAGGTCAAGGAAGGAAGGATGAGGAACAAACAGTTGGACACACAAGCAGATCTTTTAGACTGTGGGCTGGAGATGGAATATTTTCAACATTTATCAATTTTTTTATGCTTTTCCTGGCTGCATATGACTTCTAAGATAACAAAAATTGAAAGGAAAGACGCACCGTCTTAAATGGAGGAAGTAGCTTTGACTCCAAGTGATGAAGAATATTTCAATCAATGTGATTATTCCATATAAGCATATTTCCATAACATCTGAGTTTCACTGAACTTAGACAAAAAAGTGTGTCGGAAGCCCTGCTGTTTGTTATTACTGGTGAGTTACAGACCAGTTTTTCAATATTCCACCTGCTTCAGAGCCAGGAAGGCAGAAACTGAGAAATTTCAGAATCAGAGCAAGGAACCAAATTTAGAAATGCAGTAGCTATTAACAATTAAAAACTCATCTTTATTCAGAAAATTTTAACACAGTATAAGCCATTTTGTTTTGCGTTTTTTAATAATAATAACAATTTACAATGTTATAATATATTAGTCTTTTTGATTTATTTCAGGGCTGCACAGTGGCGCAGATGGTAGAGCTGTTGCCTTGCAGCAAGAAGGTTCTGAGTTCGATTCCCAGCCCCGGTCTTTCTGCATGGAGTTTGCATGTTCTCCCTGTGCGGCTTCTTCCCACAGTCCAAAAACATGACTGCCAGGTTAATTGGCCTGTCCAAATTGCCTCTAGGTGTGAGTGTGTGTGTCTCTGTGTTGCCCTGCGACAGACTGGCGACCTGTGCAGGGTGACCCCGCCTCTCGCCCAGAACGTTAGCTGGAGATAGACACCAGCATCCCTCCTGACCCCGTTAAGGGACAAGGGTGTATAGAAAATGGATGGATGGATGATTTATTTCATATTTTTGTACAGCACTTTGCTTATCCTGATGCTATCTTTACAGCACTTTATAAATAAACTGAAGCTGAACTTGTAAACATTGTTTAAAAAACAGTCTATTTAGTGAAACTTGTACTTGTTATGAACTTATATTTAAAGAACTACAGTTCATAAATGAAATAAGCTTACCGGTGAAAATTCAAAACTCATTCACAGAAACAAGAGTTTTTTTAATTATAGCTGCCCGGGATAAACAATAAAAATCACAAACAGAATATTTCAGCGTTAACACGAATATTTCCTTTCTTTTGAAACGGTCATATTTACAGAGAACAATCTGATTAAGATACAGGGAGAATACTCATTTGGTCCAGACTGTGTTCAAATGCACAGACCTGTGAAAAAAAAATCTCTCATGTCTTTACAGATGCTTAGCATGCATAAACCCTGAACTAGTACGTGACCATAAGAGCTCATTATGAAAACTGAGTGGCTGAAGTGGAAGTGGTTAGTAGCCTGAAAATAAAATTCTGAATAATTTTTAAGGACTGATGTCAGTTTCCTGACAACCCAATAAACACAAATAAACTTCAGACAAAAATTGATTCTGCAGCTGCACATGACAGAAAAAGAAGTGAATAATCTGAGAATGAATCAGGAAAAATATCTCTACATAACTTTATAAGTCATGTAAAAAATTCAAGCAGTTAAATTTTAACAAAATTCAACTGTTTGTTAAAAAAACTATAGGTAGTATAGGGATAAACCTGTGATGTTTGCACAATTCTGCATACATACGTATTGCATTGAGTCTTCATTTTATCTATTCAACCTAAATGTAAACATAATATTAACCGACTTCCTTTTTAACCACTTCATAAACCTCAGAGCTGTAAACAGTGACAGCAGCAGTTAATCTGGTCACAGAGTCATATTACTAAGCTAGTGTTAACAGTTTTAACATAGAAAAAAATAATAAAAAACATAGATTATACAAAGTAAATATATTTTTAAACAATTTCTTAAATCAATACATAACGCATAATTTTTGTTTTCCTAGCAGAATGAACATAAAACACGCCTGTCCATCACAACGTTAGCTACATTGTTTAAAAATCGGACTAAGTGAGAGTCCAGCTAAGCCATTACTGAAAAATAAAGAAAAACACTGTGTCACTTCTGAATCAAAGAAAAGACGGAGACAGAGAGGAAATGAAAATAAATATTCAACTTGTAGCATTTGGTAGAAAGAGACAGATAAAGGAAATCTGAAGGTTTGACTAGGAAAATAGAGAAACTATTAAGATCCGAGTCACAAAGCAGTTTGCGGTTCATATCAAACTGAGCTGGTTGGGCACACGCTTGGAATATCCTCAACAGAGGTTTACAGAAACCGTGCAGACTTAATCACTCCGGAGTATCTCACCTTTTCCCAAATGAGGGTGGTGCCTTTCCGGTGGACGGCCGATTCGTTGTTATAGTTGATGTCGAATTCTGAGAACAAAATCTCGTTTTTCTCTGAAGCTAATGTTCCCTGTTAAAAAAACAAAACAAAAATATATATATATATATATATATTAAATTGAGTTCAGCTACTTCTTAATAAAAATACTCATGCACAGGAAGCAAGAATGGGTGTTCACGTTACTGGCTGGCACCACCTGCTGGTTGCATTGTGTCAGGGTGTTTCAATTATTCTAGAAGAGCAAACACTAACATTGAAGTCGCACTTATTACTACAACCGAACCGCTAAAACATTTCAACATATTAAAAGTGATTTAATATACAGACACAGGACATGAGGAGAGTTTTTTTTTTTTTTTAACAAATAATGAGGTTTCTAGATGTTGTTCTCTGGTTGACTCCTAATCTGGACTGGAACATGAAATAGGTTATAAAGAACAGCTGCATCAGTCCCAGGCAGCTGCAGCCATTAAAGTCTATTTGTGTCAATTAATAAGCTCTGGAGAGTCTGTTGACATCTAAAACATACTGTGCTTTCCACTACTAAGCCGAATGTTATAGCAAAATGTCAAACAGTTCAGGCAGTAAAGCCTTGGCTTAAAATAGAAACATTCTCTGTAAAAGAAACCAAATAATAATAATAAAAAAAGTTTGGAGCTGCCTTGGAGGATGCATTCCAAAAGCTGCAGACAATTTTTTTAATCGATCAGAAAAATTACAAAAATAATTTAAACAAGTTGATGCCAATCCAGCTGGTTATAAAACAAAACATGAACAAAAAAAAAAAGAAAGAAGAAAAGCACATAGAACTATCCCTAACCTAAATTCAATTTCAGTGGAAAGACCCCGTCTTTATATAATTAAAGATGATAAGTTCATACTTTAAAAGACTCTTAGTGCAACGCTCTCTAACAGTGTCGACTCAAGGAGGCTGAATATAAACATACGCCACACTATTCAGATGTTAAACTGTGAAAGATTTGAAAATGGCGCATCGTTAGTGTTGCTCTGCGTTACAACATTTTGATAAATTGCACTGATGTTTGTAGCTGTAAGGTGACAAAATACAAATAAAAAAAGTTAAGGGAAATTAAAAGTTTCACAGTATGGTTAATAAAAACAGAAAAGAAGAAAAAAGATGTTTTTTTTTAATTAAAAAAAAAAAGGTAAAAACCTCAATAATTCTTTCATTTAGATTGACTTTTATGTTAATGAAGGGATGATAAATCCAAAGTATTTTAACATATTGTGATCCATTTTGAACATAAATGCCTCCCTCCTTATAGGCTTAGAGATGTTCCAAAAGAAGGACAACTTGGCATATCTGGCAACTAGACACACCATGACAATGGAATTAATACACTAAGTGGTTATAAACTATATTATGTATGCGTAATGTACTAAATATTATTTCTGTCTGAAAATTCTTATCTTTTCCTCTATACAGAGAAAATGACCCATCTGCTTTGTTTTGCTCTTACCTTTAGTCGATTTTCGGCCTGTGTTGTACTGAGTCCTCCTTTTTGAATCAATGTCCAAAATACAGTGTTATACAAGTTATTTATATGACCTAGAATATAAGAAACATATATAAATATGCATCCTGTAGACTTATCCACCGAAACACACAAAGATGCACTTACAGTCTGCTTGCCTCCAGCTGAGGTAGTCCCTGAGGTTACGGTTGGTGGGATACAAAACCACCCGCCCGTCAAAGCCAGGCGGGTACAGGAGGGGCTGTTCTCCGAAGAACTCCTTCCAGTAAAACACATACGAAGAGGAAAACTGGGAGGCCACATGAGTCATGAGTTTACTGCAAAACAAGCACGGTGGGAAGAAAGTGAAGCGGAACAGAACCGTCGTGATGTGGAGATTTTTAAAGGCATGTCAATGAAAGTGAAGTGTACCTGGCTCGTCTTTTGAACCAGGTAGTGGTTCTCTTAAAAACAAAGCTGAACTCATCACTTTGACCATAGGCGATGGTAATGTCCTCCAGCTCTTCCATGACAGAGCGGGCGCTCCTGCTCATCAGCCCCAGGGCCCTGTCATCGTTGGGCTTGGCGAACTGGTGCTGCTCTGCAAACCTAAAGCAGATTGTAATGTGAGAGAAAAGTCAAAAAACACATTCCAGACATTAAGCGTGAGATGCCGGAAGAAAACTAACTTGTGGAAGTTGCGACCATCCAGTCGTACGACAATGTAGCAGTTCCTGAGGCAGGTGTCGTCCGTTTCAAAGCTGCGGACGTACTCAAACTTGCTTTTGGCCATAGCGCTGGAGCTGGAAAACGGACGCAGAGATGCTGCGGCGAAACAGGACCTTCCTGCTGCAGCAAGTGTTTCTATCAGCATCCAGAGACTGCCGGAGGGGAAAACACACCACAGACGACATGTTACTATTATTTAAGGGTTTTGACATGACAACAAATCTATTTGTTATAAATAGATTAATTTGGTTAAATTTACTGTAACACAACTGCGGAACAGACTCATATTAGGAATGGCATAAGAGCAGGTAGCAACTTAGCTAATCGTTTATGCGACAATTAAACAGATAAGCTAATGCCACAACTGACGTGATGATTTAAGTTTCCTGACACCGAACCACATTGATTGTATACCTATTTAATAACAGATGTACTAAAACACTTATTCTGTGATAACTCACGTTGCTTTGTGTACAGTCCGTCGACCAAATATGCCGTAGTCTTAGTACCACCTCCAGAACTTCCCTCACAAAGGTTCCGAGTTGAACAATTTTTGGTTTGGTTCAAGCACAATACGATATTTGCTGTTTTCTGGAGACATATAATGACATATTTTCTTATAACATATAACGCAGCCTATATCTGGCGGCGACCTGAACGGATTAATAAAATGCGAATGGCAATGAAGTTACCCAAAAGTACGTTATGTTTCCCGTGTTTAACTTTCGAAAGCGCAAGTGGGTGCACACCATTTGTCAGCCGCTACAGCAAACACTGCGCAGAGAAGAGGGACTTTTCACACAATTTATGCCACTCACTTCACGCTGAGATAATAAGTTATTTTGTACGAGAGTTACAATATTTTTGATATCATTTCAAGGCTGAAAAATATTTTATTATAAACATTTTATCCAGGCAAAAATAACTCCTCCCACGCCGCTTTATCTTCATTTCTACCCGTGTCAAGAAACACAGCCACTGATAATCACGTGTATTGAAGAGCTATGGGATTTGTAGTCCAATTAAAAATCTTTTTTTCTTTTTTTTTTTTATACTTGACTCTTGGGAGATAAAACTGGGCTCAATAAATAACATAATATTGAGGGGGGAAATACGCATTATGGCGTCTTTAGGGAACCAATGGAAATATTCAAGTGTACAGAAAAGGATAAACTCAGGACAGCGACAACTTTCCCAGAATCCCTCGCTTCATGGCGTTCCGCTTGTTTCAAACATGGAGGAGAGGGAAAGAAAAAGTACAAGGCCGGACAGTAAACACTCTGCGTCAGGACCGGAGCTGGTACCGGAGGCAGACACAGGACATGATGAGGCAAATGAATTAAATGTCTGCTCTGAGAAGTTTGACCCGCTGCTGGCCCTGTACTCCCCAACAGCGCCGCCGCTTCCCTTCCCCAACATCAAGTGCTTCAACAATGTGGCGGAGTACGAGAGCTTCTTGAAGGGCGGCCGGGGCCGAGCAAAGCCAGAGAATGTGGAGAAAAGGCAGCGGAAAGCGATGAAAGGGGTGGCAGACCCGGAGCGCATCGAGAGGCTGAAGAAGCTGATGGTCAACAACCCGGTGTCAGAGGAAGGGGACAGCAGCGGCGGCGCGGCACCGCGAACGAGGAGGAGGCAGAAACCGCTGAAGAATGTCCTGACGAGGATGCCCTGTAGGTTCAGCTGTCACACCACTGCTACGTGACATCAAAACCAGGATGCGTTCAAGTTCACGACACGTCCTCTTTAGCTTTTTAACAGCTCATCACAACCACTATGTTTTGGTTGGCTGTTTTTTTTTTTCTTTCTATTTTGAACACGTAGTTAGAAATTCATTCGCAACATTGTTTCATCCAAAAATCTGAAAAGCTTAGAGTGCTCTTTTCTTCGGGTCAATGGTTGCATAAGCTTTCTTAGCAATTCCAGCTCTAAAGATATTTATTTCTCCACCATCAACACAAATGTAGATACTGTTCGGTCCTTCTTCTCGGTAAAATATCTCAAACGGTTTTGTGAAGTGCATGATTAAAATGTATGTGACGGATTTGTCACTACCCCTACTATATTCGCTGACACCCTGGATTTTAACAGTTAGGGACGTACTGATTTGAAAACTTGGGCAGATCCTGATATTAATATCACTGATGTGGCCAATAACCGATATTTACCAACATTACATTTATTTTCCTACTTTTAAGACGGTGTAAAATGACCATTTTGTTGACATTGCTTTTCTGCTTCAGTTTAAACACCCCCATAACCTTGTGCTGCGTTACCATCACTGTCACATGACCAAATAAGTACCAAATGACCAACCACATCTCCTCCATAAACGGCAGCAAGATGAAAATCAATATCGGGTGTTAATATCGCCCCAGTTTTGTTATTGTACTAGAGCCAACATGTTAAAAAAAAATGACTAGCATCAGCCAACGTCAATGCCAACATATAGTGCGTCACTATTAGCAGTAAATTAAAAAAAATTGAAACATGACCATCTTGGCTTACTCGAGGAGAGATGTTTCTGCGCTTTACCTGAATTCTTTGCATGATTTATGAGTCGGCTGCATAACCTGCTGCTCACGTGTCTTCAGTGTGTCAGGGCAGTCCTCTGGGGGAGCTGCACCGCTGCGTACAGGAGAGGATCAGAGTCCGAGTTCACATCAGAACCTTTAAAGGCCTGAGGGGCGTGTGCTCTGGCTTCGTCGTCGTCTTCGACAAGTTCTGGAACATGGTGAGCAGACGCCCAAAAGTCTTTTCACTGTCCGTTGCATGTCTTTGCACTATATGTTCGTTCATCGCCGGGTGCTGTGTGTGTTTGTCAGGCCATGGTGGATGTAGACGAGACGTACAGAGAGCCTCTACTTGGAGAGGCGTTGTACCACGAGAAGGCCCTCACCGTTTCACGGGTATCCACTTGATTTATTTGTTTTTTTCTCCTAACTGAAGTAATGCTGGCAAAGGTTCGGTCACAGCGACGCACATTTTGAGGATGTTCAGCTGCTGGACGTTTTATTTTGGAGAGAAAAAAAAAGTCCCACTTTTCCATCAGTGCAGCCCCTGGATTTCCATAGTTCAGATGTTACTGAAGAACCACCATCTTGTTTTACGGCTTCTTTTTTTTTTTCTTATTGACTTTTAATTCAAGTCAACTCACAGAGTGATTGACTGAAATAAAGGCCAGGTCGTTAAGATATTTTCTGTCATTGGTAACTTTTTTAAGAAAAAAAGAAAGTATAATCAGTATAACCAAATCATAAATCGGATTTGGTTTAAGAAAAATAATCAGGGATTTTATTTTTAAGCCATAATGCCCCACCCTAAGTTTTACACATCTGTAATTTTTCAAGGCATGGGTGTCCAAAGGGCGGCCCGTGGGCCATTTGTGGCCCTTGCCACGATTTTGTGCATCCCCAGAACACAGTTAAAAATAGATACAACTTTGCACCAATATGGCAGGAGCTTGATGCAGGTGTATACTTTCTAAGAAAAAAATAATCTGACAAATCAAAATCATCTTTAAAAGGAAAATGTTGGATAATAACACAAAGTATGTGCACATCTCTTTTGAGCAGCTTCTAAAAAATATCAGCTGAGAATCTAGGCTTTGCTTCTGTTTAGTCAAAGAAAAAAAAAAATCAAATATTGAGAAACGAGCACTAACCTTTCAGATCTGGTGAATATTTGCATGCAGTCGTATCGTGTAGGTGTTCCCCCTACAGTGACGAGTCATTTGAACCCTGCAAATGATCATAATTACACCCAGCAGTGACTATAAACAAGGTCTTTATTTAGAAAGGGTAGAAAAATGTTCAACAGCAAACGACCTGATAAAAAAAGGTACTTAGCATGCGAGTTTGATTCCCTAAAGCCTTTCTAGACATTATTTGTTATTGTCTTGCTTTTATTGTCGAGCATTAATGCCACCCAAATCTTCGTCCAGCTCTTCGAGAAGCTAAGTCTCCAGGAAACCCTGGGGGGCGGCAAGCCGAGGGAAGACGGCGATGGGACTGCTGAACCCAAGCCGTCGGAGGATGTCGGAAGCAAACGAGATAAAGGCGTCGTCTCGGTGAAGGCCCGGGATCCAGCGGCCCGGCAGAAGAAGTACGGGAAGGTGCACACGCGCCACATCAACCAGGTTTTCATCCGCGGTGAAAACGTGATCCTGGTAAACCCACAGCCTCTCTGATTTCTTTTTGATTTCCGTGACTTGACATGGTCAGAGAACAGCCGCGAGTGTTGGGTTGTACCGAGCGCACGTGCGACGTTGTGGGACACTGTAATAAGATTCAGACGAATCGAGCACAAGCTGTTGTATCACATTGATATGATGAGCCAGAGAAATTACCATTTTATCAAGAAATAAAAAGCTCCTGAATTCTGGCTGAAGTTTTTTTTTTTTTGTTGTTTTTTTTTGCGTGTGGTCTGTGTTATGGTTTTTACCCAGCAGGTGGCAGCATAAACACACCAGAGCCGCCGGTGAAGCTATTGTCATCTGGTAGGTTGCTTGTCCCTTTATGTTGCTTTTCCCGTTAGTTTGAACAGGAATGACAGCGCAGTCTCAGCGGACTTCA
The DNA here is from genome assembly GCF_904066995.2 of Poecilia reticulata. Lineage (NCBI taxonomy): Eukaryota > Metazoa > Chordata > Actinopteri > Cyprinodontiformes > Poeciliidae > Poecilia > Poecilia reticulata. Next base: position 11,227,093 of record NC_088839.1, on the reverse strand, counting down.
TAAATGCATTATGAATAATTGAGTTTGCGAAGCTCGAGATTGCAGATGGCACTCAAAAGCTGTCATTTGTCTTGACGTCTCGGATTGCTTTTTACTCTTTAATGGGCACATTACCCATAAAAGCACAATTTACTGCATCTCGTAGAAGTTGTAAAGATGTTGCAGTTTTCTCCTCCCCCTCCCACCACCCGCTTTCCTTTTAAATGACGGAGGTTTATTTCGGATGATAAGTGGCACTGAGCGGATGTTTGTCGCGACCGCGTCTGCAGTTCTGCAACTTTTCCTATTTGGGTTTCTCTTATATTTTGTCTGCGGAGATTAATTGACCCTTATTCCGTTTTATTTTCAGTCACAAGTGGGGCACATCCTATCATTAGTTTAGATTTTTGTTCATCTACTGTATATGCCGTTACACTTCATGTAATGTATCAGAATATTATTAGTGTAGCCCATTTAACGAGCCTCTCCAGAGAGGGAAAACGGGGTCAATTGTTTAATGCAAGCCGTGTTTGTCACACAAGTGTGCTCAAACAAATCTTGACACAATATAAGAAGGGCACAGCGCTGATTGTAAAAATGACCCAAAATTAGATCGTGCTATCTGTGTCCTCTGCGTTACACCAGAGAAATCAGGTCGTTCTTCTCGCTACAAGAAACTGGAGTATTTAAACATTTTTTATTTTTTTTTTTTTTTAGATTGAAGTTTTAAGTGGTGTTTCTTTTCTAACTGCGTCAGTCTTCCACGTATGGTAATTACACTCAAACTTTTTCCACTTTTATGTTATCATAGATATATTTTTGCAGTTTTATATAATAGTGCTCATCTGTCCAATGAAAAGACTGAGGGACACAGCAGGGAGAGAGTTGTGGAGAAGTTCAGAAGAGCTCCAGGCTATAAAACGATATCTGTTTTATGAAAAGGGAAACTGCAAAGCTGACGGGACGCGTCAGAGAAGCAGGCGATAGGCTCTATTGGCAGAACAACCAATAGTCAGCATTCCACAAAACTGTCCTTCATGGAAGAGTAGCAAGAAAGCAACTGTTAAACATATAGAAGAGGTTACTCTGGTCAAGTTTAACTAAAATTGAACTTTTTGCCTAAGATTGTGTGGCACAACACTAATGCTGCCGCGCATCACTCAGAGCACACGCTCCTCCAAGGCAGAACAATGTGTTGGATTTTGCGCTTTGTTTCGGTGGCTAGCTTTAGCACTACACACAGAAAACATTTCTCTCCATTTTCTGCATTCAAACACAAAAGGACATGTTCACAAATACCACTATCTGCTGAGGTTCTAATAGTTTATATCTGCAGCTTTAACTACATTGTCTTTACAGTCAATATGACACTGAGCTAAGGGCTGCTCGGTAAGCTCCGACTTTCGCCATCTTAATTCTGACTTCAAGGATTACAAAAGTACCCGATACATTACATTAAAGTCTTAAATTCATGTATCTTAAGGTCTTAAAATGTCTTAAATTCAATTCTGAAAGGTAAGTTGGCCTTAAATCACAGAACTACTTAATCTCATATATATATTTTCTTTTCTCACTGAAATTTTCTGTCTGGCAATAAGTCGCATGCAGACATCAACACTGACTCGAGACAGTTGAAGCCTTCTGTAACTCACTGCTAACATATTGTTAGCTACCTAGCTTTTTTGCGTCTATCATGGCTAAGTGAGGACTTGTAGCTGTTTGGTTGGATGAAGTTCATACATTCCTATGGATTTTCTTAAAAAGTTTTGAATTTGAGATGGTGAAACTTATAGAAGCCCTGCATTTTCACACAAAAAAAACTTGATTTTACTTTCTCCTCCTTATATTGCTCTGCGTTTTATACCACACAAGTTCTACATTTCCAGCTGTCCCAAATAAAATCCTTTGCAACTTTAGGTTACCTGCAATGTAATGCATTTGGTAGTCATTTACAGCATCTCTTTATTAGCTCAAACAATAAAGTTTAACTCACATTAACTAAACTCAATTTAGAAGCCAAATGCGTTGGCTTCACTTTTGCTGCTTGAAGCACTTTTGAATGAGGCTAATGACACAGCACACCAAATAACACACATCATTAACAAATTTAAATCAACTGTTTAATGTTGTCCATAAGGAATCTTGACGTTCAAATCAAATCAGAATGGGAGTAAATGCAAGATCTCATTTTCTCAGAGGGTCTCTTGTACATTTGCATATACTAGTGTTTCAGTAACAATCCCATTTTAAAAAGAGGACCAACAAAAAAAAAAAAACTGATTTAAAGTAGAAAACAAAATGCATAAAACAATTTCTGATATACATTAGAAAAAACAGCAAACAGATTTTGGTCATTTTAATGTTTCAGACATCAACGCAAGGCTACTTATGTGTTTCTGCGCTCAGCTGCTTGAGCCCTTAAGGAGAGTCAGAAAGCGCAGGTTGAATCCTCCTCAGAGGCTACTGCCTTCTTCTACTGTTGGTAAATTACTCATCTCTGACACAAACAAAAGGAAAGGTCCAGCCGGCGCAGTTCAATTTTGATTACCAATCACTCATTAGCAAGGGTCCGGAGGCAGCTAATTGGCAGGCACTTGGAATCACTTAGGACCAACCGTGTTCACATGTTAACACAAACTAACAGCTGAATTTGCTTGAAAAGCTCCTCGTCCTCCTTTAATCTGTACCCGACGAGTCGCAAAACACACCGGCTTGGACCGGCGATTGTTGCGACGTTAAAAACTCATCCAAGGCCGTCGCGAGAATGTGCAAGAACAGTGGTGACGAAAGGCACTATATACCACCAAAACAAACGAATGGTCGACGTTTCACAGAGATGCGTCTTGCAGTCTTAACAGCTTGCGTTAACACCTGAGGTGCTGAGAGAATACGTTTGTGTGTTTGGAACTGAAGCTATCACTGGCCTGAATAGTTCGGACACAATTAAAAGAAAAAAAGAAAAAAAAAGGTGCACGGGACAAAACAGAGTAAAACTATTTTTTCTTCTGTGTGTGTGACAGAGTCTCATTGTAGCTGCTGAGGGGAAGGGGAAAAAAAAAAAACAGTTGTAATAAAAATCCCATACCCCTTCATCACCCTCCCCCCTTACATGAGGCAGTTTTTATTGATTATCTCGCTTGGACGCAAACTGATTCTAATATTCTTCATAAGTAAAATATATATAGATATCTTCTAATAAGAAAGGCCACAAATTACACTTTACCAAAAGGAGATGTTCCTTGAATTAATCAACAACTTTTCACTGCAAACAATTAATAATAATTACCCCCCAACTGTAACACTTAAAGCCACATTTGGAGTGTGGACACATATGTACAAAGAGAATGCATTCACATGTGCTTTGCGATAGATCTCGATTCATATCAGATTTGGTCTGTATGATACAACTCGTCACATTTTCGCTGCCTCTCGGTGAACTTCATAACTTATTGCAAGGGCTCCAGATTTCTATTTACATGTCATAGGAAGACAGAGACCAAAGAAGAAAAAAACAAAACAAAGAGAAACAAAGAGGTAACTTGACATTCTTTGACATGTTAAGGTGAAAATGGCTGATCATGTTATCCAAATGAATCATTAGTTATTTAACAAATGGAGCTATTAACATACGCTTATTTCTGCTACTCTGATTTTGTGTGATTGAGGTTATAAAGCAAATCCCCCTGACATTTTCTCAGTGGCACTGTCGTCTCACTGAATAATAAATCGAACAAGGCACACCATCTTGACGTCTAACCACACACATCATTGGTTCAATCATCGCACATTCATTTAGATCCACATCACTACTGAATTGTTTAAAGAAAAAAGAAAGAAATAGGGAGATGGCAGGGTGTTAATATGATAGTTGACATTTTTTTCAAGTACTCTTTGTTTGGAGCTCATGATGATCCTTCACCCATGGACGGCGAGAGACTGCCTCCATTACCGCTAATCTCCGCTCTCTGGTTCCATCACTTTCCAAAGTTGCCAAAGTCAGCAAAGGCGTCTTGTTTGGGCTGTTGGACCATTGCAGGGTGCATTCCCATCCCCATTCCCATTCCGCCAGGCATTCCCATGGTCATACCTCCCTGTGGCATCCCCATGTTCATGCCCATCCCCATCATGCCCTGGTTAGGAACCATCCCCATTCCCGCTCCAGGCTGCATCATAGCATTAGCAGGAGGTCTGACTGGTGTAGGTCCAAGATTCATACTGGAAAATCCCTGGGTGAGCATGTTGGGAGCCGGCTGATGGCCTGGGAATCCCAAAAGACAGAAGTAAGTACAAGTGCTACATTTTGAGACACTTTTGAACGACAAGGAGACTTGAGAAGAGGCAAAGTGATTACGCTTGCTGCTGGTTCAGCTCACCTTGCTGGAGGGTGTTGAGGCTGGGCTGGCTGGGCTTGGGAGGCTGCATGCCAGGCCCCAGAAAGTCCAGGCTGATGTTAACCGAGTGATCAGACCAAGTGGAAGGAAGGGATGCTTTGGCTCCAGGGCCTTGTGAGGCCATTCCTGGCTGCATGGGCTGTGGCTGCAGAGGACCGCCCATGTTAGGGATGGGCTGGTAAAAAGAAACATGTACGTAAGAACACACAAAATGTTGAAACAAGCCAATTCTTGTCTTAACTCCCACTCAGAAGAGTTAAAAGATCCAACACTGAAAAATCTGAGACGGAAATTTGCAGTTTCATACTTTAACCATCTAAAACCTTCGGTGTGACCCACTTAACCACCATGCAATCTGCCCAAACGGGTGGCGTGGGTGTCAGAGCAGGAAAACTGAGTTTTAAGTAGGTCACCCTTTTAACTCAAACAATATGGTCGACATGTGAGAGCTTTAATTACATTTGTAATGTTTTTCAAACTCCTGTTTCATTCTGATAAGAGATGGGAAGAGAAGTGGGTGGTTAGTTGGAGAAATGAACATCTGGTGACGCCAACGCCCTACCAGCATGCAGGTCAACACAAGATAATTCTCTAATTATTATGCTAGCTTAAAGATGCCTTCAGCAAAGAATTATAAATTACCAAATCAATAAGTAAACATCATTAGTGCAGGATTGATTCTGTCTTATCAGTTTCTTTCAATGGGTTCATTTTCTTTTAAGGTGTTTGCCAATCTTCCATTTCAGAATCAGCACATCAAAATATGAACTTGCTCATATTTTACTTGTTCCTTAAGAAGTTGAAATGTTACTGAAATGTTTAGTAAAGTACTCATCTGAATGCCAAGAACATACTAAATAAAAAATAATTCAAAGTATTTCAGAAAACCAGATAATTGAATGTATTTTGAATCATTATAGTAGTCAGTAATGTTCCTTGGCTTAAGGTAATTTAAGGTAGCTTCAGGTATGCTAATATCACAAATATCACAATTTTACTGTATTTACACAACACATCTACCTTATTGTTATGATTTCTGTTTCTGAAATACTGTTAAATTATCAGCAGGAAAACAGCTATTTGTTGTACAATGTTATGAAAATAAATACTGATATTAGTTATTTAATTATCTGGGCTATCTGCTCTGGTCTGCAGTCAGCTTCAAACTTCTAGTGACAGACATGTCACTAGAAGTTTGCTAGCTTTAGTTTTACATCAGTGATGGGTGGTGCTTCTTTACTTTCCAACCCCTGATTGTCTGTTATTTTCATGACCAGACAAACACAAAAGTTAGATATTTTTTGTAGGCAAGAGAAAAGTAGAATATCGCCAGTGTGCGGCAAAATCCTGCTCCATTTCATGAGTTTTCCACGTTAGGCTGAGTGCAGGCAGACCTACCTGTGACACTGGCTGAGGCATGATGTTGGTGCTCATTGTCTGTGTGCTGCTCATGCTAAAGTTGAGGCTCTGGGAGGAAGTGAGGATCTGAGTCGGTCCCATCAAGTCAAACAGGTCTGCCGAGGCGGGAGCCGGAGCTGGGGCCGCCACCACTGGGGTCGGTGCTGTAGGGGAAGCTGTTGCCATGGCTCCAAAAAGGTCACTTCTACTGTTTTCAGGACTCTGAGCAGATGCTGGAATCTGCCCTCCAGGAAAAGCATTCCACTCGCCAAAGTCTCCAATGGGGCTGGAGACTGCTGCTGCAGACACATGAGAAAAACAATACGTTTGATTTTTCCCCGTCTAGATGATCATTTATTATTGGAGCTGAACCCGTTTTCACAAGAAGGGGTAAAAGTCAAATTTGAGCCATGTTTTCTCTTTATCCAGAACATTTTCAGTGACCACTGGTGCTACGTTTTAAATTTTCATTAAACTGGCCCAGCCTGTTGTCTTTCATAGAGTTCCTCCCCCCCCACCTCCACCAACTTCTTCTCCGGTCCCCGTCTCCTTGTCATCCATAACAGGAGTTGATGTGTGTCTGTTCTTATTATGCAGAGCAGGTAGCAGGCTCCATATGGCCAGGGCTGCCTCCCAACATATTCCTGAATATTCTAGCAGCATGGCTGCAACAGGACAGCATACTCCAAGAATAGAAAAAAAAGAAAAAGAAAAAAGAAAACTCTTAAAACATACCGGATCCTGAGACCTGTCCAGTTGAGGCAGCAGGTGAGTTGAAGTCAGCAAATCCACCGAAGAGATCTACGGCAAAGAATAAAAAAAATGAAGTTTTAAACAGGTAAATTTCCAGGTGTCAATCTTGTTTAGTTAGCATTCCTTCAGTGTTGAGGTGTCAGAGTGGGGTGGGGAGAGGACAGGTGGAGGAGCCCAAACATCTGTTCAGTGCTCCCAACCTCTTCATTCACCAGGGACTCCTCCAGAAAACATCTGGTGTACTTAGTTCCTATAGATCATCTCCCTCCCCCAAACCTGAAGCCTAGCAGCAGCAGCTGGGCGTCATCACTTCCAGCAGGGTCTCTTGTGTTCCTGCAGCTACCGCGAGACGTCTTAATCAGGTTAGTCCAGGGCTTACTGGAGGTTACTAGTGGAAGTGCAAGCGTGACTGGTTTCTCTGCTTGGAATCCATTCGATTTTGTTGACTTAACACAGAGAAAGGAGCTCATGAATAACAAAATGTTTCACAAAATAGTTCGCCATCACCCGTGACATTCCACAATATGCATGATGTCAGGGTGTCTGCAGGTTTCAGCAAATTGAATTAAATTTAAGACTGAAAAAACTATGGATATAAAAGACGGTTGGAGGATCCAGCTGTGTTGCCATCAAGCATAGCATAGCATAGCACATATCCATCCATCCATCCATCAAGGCCCTTATCCCACTGGGGTTGGGAGGGGTGCTGGTGCCCATCTCCAGCTGTCAGTGGGTGAGAGGCGGGTTACACCCTGGACAGATCTCCAGTCCATTGCAGTCAAGCATAGGAAAATTTGTGAAATTCCTATTTCTTTGTGGCTCTTGGCAGCAGCTTTGTGCTTCTCACATTGCATACGAATCTCTACAGCCTTAACCCACACGTTCATTCGTACACACAGACATGCACACGTGGGCTAGCAACATGTGCATTTTTTAAGGAAATTCTAAAAATTTTTTAACTTTTGTCGCATCCCGTGTGTTGGGTTTCACTCAGAGTGAGTTGCGTTGAGTCCATAACCCACGATAAATGCAAAAAAGCTAGCTTGCAAGGCCATGTTAGCGGCTTGTTTCTGTTAGCCTCAAAGGCCTTGAGTCACAAAACGCAATGTAGATGTTTGCATGCGACTGAAACTTTTGTCTGACAGAAATGTGCCATAAGAAAAAAAAACAAAACAACACATATAAGAATATATGAGATTAATTGCCCTGTCACGACAAAATTTAAGCCATTTTAAGGCCTTGATTTTAGAAGCCTGAAGTTAAGGCTTTTTAAGGAAGCATCCTGGATGTGGTGTTATACCTGTGGCAGCAGGCTGGCTGGGCGTGGTGTCCACCATCAGGAGATCAGCCAGGCCTGTACTGGCAGGTTGGGGTGCTGCAGCTGGCTGGGTCTGGATGGAAAACATTTTTTTGCATTTGTAGGATGAAAATGTGACCACAGATCCACACCAAAAACATTTTTTAAATAACTAATTTCTTCAGGTCAGCTGTGCAGTTGCTACCTGTTTGGCAGTGGTATCTGGGCTCTGGTCTCCTATGTAGTGGGCTGCGGCCCCCAGGTCCACTTTTCTGGACGGCACTCCTCTCTTCCGTGTTGCTGTCGTCTCAGTTGCCTGGACGATTTGTACGCTCTTGGTTGTAACAGTCTCCTCTTCGTCTTTAAACTCTCTTTTTGACTGGCCGTTGTACGAAGAACGATCCCGGTCCTCCTCGTTGTCACTGCAGGAAGAGAAAGAAAACAAAAAAGCAAGACTGCCCTTAGAATTTGGATAACTTTTTGAACTAGATTAAACTGCAGACAACTGATTAATTACTGCACACAAACACTGGTATTCTAATTTATTGAAGTGAGAAAGAGATGACGCGTTCTTTAGCATGTCTGGTAACTCCGGTTGATCTGACTTTACTCATGATGTAAATAATTCATGGATAGGGCTGTTGAGATCTCATTCTGTAGTTTTTGTACTGCTGCTCTGAGATCTTGAGTTTGAAAACAATTTTCTAAAGGGAGACCAATCAGGGAGGCAGGAGATGCTTCAGAGACAAAGTTTGGAGAACATTTTCTGTCTTCCCCTGAAAGTGCATTATCCTTACTTTAGATTCATATACTGCCATCCATCTTTTATTGATCAAGTTTTGGGCCAAGTTCACTTTACCTGAAAAGAGGAATGTAACCACTCAGCAACAGTGCAGTGTTTTTTTCTTATAAATTCAGGTAGAACAGTTCTGACATCGACTTGTGTTCAGGTCTGGTTTACCACAAAGAATATCTTGGGTATTTCTGAGTGGAGGCTCGTCTCGCGAATCTCTTCAAACTCTTAGTAAGTCCTATTCCAATCAAGACTGGCGACATGATTATCTCACATCCCTGATTATCAATAAACTTTGGATCACTGGTGAGAAGTTTTACATTTGTCTTAAAAATCTGAAAACTAATATTCATACTCTTGCTAGAGAACAGAAATATGTAATAAAGTTGGATGAATAGACCAGGATATGAACAGGTACGAAGATCAGACAATATTTCCACAGCCACTGATCAAGATACATTTTTAAACAACAATCCCAAAGAAATCTTCCTTTTTTTGTTTTCTTTGATAATAAGAACTTCAAGCTTTCTTGTACCTGAATCGATCTGGGGAGTCATCTCTGTCCTTCTTCCTGAACCTGCTTATCGTATCGTCAATGGTGCTGCCGATTTTGTCACTTATCTCCCCCAGCTTTTCACTGAAGGGGAAAGGTCCTTTATTCTTCTCCCAGTCATCGTCCCACTTTGCACGGCTTTCAACCCCGGAGTCGTACCTGTCCCCCGCTGATGAGAAAAAACATTACGGCACGTAAACCAAAAGAAAAATACTTGTGATTTTCAGGTATTTATTTTTTCTAAAATATTTAAAGGAAAAAATCATTCAGAAACAGAACTGTGTTACTTACAGTAACCTCGAAATCCCATACTGTCAGAGGAAACGCCGACGTACTTGTCTTTGTTCTTTTTTGCCTTTTTCCGTTCTTCCCTCAGTCTGTCGTCGTCCTGAACAAATTCTATGAGCTCCTTCACCTTCTGACGAACATTTACTCCTTGATCCTTCCCATTCTCGTCTAGTGACAGATCAAAGACAAGAAAAGAGGATTAAAAAAAAAATCATGAAATTTATTGTTAAACATGTTTTGATACAGGGACAACAGAATCCAGGTAAACTGCTTTAATGCTTTAATACATTTCCAACTCCAAAATCCACTTTTCCCATTTGATACACAACACAAATCAAAACAATGATAACAAAAACAAAAGTATAACAAGAAAGAAACAATGAAAGTACACCTTACCAACAAAGTGATAACTTTCCAGTGATCTCAAGTCATACAGATGTTCTCTGGCACTGGTTACAACCCTTTCTGACCCATTCCTGATTAGATGTGCCAACAACAGCATGGACTATGAAAAAAAAAAGAAAAAAAAAGAATTACTGATTAATCAAAATCTCACAAAACCAACCGATTTGTCAAGATAACTCTTTAAATGAAACAGCACTCAGGAGTCCATCACTTGGTTTGAACTAGAGCTCTGTGTCTGTGTGAGGCTCCAAACCTTATAGACTCTCCTCCAGTTCTTCTTGTTGTCCCTCAACATGCGGCCCCACAGCATGTTCATTACCTCTGGGAACTGCTCATACATGAAGGTGGCTCTGTTTACCCAACCACACAAAGGATGAGAGGAAGTCAACAGTCTTTAACTAACAAATGTTTACATTGAGATGAAAGACAGAGTTATTTCAGGTAATGCAAATCTATTTGCATTTGTGCTTAATAAAAGGAAATGCAAAGACATATTGCTTTGAGTTGGGCTTCGATGAGCTGAATGTTTGCCTTATATTCTATTCTTACAGAATTTAAACTATAAATTAGCATTAGCGCTAAATGTAATGTACTCCAAAACGCTCTGATTTTGTCTACATGGAACATTAGCAAGTCAAAGACAGTAATATTAGTTTTTCTGTTGCAAAATTCTCTAAATAATTAAAAAGCCCAACTGCACAAATCTAAATTTCCAGACAATGTTAATAAATAATTCTGTCAACTTTTACCCAAGTTAGCAAATCAGACTAAATCGATGGAGAATCGTTTAGTTTCCAGGTGAATCGACTACTTTATAATTGAGGGATTTATGTTTCCTAGTTATCAAGCTGAATATATTTTTGTCATTAAAAAGAAACAAAAACAGGAAATGCATTTCTCATTTTGGTCAAGAAAAAAACTGAACAATACAATATATTCTTTTCAAATCTGTCTGTTTCTCCAGATTACCCAATAAGGAAGAGTGAGTTATTAAATTGATGTTATGTAGTAACTGTACTAAAAGATCAACTGCATCCATTCATATGAAATGATGGATTATTCTCAGCTTCATTTACAAGATGCATGTTGCACAGAGAGTAAATCGTTTGTGAACACAGTTCCATGGTAATTTCATAAACAACCAAAGACTTTAGTGAGAAGGACCACAAATTTAATGAGGGGTTCACTCAAATCGAAAGCATTAAGAAAATGAAACGGGTCCCTTTAAGAGGCTCCTAACAGTGTGGAGATCATGGCGTCTTCTGCTTTTCTTACCTTGAAATTTCAGTCATTAGCTGCCCTGATGGTCCCCAGGGATCGTCATTGGTGGCTTCTCTGACTTTAGACTCCACCTCCGAGTAGTTCATCACCACATTGGTTCTATATATATATTCAATCAATTAAACAACAAAGAAAAGAAAACATGAGTCTTGGCGTCTTATCCTAGAATATGGCCACAGCTGAAGCCACAGCACAGACAATAAAAGACAAAAGGTCTTTCAGTGATGGCCACACCCACGCTTTGGTCCCCATTTAAAACAAAAACCGCCACAAGGAAATCAGAAATGAGGGGGAAGACGAGCTAGTGGAAATTCAAACTCAACGTACTATAGAAAGTAAACAGAACATGTTAATGAGTAAAACATGGCCGAACTGACTGAGTATAAGCTCTATTCTAACACTCAATAAGTACCTGTGGAAAGAACAAGTGCAAAGAGAAAACATAAAGACTACAGCTATTTTTGTAGTGCAGCAAAACAAAAACAATAGAAGTGCTTCAACTTTATATGGGATTATAGCAAAAACAATTGTCTTTCAATAAAATGTGTACTAAACAAGTTGAATATATTAAGATCACTTCCGAAGCAAACGTGGAGAAAGCAAATATTCACAAAGCAGGAACGTCAAACAAAATGACTTTCTGGGACAGAATGCTTTAAAAGCCAGAAACATCTGGGCTTATATATGGTGCATTAGCACCTGATAAACTCAATATAGGACAGCACCTGGCAAAGAGACTTTGCAGATTTTTTTTTTTTACAAAAAAAAATACAAGCATGTCATCTTAATTTGAGCATCGTTTGCAACACATGGAGCTCTACATCCACTTTCAGAGCACTGCTGTCTGTAAGCCACAAACTACCATTTATTATTATAATAATAAAGATGTCCAATAACAAGGCCTGTCAAAGCTTCATTACAGGTACGGCCAACAAACAATTTGAATCTTGTGCCTCATCAAGAAGATCTAAACACAGACTTTGTCTAGAATTAACAGAGCTTTATGCTGCATGGCTTTAAATTTAGACTTTGTTAGGATCATGTCAATTTTATTCAGTAAACTATTTTACAACCACGCTAGTTTGCGCAAAGTATTTAAAGTCAGTCTTAGTGGTTAATGTTAAGTAAATGTTGAAATGCCTCACAATTTAGTGACCAAACCTTAATTCAGAAAGGATTCCCAGACAAGCTGTAATCTTCCTAATCACCAGCACAGAGTAATGAAGCATCTATTGCTGCACACTGACAGTCACTACATTTTCTTAAATAAAAATAAAAGAAGTGGCTGTTGTTAAAGTCTGACAACTAGGGTGTGGAAATGTAAAGATCGCCAATTACGCTTACTGACATCAGGCTCTGTTAAAACCACAGCTGGTACACAAGAGGCCGACTGCAACACTTGAACTGAGAAAAACCACCAAACCAGCTTATTTATATATTAAAAAATATATATACGCAACAAATATACGCAATAAGAAACAGGTAATGTTAAAACTGCAACATATTTTTCTACCATCAGCAAAAGATCTGTGGGTTAGATTATGTTCCACATACAATAACATGGTGACGCTGCTGCATTATTGTCCAAGTCACAACCTGCATACAGCTTGAATTACTCAGAAAAATTTAAATATATAAAGTTTAGTTCCTGGCTGAAATTGAGAGAGACACACAACAAGAGTATGATGCAACATTTTTCTGTCTTCGCTGAGGTGGCTGCTCTCCTTGCTATCTGTGAGATCAAACAGAAGTTCTGATGCTTCCAGGATGACACATCAGAACGCAGATTTCCGCTGCCGCAGCGCAGAGCAAAACGCTTTCCTGGCTGTTGGCAGAGGACTTTAGTGAGTTTTTAATCTGTCAACAAAAAACAAGGTGCTGCCTGAGTTTACGTAAATGACTCAAGTTTGGTGACACGACTTTAATCGTTTTGTTAAACGAGAGAAAAGTCAGCATGATGAAGGAAAATACCTTAGTCGGTTTCAACCCCCCCCTCGTTTCTCTTCCCCTGACATCTACTAACAAACGAGATGTTTTACACGAGGTCACACTCCAGGAAGGCGAGTGCATCCACGAGAATAAAAGTATTCAGTAGACTCAATAGCATTCTATTGTCTGGGTTTGCAAAATTAAACCTTTGAAGGGAGGAAATGTTGTGCAATACCCTAATACAGCTCAGAGCACAGGACAGCACACCACGCTTTGTTCAGCCAGCAGCTCTAAACAAATTACGGCGCAAAACAGAACGAGATGTTGCCCAACTTTAGTGCTGGCAGGCGGAACAGTAAAAGAACCAAATTGCTGGCCTTTCATGGCATTTCTATTAACTCGTCAAAAAGAACAAACACGACGGTATTTTCTCTAAATGTCTTTAATTACTGTTAGCCCAGGTGACTTAGCAAGTACTAGATTAATTATGTTGCAAAATGAACCAAAAACATTTGACTCAAAAGAAATTTCTGTTCTTAAGAAATCAACTGGATGTCCACTAATGAGCTGCAAAAACAGCAAGGTTACGAATTGTAAACGCTCTGGAATGAATCAAATATTCCAAAACAAAATTCAGAGACGTCTTAAAAGGCGAATGAGTGTTAAAAGAAGATGCTTTAATTATATATGCTAGGACTGGTCTGCAGCAGCCATTTTTGGTTCAGTGCCTTGATCAGTCATGATGCAACCTTTGCATATCTGTGGTAATAAAATAAACATATCAAGAAAAATCTTTTATTAGCCTTTGTTTTCTGAAAAAGGGGAAAAAATTATTTTCAGTCTGAAAACAAAGGTTGTTCATTTACTTATGACTGGTAGATGTTTATGACTTACATTAACTCATGTTTTCAATCATGAATAAAACCCCTTCAAAAGAAAAATAACACAAGTCACCTGATTTCCTTGTGTACGCACATGCAGTTCTAGCCTAATCAAGATCCACTGCACAACTAAATTTGGAGGTAATTTAAAGTTTAATATAAGAATTTCCTTTCAGAAAATCATCACAAATGTTTACTTTAAAAAATTTGCTTTTTGGGGAAACTGAGGAACAATAAAATACGAGACCAGCTGTTCTACATAAATGTTTTAGGCCATTAAACTATTATATTCTGCAGTAACAAATGTGACTTTCTGGCTGAATAAAACTTATACAAGCCAGTTTATTCTAGATGCAGAACCAGAGACAAATAGGTCATTCTCAAAACGTCCCTTGTTGGGTACATTATGGCAACATCTAAGTAAAATTAGGAAAATATGCTAATTGTTGTCATTGCTGGTCACAGATTTTAATATAAATTTAGGAGCCTAAATTACATAAGAATTGTTTGTACAATTAGCCATCGAGCGTCACCACATGTTTGCTCAGGATTAGGAATAATTGCAAGGTAAGTGACTCAATACAAATATCTGAACTACAAATTAGGATTAGACTATAAACTAAACTATCATGCATCGTATAAATAGGACTGAATTTGAATTTATGGAACTTAATTTGACTCTTTTTCCTTTTACATGATTTTACTGATTATATAGATCTGTACATAAATTGGGTCAATGTATCTTCAGATGAAATTTGTTGTGACTTTACATAAAAACCTGAATGGAACTGGTTTTAAACCTTATTACGTGACCACCATAATAAGTAAAAAAAAAATCGTGAAATCGTTTGTTCTCATATACAAATTCTCTAGGTAACAAAATATGTACACTACTCGATCAATAATCCGTTTAAATACAGTTTGGACAATAGGGAACTTTGAATAGTTTATGGCTTTGGCCGATTCAACTCTGAACAGGCGTCAACAAGCGAGTTGGTTGTGTAATGATTCAATGATAAACCATTATAATTTACAGTCTAGCTACAGTAGCGATGAGATAACTCGGCTACAAATACGATAAACCACAAAGTGACAAAAAATAAAGCCATTTAAACACATTTCAAACAAAGGGAAACTAAAAAGCAGCAGATAGGACATGGGTTGAGCCTTTAAAAGTCCTTATTGAATTGAATGCCGAAGTGCTGTCAAACTAGCTTAGCTGGCTAACCCAGTGAGCTACATAATTAGCTTGTTAGCTACGCAAGTTAGCTTGCACTTTCGAAGAAAGCACGAGGACGACCCAAATAACTCGTAGCTCAATACTACATTCGCCACTAGAAGCAAACAAAGAGCTCAACAAAAATGTCAAATAACCATATTGACACCAACAGTAGTCGTAAAAGTCACTTAAATCGGTAGTAGCGTTCAGGCTAGCTAACTTGTTAGAGTGACGTGACGTCAAAGTTTTGGGTACGTGTCTCTTTCAAACAGGTAGACTTCAGGCACAAATGACACCAAATAAACGCAAAACAATCAATATATACTCACGCTTTGTCAACCAGTTCCCGCACTTTCCACATGTTCAGCATCTTGACTATGTGAAAAGGGGCTTAATGCCTCGGTAAAAACCCTTCACACCGGACGAGCACCGAAACCAAACCTTGAACTCTGAAAAGTAAACTATTCCTCACCTCCTCAATCTAGACAGGAGGCGCAAATGCACCAGGCAAACAGGAAAGGTTACTGTGAGAAATGAAATGCCCTTGTAACGTCATCGAAACTGTCCAAAGCAGCATTGGAGTTGTAGTTTATGATGGGCGCCAAACAATAGCTTAAATATATGTAAATAGAAAACATTTAAGCGACTATAGCTGCCAATTTCCTAAAGTTTTACCAGGCAGAACATCCTGACACAAAAAGTTCACGTTGGGAGGGGATAAGAGAAAAGAGTAGGCAGAGCAAATACCTGTAAACAAACGTATTACAGTACTAAATTTATGAGTACATATATAAACGGCCTTGCTTGATTTTCTTTAGGGTATGATGTGATAGTTTGTATGCAAATCTCGACTTTGAGCTGTTATACTGAAAATGTAGACATTTGATACATTTCAGTGTGTCTGTTGTTTCTTGGCATTATAAATGTTAAAACTGCAACTTAGCTGTTTTCAAACATTTTACAACCATATACTTCAGCTTCAATGTGCTTATTGACCTAAATTTCTTAGTGGACATTTTAAAAACTGCGTTGTATACAAAGTAAAGTAGGCTACCTCCTTTTTATTTCGAATTTCTCTTTGTCACCTTCTTATGTTTTTTTTTTTTTTTTTTTACCGTTTTATGTTCTTAATTCTGTGATGCATGGTGGTTCCATGGGAACCCCATTAATTTCGCCGTGCCTCACAATGTAAAAACTATAAAGTATTATATTTTATCTATGCTAACGGAAAACTTTGTTTTCAGCCTTTTATTGTATTTTTTTATTTTTTTAAACAGGATGATATAAATTTGTATTCAGCCCTCATCTTTACTTTACTCTGATACCACAAAAAAAATTTAATGCAACAGATTGCTTTCAGAACCCGATAGATAAGCAATGCTTTATGTTGGAATGGTCTGGTCTAGTCAAAGTCCAGATTCCAGTTTAGAATCTTTAACAAAGCATGAAACTTGATAACCAGAGACCTCTAAAGCACACAGAAAAGGAATCCAGAGAAACATAATTGAAAAAAATGTACATAAGCTGTTGAGTAAAAGAGAATGAATTTATTTTTAATTGCTTTAAACAAATGATTGAACTACAACTTAATAATTATGTTAAATGTAAAATATTGGGTTTATTTTTTGTGAAGTAGTTAAATTATGATACTTGAAAACTGTTTGAAAAATTGATACCAGAACAAGAAACTTTTTTATTTTAGTGTATTGTGTATATATATATATATACTGCTCAAAAAAATAAAGGGAACACTTAAACAACACAATATAACTCCAAGTAAATCAAACTTCTGTGAAATCAAACTGTCCACTTAGGAAGCAACACTGATTGACAACGGAGACCCTCGTCGGGTCAATCAGTGTTGCTTCCTAAGTGGACAGTTTGATTTCACAGTAGTTTGATTTACTTGGAGTTATATTGTGTTGTTTAAGTGTTCCCTTTATTTTTGAGCAGTATATATATATATATATATATATATATATATATATATATATATATATATATAGGTTCCATCGAGATCTGTTGCCACAAGCAACAACTCAATTAATTGGATAATAAATTAAAAGGAGCTCAATAATTTCCATTTGCACGATTTATTGTTTTTCTCTTTTCTTTCACTTTCTACCAAAAACTGGAGCCCACAAGTCTTCATTCTAGTGCATCGGTCTCAACTATCCCTTCTTTTGAAGGACAACTTTGTTTACAGAGACTTTATAATTCATTTTATTTGTTGTTTCTGTCTTTTCTTTTTCTTTTTTGGATATTTAAAATGTCTTCCAATTTCAGAGTTAAATGGCCATTAGAATTTAAACATTATTGATCTCTGAGAATGTGTTCTTGCATTATTATGCCATCAGCGTTATATTACTTAACAGTTATCTCAAAACAACAATATAATAATTTGTCAGAATTCCATCACATTATTCGAAATGTTTGCAAAGTGAAAATAGTTTTCTTTTATCAGGATGTTAAAACGGTTAATGTATTCACTAACATATTATTCCTAAAATAGTGAACATGCCCACCTGTTCTAGTAAACTCTTGCATTCGCACAGCATTGTCCTCTGCCTGTATGTTGATTACAGTTTTCACTTGAGACAGTGACGCGCATCCTTCCCCCCACACCCTCTCTTAAAGATTTTTTTTTTTTTTTTTTGTCCAAATATGTCCCAGCCGCCCCAGGACTGTAATCCCACATCACAGTCAGCAGGTCACCACCCCGAGTGTGCACGCCGTCCCTCCTCATCCGGCATTCAGCCATGCTACAGTGACCCAGTGATGCTGTGTGACAGGCCGGGCAGGGCACTTGCTGTTTGTGTCAATCCAGATCAATCACTCCCTCTTCTGGACGGACAACGTCATCAACGGCCAGAAAGGTCACAGAGTCTGTTCAAGCCAGGCCCGATGTCATGAGCAGGGAGGTCAGCGCGGCATCTTCGCACCCTTGAATGACTGAGTATCTAGTTTGTATATATATATATATATATATATATATATATATATATACACACATACTTTTGGCTGGGTTGTTGATAAGATCAACTACCCAGCTTTTAGAAGTGGAAGAGTTTAATCCCCCAGCAGTGGTCGCTTTATTTATTTATCTTTTTTTTTTGTCTTTTTTTTTTTATTCTCTTGTGGCTGGATTTGTGCAGAAAA
This sequence comes from Poecilia reticulata, assembly GCF_904066995.2. Lineage (NCBI taxonomy): Eukaryota > Metazoa > Chordata > Actinopteri > Cyprinodontiformes > Poeciliidae > Poecilia > Poecilia reticulata. The sequence continues at coordinate 11,208,767 of NC_088839.1, read as the reverse complement.
AGTATTAAGACTCTTTGTTTTATTGATTGGTATTCCAGAGGGTAAAATAAGCCCTCAGATGCCCTACATTCGACAGGGTTTCTGTTCTCTAATGATACATGTAAATACGGCCCATTGCTTACACTTCGGCGGAAGAGCGGGAAGGAACAACACAATAGCCAAAATACAAGCCATCTGAGGAAAAAAACAACAAGAAACAGCACTTAACGGCCCAGAATGCACCGTACCCTGGGGAGAAACCTCAATTACTGTTACACGTCCAAAAAGAAGAACTCTGGGAGAAGTGATTGCCTAGATGGAAATGGTTGTGTTTGTGCATGTGTGAGTGTTTTTTTTTCTTTTCTTTCTTTTGTGGGTGTTGGCTGGAAGAGGATGGATGGAGAGGCACTCAGTTAAAAGATCTTTCAGGAACACTTTGCCTCCGTGACGTTGACGCGAGCCGTTGATTGACGTGCACTTCTCGACAGAAACCAGAGCTATCAACGAATCCGCCGCGCATTAGGGATGGCACGGTCCTAAGGGAGGGGCCTAAGTGGTAAATGATGTTGCTCAAGACACTCTCTGTCAACAGCGAGTGTGTGTCTGTGAGTACGTGAGTGCTGAGGACGGCAAAGCATTCAATCAGAGCTTTGATTGAAAAACATTCATGTCCTTAAAGATCAGGATTGTGTACGCTGATTTATGGTGGCGCGCGCGTGTGTGTGTGTGTGTGTATAGAGGTGAGTTTGATGGGGGGTTTTTTAGGTTTTGTTTGAGATCCAGTGAAAAGGGAAAGAAGTGAAGTGAAATCTTAAACAACATAATGAAGTTAAACTTGGAAAGTTTGGATACATTTCATATCCAGGAGGAAGAAGGAATAGACTTCTGCGGTAGAAACTCCCCGAGATCCAAATGATATATTTTTTTGATTGGAATAATGCCATTCCGCCTTCATTTGTATCTAAGCTTGCAGCGTCTCACAAAAGTATTAATACCTCGTGGACCTTTCCACATATTCCACTTCACAAATGCAAATGTATGCGTATCTTATTGGAAATTAACACAGAGACCAACACGGAGTAGTTGTATAATTGTGAAGTTTTTTATTTATATCGATAATAATATGGGGGGGTGGGGTAGAAACTTTACATTGATACCTCCAAATGCAGAACTTGTAAAAAAAAAAAAGAAAAAAAAAGAAAATATAGTTGAAATGTGTACATTATAAATAAATGCAGCTCTCCTGGGAATTATTTGGCAGTACAAATTTGAAAACCATTTATCCAGTTCAGTCCACTTCTCCACTTTGCGTTGCTGTATTACATACCAAACCTCATAAAAGCATTGAACTCTTTTTTTTTTTTTTTTGTAGTTGGACAAAATGTAAACAAGGTTCAGGGCCCGGATGATTACTCCTGCAAGGAAATGCAACCTTCTCCCACTCATTGTCCTGCTGGATTAGTTGACCGCCGATTGCTAAGATCAAAACTGTCCGTAATAATGAGTTTTCGACTGAAGGAGCTGAGAAGGTGAGAGTGAAAAGGAATCTTGTTCTGGGACCTTAATCAGCACTAGGTGGCACTCTGGCTTCTCTGGGATCAAAGGCGGCCGAGTTTGTTCAGCTTTCCCAGCTTCCACAAACCAGTGTGTGTATGTGTCAGTCAGAACAACCGCTAGAAGTCAAGGGTGTGTGTTTACATGGCTGATGTTCCCATGGCAGATGCGGTCTGAACATCTTTTTGATTCGGGAATGTGCACAGAAAAGCTGCAGCCCCACACAGCCCTGCTATTCCTTCTTTCTCTGCAAACATGTGCTTTCAATCTCTCCAAACACTAGGAGCTCTCTCCCTCTCTCTCTATTTGTCTCTCTCTCTCTCTCTTTTTGCCATTTTTACAAGGTCGTTACAAAACAATGCTCTTTGTTTTGCACGTTAGCTATGAATTAGCTATCCCACCCGTCCCTGTGCCTGTGCATGGAGGAGTTCCTGATGTGTGGAGCCACTCGCTGGGGCCCAGCTTTCCTCCTGTCAGTGTGAGGGTTCCTTGGTCGCTGTTATATTTCAAGCTGTTATTGTTGGCCCTCTCTCAACCCCAGTAAGATCTTTAGTCCTTTTCCCAAGCGATATAACCCCCACACACATCACACAGTATCTGACCCCTGTCTCCATGACACATGACAGGTCCACCGTGGAGAGTGTGTGTGTGGGCATGTGAGCAGAGGGGTGGAGGGACTGATAGGCCGGGTGCGCGCCTTTTAATGTGGAGGTTTTTTTCTTTTCATGTAAATGTGCGAGTGTGTGCACGGGACAGTCTTTTATTTATTTTTTTATTTTTGCGAGTGCACAGAGTGTATCTGGCACGGCGCGTTGTGATGGAGCGCGCTAAAACAATGAGTGGGCTTGACACAAGTTCAAAGTCGCACAGACAAACCGCTGTGATCTCAAGCCACACACACAGATGTTCTTAATGGGACTAAAGTAGCATTCACATTCCTGCGGATAACCAGTCTGTTTATTTTTCTTTCTAAAGCGGAGTGGATCGACACTTTCCCCAACAAAAAAAAAAAAAAAAAAAAAAAACGGTGGGTGGTGGTGGTGGGGGCGGGGGGGAACGGAGGATGATAAAACATTGTGCGAAGGCGTGCACCACAGTTTGAACCTCCAGAGTTAATTTGTCAGTATCGCTAAAGCATGAAACCTGAGGGCTTGATTTAAGAGTGGCGGTAATGCAGTGTGTAATGAAAGTTAATGCCGGCGTGCGATTCTTTAAAAGTCAAAAAGAGGCTGGTGTGTCATTCCATGACGCGTTGTGGGGTTTAGGGGGGAGCGAGGAGAGAGTTTTGGCATAATTGTGACGGCTTATATTTATGAGTCGGGGGGTGGGGGGGGGAGGTGTTGCGTTAAATCCTGTCGTTTTTTTTATGCATGGAGCACCATCCGCGCGCACACGCGGAGCAAAGAGCCGCACAGGTATACGCTCTGGAGCATCTGCTCCTTTACAGCCAGATTGAATTAGCAATTACAGAGAGTAAAAAACCAGAACAAAACATCTGGAGCTGGAAGCAGCACAGGTTATAAATCTGTGCATTAGGGGGGTATGAAAATGAGCCAAAGTGAGAATCTCAAGGACAGTGTCTCTGCTTGGCCCATTAACATGCCAGGGGTGTCAAAAAGGACCCGAGGCAATGGAAGAAATGGGACAGAGCAGAGGGCTTTAGAGGGCATGCAGCACAACGGTGAATAGAGAGGTAAACCGTTTCCGTCAACTCTGTTGTGTCTACAAAAGTAGTGGACTTTTTCCACATTTTGTACAACCACAGGGTTCAATTATATTTTTTATGGGATTTTAAACGTTGCAGAACCAGGACAAAGCAGAGCCTGACTGTGCATCAGAAAGAACATGACATGGTGCAATTAATATTTACAAAAATATGAAGTGATTTGGATTCGATCCCCTTTATTCTGATGCCACACAGTAGACATTTGTATCTGCGTGCTTTTATTTTTGTGAGTGTGTGTGTTTCATGTGAATGTTGTTGTTTTTCTTGATAATGGACTACAACCCGATGAGAAGCACCTGCAGAAACTGCACAACTAATGAAGAAGCAGCTCAACGAGCGCAGGGTTTCTTAAAGGAGAAGAGGTGCAGGTGGAGCAGGTGGAGCAGACGTCCCTCCTTCCTGATGGGGAGGGTGGATGACATGCCAGAACAGCCAGGAAGCAGCAGCAGTGGATGCATCCCACGCAGTGAGGTAGGAAGAGACTTTTGGAATTGGAGACTCCTACTGTCATGGATGATTTAAGACCTGATTCCAGTACTAGATTCAGGGAATTTTATAGTTTCTTATAATTTTTTATTTTTTTTTTAGTTTATTTGACTAATTTCACAATCAATTGTAAGAAATATTTAACTCCTTTCAAATAATTTTTACTTGGCTGCCATTTGCCTTCTCCCCGTCGATTTCAAAAGAACCCTCGTCTACCCTGACTCTCCAGTAAAATGTTGCGTCCCGTTCTCACTTGGAACTGGAAAATTACGACTTCCCGGTCGAAAATAAATCAACCGGAATGCCCTTCTAAAGTCGGATATCCCGCCGGGAAACCGGGAGCAACTCTGCCTACCTCCAGGTACGACTTGAAAGGCGGTCTTTGCGTTTCAACATGGCCACTCCTCGCGTCAGCAGCAGCAAGACGTGGTGGAAGCATTTCTTATTGTACAAGACACACGTGTAAGATTGTAAGTGAAGTCAAAGAGACAAGCTGCGCCTGCAACTACAAAAGTGGTGTTTGCATATGGAGAGTAAAACTTAAAATGATGTTTGTAAGAGCGATCGCAAACAATGTTTATACGGACGTCGCCATGTTGACGTCCAGACTCCTTAACTAGAGCGCTGTTACCTCGGGTCTGACCCAGCTCTGAGTTCCCACTTCCCAGGTAACTGGAACGCAGCAGAGGTCCCAGTGCAACCAATTGGCTTCAGAATTCAACTAATTAGTAAAAAACAGGACTCTACCTGGGTGTAATCTAATCTGACAGCTGTTCTCTGAAGACCTCAGAGGTTTGTTAGAAGACCAAGGAACACATTTGTGCCAATTCTTGCGTAAAATAATTGGTAAAACGAGTCTCCAAGAGTGCAAAGCTGGTGGAGGCATATTCAGAAGACCCGTAGCTGTAAATGCAGCAAAAGGTAGAGATACAAAGCAATAGCTAAAGGTACAAAATAAAAACGCATAACACACTTTTCAGATTTTAGCTGGAGAAAACGTTGAAAACAATGTTGTTTATTTTCCGCAACCCACTTCTTTGCGATCTGCCGCACTAAACCTCGATAAACTACTTTGAGACGTAACGAAATATGAAAAAGGTCTAGCGTGAATAGTTTTGAAAGGCACTGTATAAGGGCACAATGCTGTAGTTGTTATAAGACAAGGAGAATTTACCCTTCTTACATAAGCTGACCTCTACACACAGTGAGAAAACTGTGGAAAAAGCTAAGAGAAGCTATGAAACAAGACCTAAAGGGTTTTGGCAAAAAACATCTCGAGTTGTGTGGGTGCGAGAATTAAGAAAACGAGGCCAAAGATTACGACTTATGTCCTGGCACGTTTGAGGACGCGGTAGTGGGTGTTCGTGGATGTGCTTATGCGCAGATTGGTTCAAGTTCACATAAATGCGAGCTTGGAAAGCAACAGTATCATTACCACATCTGTTTTTGCTATTATTGGCACAATAAATTACGTAGCCAATTTGTTTGCGCTGTCGTTGTAGTAATATAATCAAATTATCCCATGTTAGGGAAATGATTATGTACGGAGCGGAACCCATCAGGGATTCACAAGGCAATCAGTGAAGTAAGACAGAGCTAAAATGTTAACGAGCTGCATGTCGACTGTACCAGATCTGCTTATGTCATATGAATAACTAGCAGCAAAACGAGCAAAACTTCTCAACTCCGGATAGAATTAAAAGAAAAACACAACCAGGGATGCTGTACCCACTAATCAGTCAGGACTGGGAGGGATAAGTCATTGTGGGAATATCAGCCTGGCAGAGCAGTCTGAATAAGAACAGATAGCGGAACGGTCATAATTGAAAGGGTCCGACACGTGCAAGAGGAGAAGTGCGTGGAATGAAGGACAATATCAAATGAGCCTTATCAATTAAACGCCAGGAAACGGTGTTTACAATCCCACTCGGCGGCGAAACACTCGGCGGATGTTTCAAATAGGTCAAGGTTGAAGTGAAAACAAAAGTTAGTCGATTAGCAGGCGAGGTGCAGCGGCTCCTAATTTGTATGCTAATCTGGCAGATCATCATATCATGTAGGTGCCTGGCTGCGATTCTACATCTGCACGCACCCATTTAATTATCCAAACACAATTCACAAAAGTCACTGGAAACAAACCAAACCAAAATAAAGTAATTTGCATATATTTAAAAGAGCAGATAAACTCCCTCGGGGTTGGTTAATATTTCAGAGGCATAATAATAATATGCAAAATCATTCACTTTTTTTTTTTTCCCCCTGCACCAAAACAAAGTAGCATTGTCGATGTAATTAGGGTGTTTTAGAGTTGAATCACCCTGGCAAATGACCATGTTTTTCTCTCTCTGGGAGACCACTGGGTGTATGTATGCATGTAGTATTGTATGTATGTATGCATGGAAAACTCTCTCCTCCTCATGCTAAAAAAAAAAAAAAAAAAGTGTGTGTATGTGTGTGCGTCCGCGCTGCATTGTCAACGCTCGTCCAAGTCCACACGGTCTCAGAAAAAGGATTGATTAAAGAGAGAGTGTCTGTCTCAGAGCAGTTAATGAGGTTTAGTCCCAGGAGCTGCGAGGTTTCAGGTTCGTACGCGTGCGCGCACGTGTGTGTCTGCGTGCGAGCGCGCAGACCTCGCGGAAGGCGTTGTTAATTGGCTAAGACTTACTTTCAGCAGGGGGATAGGCAAGGGCACAGTGCTTCCACATTTTGTAGAGTCTCATTTGCAGAACACGGCCATACGTTCGCTTTCCATAATAAATATTATTTTGACAGAGTGATGACTCAGTAACATGCTGACACGAAGAAGTATTGGTTTAATTAAACTTTGAGTTTTGTTGCATTTATTCTGATTTGCATATAAAACATTTCTGTTTGAATGATTTAAAACGGGGGGTGAGGGGGGTTGTTTTAATAGTGCTATATAGTGGTGCACTTTTTTTTTTTTACAAAAAATGTGCAATGACAGGAAGAAAAAGTGCAGCTGGGGATTTGGCTCTTTTTGAAAGATTAAGAAAATAAAAAGTTTTTCAATGTACAATTTTGTGTGTATGTTGGCTAATGACAATACTGGTTAAAATACTCAGCTGGTATTAAGAAATGTTGTACGCAACACACAAGTTCACATTAGCGTAAGAGGATTTTGACTGAAAACGTGCAATTAAAAAGGAAAAAAATTAAGATAAATGGATAGATTCCAATTAATTCAGATCAGTCGCCTTCTGCCTTGCGTGACGTCACAAGAGACATGCGAGCAGGGAAGGTTTTTCAAACCATTAATCTTATCCTGATTAAATATTTCTTTACGGTGAAGAAACCTAAACAATCTATGTTTTTATAGAGGTGACAAATGATGCCTAAAGTAAGCGTCAACGATTTCAAAGCAGTGTCTGCCAACTAGCTTAAAGTGCATTGAGTCACCTGAGTTTTATTAGAAAATGTGAATGAATCCAAATTGTTTGGTCTCTGGAAACAAAAAAAAAAGAAGAGGAAGAAAGAGGAGTAAAAGTAAAATAGAAATATTCTCAAAAAGATAGCAAAAAAAAAAAAAAAAAAAACGGTCGAGGATGGACGCGGTCTCTCCGGGTCTCGGTACTGACCTGTCCATCTACATGCACATGCAGACCTGTGTGTTCCTTTGCAGTGCAACATGCGGCTCATCTCGAACAGCAGGAAGCATTGCTGCTTTCATGTGGAGCACAGCCCAAAGTAGAGCAAGATCACTACGTGTGTGTTGAGTATGCATGCGTGTGCGTGTGTGTGTGTGTGTGTGCGGTGTGTGTAAAACCTAGGCTTTTCCTCCCATGGGACCAGCACAAACACGCTTCCCATCTTTCCTTTGAGTTTCACATTCAAAGGTTCCACTCGTTCAGCTGTCAGTCATTCCCTCAGCCAATCAAGGCCCCTCATTCGCAGTCTGTTTATAGATCAAGGGCGGTTTTAGCGTATGTATGTTGATGTGACTGGAATTTTCACCATGACTAATACTGATACTGTAAATATTCATTTTTTTCTTTTTTTTTACACATCACCTATGCTGTCAATCAAAATCAACATTACGGCGCTGTATTGTGGTTTTGCACTGAAAAGGTCTTTAACAAGAGTAATTACCGCAGGTCCTGGAAACCCCGTTGTGGCCAATACAGGATTTCTAGAAAAGCCATTTTGGACACTGAGAAAAAAGTGCTTTTTTTTGTTTGTTTTTTTTTTTTAAAAGCAAACGCAATGAGATAAGTTTGAAGTTTATATGGAGAAAAGGAAAAAAAAAAAAAACTACAGTCCTCATCGCTATAAAACAACAACAACAACCACAAATAGGCAAGAGAGGATTGTTGGTTGTGTCTGTATTTCATAAGCATTTAAGACCAAGTGCTGCACAGAAACATTAACAACTGCATGACGGTGATCGCAACCCAGATACGTCACACCTAATTTACTGGCTAAGAGTATAAATGAAAAAAGTATAAACAGTACAAATGTGTTTAATATATATAAAAAGAGAATGGAAGAAACAAAGAAAGACATCAGCTAAACTGTGACAGCATGACCCTTGAAGTTTTCCATATTTTCTTCACATTACATTCACAGTGTAGCACGTAAGTGTGAAGCGGAAGGACAAATGTTATAAGGAAAACGATTATGTTTCTTTTCTTTTTGTTCAAATAAAAACATAAAAAGTGTGGTGTCCATTTGCTGAAAAGAACCAGTTGTTTATAGAAGTTACCAGTTTTGTACTTGAGTCCTCCTAAGTTTAATTTGACACTGAGCATTAATCCACCTTTTCTCTAAAGGCCTCTGAAGTTTGTTAGAGAACCATAGTGACAAACAGACAACGGATCAGATAAAAAGTTGTTGATGAGCTTACAACAGCATAAGGTCATAAAACAATATCCCACCCTTTAAGTTCTTATAGAGCACTGTTCAGTTCATCATGGAAAAAAATTGAAAAAATATGGCGCCCACCCAAGACATGGTTATCCACCAAGGAAAGCACCAATCGATGAAGCAACAACCAGACCCATGGTAACTCTGGAGGAGCTCCAGAGATCCACAGCTAAGGGGGGGCGATTTGTTGACAGCTAGTAGGACTCTACAATTTTCAAGTTTTTGGAAGACTGGCAAACGGCAGTGTCATTGAAAAACAGACAGCCATGGTGTTTGCGGTTTTCTTTGGCAAAACAACTGATCAAAGTTGATGGGAATATGGAGGATTCTAAACACAATAAAACCCTGGAAGAAACCCTGCAAGATGCTGCAAAAGACTTTAATTAACCCTAAAATACAGCAATAACTACAACAGGAGGGTAAAGATGGAGACATACTTTTGTTTTAGAACGGCCCAGTCAACGCTCAGAACTACGTCCAATTGAGAAATCTGTGGCAAGACTTGAAAATGGATGTTTTAGCATGCTTCCCACCAAAAATGACTGAGCTTAAGCTGTTTCACAAAGAATGGGCAAAACACTCCATCTATAGTTACGCAAAGTTGATAGAGACGTATTCCAAAAGACTGACTGCTAGTACTCAAGTCAAGTACTTGTGAAGGTTTGAATCCAAACACACACCACAAATTTCCGATTATTTTTTTGTACCAAAAAAAAAGAAAAAAAAAAGACATCCATTTATCCTTTTCCTTCCACTTCTAAATTACGGGGCTACTTCTTTTGGGAGGTCTGTCACCAAATTTCTCTGTAAAATACATCTCGCTTTGTGGCTTTAATGTTACAAAATGAAAACAGTCAAAGGAAATGAATACTTTTGTAAGGTACTGTGCTGAAAGAAGGGGGAAAAAAGCGACAGCAGCAGCAACAGCACAGAATGAGAGAAGCAAACAGACGGTGCATCAGGTGACAGCCGGCGTTATCAGAGCTCACCTCTGATTGCGGTCTATTATGGTGGAACAATAGTTTCCTGCGGGCCGTGCTAACGACCTGTGTGTGACAGCAACAGGGGAAATTAACCCAGTCTGCTCTGTTCCAGAAGGAAATCTGACAAAAGGGGGGAGAACAAGAGGAAAGAATAATTTGCACACCTGTTATTTGGCGATATAGCTGCCATATGTCCATACCTGCACGGTGAAGAGTAGTGCCACCAACAGAGGGCAGCAGAGAGCTTCAGAGCTACAACACACTCCTCTGAGGTCAACCCAAGCACCCCTGCTTTTGGACTTGCACCGACTCAATCTGCATTCTCAACCCAAATCTGAAGATGCAACACGCCGGTTTTTACATCTGACGTAATTTCCTTTAAGTGGTTGTGGATTTCATGCGAAGTGATTCGGTGTCACGGGGAGACAGTTGTTTGTGTTTGTGAAACTTCCCCCCCATCTCTCCATGTTTCCCAGCTGAAACGAGGGTGGAGGTGGTGTTTGAACTGCGGGGGCACTGGTAATGGCGGAGCGAGTGTTCCGCAGCACGTCTCAGCGAGAAACCAGCCCGATCTATTCACACTACACGCAGAGCCGTGGCCTCCAGGCTTGAGTTCCTGCTTCGGTAATGACTCTGTTCCCCTGTGGAATGTAGAACATTGTCTTTCCTCAAATGAGGGAAGCACGCAGTCTCTCGCAAACACACACACACCACAGCAATATGCATGAAACACACACAAGGCTGTAAACATAAACAGACTGAAGGAAGCAAAAAAAAAAAAAAAAAAATGCACACTTGCCCACACACAAAACAAGAGCTCTCACCTGCATCTCTTCAGATTCAGAGACATTGATTGGGCCTCTCTCTCGCTCTCCCTCTCTCTCTTCCTCTCTCTGGGTTGGCTCGCCTCTCTCCTGATCAATCAGTGAGTTTATAGACCACAATGTGTGGCAGCCTGCATTGCTCTTTCCCCCCTCGTCTTCGTTACCGATCAGAGAAAATCCCACTCTAAGCAAGTGCAATGCACATTCATACAATTTTAATGACTCTTAAATTAACCATCATATATATATATATATATTTATTTTTTTTGCTCCACTCCTTCACTGACTAAATCACTTAATATGCATCAGCACCGGCCTCACTTGTGGGCTTCGCCGTGACAGTTTTATAATTCCTGCGCAGTGGGCATTGTGTTTATTTATGAGCGTGTAGGCTTTTTTGGCTGATAAATGGCACAATTAAACAGTGCTCAGACACTCGAGCAGGCGATTCAGGCTGCCGACAGATTTTTAGTGTCCTCTTCCTTGGCTAACGATGAAGGTAAATAATGCCTTAACGAGGTTGCTGGAACAGTTGTTTGAGGATTCATTTTATCTTTTGCTGTGAGCCGCAGTGGTCGAATAGGAACACAAAAGCGATGCTCGCCGCTTGGATTTCGCACTTTGAACATAATTTAAGAGCTTGTTAACAAATTCCTTTACAGTTTCCACCAAGGTTACAGCCGAGCGTTGAGACAATTCCTCAGAGTTATGTCGGCACCGAGCGGACTAATATTTTCTTTTTTCTGTTTTTCTGAAGGTCCATGTTATAGTTCTTTGCAAAAAAAGAGCTCCCACTAACTGTTTTACACGTTTTGTCGACAACTACAAAATCTCACATGCATTTTATTGGGATTTTATGTGATAGACCAGCATAAAGTAGTGTATAAGTATGAGGAGGTAGGAAAATGCTATTTGATCACTTTCTTTCTGCAGATATAAATCTGAAAAGTGTGACATGCAATTGCATTTAGGCCTCCGAGTTACCATTATAGAATCACCGTTCATTGTGATTGTAGCTGCAAGGCCTTATGGGATATCCCTCAACCAGTCTCGAGCAGCTAGAGACGGAAATTCTTCTTCGCAAAAATAGCTCTGAGCATTAATCTTCCACTCCTGCTGCTGCAGATTCTCAATTGACGAAGGCCTGGACTTTGACTGTGCCGTTCCTCACAGAAATATGCTTTGATCTAAGCCATTCCTGTCGCAGCGCTGGACGTTTGTTAAGGGCCATTTTCCAGCTGGTTGAAGAAACTCCACCTCAAGTCTCAAGTCATTTGTAACCTCTAATAGGTTTTCATCCAGGACCGGCCCGCATTTAGCTCCATCCATCTTCCTATCAACTGTGACAAGCTTTCCTGTCACTGCTGTAAGAAAGCATCCCCCATACCTCGAGAATATTTCAGTGTGGAGACGGTGTGTCCAGGCGGTTGTGCAGTGTTAGTTTTCCTCTAAGCGTAGCGTGAAAAAGGCTAACAAGGTCCATTTTGGTGTCATTTACTCAGAGCAGGTCCCTAAACGGCTACAACTACAAATTAGAATTCTTGTTTCTCAAAAAGAGCTTTCTTTTTGAGAGCATTTCTTAAAGGCCATATGTTTTTAGTTTTTTTTTTGGAGTGCCTGCTTAATAGCGGTCCTATCAACAAATTCTCCCGCCTGAGCTGTTGGTTCCTGCAGCTCCTCCAGAGTTTACACGTTCCTCTTGTTTCTGCCGGTCAGTGTAGGTCAGGGGTCAGCATTACTGTAATCCAACAGCGCACGTTTTACCCTGGCTCCTGTTTAATAAAATGTATCTGTATAGAGCTTATTTATTTTATCATGAATTAAAAAAAACTGTTCATTTTTAATTAATTTTTAGGATTTAGCTCGAAACAAGGCGTCAAACTTTTACAGGGACCAAAAAAATACATTTCCTCAATATATTGTGGCCAACTGAGTCCTTTCAAATCTAATTTGCAGCCTATTAAACAAAGAAAGAGTAAGAAAAGCATTTGTATCAGAGTGTGAAAATCTTTTAAAAATTATCTTGAGAAATTAAACAAATATAAGTAATAGAACTGCTGAAATCATCAGTCCTCTTGTTTCTCTGTCATTCTTCTGTCATAACTACCAGGAGAAACTGTAAAGGGGCCAAGGAGCCACATGCAGCTCTGGAGCCACAGGTTGGAGACCGCTGGCCGTGTTTCAGTAGGTATGCAGTTGTGCTAAGCTCTCCTTATTTTACAAAGGATAGATTAAAGTTTTTTTCAGCTGATGTCTTCATATAACAACGGCACCAGGAGATTTAGGTGTTTGTTTCCGAAGTCAGCAGATTGTTCTGTATCAGAGTCAAGGAGTCTCAATACAAATTCACTTTTTAGATTTCTACTTGCAAAAGAGAGTTCTGAAGCCGTGCATCGGTTTCCTTCATCTTCACAATTACCATGTGCTACACTTTTGTTCACATCAAATCTGAAAAAAAAAAAAAACCCAACAACCTAATAATGTATTTGTGTTTTTAACATGGGGAAAAGAGAGAAAAAGTTCAAAGTGCATAATTTTGCATCAATGCGTTGACTTTCACTCTCTGTTTCTGCTCATTTCTGACTTAGCGCGACATGACTGCGGCGCCAGGCCCAACAAGACAGACAAGAGCGGCGCTAAGCTCTCCTCATGCCACGGAAAGCGAATCTTCTGACTTCCTGTATGCATTATTTAAGGGCCTCCATTGGTCGCTGTGAGTTTAGCGATGAAAGCAGCGTGATGCAACGCTCGGCAACCGTGTTTTACAGTATTGTTTTACAAACCATTGTAAGGCACGGCTAGAACAAGGGAAGGCATTAGCCAGGCCTTGGGAGGAGGAGGGTAGCTTTATGAGCCCTCTGAGGCTGGCCGGGCAGCGCCTGGGCTCCTGTGCAGTTAAGCAGCCGGCTACGGCGCTACAAGCTGCCCCTACATTTACAGAATGCCCTTGGACGGAGGATGTGTGTGTGTGTGTGAGTGAGTGAGGGAGAAAGTGAGGGGGCTTGCATGCTCATGGGCTAATGAGTGCATGTGTTAATGCCTGTGTGTGTTTTTCTGCACACATTTTTGCGTGTGTGTGTGTGAGCGCACATGGACGGGATGTTGTTGGGTTGAGTCAGTCTCCAGAGGGAAGGAGAAGGACAAATGCTCCTTAAAAATAGCCCCTGGGCAGCTGGTGTACACAGTCTATCAGCAGTCCGTCCCTGGGGCCAAGGAGGGGAGGGAAGGGCGAGCGAGGGGCGGGGGAGTGGGGGGGAGATGGAGAGAAAAATGGGGAGCGAGAAAGAGACAGCGGATGGATGTGAGGAGGAGAAATGTGGGATTGGAAGTGGAATGCGAAGAGAGAAAGACGATGGGAAGGGGGGGAAGGGGGGGAGGGCAATCCGTTTGAGGCAAAAAAAGAAGTAAAATAGTTTGAAACAAAAAAAAAAAAAAATCCAGTGAGAGCAGACTAGTCAGCAAAATCTAGAAGACGAGGAGTGCCTCCAGGTCCCAGTTGTGAATGCTCTGGAGGTCAGAGTAAGGGATAGGGTTCTAGAGAGAGCAGAACCGTCCCCAGACGTCTTCAGTTACTAATATACCAGAGTGTGCTACGCTAAATCGCTCCCTGTCGGCGCAGGGAAAGATCTCCGAGACCCACTGAGACCCTTTATGGAAATAACTCTATCCCATTTGCTCTCGATAAGTCGCTGCAACACTCTGCATGTATGTGCATGTGCAGAGAAGGGGGCGGGGAGAAAGAGAGCGTGTGTGCGCGTGTGTGTCTTGAAGGCTTGAATCGAAGGTGCTCACTGAGCATTTGCGTGCGTCATTTTTAATGGACGTTTTTTTTTTTTTTTTTTACAACTGGCCCAACCTAGTGGGAGCAACAAAGTCATGAAGCTATTAGATATTTATGGAGCTGGAATGGATTTTTGAGGGCTGCAACGGGAAAACTCACAGAAAATTTAGATTAAACCTTAAAAAACAAAAAATAAGAAAGAAAAGAAAAAAATAAATAAAGCAAAAGTCTCCCAGAAGAAATATCAGGTGGAGTGGAGTTTGATGCTGGGAAGGAAATGTGGGTTGTTTTTCAACTTTAAATGAGAAATAAAGAGCTGGGAGTCATGCTATGGTTGCCTGAAGGATCCCACTCGCTTGCAGCATCATCAACACACCAATTAGAGTCAGAGGCTGGGAAAGGATCAATGCGGCGCTCAAAGCGTGTGCATGCGTGTGGGTGGTGTGCATGTGAGCGGGGATAGATGTGTTTCGTTAGCTCCTCCACAGAGCTAATTGAGCTGTTTCTCCTCAACAGTTGGGAGCTCTTAGACTGCGGACAGATGCCCTTGGGCACAAGGTGTGCATGTGTGTGTGTGTATTTTCCCATCAGTTTGTGTGCATCTGTACGTTTGGCCCTGCAAGTATGTGTTCCATCCTCCCATAGTGACTGTGAGAGTTTGCTGGTGCATGTCGAAATAAAAAAATTTGTGTGAATGCGTACGTGCGTTTGTGTGTGTGTGTGCATGTCACGCAGGCTGTTGGTCTTTCAGTGGCGTATTTAGTGGTCTCCAGGCGTCATTAGTGCCCTGACTGTCACAACGAGCAGTCTGCTTGAGCTCTTTATAAAGCTTTGTTTAGAATACTCCGGCCACATGTGCGCCACTGCGACTGATGAGCCCTGAGCGGGTGCTGATGGAGTTTATCCGTGTGTGTGTGTGAGTGTGTGTGAAAGTGGGGTGGTGACGGAGCAGAGCCGTCCTGACAGAGATGTTACCCAGCAGTGGGGTCCTGTGCCCAGCCCCCTTTGTAAAAACACACACACGTATACACACACACACACATACAGAATGGCATTCTACTATTACCTACTCGAACAGCCTGCCTCTCGGTGTCATAGTTCAGGTTGCGTTTAAGTTTGGAGAGGAGGTGATAGTTTGTTTATTTCGGGAAAAAGAACATGACACTCGAGCATAGAAAAAAAGAGCTAGAATGGACGATTCATTCATTCGTTCTTTTTACTTGAAAGCAAAGGCAAATTCCTCGTTGGTGCCAATGAAACCGATTCTGATTTTGGGAAGACATTTTCATGACAGAACTTTTTACTATTGGTTTTAATCTCTAATTGTTTTGTCAAATTGTTTTATTTAAACTGGGTGTATTTACTAATTTTTTAACGCTAAATGGCTTTTCCCCTGGTTTTTTGAGTTTATGTAACTGCACTTCTAAAGCTGGCTACTTACAGACGGAAAGATGAACCCTGGGTCTGTCCGTCCCTTTGCACTTTGGGCCCCAGAGGACACCGTTTGGCCCCAACCTACTTCTTTTAAAGAAAAAAACCCAAAAAACTTTTGTACCCATGACCTCACCATTGCTAATCCATGTACTTTTCTTGGCATTTAGTTGTTTTGATGGAGATCAGTGATCATGAAACATTCTCACGTTTCATATTTCATTTAAATGCACATTTTTTCTTTGTTTTCTAAAGATTCCATTTTGATTTGTTTTAGTACTCACTGCCAATTGGGCCTGTTGACTGAAATGAAATATGGCAGATTATTTATGACTGGTAGTTGATGTGGATCCAAATGCAGAGATAAGGCAGAGAGAATCATGGTGAAAGCAGACATTGAGCAATACAGGAAGCAGAAGATTTGGACCGTGATTGGCAGTGCTAAGACCCTCCCCTTGGCTCTGATTGGTTGTTTCTGACTGAGGAGTTATTTCTGCAGATGGCAGTAGGATCACGGTGAGAAGACAGAGAAGCTTATTTTTTTCTCACGTTATACAGTCAGGACATAGGGACAGTTTTTAAAAATATGTATAAAACACATTTTATAAAAGTTACCTACTGCAGCACTAATACATGCATGCATATTTTTTCTATTTCTGTATATTCTGGCAACATTTTTCAAAAGGTATTTGTTTTTTTTACTTAAGCAGCACATTACAAACTATATTTTTATTTATTTATTTTTTTTAAAACAATTGTGTATTATATTGATGCAAATCACATGTCGGTCTTATCTAGTAAAACACTTTTTTTTAAAAATCAGAGATGTGAAATGCTAAAAATGTGCTCACCAGTTTCTTCCACTGCAATTGTAATGATTCATTTTCACATTTTTTTTGTCCCTCTTAAGCTGCAAATCAGGAAGCCTGAAAAAGAGGGGGAAAAACATGCTTGTTTTGTTTTGAACCTTGAAGTATTGTTTTAAAAGGAATTTGTGAGGGGAAAGAAGAAGAAGAAGAAGAATTCCTACACAGTATCCCTCTCCTTTTGCCTGCAGACCTCCTTTTCTGGCATCAGGATGATGTACTGTAAGAGGACCTGGCTCAAAATAAACCATGTTGTCCATGTTCATGAAAACAAAGGACCGATCGAGTCACCCTCTGCAAAGGGGTTTGGCTTGTTTGTGTATATCTGATGGCAGACCGCGGTTATTACTGCAATTTATTGCTGGTTAAAATTAAAACACAGAACATTGTCAGATATGTTGTACGCTGCTTACTAATGCGAACATTATGATTCTGCACCAGAAACACAACCCGCTGAAAAAAAAAAAGACAACAATAAGCATTCTTTTGACTTTAAAACCACAAGGAGCTTCACATTCTATGCTATTCAGAGTTTTAAATATGGGACGTGAAGAATTTCTTCATTTCTCTTTTTTTTTTACAGTATCTTTTGGCTTGGAAGCTGCACACTTGTCATACTAATCAAGCATGTGATGTGGGTATAAGCAACTGTGGAATCAACAAGTAATCTACGTGTATTTTCAAGAAAACTTTTTGTCACGTCTGTCCAGTGCTACGGCCATCTCTCCTCACCACAGCAGCTGCCTCTCTGATGGGTTATCTCTCTCATTCATTTTCAAACAAACACACACACACAAAATACACACACTCTCCCAATCCTACGCACATTTGCTCACCCAGCTCTGTCGCGCACTTCCCCATTTGCAGTTCACACACTTGCATGTTCCTTAAAAAAATAAAACTCTCTCTCTTTTTTTTCAAAATACAACTTCCACCTTAACTTCTTGCAGAAGTGCACCCCACTCAGTCCTTTAGCACAAGTAGATTTACTTTGAGGTGCTCAGGAAAGCAGTCTAACTTTCTAGTATGAGACTAGTCATTGAGTTTACCCTCCAGGGACCGCCGCTATATAACTTATACTCACTTTACAGGACTTCCATATCAGTGGAAGGCACCTCTCTGCGAAAATCACTGAAGTAGGAGTTGGGGTAAAGCTATTTGATGTTTTGTAGGGAACGCATCTGAGGTAATGGATACTGTGTGAAAGGGTTACAGCAGCATGAGCGAACTGACAAAGTTAGTTTGGGCCTTACAGATCTTTAAATCCCCCCGGATCTCTCTCTCTCAAAAAAAGAAAAAAAAAAGAAAAAAAAAAAATGCCCCCTTCCTGCACTCGCCGCTCCGCCCGGTTGTGTGTGCGCTCTGCGCTCCAGCGCTTGTGATGATTGGTACCTGGGCTAACAGAGAGGAGTCCCTCAGGTCCTCCTGTGACGGTTCTCGGGTCTGGTCAGTTAACCTCCATCTCTCTCTTTGATCGCTAAAGCTCAGACGACCCTGGGGGGAAAACGCGTCGCGCGCACAAAACCTCGGTCACTTTTTTTTCTTCTTTTTTTTTTTTTTATCCCAACACATTTTCCATCCAGTGCAGACAAGTGGATTGACACGAGAATAACTTGCGCTTACGCCAAAGCCTACACACGCCCCACTTTCACCTAAACACTCACGCGCACACTTTAACACACTCACGTGAGGTAATGCTATACAGCCAGTGTCAGTGAGAACAGGGTACTTAAGGTGCTATTACACTCCCATTACCTCGACTCTCATGTGCAATCAGCGAGAGGTGATGGCCTGTATTCTGGCTACACACAGCCTGTTTTCCCTCCTGACAGTGCTGTGGACAGAAGCCCGAGGCGCCGAGCTCCGGGATCGTTAGGTAGCAAAAGGCGATAAGATTTAATCTGAAGGGCGTGTGTCATATCGGCGGAAGGCAGAGGAGAGAGAGACAGACAGAGAGAGAGAGAGAGAGGAGGAGTGGTGGGGGAGCGCGCGAGCATCGCAAACACGGATGAAGCTCATCCTCGTGTTTGCAGAGGATGATGATAGATACGCAGTTTCTCGTGTTTGGGAAGCTGTTGTAATGAAAGGCATGAAAAGAAAACATCACTACCAGCCCACCCTCCTCCCCACCCCACCTCTGCTTTCTACCTGTTTTTTGTACCATCTCTCTCTCTTACACACACGCGCTCACAGAGAAACCTTGGTTCTCTCTCAGCTGGCCCCAGATAGTTTTGCTCTTCCCCCAGCTCCTCTGGGACCCCTTCTCTGTGTCGTTAATCAGAGCTCCTCAGCTCAGCTTCTCTTTCTCTCCCCCTTTTTCTTTTTCTCTTTCTTTCTTTCTCTCTCTTTCCAACCAACTCACACACATGCGCGCACACACACCCACAGGCAGCCGCGCAAGTCTCTCTTTCTCTCTCCTTCTCCTCCTCCCTATGCATCCTCAGTCCCATCCATCATAAACCAGCAGTGTGAAGGTGGGGCTGTGTGTGAAAGTACGGCTCTGGTGTGCGTCTGCCCATACATGTGCGCCCTGTGCGCACACAACTCCGCGTCTCCCTCAGCAGAAATGAATTGAGACTTTACAAGAAGAAAAGCAATTAGGCCGGGGCTCTGGCCTATCAGTCACCGGCTAATGTATCAGAGGCAAAGTGAATATTATTAACGGACAGGGCGGGTGAGGTTCGGTGGGTTTTAACAGCCAGGAGGTAGAGGGGCAGGGGCGGGGGGGAAGAAAAATAATGATTGTGATGAAGCAACCCTGAGTCGAAGGGTTTTAATCACTTGTAGGCTTTGTAGCTTCGCAGTTGACACATTCTTTATGATAACCGCTCGCCTCACAGCTCCCAGGCTCCGCCGTCCAACAGCGTAAGAATCAAACGAGACACTGTTGGACACGGACAAGGATGGCTGAGTACAATGCAACATGATTACTCATTCATCATCAGCATTGAGTGAGCAAGTGAGTGAGTGAGTGAGTGAATGGGACACATGCAATCCGAGCGGTGCTGGTTTATTTACCCATATGCATGAATCCATGCCCAGGGCCTTGCAAAAGCATTAATACCCCTGGATCTCACTGCCCACATAAATAGAAATAAATTGAAACCACTCCACTGTGGCTCTAAGTGTGTGTTTGGCGTGGTCGCCCTGCTATGAAGGTGAGACTCTCTCACCCTGCTAGTTCACGTTGTTGGAAGACTCTTGTCACCCAACTTCCCATAAACTCCAACCCGCTTTTCTGTGGCTGATAAAGCAAAGCACCACCACCGGTTGATGCTGCCCACACCAAGTGAGAGGTTCTGTATTTCTGTTTTCATGTCGTCTAACCAAAGCAGATCTTCTGCACATGGTTGGTTACCCGTGTCCTCTAAGGCTTGTTTTACTTGTGGTGATTTTCTTCCATAAAAGCCAGATTTTGCGGTGTGGATGATGCGCATCGGTTGCCCCGCTGACATTGTTGGTCTCCTGGCTGCGTCTCTGATTAAGATAATGCTTTATAGTCCAAACCTTGCTGTAAACCACTCCACAGCTCTATATCTGACCTGTCTGGTGCATTCTTCGGTCTTCACGATGCCGCTAGTTCTCTCACAAGCGTATGTGACCTTCACAGAAAAGCTATAAATATTCTGAGAATAATCTCACACAGGTGGACTGTATTTACTACTTAGGTGACTTCTGTAAGCTATTGTTCCCAGAGGATATCACCTAGAGATATCGGAGTGTTCAACAGTGCGTGATACGTTTTCCCCCTTTGGCTGAAATAACTTAAGGAAGATGTGTCATCTGAGGTTCAGGTTTTTGACCCACAGCAAGATCCGGGGCTTTTCATTTCTTTATTTAGAGACAGTTCTTTGTGTTTTTTGTTTTTTTTTGTCGTCAGGTTGCAAAGTCCGCTCCTAATTCGATTTAATTTTTTCAAATGGTGTCACGTTTTCATCAAGCGCTCTCCGATGCGGATTCTGTGACGGCGAGACGGGGAGGCAGCAAAACGTTACTCCAGACGTCCTGCTCGTTGTTCTGTATGGCAAATCTAGTTTTTGTGTTTTCTGGAGAGAAAAGCTTCCTTCCTGCACACACCTGCTGAAGTTGTGCAGTCTCTTTCTGATTGCTCAGCCACACAGTTTAAACCGAACAGTAGTAAGAGTCTACTGTGATGACATTTTAGAGTTTTTAGCGACTTCCTTTAGCATCTTGCCGTCTGCTTCCTGTGTCAATTTGCTTCTATGGCCAAAACCTGGACATGCATGCAGTTAAATTTGAGTGTCCTCCATTCATAAAGTATATTCCAAACAGTGAAATGACTGGTTTCAAATTCTTTTGCGGTCTCTTGAAATCCCCCACCACTCTTATTTTTTTTCCAGAAGGCCTCAGACAGTTCTTTGGATCTCACCATGGCGTTCACATCTCACTTCAACACTTACGTACATAACGATGTGATACATTTATTTTAGCTCTTTTGAGCAGGAAGAGAGGAGAGACTCCCAATTTGTCCTTTCTCAGAAATTGCATTTTAATGCAGTTTTATGGGATTCATATTATTTTTTATATATACATATCATGTGCAGCCGCATGAAAATAAAGAAGGAGCAAAGAGTCGCAAGCGAGAGCCAAAGGCTGAGACAGCACCGATAAAACAAATGGAAAGCTCAAATGTGCAGCACGCAGAGGACATGGAGACAAATTATGGGGAAAGCGCGGGGAGGAAGAGGGCACAGAGACAAAGTGCAAAAAGAGAGAAGGGCGCAAGAGGTGCGGCGTTGATGGACAGAGTCAAACAGGGCTGGGTCGAGAAGAGAGGAGGTGAAGGAACAGCGTCGGGTCAGTGATGCATAGAGGCAAACCATTTGCACCTCAGCAGTAGCTGAACAGAGTGCTCTTGACTTTGCGTGTAAGATGTGTGTGTGTGTGTGTGTGTGTGCGCTTTATATGGTTTTTGCGGAAAACTGGGTTCAGGTCTGGGGATGTTACATGATGTAATGGTGGCTTTTTGAACAGCATTTTTGTTTCACATCTCTACACGGCGCTCTTAAATGTCATGCATTTTAAAAAGTCTGGCTCCCCGTGGGTCACGCTGACATTGATGTGTGGACTCTTCCCCAAGCGGGAAGCCTGCGTCTTTGGGATTTAAGGCAGCGCAATTTTTTATTTTTATTTTTTATGCTCTCTGGTTACATTTGTTAACATCCCTGTAGTCTTTAACAGCAGATGCAATACAATAACTCAATCACTCAACACGCTAAATATTGAGATAAGCCCATTGTGACCCTGAGGGGAAAAAAAAAAAAAAGATTAAAAAAAAAAAAATTTAAATATGAGGCCAAATGTTCCAGCCTGTTTCAATGTTGCACCCACAATTACTGGAGATTACAGCCAAATTACTTCCACATGTGCTCAATGAAAACTTTACAATCTCTCCCACAATACAAGATGAGGTGACTGTGTTTGGGCTGCAACCAACAGAGGAAAGACAGGGAAGGCTGGAGGAAGTTGAAGGGGGGGAGAGGTAGAGGCCAAGAGCAATGGGGGGAGAGTGGAAATATTTAAGAAGTAGGTGGAAGGTTTCGCTAAAGGTCTTATTTTTTTGAAACAAACCTTGCAATCAACAGTTTCTCTCCCTCAGAATCTCTACTCCAAAATCTGTCAAAATTGGAAGCAAATGTTGCGGGCGAGACCGCACTGGAATACAAAACATTCCAGTTGTTTCACAATCCACCGCCAGAAACGAGCTGGCTAGAAAGAGGGGGGCGGGGGGGAGTGGGGGGGGGGAGTCGAAGAAGGAGCAAGGGAAGAGAAAAATCAAAATCAGCTTCGACATCACCAGCAAGCCGAAGAATGCTTCAAGACGGACCCTTGAAGATGCATTTGTGTTTAGTAAAGGAGGAAAGAGGACCGTAACGGGATAATGTTACCGAATTCACCACGTGGGGGTCGGAAAACTGAAATATTACCATTTTTTTACTTTTTACTGTCCTTTTTACTTCTGCGTAAAAAGGACAGAGGCTATCAAGTTTCCCGGTGAAAATAATGAGTCTTTTTCTAAAAAATAATAACGTAAATAATTTGTCTGACTTAAGATTTTTTTTTTTTTTTTTACACTTTCTTTTTTTCTTCTTTTTTTTTTTTTAACCTTTTGATAGTTGTAGCAAACAGACCTTTTGTAGCATTTGGGGGCATAAACCTGCAGTCTGGACAGAATTTGAAAATTACAACAAAGTTAATTACTTGATAGAGGAAACTGTCCACCATCACTGGGAAGGGATGCAACAATCTTGGCTTATACTATTTTAGTTTTTACCAAATAGCATTAAGTTTTGAATTAATCCTAGTATCAAATAGAAGTGGATATATTTAGTTTGCATGATAAATCATATTTCATGACCAACTTTTCTCAGCTAGAAGTGAGAAAATATTGGTTTGAAAGACGCGTAAAGTGGATTTGTTTTAATTTCTTTTCACCGTACACTCTTTTGTATTTTAGTGCTATTCTCTCACCATGCATGCAGTCAGTTAGAGGCTCGGCACATCTTGTGCAGTTAACATACAAACTCCATTTACAGAGCCACTTGAGATTTGAACCACAGAGCCTCTTGCTGTGAGGCGATACTACATCACCAATGGCTTATCACTGATGTTGGTTCATGAAAGCGAAAATTGAAGAACTGAAAGTAGTTGTTGGAATTATTCTTACTAAATCCTAATCATAAACCACACGACTCCTTGTAAGGAAACTGTTCACACCGATGCTCTGTCCCGTTATTCACCTCAACTTCTCTCTCAAAGAGGTTTTCACAATGCCAATGGGGGAAAAAAAAGAATTACTTTGACATTTAAGCAAGTTCAAGGAAGATGAAGATCTTTGTAAGCAAGTTCTGTGAAGTTATCAGCAATGGTTCCCACCTGTTGCAGACGGATGTCGCACTGAAGTGAATTTTTAGAAAAATTACTAAGTCTTCAGAGCAGCAACTTAAATTAAAAATAGAAATCTCGATATCCGTGGTATGCAACGCTTCGCTTGTGGATATTCATTATTTACGCTTTAACAAGAGCCACTTATTGAGTTTGTTGATATTTTCTTAGCCAGAAGCACGCTTGTTACCACAGGATGTTGCGCTGGATAAGACCGCAGAGAGTATCAGTGGGACTTACCGCCTGATCAGCTGATTATGAGTCCGAGGCACAACAAAAATTTGGAAAATCACAAGAATCTTCTGCGTGCAGATGTCCTCCGAACGAACCGACGAGATGCAGCTAGATGAGGGAGATCGACTTCGTTGTTTTGCTCACTTACCAGGCAAACTCCAATTAGCAGCACAAGCTGATAATTATGTGTGTGACTGATTTCATGAGAAACAGTGACATGTGCAAAGAGATGGATGGATCTCAGGCTACACACTGAGGTCACTCATTAGCAACAATACGTCCTGGCACATTCCCCCACACCGGCAGTGGCGAAAAAAAACAAACAAGAAAAACATGCGAGTTGTTCAAAGTACAGTGAATAAAGCTACGGCAGGTTTCCGACAGCCAGGACACAGTTAGGTCTGTAATTGTGTACACCTTTGTCAGATTTAAGGTTAAATTTGTCTCTAAATTTTGTTTAGAATGGCCTAACCAAAGTCCTGACTTGAACTGTGTGGAGAAAGCTAAGGATTAGGGTGATGGCAAGGAGGGCTTCCGTCATTAAAGACTTGAAGTTCATGTTCTGCATTCTACACAATGATGAACCACAGATTTTAAATTATATATATGTTGCACAAACTGCATAGTGGATGAGCAATTGGCCTTAAAGCCAAGATCTGTGCCTATGAAACAGAGTTTTATCTGCGTACCATTAGTAAGGATGACAAAAAGTTTTTCTTAGCTTTCGTTATCAGAAAGATATGCCTCTGCTGTGTTTGTTACCCGTTTAAAAAAAATAAATAAAAAATCAGAAATCCCTCTCCAAGGCACAAGTTTCCACTTTGCTTGAGAGGAAGGCTTACGAGAAACCTTTGACTTTTGACTTTTTTGGAATTTGATCTCCAGTTTCCGAGTGTAAATCGTAGCAGTATTAGCGGAAGTGCACCTTAATTCAAGCTGTGCATGTATATATTATTTAATAATAGTAATGGTACAAAAACTACACAGGAAGCAATAAGGGTGGGCTCGTGTTTTCTATGAAATGTCACATAAAAATTAGCCCCTCCCCCCCCCACTCCAGGCTCCAGTCACTTTTAAATAGTCCTTAAATCACTGAACGGAAAGGGGTAATTGTTGAACAAATTTCTAATTTTTCCCCTTTCCCTCCATAAAGCCGTCTTGTTGAAATGTCCTCTTTGTTCCACTGCAAATTCTTGGTAAAACAATCTACGCTAAAGTCGGGGCCTGCGGTCGTTAAGTCAGCCTGCCATGCCAGGCTTGCTTTTATAGGTGGCAAAAGCTACTAATTCTTCAGTCCAATATTTACTTAGTCCAAGTTATGCTTTCCTGGACCGTAGCTATGCATCTCCCCGGCTCGCCGCTTATATATTCCTGGCCCTTGATGTATTCCTGGCGCAGGAAACAACTTTTAGTGCCCCGCAAGGGCTGAGTGAGAATTGACAGTGTGTGCCAGAGTGAGAGCGAGAGGTAGGGGGCCTGTTTTAGTTCCACTGTGTTTGTAAGGTCACTCAGAGTACATCTGTATGGAGTGGGAACTCACTCGCTTTCACTGTCACAACCACTCACAACAGCCATCTGTAATGCTGTTATGTGGAGCACTGTGTCCCTTTGTCCCTTACACCGACGCGCGCGCACACGCGGCCATGCAGAGTCTCACACACACACGCGCGCACACACACCGTCGATGCGTAACCTTTCGCACAACAACAATCGGTCCGGCGCAAACACACATTAACATAACGCGCGCGGCTCTAATTGTGAGAGCATGTGTTTCTAATGAAAAAGTTGTTTTAAGGGTTTTCATTCCGCCGGGCTGTCAAACAATTCAGCCGTGTTTTGAAATATAATTGTGGGGACTGTAAGAGTTTTGAAAGCAAACCAAAACATCGCAGCGATCACCCGGCTCTCTAATGTTTCTAATTTGTTGAAATATGCCGAGCCGAAATGACAAAAGTGAGGGAGTCCCGGCCCGCCAAGAAAAACATATCAGAGGCCGGGCCCGCGTGGAAACACAGAGGCCCTTTTTAGAAACATGATCAATGTAACCTTTGTTACAGGAAGGAGGAGAGGCCGACGACGGAGGAAGGGTTTTGAGACGAGCGGGAGGCAAAAAGGAGACAACGTACACAGACACTCGGTCCATGTTTGTGTACATGTTTATTTATCACCACATCCACAATGTGCAGCATAAAAATTCAAGTGGACGTTTTTTGTTTTGTTTTTTTTCTCCCTCTTCACTTAAGCGCAGTATAGACCACATGCTGAATAGCAAGCTTTGTTGTGGTGGTGAGATGATTTTCTCCGCAGAGCAAATATGTTCAGGGACCGTTTTCACAAACTGTCAAATGCCTCAAGGAAGAATAGAAGAATTTAATTGTTTACAGATGGAAGCGATATCTCCTGCTTCTCTCTCCCCGGCCGGACTGAGGAGGATGTGTAACCCCTCCCTCTGCCCCCTTCAGCCCACCCTTATCCCACACTTCTAACCCAAAACTAACATACAGCCAGAAAGTGGGCTGAGGGGAGAAGGGGGGGGGGGTGAGAGTGAAATTCATATGGCTGCCGAGGATTTCTTCTTCTTCTTCTCCTTTTTTTTTCTTCATCCCCGCTGCTCCCCGCTTCCCTGTCTCTCCCCACATATCTGTTTCTCCGAAGAATAACATACAAACCCTCTGTGAAAGGATTCATGGTTTATTAAACCAGAGGTCCTTTTCCTGTTTCAACACTGAGAAGAAAAAAAATAAATACCGCAGTTTGTTTTTTCTCCCTCTGGCTTAGTCCTCCATTTATCTCTTTATCTATTTTCATAATTTCTCTTCTCAGTTTCTTCTTCTTCCCCTGTCTGTCAACAGAGACGGCTTAAGTCTCCCCTGTAGTTGCAAAGTAAAAAAAAAAAAAACTTCAGAATTGATTTGGACTCGCATTTCAAAAACTTGAGACTTGACTTGGGCTCGAAGTCTGGGACACGAGGCTCATGAAAAAGTTTTTGTCATGTAATCAGGGGGTGAAAGTGAGTCTGCAAGAGTACGTCATCTGAATAAATGTTGTCCTCTTCGAGCTGCCGTAGTGCATGGAAAAGACTCGGTGTCGTGGTAACGTTTTGCTCATGACGTCTGCCTGTTTTTATCTGTTGCTTCGGCTGAGCGTACGGCAGCAGCTCTGATACAGAGGCACCTTTTCTCCTCTTAAAGGGTTTGTTTGATTTAACATGCATAACTGACTACAGATAGATTATGATAACCTCTTTAATTTAGCCATAGCACAATGACCTCTATAATAAATACCTTTGAGTCAATTTAATACAAAATTAATTCAACAATCTGTTAACAGCATCTTTACAAAGACACTATAAAATTAGTTACATTTATAGGTTTAACATTATCAAGTGTCACCTTATTTTGATTATTTTACAAGAACACAAATTAGTATTTAAAGTTTTAGTGGGGTAAATATGGCCCTTTATGAATTTTCATTTTCTTAATTAGAACTTTAATGTTCTTAGAAACGAAGTGTTAAATGCTCATTAGTCGAATTATATCTAAAGCTTCTCTGAAACAGTTGTGCTTCTCCTTATGTGTTTGCTGGTGTAATAAATATGAAAGACATATGACACAGGTCTAAATATAAGAAAATTAAAGGAATTTATTTTATCGTCTTCTGTCACATCTTTGAAGGATACTTATTGCGTTCAAAGGTTTGCAGCTTCTGATACATTCCTGGATTGAACAGAGCTGTTTCACTGCGATCATGAGTGGATAAAATCACAGTGTTGGTGCTGGTTCAAAAAATATTTCATTAACGTTTAGTCAACTTATTCAGAAACTCAGTTTTACTTTCAGTTTCTAGCCTCCAGCATGCTGAAGTGAGTAAATCAACATCAGCGCTGGAAGTCTACATAATGATGCGTGGTACTATTTTGTCTTCAATGCTGTATTGGAGTAAGTTGTGTAAATGATGCTTCATTGGCCCACATACATGCTAAACACAAAGCATGGTGTTGTGATACGGAAGCCATGAAATTTTGCAACATGTGCCAAAAATCCGTGGCAGTCCGCTTTATCTGGAAATCTTACATGTTTATACTAAAGAGTCAAATGCATAGAAGCGTAGTTTATAAATGTTATCTTTTTTTTAAGACAGTATATCATCCTCCACCATAGAAATGCAAGACAGAGATTTTATTTGTTGCTACTGTGATTAGGCTATAAGGATGATGATCAGAACTCATAACCTGCGGCGATTCTGTCTTGACGGCCGTCTGATGCAAGAATGTTGATTCCCTTCATCGGCAACTTGAGAGTAGATTTTTTTGACTTTGGAAAGCAGAAGTAAACAACCTAATCTGCTAACCTTCAAACTCTAAACTTTCCTACATTTAACATCATGTCCACTCTTTGTCAGGAGTTTTTTTTTTTTTTTCTTCTTCTTAGTTTTCCATCTCCTGGACACCAATCAGGCCCACAGCCCATTAAAGCAGTGTGTGTGACTACTGAATGGGTCCCACTAGTTTACGCCCCGTGTCTGCTCAGTCAATGTGTGTGTTACAAAGAGGGCAGGCTAGGATAACTCAGGGTAATGTATTGTCCTGAGCGCCGCGCCCTGACAGCGGCCCCCCCTCTCCGTCGCCGGTGTCTGCTCATTCATTACTGCTAATTTGACATGTTTACGGACCCCCCTCCTAACATTACATACTTAAGGCAATTGACTGACCTTAAATGGAAACACCTACAGCCGCGCGGCATGTCAATACTGGATGAGGATGTTTGTGTGTGTGTGTGTGTGTGCGTGTGTGTGTGTACCTGTGAGGCGGTGCATCAATACTGAGTTAGTGGTTAATCTGGAGGAGCAGGTGAGTTATGTTTCCAGAGAGGGGTTCAAGCATTTTCTGTGTAAGTGTGCGTAATGTATCTAAAAGGGTGAACAATTCAGGAAATAATGCAGGACATGTGTGTGTTAGCGTGTGCGTGTGTGAGATTAGTCCTTTAGGAGGTAATATCTGTTTTGATTTCGTCCAGTCGCCGCAATTTCCCCCTCCGTCTGTTTGTGTTTTTTCCCCATATTCAGCACTTAAATACAGAGCTGTGTCATTAAATGGCCAATCTTGCGTATGTCTCTCACTGATACACAACATTAATCACCAATTAGCTTGTCCTGTGACTGGCAACCTCTCTCATTAGAATATGATAGAATATAATGGTACTTAATGATGCTTGGGAAACATAATTAAATGACTGAGCTGTAGAACATGTGGAGGAACCGCGGCGCATCAATCAACAGCGACCCCGTCAATCCAGCACTTGTCAGGAGATCGGGTGTGTGTGTGAGCGCAGATGACAAACAGAGGTGTGTGCGCCTGCTGAAACCGCTGGCCTCTGTCGTGACCTCATTAGGGAGAAATGAAGGGTGGACGTGTCGCCATCACAAGATAGCGCCGGTGCTTCAAAGTGTGAATGACATTAATATGGCACTGTCTCTACCGCCGAGTTTAATGTCAGCTGTGACTGTGGATAAACAGAAAAGGGGCCATTTCTCTGCGCTACCTGCTTCTTCCTCTAATTAATATCGGAATAAATGAAGTCAATAATCTGCAGTGTTTAAAGCTATCCGCACCCCTTTGAGCTTTTGACATTGTTGTGATTTTTAAAAAATATATAATTAGTCAGCAAACTGAGGCAGAATTATTGTGAGAAAAGAATAATTTCCTGTCGTCGTAGTCTAGGTTTTCAATATTTTTACATGGAAAAAATGGGTAAAGTGTGTCGTGCAGATGTACTTGGCCCTGTTTAATTTGATGCCTCCATCTAATTAGTAAAAAGAGTCCTTCTTTATGTTATTCAAAGTATACGTCCAGCCGCTTTGTGTAGGCCTGAGAAGTTTGTTAGAGGATATTAGTGGACAAAGCAACAGCATGAAAACCAAGGAAAAACTAAACTGACAGAAAAGGCAAAAGGAACATAAATCAGAGAAAATACCCTGAACACACCATCCCCACTGTGTAACACGGTGGTGGCAGCAGGAGAAACCGAAAAAAATGTCAGGGTAAATGGTCACAGTTGAGGGAGCAACCTTAAGAGCTTAGATTTAAGCATATCTGAGCGTCGGTCCAGTCAAAGTTCAGACCTAAATTGAACACAGAATCTGTGGAAAGACTATCCAGTTGATATTCTTCTCCAAATCGGAGTTTAAGGCGAGACAAATTGGACAAGAGCATCGCTTTCTCTTGGTGCTAAACTCTTTGGTCGTACTCCAAATGACTTGCTGCTGTAATTACAACGAAAAGTGGCTGAAAAACAAAAAAGAATAATCAAACTGTATATTCTTTTAACGTTTGCAGTTCTACACTATTTTATATTGATTTATAACATGAAAACCGATTGAAATACACGGAGGTTTGTGCTTTTTAAAGGGGGAATGGATGTATTATGCAATACTGACATAATGTAAGGATGTTATTTCCTCATCATAAACATACCTGGAGTGCTTTGACTCTGTCATGCATGTTTGAGGAAATCTCGAGTCTCCCGTAGCAACCATTAGGGGGCGCTTGATCGGTTGCTCTCACACAAACGCCGCTTGTTTTCACAAAGCTCCTCAATGGAGCTGCAACCTCCAGCCGAACCTCCACCTCACAGAGTGCGCCTCCCCCTCTCAGCTCCTCCAGACTAGCAGCAGCAGCAATCAGCAAACACCTGGTGGAACTGAGCTAATCAGTCCAGCGCTCCTAAGGAATCACCGCGAAGACTTGCCGAAGGCGGAGCGTCGGAAAGAGTAGGGGCGTCTTAAAGACACACGGGCCAATGTCAAAGCATCAAGCTGCAAAGTCAAGTTTCTTTGAAGTTATTTTTGATATATACAGCATGTTTAAAACAACTGAAGGTAACCTGATGGCGCTATAAAATAGCACTATGTGGCTGGGAAACGTATAAAACACCGGACCCTTTAACATAACTAAATGTGGAAGGGTTTAAGTGGCACAAGGCACCGTATGCCCTTTTTAAAATTGGTCTTATCATAAATCTGCGAAGCAAAAAGCCGGACTAATGCGCTCGCCGCGGCCACCGCCGTATCATCAGTAGATGGAAGGACGGAAGTGGAGAGACAAGAAGGAAGAGGGGAGGGCAAACAGCTTATCTTTTTTCATTTCAGTAAAACAATAAAGATAAGTGTTCTACATGCTTGCTTAACACACACAGTTCGCCGGCCTCCTCCCCTCTTTCCTCTCTCTCTCTCTGCAGACTGTGTTGAAATGCGTCGCGCTGTCTCCATCTCTCTGACATCCATTACGTACCCCAGCCCCTCACCTCCCTTCTCATTAGGCCAACGCACGGTAAATTAGCAGCAGCAATTACAGGGAATATAAAGCACGGGCTCTGCCGGGGCTCCCTCTGACAGGTACCACACAGATCATAGACCGACACCCACAGTCGCCGGGGATAATTATTGTGGGAAACGACCGTGCGAGGGGAGGGGAGCGGTCCCAAATGTGAGTTCACGCTCATCCCCGGCGTGCCTGCTCTCGCACATCCTTCATCCTGCGGCGAGGGCTCGTCGAGGATATGCAGAAAAGGAGCCGCGCATGCTTGTCTAATGCGAACAGACGCGGTAAACTAGGGCCAGGAATGCAACCTGCTTCTCATTGCCAGTCTACATCTATCTATAATGTCCAATGTGACTATTTTCCAACTCAGAGCACTATTAATATTCATTCCAGCAGTCCTTGTGTTTTGCTCACTGTCTAGGTCTACCTCTTTTCTGAACCCCCCCCCCTCCAACACTCCCCCTCACACCCACTCCTCTCTCCTTTCCATTTCTTTCCTTTCTTTTCTGTATGCGGGATCCCCATGGGGACTCCTGTTTTTCTTTCAAATGCGCTTCTCCGCTCTTCCTCCCCTCATGTGTCCATGCGGAGAAGAGAATGAGAAGAGGAGGAAGGAGGCGGAGTAGGAGCATGAGGAATATATGCATTAATATATTTCATTAGGATACTAGTAGCACTCTCCCGGCTCCTGAACAGCACCCCTCTTGATGTGTCGGGGGGGCCCCTCTGCAGGAATGGTGCCTTTTAATGCTAGGTCCCCGGAGTGCCGAGGTCTGCTGGCTCCGCCGCTGCCCTCGGCCTCCCACTCCCATTGTCCTCCTCCCACACTGACCAGTCTATCCGAGCCTGAAAACCAGCTGGAAATAAAGAGCAAAAAAAAAAAAAAACAAAGAAAAAAAAAAATGACTTCACCTTTTGTCAGGGTGTATTTATGATTTATGAGCGGGAGTTTGAATGTGCGTGTGCTGCTCAGCATTTGGGGGGAGCCGGATGGGGAGGTGGAGGCGAAGCTGAATCCCTGGAGCTGCTCGGTGCAACTCCGCATCGATGCTTGGGTCCGCTAATCAGAAACATTAGGCCCATAGAACTCATTTTCCTGAGGACTAAGTGTGTAAACTCCATAATTCAATAATCTTCCTCTTACTGCTAGAAAATCATGCACTCTACCTACCACTTTACAGTTTGTCAGCAAACTATTAACTCTGTTATTAGATGTAGTGGGAAGAGAGCCCTCTGCAGCTATAAACCTTTGGGCAATTAAGTAGGCGAACACAAACAATCCCTCCTTGTGTGTTTATGCGAATCTTTACTTCATCAGGTCCTCTCGCTCTCTCCCCTTCCCCCCTTCGCTCCCCCTCCCCCCCTTTACTTTTGGCATTACGGAAATCTCCGGTTACCGTGAAGACCCTGGAATACTTTGAGGTCAGCAGAATCCCGGTCGCCGCAATTTTCACGACCTAATCCAATCGCGGCCTCCTAAATTGGATATGCACAAAATAAAAAAGAAATTAATTTTCTGCTGATGACCGGGTATGCAAATGATGACTCAATTATGGTGGGCTGGTGCCTCTGCAATTAATAACCTTGGAATCATCATTAACTAATATGTTTAGGAGGAAACTTGTCAGGCTAACCATGTTCACCATGCCATCGGTAATGCATTAATGAATTAGATTCATTAGAGAGAGCAGGCTGGCGGAGGGGGCTGGGTGGGGCGCGGCCCTATTTCTGACCTGTGGAATTACCCATTTCCCCAACTCTCATCCTCTTTGGATGCCTGTCAGCTGTTTGTACAAGACAGTTCTATTTAAAAGGAAAGGATTCACCTAAGACCTTAAAAAACAAAAATCTATAGTAAGTTCCCTATAAATGGTCAGTTTTTCCATTTGTTTCGCTATTTTGTTGTAAATCCTTCACAATCTGTCAAGTTGCTAACGCTACTCCATAGCTAATGCTATATGGAGTAGCGTTAGCTCCATGGAGTTAGCTAATTCTTGTGTGATGTCAAGATAAATACACACTAAGCGGAATTATCGGTTTGTTCTTCAGTTCACCTTTTCAATGCTTCGCCTTTTGTGGATTCTTGCAGATAGAGGGACATTTTCATCTCAACAACTGCAAAGTTACACTTCAAATCCCAACAGGAGATATAGATATAGATATATATGTGTGTACCAAAAACAAAGTGTTACTTTCAAATCGTAAACATCTGGGTGATGTTTGATTTCACACAGGGTTGGAATGACTGACAGTAGATGTTGAGCACATGCAGCTGGGATTGAGGAAATGAAGCGCATTTTAAAGCGATTTGTTGGGTTTTGCGAACGCTACGTTGGCGGGGCCATTTTGAACAGATTTTCAACATGGATGCCTAAGTATTTCATCTGTTCTGGTCAAAACAACAACCGAGACAGATCATATCATGGCCGACCACGCAGCCAAACAATTTCAGAGCTATTATGGAAGCTAAAGTGGAGAAAGTGCAAAAACAGAACAGAGGAATTAACTTCGTGACTTTGCGCAAATAAATCGGGTACTAAGTTTTAGATTGTTGTTGTTTTTGTCCGTGTCTGCCACAGTCACACGTCTACATGCTTGCATTCTTAGTGCATATAGCAACTAAAAGATGCCACATTTGCTTCCAATGTGGCTGTGAACCCACTAGTCATGCATTTCTTCACTTTGAATCTTATTATTTAGTACTATGTATTTCATCAAACTGTTTTACTATCACCATTGTTACTTACTTTTTCCTCCCTTGTTGTCTCCCTGGTTCCACGCTACTCTTTTTTTTGTTGTTGTTGTTGCTTTATTCCTCTCTGTTCTGTCGCCATTTTTGCGTTGCCAGAGTCGCTGCGGCTCACCCAGTTGGTTGCCTAAGTCAGATACGGCCCGATGTGACGTTAATTCAAGGGGGAATGTTGCATTTTCTGCTGCTTGAAGAGCAAACCTGCCACTGACACAGCACAGGAACCAGTCCCACCTTTACCAAAGCAACCAAGACCGAACACATTACAACAAACTGACATAGAAACTGCTCTCAAGTGCTGAGTGGAAATATGGCGTGGAGTAGACGGTGCTGCTGGTCTGACTGGTATGCTTAGAGATGTGCAGTATGTGCGTTTGTGGTGAATGATGCAGCCGTTTTAAGTTACATAACTGGTAACTGAAAATCAAATCGGACCATTACTGTCCAGCCTGGTTCTCTTCAAAAACCACTTCAGTGCATCTCCGAGATTTTGCTACATGCAGGTAAATAATAAACAAGCGTTCAATTTTAAAGTCATCATCATTGTTAAATGGCCATTTATTTATTTATTTATTTTTTTTTACCAACGCAGTATTTTATGAGTTTCGAAGAAATCGGTCTAGGTCAAGTGGAGTGATTTATAGGATTTTTTGTACATATTTACAATGAGTTGATAACTAAAACTCTGACCAAACAGCAAGCGTTAAGCTTAAACTCCTCTTTTTTAAATTTATTTTACAGGCATTTCATTAGCCACCTAACATTTCCATATGAAGGCCTGACGTAGTTTCTGTAATATTCTGACCCATTTCCTGAAATGTTTCGCAGGACCTTCTCACAAAGCAAAAATGACAAAGAATGCTTCGGAAAAAAGTTTGATCTTGAATGGAACAAGGCTCAATTTGTTTCAATTTTCATTCCTAAAAGAAACATGATTTAGATCAAAGCTAAAGGCAGCCGGCTGAAAACAGAATCACATCTCAATGCGCGTCATATGAAGTAAAAAAACAAAAAAAACAGACACCTGACAAGAGTCACAGACAAGAGGTAACTTTAATTAACATCGTGAGAGTCCAAAAGTTATCTTACAGCTCAGTTTTCATCAAAAACAATAACAATCTATACAGTAGATTTTTTTTAATTCCCTTATATTATAGAGCTGTTCAGTGTATTTGCAGTCAAAGACAAACAGAGGAAAAAAATAGACACCAGCTATTTGGTTTGCATCTTTTTTTTGTTTTTTGTTCTTGTTTGTTACCTAAATACAAAACTTTGTCACCCACTACTGATATTCATGTCCAGGATGGAACTTTGCTTACAAAGATGCCATTGTATGACAACAGACCTCTGTAGATTATCTGAAACAGACCAGCCACCACCCCAACTCCCACCCCCAAACCCCCTTTTAAACCCAAACTCCCCTACGCGCCCCGGCCCGGGCGGGTACAGGAACATAAGTGCCTGAAAAACACTTGTCTGTCAGCAGGCCCCACCGCTAAAACGATCCTCTCTAGTCACTTTAACAAAACCAGGCCCCTAGAAACGAAAAGCGAAGAGAGAAAAGCCCCCATTCGCCCCCCAACCCCTCCTCGTCCAGCAACAGCTTGAAGACACACGGCAGAGACAAAGAGGAAACGACGGAAATGGCTGACAGGGGTGTGTGGGGGGGGGCCTTCGTGTGCTGCCGTTCTTTTTGACTTAGCCATGAGGCCGGCGCAGGTCGGATATTAAAATTGTGCCGTGACAGTGCTCGCCTAAAAGTTCAAAAAGTACTACTTTTTGTTGTGAAAAAATAAAAATAAAATTCACCGTCGTGCTGTTGAAATCGTTTCCCAATTGAAAAAAAAAAGAAAAAAGAACCAATTTCTTTCAACGCTAATGTGCAGCAAGCATGGAGGAGTCAGTCTTCTCCGAGTGCCTGTTTCAAAGCATGCCATCGCCGCAGCATTATAGTACATCGGGGTGTGTGAGATCGTTGAGTTATGGCTCTTTGTATTCTAGTCTGGCTTCAGCACCGAACAGAGCGGGTTTTGTGCTTTGTCCCCAAAGTTCTCGTGAATTCCTCTGTGGCAACATGAGTTGTGGTGAAGGGTAGAAAACTGTACATGTGATTGAACGAAGAAAAAGGGTTTGCATTGTTAAGGCATCTAGACTGCTGGTAAGGATTACAGTGACAGAAAAAAAAAGAAAGAGTATATAGATAGTAGATGTAAGCAGGCATAAATAACATAAAAGAAGGAACAAAGGGAGGAAGAAAGAGAACACAACAAAAGAATAAACCAAACGTTTCCTTAAGTCTCTTGGTTTCCACACGCACACGCATACCAACACACACACACACACACACACACACACACACACACACACACACACACACACACACACACACACACACACACACACACACACACAAGGCAATCATTCAAGAGATGAACCCATGCATATTATCAGATCAAGAACAGTATCCATCTAAAAGCCTCGAAGGTTCAAACAAAAAGATATAGATTTACAGTATATATTAATGTGTGTTTATATTCTTAAAAAAATCTACTTCAACCAAATACTCTGTAAAGATGCTACTTTTTTGCCGTACAATAAACATTTTTATAAGAAAAAAAAAAAAAAACAGATTTTGTTTTTATTAACTTACAAATAATACAAAAATAGACAATGGCATGTTTTGAATGAGAGAAAAACAAAAGAAGTTTATCAATGCAAAAAAAAGAAAACAGTCAAAAAATCAATTAAAACAGTCACATTTAAATAGTGGGAGACAACAGTAACAAAGCAAAAGACTGTGACATATGTTCAATTACTTGCATTAAACGTACACAACACAACTAAACGATGGTGAAAGTCAATGTACATACACAGGATAAATACATTATTTATAGAATATTTTACAGGACTCCCCCTTTTCTTTTTTTCGAATCCAAATCCGTGTTTTGCAGATGAGATATTGACAACACAGAAAAAAAAAATCTATTGTCTGTACTGAGAAGCTGCCATAAGACGTTTTAATGCTCACATCCCAAACTATAGCTACCGCGAAAGGAAACGAGATGCCAGATTTTTATTTATTTTTTTAAAAAAGGAACAAAAGTCAACTTTTTATTTAATATATACAAAAATATATCACATATATCACACTTTTTTTTTTTTTTTTTTTAAATTTGATCATTGCTAGGCTCCTTCAGTAACAGTGCTGGCTGGACGCGCGCATCCTCCGGCTTTTCAAGTCTTTACTAACATCTCCAAACGAAAAGAAAAAAAACAAAAGGTAAAATCTTCACCTTTTCCTTCACACGATAAAGCAGAGAAAAGCATATTGCAAACAGCTCAATCCTCACAGTTTTATCAAAAATTCATACAAACAAACAAAACGCGGAAGGGAACCTAAAACACAGAAGGCGGGTGGGGGTATTTTTAAAGGACAACTCTTTAGATTTGTGAGAGAATTAGCAGCAAATATCGATGGTGGAATTGGTTCTCTTCTACGATTTTCTTTGCGTATTGTGTTGCAGACCCGTGCGAGTCAAATGGAGAACTTCATGGACGGTACTGGGCGCAAAACGGCGAGGAGTGGGTGGGTGGTGGGGGGGAAGGTATGGGAGGTGTGGTTTCCGTAATCAAACCCAAAGCTTCCAGCCATAAACATCAAGATAAATAAATGCTCTTTTCATGAGGTCAGTGTCACACTGTGGGCAAGCGATCAGTCTCTTTACACTCCATCCGACATGGTGTCAGAGATGCTACACTAATTTGACCAAAAAAAAGGGGAAAAAACCCCAAAAAACAAAAAAAAGAAACATCACAAAGGCTCAATATGTCCCCTTTATCTTCTTCCACATCCAATTCCGATGATATCCCATTGGACAGGCCTGAGTTTTATAGTCCAGCGTCTTATCTTTGCTTCCTTCACTGAAGCTCTGGAGAGCAGCAGAGGCTCGCCAGACTCCGCTACTGTGCCTTTTCCTCTCAACGCTCTCCCCAAAAATCTCCAGCTTCCCACATTCTCTACATGGGTGGAACAATCATCCCAGGGATTGCTGCTTGGCGAGAGAGAGAGAAGAAAAAGAAAAACAAAAGGAAGGAGAGAAGTGGGGTAAAAGGAGGAAGAAAGGGAGAGAGGGGTCAGTCACATGATTGCTGGGTTTCATCTGTCATCAAAACAGTCGCATAACAGAAAGTCACTCTGGCATCTGGCGAACAAAGACTTTTTTTTTTTGCCTCATTATCTCTTCATTTCCAGGCCAAGGAATGAAAACATTTCTTTCTCTGCCGAGCCGCTAACTTGGCGTACGTCGACAACGCGGTCCGGCTATTTGCGGGCCTTTCGGAGCTGTTAGCAGCTAATTGTTAGCGGTTAAACCGTGTAAGAGAAGTCTGTGTTTCGGAGAGCAACGTAAACATGACGGTGACCACAGAGGTGATGAAATTAAACTTCAAGGAAAAGTAATATTTGAGTTTATCAGTGTGATTCTGACACCTTCCTCTAAGTTCCCTTTCCCCCTTCCTCATTTCCCCCTCACACAGAAGCCATCACAAGAAGGAATTTTTCATACAACATATTGGCTTCGTATTGATTCCCCACTCTCCCTTCAATCCACTAATTCCCTGGTTCTTCCATAAGAGTCTCTGGCTTGTTGGGATTAACAGAACTGTGTGTGTGCGTGCGTGCGTGTGCGATCAGCACGCGGTGGCCATTGGGTCTCGGGTCACTGTGGTCAGCGCTCATCAACGCCGCCAGAGGAAGCGAGGAAGTGCTTAGCTTGGGGCTCTGATAAAGATTCCCATCCATCATCTCTACCTCTCTTTCTCTCTTTCAGGATCTCAACGCTGTACAACATCCTGCCTAGACGAATGGACAGTGTGCTGCATTCAGTGGAAATGGGAGAACAGAATGACCTGCAGTGGCATTACAACCTCAACACTCTCCCCTGCCCCTCCCCAGAGAGACACCCACCGGGGGCAGAGGCAGGAAGCAGGAAATGAAAACAGGAAATACAACACATATGGTGTGGCACAGTCACACTGACAAATCAAGACTGACCAAAAAGAGCAGGGAAAACACCCCCCCAAAAAAAACAAATAAAGGCCGTGTGACATGTTGCAAATGACCAGCTGAAACGGTTCCGGTCAGAAATTTACACACACTCATCATCTGCATAAATGACAAACGTCATCATTAAAAGCCCCAAGTTCAAGAAAAAAAAAGAAAAAAAAAGCTTCTGACCAGAAATGTAAGAATGTAGAATACAAAAAAAATATGTAGGGGAAGAAATGAAATAGATAAATAACATACTTCAGGAGAAGGCCAGGCCCTGCAGAGAACTGGCTGATGAGTACTTGCTAGAATCCACAAAAGATTGATCTAAAGAGGGGAGGAATAGTAGGAGGTTGAAAGAAAGGCAAAGAGAGGGACAACAAAGGGTAAAGAGGAGAAAGAAAGGGAGGATAAGATGAAGAAGTGTAAGTAAAAGTGAGAACCTGTTATTAGAGATGCACAGTAAGAGTAAAAAGGCAGTTCCTCTCTTGCTAATGGCTTTGCTTATCAGCTCACCTTGCAGGCTGTTAGCGTTAGCGCTGGTGCAGGTGGGAGGAGGCGAGTTCTGGGGCCGAACGACGGGGGCGAAGGCGCTCTTCTGCTTGACGGCGGCGGAGACCATGTTGGCTGGAGAGAAGGAGAAGATGCCGGAGGAGCTGCTGCAGTTGGACGCCAGGCTGGTTGAGGACGCCATGGTCGGGCTGGATGGGACGACTGAGAGAGGAAAAACGGGCAGGAAGGCGTGTTTATGTGGGACCGTAGAGGGGGAAGGGCAGGGAAGAGCAGACAGAGTTGAAGACAGAAACGGGGGGGTTAGAGAGAAGGCCGAGGGCAGAGGACAGGCAAACGGGATGAACAGAAAGGGACTGGTCAATGGATGATGGCAGGAGGGATAATGTTTTGAACTCAGATCAACTGACTCAGATTGTTTTTACCAGCCTTGTATTTTACTGTGCAGTTACTTGGGTAATGGGACATTTGTGGTAAACGTGAAAGCAAACAACCTAGAGCTCCCTTCCTTCTCTTCTAATCAGTCTGTTTTGATGACTCATCCGGGGCTCAAAAGGTTGGCATCTCCTTAACTTCTCCGTAATGTTTTTGGAGACGTTCACTTTAATATCCTGTTTAATCCAGAAGATCTGTGAGATTTCCACCCAAATCCAAGAGTCAGTTTGGTTTCAGCAATTACAAAATACAAGAGAATAGCATCTGCTCACTGGAAAAATAGATCTATTGAGACTTTTGATATCTTCACCACAGTTGGAGCAGTTATACATGCTTTGTTTGGGTTAAGTTCTGCCCCGGTGGCCGTCGCAACATTTCTGGTTGAAAAGTTTTAATTAAATGTTTTCAACCACATCTAAACACATATGTTTGTTTTTTCTCCCCAACATTCACATTTGTTGAATGTCTTAACTTTAATAAGGTAGTGGTTGGTTTTGCTAATGTGACCACATTTTAAAAATATTTTTTTATTCTGCTTACTAGCTATTTTTTATTATCTGTTATAAAGCATCTTGCTATCTCTTAAGAAAAATAAATGGAGATCCAAAAAACACAAGTTGACATCATCACTTGCAGTATTATATAATTGTAATGAAAACAATAGGAGAGTGGAATAACACTGTGGTGTGGCCAAAAAATGCATAAACCATCCTAAATATATTCAGAAACACGAATAAGCCTTCATCTGTGTATTTGGTTTCATTTTTAATTTCACAAATCAAACTTTGCTCCTCTATCTGGAGTGGGGACTGGTAAAGAAAACAATTGGTGAGTTGCTTAGTTTTTGTTTTTAGAAATGTTTTTTTCCGACTGATTCTCCAGTAGAGGCGTCATGTATGAGTGATTCATTTCAAGTTTGATTGTGGAGGTTTAAGGAACTACCGCTCTGACTGCAGCTGTGTGAAGACTGGGCTGCCTGTGAGTGCTTCGGCATCATGTTCAATGAGCAGAGAGGACAAAAAAAAAAAAGACAGGTGCTTTTACGTCAGAAAACAATGCTGGGTTTGTGACTCGTTGTTCTTTAGAAAATGTGTCGCTTGAAGGGTTTTAATTATCACATCAAAGTGCCTAAGATGGCAATGCTGCTATGAAGTTCTTAAATGATTAGCGATAGCAAACATTTCATTTGGCGAGAAATTTGTTAACGGCTGAAAAAATAAGAAAATCACTTTATAGATCATATAATTTATTATGCAAATTAATGAGCTGTCATTCAAACAAAGTGTCCAAAGTTTCTGAATACAGGTCATCAATGGAAATAAGCTGCTTTGTTAATGATCAGAGCGGATTTTATCAGCTGCAAGTTAGCCAAAGTTAGCAATGATACCTTCACTGCAGCTGGTTTAAACCAATGATTCAGACTTCTTTAGACTTAAACACTGACTAAAAAAAAAGTCACCCATATAAAGTTTAAATATAATGTAAAATATATTGTATTAATAGAACATGAGCCATTAGGAACTCAAATATCTCAGGGCTTCATGTCGTCGTGTAGCTTTAATGGTAGAAAGTTATTAGATTCAACAGCAGATCAGTTTTGAGCAAAGCTTCAAAAACTTTCGTGAAACTGCAATTAAACTGAAGCCTTCAGTTGCATTTACAAGAATGCGCAAAAATGAGCAACAAACAAAAAATACCGCCTTTACCTGCCCCATCCATTCATTTCTGCCAGGTTTGTCTTTTGTCTGCTAATACACTAACAGCATTTTCCCCCTCAGTGATTTTACAATCAGCTGAGTCGTATTTCACCTGCCCTCTGATACCTGCGTCTGCTTTTATTGTTGTTATTATCCAACACTTAGCTTTTATGGCTCTTCCTGACAAATCCTTTGCAATAAAGTCATAATCCATTTATGAAGGGGCCTAACTAATCAATTAATGAAAATTGGACCTACAAAGGCAGGCCGAGGGGCCATTGATTGAAAGTGTCTGTGTGGGGCCGATGAGCCTGTTAAAATACTTGTTAACACTCAGGAATCAAAGAGCTGAAATGGAATTGCTTCTCTAGCAATTAGTTTATTGATTTAATCAAGGGTCTTTAATGTAGGGGGTGAAAGTGTGTGCACAGAAGTGGGCCGGATATGTGTGTGTATTTCGAAGGGGGGTGCTAGGTGATATGCTCTCCTGGCCAATAAACCAGGGATTTGTGTTTGACTCTGCCCTTAAAGAAACAGATGACCCAGCTGAACTGTAATACTTCAGAGTCAACTCTTGATCTCACTTTTTTTCTCAGTCTGTCTCAAAAACGTATTCTGTTACGTAGGAAATAACTGATTGGGTAGAAACCACAATGAGAATAATAATAAAACATTTTATTCTTAATTTTTAATAAGAAGTGGAAATGATTGAGAATTAAAAGGGGGCAGAAGGTCATGCTGGACATGGAAATTATTTTTTTCTCTTCACTGCTTTCCTTAGTAAATACTTGGGCAAGTTTGTCTTTCTGTTGCATTACTGAAGCTTCTTGTGCAACAATTTTAGGAGTCCAGAGGCCTATAACTAGCTGTATAAACATGGTCACTCTTAGTTTTTCTTCAGTTTCTTTTCTGTTTATGTCAGACTAAAATACAAGATTTGTTTTCCCATCTCAATACTAATCTTTCTGCCACAACAATTTTGGGAGTTGGGTTTGGATTTAAACCAGACAACCATTTTGGATTCTTGTTTTTTTTCCTTTTCTTTTGCTCCTTTTCTTTTCTTATTTTACATATTTTTTATATTGCAGTTTTTTTGTTTATTTTTTTGCTACAGATTTGGGGGCTTATCTGGGATTTTTTTTTTTTACCTATGACAGTTTCACCTAAACTTAAGTAGTTAGCAGTCTAATCATGACCAGGATGTTTTTTTTTTCTTTTAAAAAAATAATTACTGAAGTTTTTGCCTCAACAATCTTTTTTTGGGCGGCAGTGAGGTGGGAGGATGGGGGGGGAGGTCAGTCTTTTCCCACCTCTCTAGATTGAAAGATGTGATGTATTTACTCACTAGCATAGGGCGAGTTGCCTGCTGATCCATTGAGGAAGTTGGGTGAAGTGCCCAGGGTTGCCATGCCAGAATTAGCGTAGCCATTCATGCTAGTGGAGACAGAGCTGTAGCTGCCCTGCTGAGGTGTGGAGCTGGGGACATAACCATGAGGGGACACACTGCTTGTGCTTCTACTGAAACCTATGGACAGGGAGAAAAAAAAGGAAAGACAGAAAGATTTGTGTTAGATGGTAAAGCAGATGGAGGGAAAATAGAGAAAGATTTCATGCAAGCCTGCCAAGTACTCAACTCCGTACAAGTCTGATGAATGCAGCAATATGAGCCAACAAGATTTCTTAAGAAAAAAAAAAAAAAAACCTCTTACACAACATATGGCAAAGCGCGAAAGCAATGAACAGAGTGGAAGAAGAATGATATTAGAGATCCGACAACTGAAACAAGAGGCCTTTAACCCCGCTGGCTTCCCTCCAGTTTTAGATGCATTGACAAGGCAATTAACACTAAAGTGCTTCCACAGCCTTGCTGTAATTTATAAAGAATGAAGCCTGTATTTCTGATAGGTTGGAGAGCTCCTTCACTTGAAGGAGTGAGTACAAGGTGGACAGTGTAGTAAGGAAGACGATGAATAGACTTCTCAGGTTCAACATGCTGACGCCGGAGGAAAAACAGCTGGAAGTGAAAGTATTTTCCTTTTTTCTTTTTTATTACCGTCGTCTTTTTTTTTTTCCTCCAGCGCACTACTCTTCCATAATTAGCATCCATTCTCCCCCATTCTCACCTCACATGATACAAGCTACGGTCTATGAGATAAGCAGCTGACCTCCCTTGTTTGCCTTGTAGCTGCAGATGTTTCCAGATGAAGACGGAGGGCAGAAGAAGCTCTTTGGAATTATTGAGACGCGATCCAGAGGCAGGTCCATCCGCTCTCCTCTCGCTCCCCTGATACATGTGATGAATCACCACTGACTGCACCCACATCTCTCTCTGTCAGACAAGGGCCGACCCCAGTCTGATATACACACCCTAAGGGCCCACTCATTTTTCTCTATCGTACTCCATCCATGACTCTCTTTTTCTCCATTCCTCACTCTTTCACAGCCATTCTTTGCTCCTTTCGAGTTTCCCCCCCTCCTCGTTCCCACTGCCGCCCGCCATCCCCGCTCTCCTTCCCCTGTCCCGCATTTTAAAGGTTTTCTTCAATGCTCCACGCTCTTAAATCAACCCCCCGCTATATTTCCCACATGAAAAATAAAATTTCCATTGCACTACTCATTTTTACTATCCGCCTCAGAAAGAGGAAAATAAATTAGACTCCTGTCACTTTTCCCTCCGTGTCGGGCTTTAACCATT
Organism: Poecilia reticulata; assembly: GCF_904066995.2. NCBI lineage: Eukaryota > Metazoa > Chordata > Actinopteri > Cyprinodontiformes > Poeciliidae > Poecilia > Poecilia reticulata. The sequence continues at coordinate 11,164,665 of NC_088839.1, read as the reverse complement.
TCTCGCTATGCTCCGCTCACCCTGATTGGCCGTTTGTGCCACCTCCGACCCGGTGAAGGAGTTTACGGCCATCATGCCGGCGTGGACGGAGCTGCTGCCCAGACTGGCGAGCTGGTTGTGCCCCCGCGGCACTGTCGTGTAGAGGGCCTCTGCGATGTCCGCCGCTCGTTTCAGAATCATCTCCTAACCAGAAGGAAGAAAAAGAAACCAGCTCTGGTTACTAATAGGAAAGGAATTAGACAATTATTACAGTGGTAATTAGAAAGTGCACCCTCTTTTAATTATAGAGTCTTAAATCTCAGCGCGTCATAGAAATGAATCAGTTTTTGCCAGTATGTAAAATGTTTTTAATCTAAACTCAAATGTAAAAAAAAAAAAAAAAAAAAAATCACACGTCATCTATTTCAAAAAACATACAAACTTTACTTTTGACTTCAGAATACTTTGGTATACAGCAAAATAAACCCAAATCCTCACACATTCATCACCATGCTTAAAGGCTAATAAGGGATATTTGTGCTGATATGTCGAGTTTCTATTTCTCTTATCACAGAACTGTCAGTCATACATCAACACTAGTTTTATTTGACCAATGGACATTCTTTCAGAAGTCTTTTGTCCATTAATATTTGTTTAGGCTCGTTGTGATTTTACTGTCATTAACTTTGACAAGTGAGACATTTAGAGTTTGAGATGCAGCTCTTGAGTTTCTCTGAGCGTTGTGAGTTTCAAATTGGCAACCGCTTCAAATGTTTTCCCATAAATCCAAACGAAGCTGCAACACCATATCTAGTTTTTGCCACATACTTTTATATTTTAGCTTGATTCTTGTTCATATTTAACGGTCCTTTACGACAGTGTGGAATCTGCTGTCTGTTTCTGTACATGCATGTTTAAATCAGCAAAAAATCAGATAATTTTTATGAAGCCCTCATACGGCATGGAATTTTCAAAGTATCAAAACAAAAAAAAAGACGACTTTTCACAATTTCATTATATTAGCATAATAATTTGTCTCTTAAAAGCAACAGAAAAATGACTTTTCCTCCCCGTTTTATAAAGTTCATATTTTATTACTCCTGTCTACCATCTAAAGTTAGTTTTCACTTTACTTCTTCAGCTTTTCTCCTAGTCTGTGATAAAAAAAGATGAGATATTCCCATTTGCACCACATCTAGCATGAGACACAGTACGATAACAACGTCACTACATCACAGTATTAACGCAAAATCTTTTACAAAGTCTTACATGTTATAATGACTTCCATTGAAAACGCAAAGCAACAACAATTTCTATTTCTGGTATTGGCATTACAGTTCTAATGCCAATACCTATGATATTTCTTTCACTGTTTGTTTTCTATACACTGACTTAAGCAAAAATAAGTTTATTTTTCCACTTCAGTGAAAAATCCACTAAAGTGTTTGCTGTGGAGAACAATCTGCCTTCTAGCTGTACAGCAAACAGTAGTTGGTAGTTTAGTCAGGATATTCATGTAGGTAACTAGCCTGCAGTTGTCTGCTTTATAGCATTGGAGTGGCAAGTCGTTCACTCTTAGTAGACCAGGGCACGACTCTCCATCAGAGAGAGCAAAGAAACAGGTGGGGGAGGGGAGTGGAGGGTTAGCGTTTCTCTCTGCTAACCTTAAATCTCTTCGAAACTTTCTTTGGCATCTGATTCACAGGAAATTAAACAAGAGAAACTGTGAAACATTCCTGCAGTTTAAGGTTCTTTTAATGAACCATTAAAGTAAGGAAGAGACTGGCGTTTTCTTTGGCTGTATGGAGTAAAGAGTAACGCAGCGCTGCCTTTTCCCCCACTTTCACTCAGCTGGCTGCGGTAGGCAACCAAACCTTTCCATGCTTCCAAGACAAACAAACGAGCCTATCAGGAAATATTTACAGTTGCGGAAAAGATGGGAAGTCATGTCAAGGAAGCTGAACGAGCACCATCCACTTTCATGCTAAAAGTAATTAGATAATATTGTATTTCAATTTTATGCCTAAATACAAGAAGGCCATGAAACCACGACACGTCTCCTTTAGGTTATCATGAGAACCTCAGATCGTCGTATGGATTCTTGTGTTTTTGTGTCAGTGTGGTTGTGTCACCTGGTTATTGTGAGGCATCCCGTACAAGGCTTCCACCAGGTCGGCGGCTCTCTTTAAAATCACCTCCTACAAGCAAACACATAGAGAGAGAGAGAGGAAGGGGATTGATCAGGAGCGTGACGGCTCAAAGAGTTCAGTCACTTTTATTACGTTTCACTTCTTACATTATGCTGTGAATGCAGAACAGAGAGTGGCAAAGAGAGAGGGGGGGGGGGGAAGCAGACAGAGGCAGGGTGAGGAAGAGAAATGGGCCTATCCCAGCACTTTGTTACCAGCCAGGGCAGTTTGGGAGAGGAGAGGGAAGATACTGTTATCAGTGAATAAAACATGAGCCTATATCTCTCTATCAGTCAACCATCTTCTGCATCTACTCCCCTCCTTTTTTTCTTTTTTTTTTATTTCTTGTCACTGATGGATTGTGACTCCGGTGCGCATGATCACGCATCAATTTCATTTAACACAACATATCATCAGGTTGACGGCTACACAACCACCCCCAGTCAGTGGCAACACTCTCGTCTCCTGGCCCGTATTAACCCCGGTAATGATCCGAGTGAATGGCCCCCACATCCACTTTGTGTGATAAATGTAGAACATCATTGCTCAGGTGAAAACCGCCGAGCGGAATTTCCCACATCAAACATTTATCCTAACGCAGTGTTACCGCTCCCCTCCCCACCACCACCGCCGCCACCGACCCCCTCTCTCTTCTCTCTGTCTCTATTCCTTTCCCCTCCCTGAGTGGATGAGTGTGTGACTCCAGGCAGTCGTTATATATGTGTGTGCATGTGATGGAGACACCTACAGCCCTACAAAACCCTTTTTAAAAGTTAATGTGCCGGGGCCAGGATATATGCTGGAGGTGCGACAACCAGAAAATTGCAGCCCCCGCCCCTCCGCCCTCCCCGCCTCCCTCTAGTTTCTTTCTCTCCCTCTTTCTTTTCCACACACACGCTGTGCGTTATACTCTCCTGAGTGTATCCCTCGCTGTGAACAAGCCCCGAAGCATGTGTGCTCTCTGTTCCGTGACACACCGCCTTTCAATCAGACCTCATATCAAACTCCCCCTCCCCTCCACCCACCACTCCCACACACACACACACACACACACACACACACACACACACACGCGCGCGCACAGCCGCACACATGTGGAAGCTGTCGAGCACGCCCGAGACATGACGAGAGGGTCAGCAAAGCAATAAAGATTGTAGAGCGCTGTCCGAGGTGCTAAATTCACTCAATAATGGGAGCGCTGCCTCTGTGTTAACCTCCCATTACTAGCACTATCTTGGGGGGGGAGGCAGAGTGGGGGAGGAGGGGGAGACCAGAGAGGAGGCCTGCTTCAGGTGATTGAGAGATGTAGAGGCCCTAGGAAGGTAAGTGGTTCTTTAGTATGTATGCGCCGCTCTTCGCCTTTCCTTTCTCTCTGCTTTTCCTCCACGCCACACGCCTCCCAGGGATTGCTAGATAGGTAGATGGACGGATGGAGGGAAAAGAGAGGGATGAGGCAGAGGAGAAGAAGAGGGGGGAAATGAGGGAAGTGTGAGGCATTAGGACCCAACCAGATCTGCAGCTGGAGTGTTAACAGTGTTCCGGGAGGACACGTGAGCGCTCGGTCACTTAACGTCTGCGCATTCACTCTGGAGCTCGGCCTACCGAGCTCCCTTCCCCACCTGTGTCTCCAAACTACTTTCTTTCGTCTCCCTCTTCTATTAATCACTCTCTCGTGGTCCTGCGCCCCGTCTGTGCCCATCAGCCTCTCGTTAGCCAGGGATCTGTCCAGTGGCTAAACGCGATTAGGCCGAGCTCCAGAGTCGTTCTGATAAACAGATAAATGTGGTTAGCTCTGCTGCTGTAAGGGGAGACCATTTCCTGGGCGCAAGGGTCTCTTCCCGTAAAGTCGGGCCCACAGAGACGTCAACAGGAAGGGGAACCTGATCCAGAGCAGAGCCTGGCCCCCGTCTGGAGGGCCGGTCACTCATTAGCAACACCCAGACGCCCACAGCTTCTGCTGAACTCCATGCTGTCCAGCTACCTAGTCGCTCTCACAGTCTGGCTATTACCTACAGCATAGAGTGTGTGTCTGAACCTGGTTTTTATATACTTGTGGGGACCTATTTCTGTCTACAATGTGGGGTTGTGGGGACTATTACTCTTTGTGGGGACATTTTCCTGCTCCCCAAGAGGGGAAAAGCTATTTTTGGGTTAAGTTTAGGGCTAAGGTGTGAATGGACTTTTGGTTAGGGTTAGGTATGTGACGGGTAAGGTTAGGGTAAAAGTTAAGCTGTAGAAAATGAATGGAAGTCAATGTAAAGTCCCCCCAAGATATGAAAACACCACTGCATGTATGTGTGTGTGTGTGTGTGAGGTGTCTGGTTGCTTGCTCCCCTGTTAACATGCTCAGAGTAAGCTTCTTCATCCCTTTACAAACTGACAAAGGAGGTTTGACAAAGAAACCGTGCCTTGAAAAATTACTCACACTTGATACGACATTACTTATACCGTATTTTCCGCACTATAAGGCGCACCTAAAAACCTTCAATTTCCTCAAAAGCCAACAATGCGCCTTATAATCCAGTGCGCCTTATATATGGACCAATATTGAGCCACAACAGGTCTAGCAACTACGGTAAGCAGCCGCCGACTTCATTTTCGCCCGTAGAAGAAGAAGTGCGCGGTGCATGCTGGGATAGTTGTCAGAACGCTGGTTTGTTAATAAAGTTTGACTGACCTATCTACCTACAGACCGTCTAGAATCAGGTCGTCTGCAGGTCATTTAGCACCATGTTCTCCACGAATATGCTGTGCGCGAACGGAGAAGGGTGACCATCGTCCGGCCACGCCCCAGCCCAGTCGCAGAAGGCTCTCCTCGCGACAGGAGTCTGAGTATTTTGTTGACATTCCGTTTAGTGCAGCTCCATCTAGTGGATAGATAACGTAACTCCAGCCTATCCTGCAGTGTCTATTCTATGCGCCTTATAATGAGGTGCGCCTTATATATGAAAAAAGTTTTAAAATAGGCCATTCATTGAAGGTGCGCCTTATAATCCGGTAAGCCTTATAGTGCAGAAAATATGGTACCTATGAAGTGGAAGTGAAATAATACATCCTGGTTTTTCAAAGTAAAAGTTACACTCCTAAATAAAATGTATTTCAATAATTGCTTCTAAGAAATAACCTGATTGTGATGCGTTAAACAATGGGACAGTTTAGATCAAAGTATATAAATGACTCAATTTAAATCCAAACTTAAAGGCACTTGAGAATTTGTGAAAAAACTTGAAAACTGATCTTTTAAGACGTCGTCTTTTTAATCAGATTGAGTGCAAACTATTGTGCACAAGAATGAACAAACCTTTTAATAGCTTTAATGGGAAATGTGCACATTTTCAACTTCTATGAATACTTTGTCGAGACAATGTGACTGTATGTAGATCCAGAAGTTGCCTGCATGTTCCCGTCTCCTGCCCAACTGAGATGATTGAGGCCAACAATTGGGAGAAGTGTGGTCAACAAAGTGTTATTACCTCAATAAAGGCGCAAATCAATAGCTCTGAAATGAACAAGCGGGCCTGCCAGCTACCGCTGTTCATTTAGAAAGGAAAGAGACACCACCAAGTGAGGGAGAACGAGCCGGAGTGGGAAGAGGAGACGGATGGATGGATACAAAGACATTTAGAGAGATATGGGGGGTTGATAGGCTAAAGACCAGAACTCAACGGGACAAGTCGCGCATCCACCAGACACTCCGCCAGGATCAGCAAGAAGTTCTTTATCTTCCTTCTTGCATCTACCTGAGCTCTTCATCCCTACCTCCTGGCCACTTCCCTCCACCCAGTGCACACGTGCGCGTGTGCACTTCTTTTAGTGTGCGCTGCTCTTGTGGATGTGTGCTGAAAGTAATAAAGTCCACCCGGGGTTGACTTCGATCCACTGACCCAGCAGGAGGTAGGACTGGACAGCTATGATGGATCACCTAACCTGCTTCTGCCTCAGCCTCCTTTCCTCCCTCTATTCCTCTTTTCCTCCCCGCACCTACCCCTCTTTGCCAGTCTAAATGACCTTACACTCGGTGGAAGAATAAATGGAGCTGCTTTTTATTTGTTGTTCCTGTTAATTATCTCCTTCTGCGGAAAATCTCCATAAACAGTGCCCGGCAAAAGCATTCAGAGCTGTTTAACTTTTTGCATTTTGTCCTGTTAGAAGTATGCCATTTCCATTTTATATGACATACTAACACTAAGTGGTTCGCAGATGTGAAGTTGAAGGAAAATGGTACATAGTTTAAAAAAAAAAAAAGATCAAAATCTTTAAAAATATGGCATATTATATGACCTCGATTGAAACACCTTTCTCTGAAATCACAGTTGAAATTTTTGCTCACTCTTTAAACTCAGTCAGATTGGTCGCCATTTGACTTAAGTCTGGACTTTGATTGGACCGTTCTAATCCCACTTTTTTATTGTGGGGTTGCTGGCTCCTATCTCAAGTGGTCATCAGGCGAGAGGTGATGTTAAACCTCAATTAAGTGACCAGTTCATCTCAGGACAACACTGAGCAATACAGGACAAACGACTACGCACAATAACCAATTGACCCAGCAGTCACATTTTGAACTGAGGGAAGAGTTTGATCACTAATATTCTCAGAATTTCACTGAGATTTAACAACAGGATTTAAACTGAGAATAAATTACAAATTGGTCGGACTTTAAATATCCAAATGTTCCAAAGGGCGGCGTATTAAAAGGTGTGAGGGTGAAGTGGTCTGAACAAAAATGCATGCAATACTTTTTAAATTTTAGATTTCTGTGCAACCTCAACTCCTCTTGCACTACTCTGTGTTGATCTATCACAGAAAATCCCAATAAAATACATTGCAATTTATGAAAAAACTTCAAGGGGTAAGAATAGTTATGAAAGGAATTGCTCCATGACACCTTGTGCATTCTGTAGTCTGCATTGCATGTTCGACTGTCTCCGAAGAACTCACTGCGCGTGAGGACACAGCGCCCTTTGCTATTTCTATGAAACTCAAGAAGTTTTCAATACATTTCATGTCTTCCAGTTATACCACGTCAAGCTCCTGTGGAATCATTTCACTGGGCAAGCAGTGGAAGGACGGTAACACGAGTAGAGTGGAGAGGCGCCGTACCTTGGGTAATCGCTCCTGGTCTCCAGGGTGTCTGGGGATGACCTTCTGTAATCTCTGGAAGCCGTAGTCTATTGTTGGCTCGTTTAGTGCTGAAATAATAATAATAAAACACAAAACAACAATACATAAATAAAACTTTAAGTCTCTTGATAAGAAAAAACACACAAGGTTTAGACAAGAAACATGACAGGACGCATCCCGGACACCTGACTTAATCGAGCGTCAACGTGAAACCAAACGTGGCACAAACGTAGGTATTCTCTGTAGGCTCTGGTGTGTGTCTTTGTTAGCCTGTGATGTAATGAATCTCTCTCTGTCTCCTGCTTTGGTGGTTAATAAAAAGACTGTCAGGAATCATGCGGGGGTGAATACATTTGGTTGCATGACTGTGTGTGTGTGTGTGTGTGTGAATCTTGAGGTCTTGCGTTGATCAGCGACTAATATAAGCAATTACAGAGCTTGGTTCCAATATAACAAAGGCTTGATCGCTCCGGGGAACAAGCTAAACACACGCACACACACGCGCGCACACGCACACACGCACACAAGTACAACACACACAGAGTGAGCTCATCCTGGCGGCAGGGAGAAAGCACTCTCTCTGCATGCTGTGGTCGTGCAACGGTAATTGAATATGAGAAGATTTACCATGAATATTTAAACATTAGAATAAATACAATGAAGATCTGAGGCGTACAGTACAAACACTTCAGAGGAGGACTGCTGCTGGATAAGTGCTCTCTCCACATAATTCATTCCTAATGTACTGTCTCTGCCTTTCTCCCTGCCTCCCTGTGCTTCCGAACCGTCTTCGCTCTCTCCTGAGCCGCCTTGGAAGTCACCGTGAGGTCTTGTCTACTTTTCAGGCGAGCGTCCCTCCCTTCGAGGTTGCTGTGTCTCAGTCGCCCGAGTGCGCTCGGGCTCATATTTGTGCCAGGAGACAAAGAAAAGCTACTATTATTCGCTGGGAATTGCCTTGGTGCATTTGTCCCATCCGTCTGTTTTCCCTGTGGGTCGCAGCTTGGATGTTTCCTGAGGGCTGATGCCTCACTCGCCTCACATCTGAGCAGCCAGGCTGACTAGGCGGCCCCAAGAAAAAAAAAAAAAAAGAAAAAAAAAAGGGCCCCCAGAGGGTATGAGTACAAGCTGTCCTGCTGGACCTCTAGTGATTTCACCATTGCTTCACTCCTATACACACACACACGCACACACACTCTTGAACCAAAGACAGGAGCAAGAGTAGGTGATGCTCTCCTTTGGCAACACAAACATATTTGGACAGCTCTCCCTGTGGACTGCTCCCAGTAATCCATAAGAGTGAATGAAAGGAAAGGTGAATAGCTAGAAGCAAAGACGCCAGAGGGAAGAAAGAGCAAAAGTCCCGGTGCCAGGGGCAGGCTCAACTTCCCAAGAAGGACGCACATTAGAGGCTGCATGATCCGACGGAGGAAACAAAACACAATGACACGATCGCATGCAACAAATACGGCGTGAATTATTGCCAGGGACAAATATTTGACATTACTTCCCCCATTGTCTGATCTCCGCAAAGCCTAAAGGAGGATTTTCCCTGGATTAGGACCCACCAGAGTCAGAGGAGAAAAGAGTGTGTGTGTGTGTGTGGGGAGGGGGGTTGTTCCGGCAAAATCCTCTGTTTCGTCTCAAAGGCTTTTGTTTTTATGATGAATTTTTTATCAGTTCTGCTCAATGTGCCAAATGAGCCTCGAGTGAACAATAGCATAAAAAACCCTAGGACATACAGGATACCCCTATTACAAATAAAGACAATTTTGGTAATTGAGAGAGGAAACTATATTGTCTCTACTAGTTTTCAAGGGCCATAAACCAGAGGAGGTGTGTGCGTGTGCGTGCGTGCGTGAGGGCGGGGGAGACGACGCACTTCGCTAACTACTTTTGCTCCGTCTCTTTAGGGATTATTTGTTGCCTTTTTTATGCCCTTACAGGTGCATCTGCATGAATTAGAATATCTTTGAAAAAGTTCATTTTTCTCAGGAATCCAGTTCAAAGAGTGATAGCCTTTTAGTAATTTGTTGTACAGAAAGTGATACAGATCAAGCTACTATTTCTGTTCATTTTGATGGTCAGAAACTGAATTCCTCAAAATATTTGAAGATTAGATAATGTAAATTAAAAATGAGTTTTAATACATATAATTCATGATATGTACAGTAAGGGAAAACACTGCTGACTTGAACGTTATCCAGCCAGCATTTTGTAAGCACCCCTAATAAGGAAGGCATCCCTTAAAAAGGTATTACTGAAGAAACAAGCTTCACTTTACGCTCTCCTTGAAAACAACAGAAATGTTTTGCTCATGTCTTTACTGTAGTAAGCCTTTATTGACATATTCTCTCTATAAATACCTTCTGATTAAAATCAAAATGCTCAGTTTTCAACCTCGTTGCCGTCTACAAGTCTCCTGTAAAACATATCCTTCACAAACTTGGAAGTTATTTATCATACGGCCTCCCGCTTTGTGACTTTTCATAGAAAAAAAAAAACCCACTTGTTTCTTCCTATACCATGAAACACTCAACAAAAAAACTCCTTCATATGTACAGTAATGACTTAATACTAATAAGAATAGTTGACGTTTAAGTTTCATTTGGTCACTCTTCTTCTCTTCCCCCTCTTAAAAATTCTTTGATAAAAATCGCCCAACAAAGCTGCACTTTTTGTTCAGCGGCTTGATTTTATTATGTGACTATATTTGCTGTTTACTTTAGTCTTTTCTGGTGTTCATAGTGTAAAATTGTTCTCTCTTTTGTTGTATAGTATGGTGTAATATTGTTCTTTTCCAGCTCTTTAATGTTAATGAGAATTGGTCCTCAGTCGATCCGGTTGGATAGGTGAAAGATTTCTTTTGTGTTTGTTTTTTTGGACAATGAAATTAATTAACTTTTCAGTGATAATCTTGCAAAGGTGAATGTAAGATCTATGTTCAATATCTTACATTTTGCAGCAGAAGTTAGTGCTAGAGAAAAAAAAAAAAAACAACAACTCCTTTGCTTGAAAGGAAAAAAAAGGAGTGGTGGGCTTCTGCACTCCGGGATTCAAAGCTCCCACTCTCCCATACAGGTATATTTATAATCCTTAGCTGTCGCTCTCCAGAAGAGCAAATCAAAGCCAGTAAAACATAACTGCCATAAATAAATGAATAGATGAGCAACAGCCCTGGACTGGAGGGATTCACCTAGCAATCACCCACATCAGATCAGATCAATGCTCATGGAAATTTCATGAAGCCTAGAATCCACATCGCTTCATATTTCACTATAATAACCCACAGAGCCGCAGGGGGAGTGCGTACGAAGAGGTGAGGGTGGGAAGGGGGGAAGGAAGGGAAGGAAATAAAGCCAGGGTGTTGAAGGGGGAAGTGGGGGGAGGGGGTGACTGGAGAGGGAGGCATTGAGAGGGTGAATGTTGGGTGCGTAAGGAGAAGGTGGGAGGATAATTGAGAAATCAGAGCAGTCCAGTCGTCCTGGAAGCTGAAAAGTCAGCGCCCGGTTGCCCCATCTCCGCGGCTTGTGTCACAGCGCTGTGTGTGCCGGGAGGTGAGTGGGTAGGGTAGTTGCAGGGTTAGGTAATTGGCTCTGAGGCTTGATGTTAACACCTTAACAGGCCCTCAGACGGCGGGGTAAGGAGCTGATCATATCACAACCTTCTGTTTCTCCCTCCCTCCCTCCCCCCCCCTCTTCGCTCCCTGTCCTTCCCTCCCCTCTGCAGTCTCCCGTGCTCAGGTGTGATCTCATAAGCGCTGCTTGGCGATCGATGCCGCCAGTGGCAGGGGGTTCAATAGCCCTGAATTACGGCTTCATTTCTGCCCCCATCCCCTCCTTCCCTCCCCTCCTTTCCTCCTCCTCCTCACACAGATGAGAGCTGCCCACTAACACCCCCATCCCACCTCCCCCTTTGCCTTCCTTCTCACTCACTCACACACACAAGAAACACCCCCACCAACTACTCACAATCCAGATCAATACCTTACAATCTAATTTTTATCCATTTTTCCATAAACCCTGAGATTGCGTTTATTTGCAGAATCCGACAAGCTAAATAAAGCATCGCTTGAACATGTCAGGGAGACTAATGCGTGGCTGGAAATTCATACAGAGAAAACAGATGAGTGGAGCTTTTCGCTCCTAAAGGAAGGGAGAGGCTGAGCCCGATGGGAAGAGAGAGAGGGGTGGGGTGGGGAGGTGGGAAAAGATGGAGATTCTACAAATCAATGGAGGTGAGGACGCTGCTAGAACGTAAGCCCTAATTATCTGTTGCAAAAAGTGCATGTCGACAGTTAACAATACCTGACAGCTAGGAGCCTCACAGGGAGAATGCAAATTTAAAAAAAAAAAAAAAAAAAAAAATCCAGATAGAAACTGTGCGCTTGAATTAAGACATAAGAAAAAAAAAAAAAGTAAGAAACCGTTCCCTCTGGTGAAGACTGCTCATTTTCAGCAGGGTATAAAATAATCTACATCCAAATTCATTTACATCATCATCATCATGGAGCAGATGTTCCCATAATAAGAAGGCAGCATGCTAAAGAGGGAAGACAAGCCACATGGTGCAGAAAATTAATCTCAATCTCAAATAGAGGTGTGAGTTTTGTTGCAGTTAGGCACCGGGAATGTATGCGGCTCCCTCGGCTGGCCCGGTTTCCAGCAGCTGTAAGACTGGGCCGGTTTAATCAACAGCAGGCATCCGCCCAAGCTCAATAAAAAGCAGCATTCACAAATAGGAGCGGGACGAGTAATTGACCACCTCACGGTCGAACCGGGCTTTTATTGCCAGATGACATGTGCGTCGTCAATGTGCTGTGGGGGCATCGTGAGTTTATATGTGAATGTGTTTATCTGCGGGATGTTATCTTTAGCCATGCATAAAATAAATAAATAAAATCCTGCATATTTTCTGCTGAAAAAAGTTGCATCGAATTAATCCAAGCTTTCCTTGGTTTGATTACAAAGTGAAACCTTGTATTGACAGTGCTTTGGAAAAGCATTCATGCCACTAGGATCTTTCCGATGTTACAATTACAAGCTTTATTATGCTTCCTTGAACTACTTATAGCAGGCCGCTGAGTGATACAGAACATGTTCATTGCAACGTTTTCATAAAATCATTCTCGGATAATACAATTTTAATTGTGTCTTTCAGAATTAGCTGTTTTGGGACCTCCTGTCGCTTTAAATTCAATCAAACTGCTGTTGGCCACGCCCACTCAACATGTACATTCACACTTCATAGCAGTTTGACCCCGAGTCGGATCCAGGAGCAGAAGAAAGGAAGCCACCAGCACAACAATCAGGGACGCAGCAAGTTGTTTCTGAATTGCAAATTAACAACAAAACACTCGTCTTTTCCAGCAGCCATTGCAACCGGCACACAGAAAGCTGGGTTCAGCTGCGCTTTCTGCTGATTGTGATTGAGAAACGACTCATTTTCCAGACACCAACAAACATCAACTTAAGCTAAATATTTTACTGTTAAAGTTTAGGAAAAGGGAAAATGTGGCATATATTTTCATTTAGTCTGGTCAGACTAAAGTCTGACCAGACTAAGTCAACTGTGTAAACACCATGCCTGCAGGTAAACATGGTGATGGCAGCATCATAGTGAGATGAAGCTTTTCCTCAGCAGGCAAATATGATGAGAAAAATGAAGGCGATAAACTCATGGCAGTTCTTGAAGAAATCCCATTTAAAGGCTGTAAGAAACTTGAGTCTCAGTCAGAGTTTCACTTTTTATGAGGAAAGCCACCCTAGAAATACACCGCAAGTCACAATGGAAAGCTTAAGATCAAAGCATTTCCATGAGGTGGTGTGGCCCAGTCAAATCCTTAACCTAAATTCAGCTGAGAGTCCCTGGTAAGATTTGAAAATCTTGCCACAGTCTCAATATCCAATGAGAGGAATGTTGTGAAAGAAAAATTAGGGGGATGCATTTCATGCAAATTTCCTATAAAATACAGCTATTATAAGGAGACAAAATGCGGAAAAGTTCAAGGACTACGAATGCTTTCGCAAGGCACTGAGACCTAGCGTTATTTTGGAGCTTGTGAGAGCATCTTCATGCTTGCATCACACCCCTTGGCATTATCTGTGCTTCCCAACAGAACATGCAGTGTTCTAAAATGACAGGCAACTGACTGCCTGAGCTTCCTCTACTCCTAAAACTAATTTAGAGCTCAGAAGGCAAAAGCTCCGCAGAGACAGGGAAAGGATGTCAGCAGCAGCTGGTTTAAATTCTCTTCTTGACTTTTGTCTTTTTTCCTCTCGCTGTCCCCGCTCCTCCTGGCTGCAAGCTGACTGATGTTTCCACCACACCTAATCTGCACTCATTGCTGAAAAACCACCCCTAATGTTTGCGTGCGCGCGCGGCGTGCGTCACCGGCAGCCCTTAATGTGAGCCAGCAGAGCCTTTTAATATCAGCAGAAGCCGAGGTGGAAGCTGCACACAGACAAGGTTGCATACTGAGGAGGGAGGGGGATTGCCTTTTCAACGACACGGGCGATTCATCAACTCTCCCAATCTGAGGCCGGCATTCCAGCCCCGCACACAAGAACGTGTGGACACGTGGGTCCTGCTGGTGGAGCATTATCGCCTCATATTGCATGGAGAAAAGAAAAGGGAGCGCTTCCTTGATGAATGTTGCGACGACCCAGTGAAGAGGTGATACACAAGCCAACATGGAGAAGCACCCGTACCCAGAGGAGGAGGAGGATGTAGATGGAGACAGGGTGGGGGGGGGACAAGCAATGACCTGATAATAAGAGAGGGGGATTAGGGAGAGCTCTCAGCCCCAGAGGTGGGTAAGGCAGAGGGCAGAGAGTGGAACAGAAGAGGGATAAAGGGATAAAACGACAGAGGAAGAGCAGGGATTGAAAAAAAAACAACAACATTCTCTTATTCTTATCAGTGGATAGCTTAATTGCCTTTGATGATTCTAATTGAAGCTTTTGGAAGTCTAATGACAGAGGAGTCCTCAGAGACGACAGGAAACACATTACTGTAATAGCTTCTCAGCGATTCTCCTCTGCACCCAAAGTTCCCTCAGTTGTCTCGGCTATCCAGAGCGACAGTCCAATTTTTGTCCAGCTGGTGGCTCTAGCTGCGTGCTGGAGTATCGATAATCATGCAGCGGAAGGTGTGCGGCAAAGAGAAAACACAAAGAAAGGGGTTATGAGGGTAGCATGTTTGCAAAGCAGCAGTAGCAGCAGTATTGGGTATGTGTTGACTTAATTAGGTCTGTGAGCTGCTCGCTTTCCTCTCCTCAGCAGAAGTTGATTAGCAATGCCAGCTGTCCCCAATGTAATTCAGAGCGTGCACGCGCGTGCGCGTACGTGCTATATACAAGTGCATGCGAGTCTGACGCTGCTGGGCTGCGTTGATGTGTGTTGATGTGTGTTTATGTGTGCGCCGTGGCTGCCAGCTGCCACACGGCGCTGCCAATCCTCTATGATTAGTACCCACTGGCAACTGGGCTCAAACTGGTGCCAAACAGACCCAGGAGGGTAACGTAGCCCACAGTAATCCTCCTCTCTCTCTGTCATCCGCTTCTCCTCTCCTCCTTCTCTTGCACCAATTTTTTATTAATTTTTTTTGTTTCTCTCACCCCGTCGACCATTTCTGGCTCTCGCTCGCGACGCTAAACGAGAGCAAGCCCCTCCTCCCCCTCGCGGGAAGTGGAACAATACAGAAGGTTGGGAGAGAGAAAGGTACAAATACCCGCTGAGGATGCGCAGCAGTGGCTAAAAAGGAAGTGTGAGGAAAAAAAAAAAAAGTCGGGCTGGGATCTGTGCCTCGCCACGGTTGACTGTGCCCTTGTGAAGATGTTGTTGTTGCTTGGCAAGCAGCTCTGTGGCGTCCGTGCTGAGCTCCAGGCGGATAACCTTGCAGCCTCTCACCTGTTGAGAGTCCTCTGTGCACCTCCGTGGCGGCCAAGAGGGCGGCGAGAGCGTGCAAAATGCAGGAGAAAGATGAATTCGCTCAATGTTTTTTGAAAAACTGAATGTGACGTTGCGATTGGACTGAAGATGGTGAGAAGCAATGCAGGATTTGTCCATTTTGGAGATGGACCAAGGAACTGGTTGTTGATCAAAAACCGGTGACCGGCTGGTCAATGCCCAAAAATCTGATGTCTTTGATACGGTGAATAGACAGTATGTGCCAGGTTGCACTTCTGAGCAGCACACTCTTTAATATGAATGCTGACAGAGGTTTGACAGTATTTTCACTGTCATTGAGCTGTTTAAAAAGAAGCCAGTTGAAGAACAGAGATGAAAAAGGAAACCTAATCTTCTATGGGATATATAGACACAAATCTATAGATTTATAAATTTATTACACTCTTTTGGAAGTTAAGGCAACAATCTACATTTTCTAGGAAATAAACATTAAGGATCCTTATTTAGTAATGGTCCGATGCTAACTGCAGTAACCCCTAATATGAGACGATAAAGACAGTTTAAAATGTCAACGCCATAAATCATTTGCCTTTGTTTTAAAACAATAGTAAACCCCCCCCTTTTTTTTTTTACAACGGCTCTTTCACACACGTTGTCGTCTCCACACTAGATTTATGGGAGGAGGGCTACAGAAAAAACTCCTTTAAACGCCTATATTGTAATTCTTAAAGACAAGTATCTGCAAAAAGAAAAAAAAACTGTACAGAAGGGTCAAAGCTTTAAAAGAAACAAGAGATCGGAAATTGGTCACAAAATTGTGATTGGATAATCTCTGGCATTTATGAGTCCCACATGACTGGCGCACCAAAAGGCCGAAGGCGCACACAGTCACTTCTGTATGCACTTCCTGTATACCCACACAGCTCTGTGTGTTTGGCAGCCTGTGAGGTGTTGGACAGCTCTGGCATGGCAAAGGCTGCACACCCATCTGCCCCCCCTGCCCTCCCTTCTTAGTAATGCAGTTACTTTTCAGCAACCATGTGCCTCGAGTACATATGTGCAAAGACAGCAGAGCGTCCGATTGCAGCCTTTATCATAAATCCACGTAGCTGTGACTGATGGTTGTGGATAGATAGTGTTTTTTTGCTCTGTAATTAGGACACAAGTTGTAGAGAAATGCATGGCGACTCGCACGCTCTCGCTCAGTTATGATTTTGTCAGATGTTGGCAATTCCAGTTGGGGCTTAGTGCCTAAGTCTATCAGTGGTTGAGATTACAGACAGATTTATGTGATTCGCGGGCTCCCCAGAGGACCTGCGGCCTCGCACTGGTTAATCACTGCTTCACATTCGCTCCTTTCCGCCGCTCTCTCACCGCACTGCTACATAGTGCAGGGCGGTGGTGTTGCGTTTTTAACGCAACACCAGAGCTTTTTGCACCCCTGCCGACAAAAAAAGAAACTGCGTGAAACTGCTTCCGTTTTTCCTGAATCCCGTCTTCGACGGGGGTTAATTCTTGATAATCCCACTAATCAAAAGGTTAAACCTCCCCCCTGACCTTCGCTTGCTTCATAAAAGAGGGAAAATTCCTTTTCTCGTCAGATCAGCAGGCTTTTTTCTTTTCACTGAATTATCGAGTCGCGTTATTGAACTTTGAATTGTCTAGCGTGCATGTTTTTCTTCTCAGCGCGGCGAAAGCACATAAAATGCACAACCTCAACAGTTTCAGCAAAAACTGCCAAAAGGAGTGTGTCTAAAATAAGCCAGCGTGGGAACACGGTTTATCTGATTACGCCTCGTCGTTCCGCCAGGAGTTAAATCACGGATGCAGGCAGGATGTGGCGTTAGTCGACTGCGTTATTGCGCTGCGGCTTGGTGTCGTTGTCGTCAATCCGTCAGTGGTACCTGTGTAGATGAAGCGTCCAGGTGTGCCTTTGCAGAACTGTTTCGATTTGTAGGACAGCGTGACTTCCACCACCCCTGGGATGTGCCTGGGCGGGGTCTGCACACGGATGGCGTGGGGAGTGATCAACTACAGAGAGGGCAGAAGGGAGGCGGATTAATGAAATGAAACTTCATATCTTACCAGCCGCTGCTGGGAGTACTCTTGGATTGTCTGAGCCCCTCTTGTTTTGCAGCTTTGACTGTTTTTTTTTTTTTCTGTTTTTTTTCCCGGTATAATAAGCCTGAAAATGATGTGTTAGCGCCAAAGCCCTCAGGTGGCCTCGTAGCCCAAGGCAATGTCACTGTGAGGCTTAGGATGGTTATCAGCGCTGACATGGGCTATGTAATAAGGATTCAAAAGCTGTTATCTGTTTATGAATAAAACACACTTTTTCCTCTGCTCGCACCTATTGAACAGCATAAGTAAGTGCATAATATGCTTGTCCCCACTGGCCCCGTCTCTGTGTCTGTCAGCTGAAGCCATCCAGCCGCCGTTAGCCACATGAAAGCACAAAAAGGCTCACTTAGTGCGGCTCGCGTCGCATGCACGTGTGCATTCTGAAGGGTCTTTGAAGGAAACGGTATCATGACAAAGCGCAGATGAGACCTCATTGAGAGCTGGTTCTCTGCAGCGAGCTAGCACTCAAACGCTAGGAGCGCTCAAAAGCTATCAGTGCCGCTGCCAGCACTTTAAGCATGTGGATGCATGTGTGCGTCGCTCTTAACTGTCCCTTTCATTCCTCACTTAGCTAGGCTTTCATTCCACCATTGTCTGCACCCCGCCTTACCCCCTCCCTCCCAAACTCACCCCCTCAGCGAGACAATATAGGAGCTTTTTATAGAATTATTCCTTTACTAAAGAGAAAGCTGTTTAGCTGCTCTGCCTTGCTGACCTTCAGTTTTTACACATACACTGCATTTACATTTTAGTCATGTGGCAGATGCTCCTTACAAAGGGATTCGTCCTGTGCGCCGTGCACATGCATTTCAAGAAAGTGTTCTTTCAAACGCAGCCTAATAGATGGCAGGTAAGGAAGGAAGGAAGTGAACAGAGAGCGGCACAGACTGCAGCCTGCTGCTCAGATTTTAAAATGGATGTGAAAAGTACTTACAGTCTGAAGTTACTTATTGCTTTTAATTGCTTATTAATCGTTTTGTTAGTGTTTCTTGATTGACTCTTTCAATATTCAAGTTGTCTGTTTTTCTCCCACATAGTCAAAGTCAACGACAAACAAAGAGTTATTTTTGTATGTTCTCAGCAGTAGTTGGTTAGCAGAATGACTTCATGTAAAATTACCACTAATAGCAACTAAAGAACTTTGACACAGCTAAAATTACTGGCTTGCAAATTCAAATTTTCTGTGAAATACACCAAAAAAGGGTCATCTTACCAATGCGTAATGTCCATCATCTTATTCTACAATACTTTAAATTACTTACTTGACTTCTATCTACTGCTTCAAGTCAGATTTTTATGATCTCTTGGGATTAAGGTAAAACAGATTTGGATATTTTTAGAGCCGATTCCACGCTTATTGTTTTCCTCTTAAATGTGTTGATGTCTATTTAAAGAGAGGAAAAAGAAATTGTGTGGTTCGGCAATAAAAATACATAAGCAACAAACTAATAAATCAAACATATCCATTTCTAGAAGGAAGTCTTTAGTTAACATAAATGTTTATCAACTTAAACCAGTGTTTCTCAACCCTGGTTCTCACCACCTCCTGCTCTGCATGTTTTAGATGTACCTCTATTCCAGAACAGCTGATTCAAATGATTGCATGACCATCAAGTACTACAGAAGCCTGTTAATCACCCATATATACAATTCAGGTGTGTGACAGAAGGGAAGCAACTAAAACATGCAGGACAGGGGGGCGGTGAGGACCAGGGTTGAGAAACACTGACTTAAAGAGTGATGGATAAATCTTATATTTGCTCTAAGATTAATCTTAGTACCTTTCCCATAAAATAACTGTAAAAAATATTTCCTAATGTGGGATGCTGTGTAAATCTGCCAAGTAAATATTCTTAAACTAAAAAAATAAAATGTTTCAGTCTGATATTATTCAAGTCCAATGTATTTTTGTAATCACAGGTGAAGTGTGAAACGGGTAACTCACCTCACTCCAGACAAGCATCGTTCCAAAAATGACTTGGAGGCCATCGAAGAAGTTGTCTCCGATGATGATGACCGTTGCGCCCCCTGTTGTCCACCCTTCACTGGGACTGATGGCTTTGATGCTGGGGGTTGCTGGAAAACAACAACAAAAAAAATCCCACATCACAGATTAGATTCTAACAGACCGAAAATAAAAGATCAGAAAGGTTTCTGCCACCGGTGCCATGCGTTGTCCTTCTCTCTCTCTCCACCGTCTTTCACACGCTCTCAGACACACACAGATCACCCCTCGGCCCTCTCCCAGGGGTCGGGGCGTGGACGTGGAATTCTAATCAGAGTGATTATACGCACCCCGTTATTAAACATCACCTCTGCCCTGCGTGTGAGGGCAGCGGTGGTGCGCTTGTTTTTATGACACGTGGCAAAGCGTGCAGGCGTGTAAATGTCAGGTGTGCTCAGTGTCTGATCAAAGGGCACGCGACCGGGGAGCAGAGCAGAGCCAACAGTAGCTGTGCCCCCTGAATACCTCTGCCTTCATTAACCAAACACTTAGCTCTCGCTCAGCTGTCTGTGCAACATAACTGTGTGTCAGTTTCCATCTCCTGGCCTGTGGAGCCTCTCTGAACACGCGCTTCTGTCGGTATAAACGTTGCCGATTCGTACGGTGTGCGAGTTTCCCCTGCACAAAAGTATTCAGACTGCTTGAACTGTGTCACATTTAGTTGGATTGAAAGCAGAAACAAATTTATTTTATGGTTATTTTAGGCAGGTGAAAGTTGTGCGTAATTGTAGACTGGAAGGAAAATGATATATGGTTTCACCTTTTCAGTAGGAAAAAAAAACAGTTTCTTCTGACTATGTACCTGTGAAGACCTTTGAGGATTAAAGGAACAAAGCAACCTTACTAAGACATGGCCGTTCAGCTAAGCTAACAGGCTTAGCAAGGAGAGCGACACTTAGTGAAGCAACTAAGAAGCCCACTGTAACCCTGAAGGAGATTCAGACACCAACAGCACCGGAGGAAGAACTTGCTGACAGGATAGCACATCCTTTATGGAAGAATAGCATGAAGAAGGCTTTTGTTGAAAAAAAAAATCCATGCAGGGGACAAAACAAATACATTATAGAAGGTACTCTGGTTAAAGTAGACCAGATGTCTTCATGTGGCGATGGCATCATGCTGTGTGGACGCTTTTCTTCAGCAGGGACAGGAAAGCTGGAGTTGGTGGAAAAATGGCCGGAGCAAAACCACAAGGCAATGCTTTAATAAAACCTTTTTGAGAATGCAGAAGTCTTGACTCTCTGGGAAAAGATTCACCTTCCAGCAGGAAAACAACTCAAAACAGGAGACAAAGTTATGCGTTGGAATGGCCAAGTCAAAGTCCAGACCTCTATTAAATTGTGTCAAGACTTTAAAAAAATGATGATCGCAGACTCATTCAGATCAACAGAGCTTGGCATTTTGCAAAGAATATTAGGTTTTTATTTCACTCTGTGGATCTGCAGAAACTTGCAGACGTAGCAGCTGTGAAACGAACTGATGGTAAACATAAGCACGCCACTCTTTATACTTCTGAAAAAATTTCTCTTCCACTTCACAAGTACGCACTAGTTGCCGTTGCTCCATCAAGTATCCCCCTCCCAAAAAAAGAAGTTTTTGGTTGTGACATTACAAAATGTTACATCTGCAAAGTACTGTTACCGTCGCAATGGTTTCAGTAACTGCTCCTCTATTTGCTTTCGGACCTTATCTGTCCATGTTGTGGACTCGGAGATTACTGAATGTGATTGAAGAAAAGAACGGCACTGAAAGAATGGGAGAAAAAAAAATACATGTTTATATAATCTAAATCTCCTCTCCTTAACAGATATGCAGCTTGTCAGACATGTTGTAATTCTGCAAAGCGGCATAATCCACTTTAGACTAGGCTGACTTTTTTTTTTCTCCCTCCCTCACAGCCCTGCCTTTGCTCTTTGCCTGACTCCCTGTTCTGTTGATCCTCCCCAACAAGCTGGAGTGATATTTAGCCCCCTGATACGCCCGCAGAGATCAGCGTTCGCCGAGCAGCAATCTGTGGCCGTAATCACGGCCCTGAGATGCCTCCCTTTTCACAGCCGCTGATATTATGTGCCCTCGGTGTGCATGTGTGTGCGCTTTCTTTTTACATGTGTGTGTGTGGATTAACCAGATGGTGGAACGTGAATCCATGTGATAGGATTATACTTTGGGGTGTTCCTCGGTGCCATCTGTTCGACTCTATGGGCTGCTCATCTATTACCGCTCGAAATGGGCCCCAAAGTCATGGATCCGCCACACATATGCGGCACTGGGATCGCACCGCTTTGTATCTTTTCATCTCTTCTTTTTGATACACTCCTGTCTCTTCCTTTCATGGAAACTGCGAGCCGCCTTTTTCTACACCTTTCTGTTCTGTACTTTCGCTCCTTTTTGTCTTTCTTCAGACTCCCTCTCTACGGGAGGAACGGGAAAAAAAAAGTCAGAGGTGAGGAAATTCCCAAACAAATCTCTCTTAACGGAGGCAACATCTGTTATGGCGGCGCGTTCTGCTTTCGGTGCGAGATCCGGCGCCTCCAACATGTCTCGTCTTTGCGAACTTTTCTAATCGACTGTGAGACCGGGCAACGGAGGGGTCCAAGTGGTCCACTTTGTCTCCGGAGGACAGTCATCAGAAAGACTTAACCGTGGCATTCAATCGTAACTCAATCTACTCCAGGCGGTCATTTAAATCCCTTCTTAGTTTTGTCGTCATTATCATCCCTGAGGTTGACTTTCCTCAAAGAAGAGAAAAAAATATGTTTCTCTTATTTAATGTCTGGGAAATCGAAATGAGAAAATAACTGGATTAGGGACTTGGGAATCAGTGCAGCCTCCTAAATCATACGCACATGTCATTATGAAGTATTAAAGGTTTGGGTTTGACTGTGAGTGCGGGCGCGTGTGGGTGTGTGTGTGTGTGGGGGGGGGGTGCGTGTGTGTGTGTGTGCTGGCTTTTTTTTCTCTCTCTTTTTTTTTTGTTATGGGTGTGCTTGCTTGAAAACCTGAGGGATGGAGAGTGATGGAGGGCTAGAGGATAAAAGCAGGTCTCCAAGGAAATAAAGCCAGTGTTGGCTTTAAGCAGAACAGACCTCATAAGACACATAGTGCTTATGTGAGGCAGAGTAGAAGGCCCAGAGGCGCAGACCTGAGGGGAGCAGGCCACATGGGAGCGACAAGAGACTCTCGCGTGTTTCCACTAGCTCCTTAGCTCCAGTTAGAAGAGAGGAAAGTGAAATCCAGGAGGAAACAGGATGAAGATAAGAAAGAAAGCACATGTTTAAGGCGTTGAGGAGACGAGAGGGGAGAAAGGGAAAGAAGGGTTGAAAGTGGAGCTGGATTTTTTTAAAGGGGAGGAAGAGGATGAGAGAGGAGGAAAAGGAAAGAAAGAAGGGAAAGGCAAAGGAAGGAGTTTTTTTTTTAGTACCGTGTTCCAGGTAGGACGGAGTTCCTTCCGAGGGGTCCAAACGTCGAGCCCGCCGACCGTGTTTGGAGTTGTTGTGCACAAACATGTTGTCAGACACGGCCAGGACGTGGCCCTCAACGCTCACTGTAGTAGACACAACCACCTGAGAGAAGGGAGGCCAAGGAAAACAAGACAACTGCTGAAAACTTTTGAAAGCAGCTCATTACAACTTCAAAATTATCTATAGGATCAACTGCAGACTGCATGAAGATTTTTTTTCCCCCTGAAATTTAGGATTTTAAGCAAGTCAATAACCAGTTAGTAACGTAGAAAGGCCATGACCACTTCGAGCTATCTTGATGATGCATTTACCCTTTCATGAGGGTTTCATGAGATGGGCAAACACAAACTAGTGGACTTGTGAAGCGGAAGGAAAATCAAATGCAATTTTCAACATTTTTACAACAAAAGCTCTGAAAAGAGTGGCATAATGAACTTATAGTTACTTTGTGGAGCTAACTTTTGCTGCAATTAAAGCTGCATGTTTGTCACATATGACAAGTTTTGACATCGAGAGATTAGGGTTTGCCCGTTCTTATTTGCAAAATAGCTTAAAATCAGCCAGATTGGATTGAAAGACTTTGTAAGCATCAGTTTTCAAGTCTTACTTTAACTTTACACTTAGATTTAAACCTGGACTTATTGGCCTCTTTAACACATGAGGATGCTTTTGGATGCTGAACCCTATCAGGATTTACTCCAGTATCGTTCTGTATTTAGCTCCCTCCATCCGTCTGTCCGTCCATAACAGGACTTCTTTTGGCATTCATTTGAACAAACACTTTCTCCTTGCCACTCTTCCATAAGGGTGATGTTTTTGGAGTTATGGGTGTGCTTGCAAACGGTTGTCCCGTCTCGCATGTGTCATAACAATGTTCTTTCACAAATGTTCTCTAATGAATCCTCTATGGCCATTAGAGTGCAGATGCATTTATAAAAAAATTAAATAACAACAATGAAGGTCTTGTTTACTAATTTGCTGACTTTTATCTGCAATTTGTGCTCAGGATTTCACATGGGGGTATCCGGATAAACGGGGCTAAAATCATACCAGATATTTAAAATTTTAAGTATTACTTGTCTTCCACTGTGCAATGATGTCCAAATCTAAATTGATCCCACTAAAATGCACTAATGATTCTGATTGTGAAGGGGATGTGAAAACTTTCACCTCAAGGTGTATGAAAAATGAGTTTGAAAATCATCTATTGAACTTGTTCATCGTGCATTTTCAACTTTCCTCGGAAGAGACGCTTTGCATGCCTCGCTTACAGCGTTCTGTTGGAGCACAGTGTTTTACGGTGTTCTACAACAGGACATCAAATGCTTCTTGTTTCTGCCACACAGTCACTGTGAGGCCCGTTGCATCCTGAGTGAGTGCAGAAAGCGGTCGGTCACCTGAAAACGCCTCATGTCTCGAGGGTTCCCTGCGTTCTTCAGGCAGTTCTGGTTGCACTTCAGGAAGAACTTGAGGAAGAACCTGCACGCGCACGAGGAGAGAGACAGAGAGAGAGAAAGGGAAAGATCAGACGAGCCGTCGAAAGACTACCTGCGAGTCCTTAAAAGAGATGCCACTGATAAATGACAAAACACAGATAAAACTAGAGGCAGACGGGGCTCTCGCTCCATCTGACACTCCTCCGTCTGCTGCTGGTGACAAGTGCAGTTATTCCTCAGTAAAACCTTTGCAGAGGCAGTGACTTAGACACAACCTTGTGTATCAAATCGCCGAGCGTCTGTCACGGCTCGCCGTAAACTCACCGGGGCAGATGTATCCACCCCCCCGCACACACACACACATACCTCATCACCCCCACCGGTCCTCAGGCTTTGCACAGCCGTGTGACGGAGGTTGAGCTGTAGCTACTCTGCAGCACACAGTGTTGCAGCTCCTGCCTCTCTCAATCTCAGTGTGAGAGACCACATCAACAGCACCTGCCATGCATTATTAATAGGCTGAGATGGCAAGTATGGCTACCCACATCAATACTTAATGAGGGAGGGGAGGAGTACAGGGGAGAGTTGGGGTTGTAGATGGGGTGGAAGGGGAGGCGGGGTGTGAGGGGGTGGCGGTCTGGTCTGGAAAGCAGAAAAAGAGGAGTGGGTGGGTGGGTGGGGGGCGGCTGACAATTTATTCCCTCGCCCCACCCCGAGGCTTGAGAACTGACAACTTCTTCTGTAAGTGAAACTGCAGTATTGTACATCTCCTCATTCAGCCTTCTGCGCTGCCTGTCTGGCTCCATGACGAAAAAAAAAAAAAAGAAAATCAAATGAACCGCAAAAATAAACAGCTCTGTGTACAAATAAACATGAACCCTAAAACAGGGGGAGGAAGGGGAAATAGAGGGGGGGTATAAAACTACATTTCCCACCCCTTCCTCCCCCTTCCTCTTCCTCCTCCTTCTCCCCCCTTTGAGGTAGCTCAAAGAAGTGCTGACAGCTGAAACTGCTTACAATACAGATCTCCAGCAGCCAGAGAGAGAATCACTCCTTTGCTCAGCTTTTCTTTCATATGTCTTATTTTCTCCCCTCTGTTCATTTGTTATGGCTACGATTCTGCACTGGGCAGCGCGTTTGGAGCCAAGCTATGCGGATATAGTCGAGCGCACACACACACACACACGCAGGCATGTCAGGAGAAACACAGCGCCCCGGACAATTGCTTCATCTAGTCTTAGGAAAAAAAGAAAGAAAAGAAAAAACTAACAAAAAAGAAGAAGATAAATGGACGTAGTAGAGTTATGTCTCATTTCAAGAGGCCGGCCTACTGCTGTGTGCATTACAAGCATCTGATGTAACACAAGAACTCGCGGTTATTCCCCGACAAGTTTTAAATGCATGACAGCTGGCTGGTGGTGGATGCTCCTCCTTGAGTAGAGAAGAAAAAGCCTGCTATGATCTCAATAACAAACTCTTTATTCTAATGCTTTGTGTTTTTATTCCCCCCCTTTTATTTCCTTTGGCTTTTTTTTTTTTTTTTTTTTCTGTTGTGATTTATAATCGTACTTGCACAAGAGGCCAAATCTGAATGAGACAGGGAAGGGTGGGTGTGTTAGGGGGAGAGGGAAAGAAATGGCGCAGAAAGTGAAAGGAGAAACCGATTGAAAGATAGACAGAAGGACGAAGCAGACAGTACGTGAAATCCGAAAGGAGAGACAGACCACCCTCCTGTATATTTTAGAAGCTGTGGGCCAATATCTCAATAATTCATGAAGTGGAGAGATGTTTTTTTTTTTTTTTTCTCCAGCATGCTGTTAGACCCCGCGGACCGAGGGTCTCCCAACTTTCTTATCTCCTCAAGGTCAGAGAGCAGCCTAACAGACAGCTGTGGACCACATCCACTTGTCCGACATACTCCACCTTCCTCGCTGCACCTCCTGTTTAATTCATTGATTCCGCTTATTTCCCTCAACGGCCCTCCTGCTCCTTTGCCCAGGCATCCATGATGGATGGAAAGATGGATAAGTGGAGGGAAGAAAGTTAGGGTCACCTCAGTCAGAGGTGATGGAATCAGAGGGTTAAATTTGGAAGAGGAGTTGGGATGAGACCCATGAGAGGATAAGTGTGAAGGAAACACACCAGGTCCGTCTGATAGTTTTGTCTTTTTAACATCCCCTCATGTGTGCATGCCCTAATGTTCTGGTATGAACATTAGGTCGTGGTTAATCATTTCAGGTCTTTTTTGCACATTTAATTTGACATTCAACAGAAAACAAATCAGAGAGAAAACATATTAAATAGCTACTTTAGCTAGCTCAGTTAAGTATTAAAATAAATACTTAACTGATTTGTTTGATTTAATTTCAACATGAAGACTTTGACACAGCTACCTGAAAATACTTGTCCACGCTTTCCTGCCGTAAGAGAGAACATCACTTGTTCACAACCCTTTATTGTTGTGACCACAGATTTTCTGTCAGATTTAGTCCTGGACTTTGGATAGACCATCCATCTCCAAAAAAAAAAAAAGTGAACCCATTCTTTTGTTTATTTTGGACGAGCGGTTCAAATCAAATCACCGAAATCATGACTTTCACTTTTAACTTTACACTTTTGAGATCATCAGCGAGTGCTTCTGTGTGATGCAGTCGGGATAAAGGAGCAATGTGCGCTGATGCGTAACAGCAAAGAGATTACCATACGGATTTAAGGATAATCTGATTGACAGCTGACGAGTAAATATGTGCAGATAGCCGACAAAAGCCCGGGATTCTATCCGGCGCTCGGTTCAGTGCCCAGTAATTGTTGTATTTTTTGCTGCTTTTTGTTAATTAACTGAACAAGGCAAATGGGCAATCAGTCTCACAAAAGTGTATCAGAACCTCCCCTGTGGTGCGAGAATAGGAATCACCTGTTTACACAAAATGACTCGATTTCAGAGCCAGATGAGGAAGTGGTGATAACAAAAAGGCCCAGGTTTTGTTGTTACCAAATCCCCTATGAGCTTATGAGCAGCTAAATCACTGAGACATGTGACAGAGTGCTGAACGCTGTGCAAAGCCAATGTTTGTTTTTTTTTATTCTCATTTTGTCATTGCACTCACTCAATATGCTTAATTTGCTCTCCCTTGTGAAGGCCTCCATTCCACTTTACTTTTTTTTGGCTCTGTCTCACCTTACCAACTCAAAAAATGCTTTTTTTTCTGAAGAAAAAAACATCTGAAAAATTTCATCCACTTGTATTCAGACAACTTTGATCTGATAGCTATTAAAAAAATCTAGATTTCGTAATTGGTAGGTCCTTGGTGATTCCAGAGGAAGATGTTCTGTTCGGATAAGACCCACACTGAA
Source organism: Poecilia reticulata (assembly GCF_904066995.2). Lineage (NCBI taxonomy): Eukaryota > Metazoa > Chordata > Actinopteri > Cyprinodontiformes > Poeciliidae > Poecilia > Poecilia reticulata. The sequence continues at coordinate 11,137,092 of NC_088839.1, read as the reverse complement.
ATTTATGGGCTTAAATACCACTGCACGTCATTCCTGAACACACTCTCTGTGGGAAGGTTTTTCTTCAGCAAAGACAGAGAAGCTGGTCAGAGTTGATGGGATGATTGACGGAGATCAAAACATGGCAAAAGATCGAAGGTTCAACCTACAACGGGGCAAAAACCCCGCGGCGTAAAGACACGGAATTGATCAGATCAGAGCAAATTCATGACTCTGAAAGGCTCAATCAAAGTCCGCAGCAAAATCCAATCGAGAATTTAGAAAATCGATGTTTACAAGCACTCGTTATTGGGCAAAGCCGGTGGAGACGTATCTGAAAAGAGCTGCAATGCAATGAAATGT